>NC_081362.1:78621231-79246052 GCF_030684315.1 Stegostoma tigrinum | reverse complement strand
TGTGTTCATCCAGCTCTATACCTTGTTATCTATGATTTAATATCGACTGTTTTATGTCAATTAATCTTAGTGGAGGACGTACATGGCCAATGTAAGAAAAGCAAGGGAGCTGGAAGCTGTACTTAAATCACATTATAGGGTTACTCTTGAGGGAGCATTTTTTCAAGCAAATTATTAAAAGCTAACTTTACATTAATAACTGCAACATACTTAACATTAAATCAGGAAAATTTGGGGAGATTAGAATATACTAAAGGTTTAAGGCAGAATTGGCCCAAAAAACAATAAGTGAGCATCTGCTACATGAAATTTCATCATCATAAACCAGTTCCAATTAAAACTTTAATAAAACAGGCAAGTTGCAAAACGTACTTTGAAAAATTGGGTAATTTGGTGAAGTTAAAGGAAAGAAATAGTCGCACCTTTAACAGGAGGGTATCCAATGGAATATCTTAACTGCATTAAACCAGGATAAGTTTCCTGCTCAAAAGGACATCAATCGAGCTTTCCACATTGTGATGCTATGGGATTTGTCTCCTGGCATTCAACAGCAAGGTTTACACACAAATAATGGCAACCCAGGCACAGTACAAGAGGATGACAAGTAACTATGGATCTCTAAGCCAACAACTAGTCATTTTAGAGAGAATGTGAAGTTCTAAATCAGCAACCAAACTGGAAAAACACTAAATTATGTATCTCATCATGGTATTCTATTTGGAAATAATTTATACAAACTTACCAATCTAGTCAGCAAAAAGATGTCTTGAACAGACTTGTCTTAAAATTAATGCACAATTTATACAATGTTAATTACTATTAAGCTACTGGACTTGTAGGACTCAGCAATTTTAGTGTATTCTCATTACATTTTTAAGCAGTTGTTCATCCTAAAGTTTTAACAATAATAACTTTTTATAATCTGTAAAATAATCATAAAATTTGGTTTTGTTTCCCTAGCAGTACAAATAAAACATGCTTTGAATGAACAGTTAACAAACCCAAGCTTGTTAAGATTGGATTTATTATATTATATTATATTCCCTCCTAACTACATTTATACCAATGTAGTTAGGAGGGAAATTACTCATCAATAGCGAAGTTATAATCATACACCAAAAGATGCTATTTGGTTTTAACATGACTGTGATTACCTTTTTGCAGAGTTATTCAATCAATCAATCTCACTCCCCTGTTCTTTCCCTATTGACCTGGCTGGCTGAACAAATCGTGAATTGTCTGCAATAATCATCCAGCTTTTAAAGCAAAGTTCAAAATGCTGTGAGTACAGCATGTCCAGGATCAAAGGGACATTAAGAATATTAAGGCCTGTAGTGTTCCAATGAGGTTCAGCACAGCTGAAAAATAGCATCTTCCTTTCAGCTCAAGAACCCTGCAGCCTTCGGACTCAAAATCAACTTAAAAGGTGGTGTTCAGGCCCTAAAATTTACATATAACCCCACACCCCATGGTTTGTCATCACATGGACTGCTTTCACCGCAGCCAACCCATTTTCACCTACTTCTAGTCTCCATTATCAGCTTTTCTCCTTGTCATGCGATTAACCATCCCTTTCTTTACCTAAATATCAGTGTCTCCCTGTGAGCTCCATCTCCACCTATTCCCTCATTCCTTTACCCTCCTTAAGATACCCCTCTCCCATAATGTCATCTTCAGTACATATGCCACCTTTTCCTAGCTGCTAATTCTGATGAAGGATGGATGAACCCAAAATGTTGATTCTGCTTTCTCTCCAAAGATGCTACCAAAGCTGCTGAGTTTCTCCAGCAATTTGTTTTGTTTCAGATTTCTAGCATCTGCAGTCCTCAGTTCCATTTTAACATTTTAAGAATATTGTATTGTCTATGGGGTAGTGCAAAGTAAAGTCACCACAGCCCCAGAGGATGAAGGAACTGAATCTTATCACCGAACACTAAATCTCTCTGATATCTAGCAACCATCTGAATAGCCTTCACATTGGAGTACCACAACAGAAAAAACAGATCTACTTCAGGACATATCAAAACACTTCTCAGCTAATGGAGTACTTTTGAAATGATCCCACTGAAATTTTGGAATGTGAGAATTGCATTAGCTCGTTTCCATACAGCAAGTTCTCACAAATGATTTGTTTGAAGGACAAATGTTGGCCAAAACATCAGAAACAGTTTCACTGAATAGTAACATGAGACTTTTTTTTTTACAGCCACCTGAATAGGCATATGTAGCTTCAGTGTCAATGATGGAATGACAAAATTTAACATTCAATAAACTGACTGTTACATTCAGTTACACTGCAGGGGATTGCACTTTAAGAAAGTAACTTGTTGGCTGCAAACATGTGACAATGCCCAAGGTCATAAAAAGCATAAATAAATTCAAGCCTTTCTTCAAAAAATCTGGTCAATAAATATTTGTTATTTAACTATTTCTTCTCTTCTCCAGGTGAGATTAACTTAGCTAGCAGCTCAGAAATAGAGACACACAAGGTCTTAGATTCCATTTACAATTTATGTTGAATCAGCTGATCTCTATCAGGGCTACGGAAGGCTTCACCAACTGAGGAGTAGCAGATGGAGTTTAATTTAGATAAATGTGAGGGATTGCATTTTAGAAAGGAAAATCAGGGCAGCAATTATTCAGTTAATGGTAGAGCCCTGGGGTGTGTTACGAAACAAAGAAATATAGAGGTGCAGCAGCTCAGATTTTTCAAAGTGGCAGGTACACAAGGTGAAGAAGGCATTTGCATGCTTGCCTTCAAAGAGTCATAGAAATTTACAGCATAGAAACAGACCCTTTGGTCCAACTTGTCCATGCTGACCAGATATCCAATATAAATCTGATCCAAAGTGCAAGTATTTAGCCTATATCCCACTAAATCCTTCCTCCTCATATACCCATCTAGGTGCCTTTTAAATTTGTAATTGTACCAGCCTCCACCACATCCTCTGGCAGCTCATTCCATTTACGTACCACCATCTGCATGAAAAAGCTGCCCCTCCAGTCCCTTTTAAGTTGTTCCCCTCTCACCTTAAACCTATGCCCTTGGGGAAAAGACCTTGCCTATTTACCTTATCCATGCCCATGTTTTTTATTTGAAACACTATGAAGTTACGCCTCAGCCCCTGATATTCCAGGGAAAAATCACTCCAGCCTATTCAGCCTCTCCCTTTAGCTTCAGCTGCTGCATGACCTACCTATAATTGACCAGGGTTGTGGAAGTTAATTCCTATGATGGGACCTGAATTTACAGATAACCTGCTCTCACGACTAGGTTATATTCACCAGTACAGATGAGCTGTGGCTGCATCTTCCTGGATCCCAATTATGAGCAAGTCCCTCCCTTTTCCAGCCCTCTACAAGGATAGGTGGTTGTCTGGACCTTCAAAAGAGACCTGCTCTGATTAAAACATCCAGCTGAGATCTTCGTAGGCTGACTAAAAGGCCACCTTCATCAGAGCTGTCCAGTGATACCAACGGTATCAATGTGAGGACATGCTGCAAAGCACATATAGGTAAAAATACTTCTGTCAAATTTAAAAGGAGTTACCCTTTTGTGATTCAAGGTCCAACCAGGCTCAGAACTAGAATTAAAAACTTTGCCAATTCAGAAGGTCCTCACTCGTCTAATATTACGTGAGCATCAGAACATCGAGTACAGATCGGTCATGTTGCAGCTGTATACAGGACATTGGAGAGGTCACTTGTGGAATATCATGTACAACTCTGACTGCCCTTCTATAGGAAAGACGTTGTTTAACTTGACAGGGTGCAGGAAAGATTTACAAGGATGTTGCCAGAACTCGAGTTACAGGGAGATGGTGATTAGGCTGGAGCTTTCTTCCCTTGGCGCACAGGCTGAGGGGGTGACCTTAGAGGTTTACAAAAATCATGAGGAGCGTGGATAGGGTGAATAGCTAAGGACTTTTTCCAAGGTGGAGTGGTCCAAAACTAGAGGGCATAGGTTTATGCCAAGATGGGAAAGATTTTTAAAAAATACTTAAGGGGTAACTTTTAACACACAGACGGTGATGTGTTACGGAATGAGCTGCCAGAGGAGCTTGTGGAGGTGGGTAGAATTACAACATTTATAAAGCATCTGGATGGGATGCTTTTAAGAATAGGAAGGGATATGGGCCAAATGATGGCAAATAGGGCCAGGTCAGATTGGGTCAGTGCATAAACGTTTGTTTGAAGGGTCCATTTCTGTGCTGTATGACTATCAGAATATCCTAGATGCAAGAAAGATAAAAAAAAACTGCCACAACACAATCACTATCTGCTACTTTTTCCTGAATGTATGGTTATCTCACAGAGGAACAAGACAAAATCTTTAACATGTACAAGGCACAGCACAACTTACATGAACAATCGGTAATTTGGTGTACTTCCAGGAAGTGACCTACAACCATGAAACCTATATAGCATCAAGGAGACAATACCTTAAAATGGTTTAGTAAAGGGAGAAAGTTAATGAGTAACAAATTTTACAGGAATTCTGTTGAAATCTGTCAACCATGGAAGATGCTCGCTTAATGCTGTACCCAAGAAGAAAACATTTTTTTTAATTTAGAGAGTGATCAAAGGTAAGAGACATAAACAAATATACTTACTGACTTACTGTCACTGCTGCAGACAATGCTTTTGGTATGCCTAATTTATCTTCTGCATGGAGAATCTGTCTTTGTAGGTTAGTAAGTTCCACGTCATCATAATCAAGGAGTCCTAATCGACCTAAATTGACATTTGCATATGATAATACCTCCACAAAAGTTGTCTCCTTCTCCCCGCTCCCTAATCCCTCAGTTCTATTTAAATACATTGCTGAACAGATTTTACTTACAGTGGATCCAACGTCCAAAAGATACTCAAAAAAAGTCATCTTGCCCCAGAGCAAGTGAAGTTGTTTTCATACCGCTGGTGCCTACACAATATTTCAGGATTTAATGAGGGCACTGCAATTGTTAACAGCCCCAATTAACTGACAGTACTTGAATTAGTTAATGAATCTAGATGTTTCTCTATTGCTACAGATATCACAAAATCTGTTCTGCAATATAAATAGGTTTTATTCCGTAAGAAGAGGAGATCCAAACTACTAAGGAACTGCTTCTCTTTGCCAACACAGTATGAAACTGGAGGAACACAGCAGGCCAGGCAAAATCAGAGAAGCAGGAAAGTTGACGTTTTGGGTTGGGACCCTTCTTCAGAAATTTCTGAAGAAGAATCCCAACTCGAAACGTCAACTTTCCCACGCCTCCGATGTTACTTGACCTGCTTTATTCCTCCAGCTCCATACTGAGTTATCTCTGACTCCAGAATCTGCAGTTCCTGCTATCTCCGCTTCTCTTTGAAGCAACTCTGGAAAGTAAATGGGGTATAAAATGATTATTAATGATCAAAATACCTGTCCATGGATAAGCAAGGGCTCATCAGAAATGGACGTGTTGATATTGTTTTCAAATTATAAATCTAGGGATGGAAGATAGGAATAGGAGTAGACAACTCAGCCCCTTAAACTTGTTCCACTTTTCAATCTAATCATGGCTTATCTGTACAACATCTCCACATCCATGCATCCACATCAGTTACAAATGCCTAACAAAAAATCCTTCACACTTGAAAATGTCAATAATTCTAAAGCCTACAATCTATTCAGAAAAGGCTGGCTGCCAGGTTCCCACCACCTATTGTGTGAAAACTGCATCTAGATTTAAATTCCTGAATTTCCCACCTCTCCTGCATCTACCATAATGAATATGTTAATCATTTTACTGACTCAATGAGATGACCTCTCAATTGTTTAAACTCAAACAAAGTCAAGACTTGTTTCTCCAAATTCATAATTTCCCATTTTAAGCCACAATAACATTCATGTGCACCAGGGCTGTATCCGTTCCAACACCAACAAATCTTTTCTGAAATTGAGTCATCAAAAGTGAAGCACTGCTGCAGACAGGCTCCAGCTAAGAATATGTGTAACTGAAACATAATTTCCTTAGTTTTTAGTTCCAGGTCTCTTGACAATAAAGGACAATATTTGAACACCATTTATGATTACATTTTATCCTTGTGCACCAGTCTTCAGTCTTTGTATCCAAAGAAGCCTAAATCCCTTTGGTCCACCATACCTCCCAGCTCTTCACCGCAAAATATTCTCTTTTGTCATTTCAGATAACCTCATTTTTTACTTGAACGAACTCCATCTGATATCGATTTACTCATTTATGTTCCAATGTATATTGCTCTTCCAATCCACACAACTCACTTTGGCTTCCAAATCAGTATTATCTTCCATTTTGGATGCACAACACTGTTTCTTTAAACATGTCATTAATGTATGAGGTGAAGAATTGCAAATAAACGATAGGCCCATGGGATAAATTGTGTGTCATATCCCATATAGAAAGTCATTTATCCCTCTGAAAATTAGTACATCTCACACAAGCAATAGTTGTTCATAAATGACCAAAGTGTTATAGTTTTGTTGACCTATAATAACCATCATAAAGTCCCTCCCAAGCTGCTTGTGCAAAGTTTTTTCAAGAAAAATAAAGTAAAAATTCAAGACCTAGTTTGAACTTACCAATGCCTGCAGCAGCCAAGTATTGAGCTGCAGGGCAGCCAAGCCCTCCACATCCAACAATCAGAACAGCCGTCTTGGACAGATTCAGCTGGCCTAAAAGCATTAAAACATTTTAATTTAAAGTTAGAAACATCTTAAGCACTGAACTACACTCTAGGTACTATGAAGCCAATAGATTTATTTGTTTAATCCAGTATTGGGACACGTCTGACATTTAACTTGGTTATATTTATATTTTAAACACAAAAGATCCAGAAGATATGGGGAACACCTTTGGTTATTGGTGACTGAAACAAGACCATGTAAAGATCTAGGAATATGCACGTGATAGAAAAAGAAAATGAAATAAAACACAACATGGACTAGCTGGAACAAACAGCCTGTTTCTATAATTCCAAGGCAATTCTGCACAATTTTGCTAACAGGAAATTCAAATATAAAAAGGTCGACACTTTTACTCAAAATACTTGTTACAAGAGTAAATGGTACTTTGCTTGGCATTTTCAATTTTGATGGGTTCATGCCTTCCCTGTCTCAAGACTGAAAGTCTCACCATTTTACAATAAAGATATAGGTATACGATTTTCTTTTTAAAAACCGCTTATTTTGAAATGCTTACAGGTCACTGGAAGGAATAAGAGAAAATCTCATTTTGTTTGTGTGTCAGGTTAACATTTTGCTAGCATGTAAATCATTTCCAAATTTTCTTTTGGTACCATGTAGCACATCAAAATATGTTTTCTCAGTTTCTAATATGGCAGTGAATTCATTAAAAACTAGGCACTTCCACCACAGTGTGCAATAGTGATTCCCAATCTATTCTAAACACTTATATGTGACTGGCTAAGAGTAAAAATGGAGATTTTAAATTAGAATACAATTCAAATGTATAATTATTACAAAAGTGCACTAATGATTTACTTCACAGTATCACATAAAAGACTTAGAAGCATTCCACCCTCACTGTCCCAGATCTATTTATAACATCAGGGTAGAATGACCAAAACGTCCAGCTCTGAGATTTTTGCAAAACGCTGCATACCTGGCATCAACATTTGTCAGAGTTCAACCTTGTTGAATCAGTCATGAGGTCTTGGTTTACATGAAGAATTTTCACATAACAAAAAGGGTAGTATTTTACAATCAGGTATTTGAGGGAACCCAGGCCACTGGGCATTTCAAAATTAGATACAACTTCAGTTTCATACAGCTTTCAAGCTGAACAATGGGGGAACCTAACCCTGGACACACAAATGGGAAAAGTCTCTGTTCTTGAGCTGTTTCAACATTTAAGAGAAGAGTCAGGTGACTTTAGGACAAGCACTTCATGTGTAGTATTTGCAATAGGAGATTACATAGAACAGTACAACACAGTACATATATCTACCTAGACTGCAAACTGATCGTTATTTGCTTTTTTGCTGAACACTCACCTATCAAAGCAATGGGACAATCATTACTTTAGTCAATTGGGATTATATGTTGTGTTCAGAATTCCATATGTGGAAATAAATTAGTCATTACAACCTGTGACATTCAAAATCACCAAATTACAAAAAGGTTGAAAAAAATTAAGTTATTAATGGAATAATTTAGAACTGGCTTCGTCCAACTTCTCTCACATCAGCAACATGACAGTAAGGCTATAAGTATAATAGATATTGCTTAATCAAAAATCACTAGATCTGTTATCCTCAGAAATGTTTCTGCAACTGCACCTCACAATTCTGTTTTCAAAGAAGTTCAGAGAATCCCTACAGTGTGAAAACATGCTATTCAGCCCAACAAGTCCACACCAACTCTTTGAAGAGCATCCACCCAGACTTGCCCCCGACCTTATCCTACCCCTGCAACCCCCCCACCCACCCAGTATTAAAAAGTTAAGTTTAAAAAACCTGCTTTTCAGTGAAGCACTATTTTCTTGTGAAAACATAACTGTCAACCAAAAAAATAAATTTGCTTTTAATAGCAAGAACATCAGATAAATATGGTCTCTGGAAGGTGTCACCACCATATAATTTGATAATGTAGTGAAGAGAATTACCCAGGTGTCTCATCAGTTGTTTAGGCAACTCTGAACCTACAAAACCCAAAGAGAATTCAAATTTACTTGATAGCTCACAAAATACTCGATTTATTGAATTCACAACTTTCCAAACTGAAATTTTAACTCCACTGCTGACATTACTTGTCCAGCACTAGAATTGTTAAGTTTCATAACTTTGATATATTATGAACTTAGATAATTTACATTCATTCTAAATATTTCTAATATTACCTTTGACTCCAAACTCTGGGATGATGAGCTGTCTGCTGTATCTCATGATCTCTTCTTTAGAGAGAATTTTTTCTTCCAATGGAGGAATTTCTGTTACTTGTTTAACTAATGAATACGTATTTCCAGAATGAAAGTTCTGAAAAAAAAGACATTTACCTAAGTGGGAGAATAAGATAGATATGTTCTGATGAAAAAGCACAGATCTAAAATGTTGACTCTGTTCCTTGCTCTGCTAAAGATGCTTGGACTGCCGTGTACTGCAAGCATTTTTATTTAAAAAGATGTCATAGAATCACAGAATACATATAGCACAGTGGGGCAACCTATGGCCAATGCTGTCCCACCAAAAATGTAATGCAACTAATACCACTTCCCACACTTGTAACTTAAAAAGAATGTGCAGGACTACAGGAAGTAGTTCAATTCTCTCTTAAATGCCCCGTTTCAACTTGCCTCCACCATACCTATAGGCTGTGCATTCATGATCTTAACTATATGCAACATGGGAGCTTTTTTGTCATTTCATCACTGCTTCTCTTGACAATTACCTTAAATCTATGCCCTCTTATTTTGGAATAACACTAACAGGAACAGTTTTCCCCTATCTAGCCTGTCCAGACCCCTCTGGATTTTGAACACATCCATTAAAGCTCCTCTCAAACTTCTCCAAGAAAAACCAACCCAACATCTTTAATCATTCACCCAATGCAAGTTCTTCATTCCTGATACCACTCTTATGAACTGATGTTGCACTCTCTCTAACGTCTTCACATCCTTCCTGAAGGGTGGCAAACAGAAAGGGACAAAAAATTCAAAGCGAGGTCAAACTAACATTCTATTTAAGTTTAACATAACCATCCTTACTTTCCATTAGACCATAAGACATAGGAGTGGAAGTAAGGCCATTCGGCCCATCAAGTCCACTCCGCCATTTAAATCATGGCTGATGGGCATTTCAACACCACTTTCCTGCACTCTCCCCGCAGCACTTGATTTCTTTTGAGATCAAGAATTTGTCGATCTCTGCCTTGAAGGCATCCAACGTCCCGGCCTCCACTGCCACAGCGTGCAGTGAAGTCCACAAGCCCACCACTCTTTGGCTGAAGAAATGTCCTCTCATTTCAGTTTTAAAAACTTACCGCCTCTAATTTTAAGGCTGTGCCCACGAGTCCTAGTCTCCCTGCCTAACGGAAACAACTTCCTAGCGTCCATCCCTTCTAAACCATACATTATCTTGTAAATTTCTATTAGATCTCCCCTCAAATCTTCTAAACTCTAATGAGTACAATTCCAGGATCCTTAGCCATTCATCATACATTAAACCTACCATTCCAGGAATCATCCGTGTGAATCTCCGCTGGACATGCTCCAGGGCCAGTATGTCCTTTCATTCTCTACGCCCTTATTAAAGACAGTCCTGGATGCTGTACAATTTATTCACTGCACGCTTATGCTGCTCTAACTCCAATCAGTTATGAACATATACACCCACTTTAGAAATGCAATTCTTGGTTTCCAAGACCTTTGATCACTTTTGTATTAAATTTCATTTGTTACTTAACTTCCATTCCACCCATCTGACCTTGACCTAATGAAGCTCCACATTATCCTCCACATGGTTCACAATACTTTCAAGACTGGTATAATCCACACATTGTGCACAGTGACCAAAATCTATGGGGAGTTTCACTACAATCTCTGCAGTCTAGAAAAAGGTTCGTTATCCACTACTTTAAGTTAACTGTATTACTACAGTCGATTTCATTCACTAAAACTCTGGATATTCTCTCAGTTCCTGTTCAGCGGCACCGAATCAACTGCCTTTTGCAAGTCCACATACAATATATCGCTTTTAAATGTTCATTCAAGCGAATGTATATATCACTGACTGGACCAGTACGTATTGCCACTTTAAAGAGCCTTGGAAAAGGTGGTGCTAAGTTGCCTTCCTTAACTGATGCCAATTTTGTAGGAAAAGGAACGCCCAGTGCTGTCCAGAAGGGAGCTCAATGATTTTGACCCAGCAACATTGAAGAACTATACCAAGTCAGGATGATTTATCACCTGCAAACTGAACTTGCAGGTTGTTGTGTTGTCAATTATCTTCTGGCTTGTCATTCTAAGTAGTAGAGATTGAGGGTTTCAAAAGTTGTCATCATAGGAGACTTGCCAAGTTGCTGTGATACATATTGTAAACACACAATGCTGCCACAATGTGTTTGTAGTGAAGAGAGTAGATGTTCAAAGTGGTGGTTGGACGCAGTTGAGTGAGCTGCTTTGTATCGGATGGTGCCATTTCATCAATTCCCTTCCTTTCATCTTAAAAGATCAGAAGTGGGATGTTCACAAATTACTACAGAATGTCCACACCCATTTGTAACTCCTGAGATACTGAAGCAGTGCATGTCTCTAAACGTAGCAAGGCTTAGAAATTTCAGGTTTAAGCAAAAAAGTTGCAAGTAACTTTCACACCAGCCGGTTGCCAAGCAATGACCAACTCTTCCAAAACAGAATCAAACCATTTCCCCTTGATATTCATCAATATTACATTGCTGAAACCCCACTGGCAATAAAGTTTGAGAAGACCTTCAACGACAGCATTTACAAACAAATCAACGGGAACACCAAAGGGATCCCCAATATAAGGGCTGATTGCAGAAACAGTAATGTAAAAGGTTAGAATGGACAGCGCTCCTCATGAGACAACTTAAACTTTGGGTCTGATATGTAGATGACATATTCGTGATTATTAAACGCACAAGACTAGAAAAAACCCACCAACACAAACAACATTCTTACCAGGATTAAATTCACAGAAGAGGAGAACAACAACAACTGACTACCCTTCCTGGATATAACAGAACAGAGCTGCAACAGAACACTATCTAAACAAGGCACTGCAGCAACCCAGAACTACACAAAGCAGAACAGGAGGACCTATTTGGAGTCTCCAAAAGGAATGGATACCCAAAAAGCACAATCCGCCGTTACCTCCGAGACAGACCACAAACAGGAAGACAACACGAACAGACTCACTAATCACCCTAACATACATCAAGGGCATTTAACAGATGACTAAAAGCCTAATCACACCCTTGTGTATCAGACAAGCCCACAAACCAACCACCACCATATGACAGCTACTGATAAAAGTAAAGAATTCCATAACCAAAACCAGCAAAACTGGTATAATAATATTATAATATAAAAAAGAAACGCTGCATAGGCTAAACCAGAAAACAAAACTGACAATACAAATAAATGAATACCAACTAGCCACCAAGAGAGACAACCAATTCTCACTCGTCTCACTATACACAGACAGACAACAAGGGACACTAATTCGACTGGGACAACACATCCACAGTCACGCAAGCCAAACAGAGACATGCCAGGGAATTCCTGAAGGCCTGGTATTCTAACCAGAATTCCATCAACAAACATGTTGAATTAGACCCTGTGTACAAACCACGAAGAGATACAACCAGAAGTGGTACCAAATACTCCAACAAACTGAGGAATATAAATAACAAGCAGGACAGAACACCGATGCATCACCGGAGGCACACTGATGACTGTTACCTAGCAAGATGACGAAACGTTTGCAACCAAACCCACTGGCTCAGCAAGCATGTCAACAACCTCCTACCTGGTAATATCAGTCAACATTAGCCAGAAACAGAACCTGACTCACCCTACTAATACTATGGCAACAAGAGGAAGTTAGAGGCTAGGACTCCTGTAACAAATAACTCATCTCCTGACTTCACAAAACCTGTCATAGTCATAGAGGTCTACAGCATAAAAACAGGCCCTTCAGCCCAACTTGCCCATGCCACCCATTTCTCAGTTTAAACTAACCCCATTTGCCTGCAATTGGTCCATATCCCTCCATTCCTATCCCATTCACATACCTATTTAAATGATTCTTAGATGACAAAATTGTACTCGCTTCCACTACTACCTCCAGCAGCCCACAGACTCAGTTAATCAAGACCTTGTTGCATTTCCAAATAACTTTCGTCACTGCCTTCCTCCTACAAGATACAAGTCAGGAATATGATACTCTCCACTTGCCTGGATGAACTTCAACACCAGTCAAGAAGCTTGACACCATCCAGAACATAGCAACACACAGGCACCACAAGATCAAACATTTCACCATTGCTGACATTATCACAATAGTGTGTACCATATATAAGGTGCACTGCAGAAAATCACTAAAGCTCCTTAGATGGCACCTTTTTAATCATGGCCATTGTCATCCAGACAGAGAAGGGCAGCAGATTCTTGGAAACACCACAACCTCCAAGTTATTCCCAATTCTGACTTGGATTTTTCTCAGAGATAACAAGTTGTGGAGCTGGAAAAATACAGCAAGCCAGGCAGCACCAGAGGAGCAGGAAAGCTAACGGTTCAGATCTGGACCACTGGTTTTTCTGAAGAAAGATCCAGACCCGAAACGTCAGCTTTCCTGCTCCTCTGATGCTGCCTAGCCTGTTGTGTTCGTCCAGCTCCACACCTTGCTATCTCAGATTCTCCAGCATCAGCAGTTACTACTATCTCTTGGACTTTTATAATTTTTATTTCACTGCTGGTAAGTCAAAATCTTAGAGCTCCCTCCTTAACAGCACTGTAGGTGTACTTGTACAAATCTACTGCAGTGGTTCAATATATCACCTCTGGCATCAAGTAAATGAAGGACGTAGCCCAACAAACAGAGCTCGCTCTTAATGACTACTGCCTCAAGTTACTTTGGGAGAGGGCAATACTGTTGGACCACGAGGTTTGGAGAAATCTTGCAAAGGCACAGTTGATTGAAAAGGTCCAATGTTTTGAGGTCTCCCAAGCTTGGGGATTACCACTGGTCGACCTGGATACTCCATAAACCTTCATAGCGGGCAAATGCTCGAGGTTAGAAAACGTAAAGTACTTGCACTTTCCTTTTTGTAGGAGAACTGCAAAACAGTTTTGTATACGACAATGAAGGGAGATTATAACTGATCTGCACCTCAACTCCATCTTACTTTTAGTATGTAACCCTTATTAAGTAGCTTTGCCTACAGAAATGATTCAATTTAACTTCTCAAATTCTCAACCACAATTCGCCAAACTCTGGGGCGGGGAGGACAGCGAAGGAGTAGCGATGCAAACTTTACCAGTCTTTATTAGAACTGTTAAACTGCGTTACTCTTTTCGACGAGTAGGGGCATTGACGGTTAAACTGACAGAAAGACAGTTGGTCTGAGGGAGAGAAATCTTCACGTACCTGTTGTACGTGAGCAACCACTGCTTTTAACCTCGCCAGCTCCTGTTCCTTCTTAATTAATTCATCTCTCAGCCTCTCCACCTCCTGCTCCTTTTTGAACATTTCGTTCCTCAACCTCTCCATCTCCATGTTCAGGCTGAAAAACAGTTCCTGAAATCGTGCTTCTCCACGTGCCACTTGGGCTTCGAGGCAGAAGGCAACCGGAGGATCAGAAACAACACAACACACAAAAAACGACGCGCACCTAATATGGCTGACCCACTCCTTTACAAAGATGGTCATCAATTCTGCTTCCCTAACACGTATTCCGGGAGCTGATCCCTTTAACAAGATGGCCGATTACCTGCACTGCGGTACCGTAGCAATATGGCTGCCATTCCCGTTACGAAGATTGACACGGAAGAATTTTCTTAAATTTCCGAATTTTTAAAAATTTTGGATCACTGGTTTCAAAGATCTTCGGCATTGAGAATTTTCAAACCCTCAAATATTTGAAAAATTTTACATGTATTTTAACCAACCCATTCAGACGTGTTATTATGATTATACTCCGGAGCAAGTGGGACCTGAACTTAGGTCTTCCGGCTCAGAAGCAGGGACGCTATCACTGCGTCACAAGAGTCTCTGAACATTCAAAGAGGCACTTGCATTAACGAAGAGATAACGAGGTGTAGAGCTGGATGAACAAAACAGCCCAAGCAGCATCATAGGAGCAGGAAGGCTGACGGGAAGGGTCTGGACCCAGAAAGGTTGGCCTGCTGTGTTCATACAGCTCGACACCTTGTTATCTCGGATTCTCCAGCATCTGCAGTTCCTACTATCTCTCACTTACTTTAATGAATATTCTTAATCAATCTGTTCAGGCAGTTTGTGACACACCTCGAGTGGGTGGTACTTGAACGCAAGTCTTCTAACCAAGCGGTAGAGATGCTAACCAAGGTACCACAAGACTCCGAAATTGGAATACGTTCACTAGATTGATCCCAGAGATGAGAGGTTTGTCATATGAAGAGTGATTGATCAGTTTAGGCCTTTATAATATTAAGGGGAGATCAAATTCAGATATTCAAGATGATTAAAAAGTACAGGTAAAGTAGACATGCAGTGGATGCTCCCTCTTGTGGAGCATTCTAAGACAAGAATTAGGATAAAATTTAAAACAGTTGAGGAGAAACTACTTTCCCCAAAGAGTTGTCAATCTGTAGAATTTGCTATGTATAATGTGACGAATGCTGGGTCAGTGAGTAAATTTAAGAAGGAGTTAGGTTTTTAATTGGTAATGGCTTGAAGGGTTATGGGGAGAAGGCAGGAAAATAGGGGCGAGGAGCAGTCAGCTATGATTGAATTGCCATCCAGACTTTGATGGACTGAATGGCCTAATTTGGCCCCTTTATCTTATGAACTTATGAAATAGAACCAGGAACCTCAATTCACCCAGAGTCCATAAATGCGGAGATGGGAAAGTACAGGCGGTCAGACAGCATCTGAGGATCAGGGAAGTCAGTGTTTCAGGCCAATTCCCATCATCGGGACTGGGGAGAGGGAAGGGAGGGGGTGGGACTAGGGCAGGGTAAGTGGGATAGAGACAAGTTGATACAGATTGTGGGTGGAGAAATTTTGAAGCTGGTGATGCAGGTCGGGTGTCGTGTGGTTGGTCAGTGGGAACGATGGAGCAGGTAGGTGAATCGGAAGATGAACAGGTTGGGGGTGGAGAAATTTTGAAGCTAGTGAAGTCAATATTCAGGACATTGGGCTGTAAGCTCCCACATATAAGTTTATATCCGGGAGATCAAATGCAAACTCGGCGACCAGTTCATGGAGCACCTGCACATACCAATCAACTCAACCTCTGGTTGTCACCCACTTTAACTTCCCCTTCTGGCAACATTCCCATCCTTAGCCTCTTCCACTGTCAGAGTGAGGGCAAACGTAAACTAGAGGAACAACACCTCATATTTTGCCTTTGGAGCTAAAAGCCCAACGGCCTGAATATTGACTTCACCAGCTTCAAAATCTCTCCACCCCCAACCTGTCCATCTTCCTACTGACATATCCACTCACCCTTCCCACTGACCAACCACAATAATCCTCTACCTGCATCCACCTATCTCAATTCCACCAATCCTACCCCTAGCCCCAACCCTTTCCCTTATTTACTTCTGGGATCAAATTCAGATATTCAAGATGATAAAAAGTACAGATAAAATAGACATGCAGTGGATGCTTCCTCATGTGGAGCATTCTAGAATGAGAAGTCATAGTCTTTGGATAAAATTTAAAACAGAGTTGAGGAGAAACTATTTCCCCCAAAGTGTTGTCAATCTGTAGAATTTGCTACCCTAAAATGTGGTGAATGCTGTGTTAGTGAATAAATTTAAGGAGTTACATAGATCCTTCCTGATGGAGGATTTCAGCCCAAAATGTTGACTTCTCTGCTCCTTGATGCTGTCTGACCTGCAATGCTTTTCCAGCTCTCTATTTATTGACTCCAGCTTCCAGTATCTGCAGTCCTTACTGTCTCCACCTCAATTCACTGATTTGAGCTATTTCAGCTGTGTGTTTCCCAACACTTTTTTTTCTTGTTACTGTAGAGTCCCCACATTCTTTTACTTTTTCCAGAAGTGCTCTTTCACTCAACTATATTGCTTTGCCCATCACCAAATCACCCTTGGTATTTTTTTCCCTCTACTAACAATATCCAATAAGTCACGAATGTTTCCAAATGAATAATATATATGCAAAGCCCGTTAAGGGCCCCATTGTTCTTCTGGCGAGTAACAAAGTTCATCAGTAGTCTCACTAATGTGAAATAATTACATGCTGCCTACGAAGTAGCATTTCAGTTCGATAGATATCTCAAACATCGAGAGTTAAAATAAGTAAAATATTGTGGATGTTGGAAATCTGAAAAACAGACAAAGATGCTGGAGAAACTCAGCAGGTCTGGCAGCATCTATCGTTTTATAATTTTAAGCTCAGATGTATCACAAGTTGTAATTTTCAAGAATACACCAGAGTATGAATTTTTTTTAAAAAATTTCATGGATCAGGCAGGCAACTCTGGATGAACAGGCATTACATTATTTTTCAATTTGGACATCTTTTTTAAAATTGCTGGATTCTAGACCATACAAGAGGTACTTAATAAGTTAGCATAAGAGCCTATTGCTGTTGGGGCAGTAATATTAACAAAAATCTGGCTAACTGAAGATAGAAAGTTGGAATAAGGGGGGCTAGTGGTGTGCCAAAGGGATTAGTGCTGAGGGCACATATATTTACAATATATATTAATATCATGGATGAGGAAAGTGATTGTACTATCACCAATTGTGGAGATGACACAAAAATATGTGAAAGACAAGTAGTGAGGATTTTGCAAAGAGTCACCTGAGGGATACAGACAAGTTAAATTAGTAGGCAACAACTTAGCAGATGGCATATAATGTGGGGAAATGTGAGGTTAAGGTATACTGGCAATGAAAGCAGTCCAGAGAAGAATAACAAGCCTGATAACAGGTATGAAGGGAGTGTCTTAGGAGGAGAAGTCAAGTTGATTGGGCTTGGAACATGGAAGAATGAGAGACAACGTTATTGAAACATACAAGTTTCTGAATCTCAGCATAAGGGGTTGTACATTTAAGACTGAGATAAAGTGGAACTTCTCTCAGGGGGTTGTAAATCTGAGGAATTTGTTATCATAGCAGGCTGTAGAGGCTAGGTCATTAGTATATTGAAGGCTGAAATAGACAGATTTTTAAGTTATCAAGGTGCTGCAGCAAAAAATCACAGTGACCTCAGAAGACAGACACAGGATAAGACTAATAAGAGTACCCTTCATGTCTAGTACTTCCTCAGAACGCAGAAACAATGCCATTCTTCAGAACATTCAACATGTCATTCCATGGTGACGAACATCTCATCAAAGTCATCCCTACGCCCCCATTTCTCGCTTTTGAACAATCACCAAACCTTAAACAGACCATAATTCACAGTAAACTACCCAACCTTCACAACAATATCAATCACAACACCACAGAACCCTGCCACAGGAACCTCTGAAAGACATCAGATAATCCACATCAATACTACCATCACACATGGGAACATTAACCATCACATATGCAACAGATACTCATGTGACTCAGCCAATGTTGTCTACCTAAAACAGTACAGGCAAGGATGACCTGAGGCATGGTATATTGACGAGACCATGCAGATGCTATGGCAGCAAATGAATGAACACTGTGCGACAATTGCCAGTTAGGAATGTTCCCTCCCAGTCAGAGAACACTTCAGTGGTCAAGGACGTTCAGCCTCTGATCTTTGAGTAAGCATCTTCCAAGGCAGCTTTCGAGATACACAACAGACCAGAAACTGATAGCCAAATTCCGTACCCATGAAGATAGCCTCAACCATGGTCTTGGGTTCATGTTGTGCGAAATGAAACCCCACTGTACTGTGCTGTATTTGTAAAATCTTCCTTACTGTCCTGTTTAAACACCATCACCTCAATAACTTGATATGATCCCTCTACCTTAATTAGTTTGTACAGTTTCGGGTTGCTTGTTCCTTTGGTTAGATCCTCGGCATGTGACTCTTATACCTATCATGCTATTCCAGCTGTTTGGTTTATCTCCAGCACTACCTTATTTTTTATCTTCTGTAATTATCTCTCTGCCTCAAGTTGGAATGTAGGTCATTCCCTTCACTTACTCATCAGTTGTTGACACTTTACTCACACCATCTGACACTTTTGACCACCTGCAAAGACTTATTGTTCGTCACTTCCTCACACCATTTGTATGATCTTTTGATCTCTCTGCCCATTAATCTCTCTGCCTATATGCTTCTCTTCACTTCACCCGACGAAGGGGCAGTGCTCAAAAAACTTGTGATTTCAAATAAGCCTGTTGGACTATAACCTGGTGTCACGTGACTTCTGACCTGGTCCACCCCAGTCCAACACCGACATGTCCACATCAATCAAGTTAGTGTGGCATGATATCCCATGCATAAAAATAGAAGGCAGGAGCATGAGGAGGTCATTCGGTCCTTCGAGCCTGATCTGCCACTCTTCACGATCATGGTTAATTGTCCACCGTAATAGCCTAATCCTGCTTTCTCCCCATAACCTCTGATCCCATTTGCCCCAAGTGCCATATCTAGTCGCATCTTGAATACATTTAGTGTTTTGGCGTCAACTACTTCCTGTGGTAATGAATTCAACAGGCTCACCACTCTTTAGGTGAAGAAATGTCTCCTCATCTCCGTCCTAAATCATTTACCCTGATTCCTCATTCCTCTGGTTCTGGACATGCCCACCATCAGGAACATCCTCCCTGCATCTACCATGTCTGGTACTGTTATAATTTTATAAGTCTCTGTGAAATCACTGCTCATTCATTGGAACGCTAGCAAAAATGATCCCAATCTAGTCAATCTCTCCTCTTATGTCAGACCTGCCAGCCCCAGAACCTTGGCTGCACTCCCTCAAGAGCAAAAGCATCATTCCTCAGAAAAGGATGCCAAAATTGCACACAGTATTTCAAGTGTGGCCTCACCAAGGCCCTGTACAACTACAACAACACATCTCTGCTCCTATACTTGAAACCTCTTGCAATGAAGGCCAACATACCATTTGCCTTCTTTACTGTCTGCTATATCTGCATGCTTACCTTCAGTGACTGGCGCACAATGATGCCCAGATACCACTGCCCACTCCCCTTTCCCAATTTACAGCCAATTTACTGGACCCAAAACTTTAACTCTGATTTTTTTCTTCATAGAAGCTGCCACACCTGCTGAGCTTTTATTTCTGACTAACAGCATCCGCAGTTCTTTGGATTTTTATTTACAGCCATTCAGGTAGTAATCTGCCTTCTTGTTTTTGCTTTTGAAGTGAATAACCTTACATTTATCCAAATCTTAATGCATCTGCATTGAAAGGATGGCAGGGTCTAGGCCCGAAACGTCAGTTTTTGTGCTCCTGAGATGCTGCTGGGCCTGCTGTGTTCATCCAGGCTCACATTTCATTATCTTGCATCTGCCATTGATATGCCCACTCATCCAACCTGTCAAGATAAAGCCATGTTGACTATCTCTAATCAGCCCTTGCCTTTCCAAATACATGTAGACCCTGCTTCCAGCCCTTTGGGAAAAAATGGTTTCACCTCACCTCTATTTTAAATGGACAACACTAATTTCTAAATAGTGATTCCTAGTTCTAAATCCTCCCATAAAAAGAAATATCCTGTCCACACTGCAGTCTTCTATGTTTTATATATTTCAATCAGGTCAATTCTTCTTCCATAAATAAGGTGATCAATACTGCACATGTGTAGTCCCGATGTGGTCTTACCGTTGCCCTGTCTAACTGAAGTACAACCTTTCTAACATCCTTCTGGCTTTCCTAATTATTCCTTGTACCTGCATACTAACCCTTTTGTGATTTATGCACAAGGACATCAGGATCTTTCGGTATCTCTGAGCTCAGGAATCTCTCACCATTTAGTTAAGCTTCTTTTTCATTCTTCCTGCCAAAGTGGATATTTTGACATTTTCTTACATAATCTTCCGTTTGTTACATCTTTGAACACTGATTTAACCTTACTAATTTTTTTTTGGTGGCCCCTTTATGTCATCCTCACAATTTAATTTGCTCCCTATCTTTGCATTGTCAGCAAATTTGGCAACTGTATCTTCTGTCCATCCCTTTATCTAAATAATTTATGTCAATTGTAAACAATTGAGGTCTTAGCACCAACCAGACCACAAGATATAAGACAGAATTAGACAATTTGGCCCAGAGTCTGCTTTGCCATTCAATCATAGCTGATAAGTTTCTCAGTCCCATTCTCCTGTCTTCTCCTTGTAACCCTTGATCCCCTTAAGAATTGAGAGCCTATCTATCTCTGTCTTAAAAACACTCGATGAATTGTCCTCCACAGCCCTCTGTTGCAATTGGTTCCACAGATTCACCACCCTCTGGCTGAAGAAATTCCCTCTCAATTCAGTTCTAAAACATTGTCCCTTCACTCTGACGTTGAGCCCTTAGCCCTAGTCTCTCCTACTCGTGCAAACATCTTCTCTGTCCACTCTGTGGAAGCTTCATCAATGTTTTGTAAGTTTCAATTAGATCTCCCCTCATCTTTCTGCACTCTATTGAGTGCAAACCCAAAGTCCTTAACCCCTCTTCCTTTGATAAGCCGTTCCTCTCTGGGCTAATTCAAGTGAACCTCCTCTGGACCAAACCTACCTCAATGCAAGTACATCCTTCATTCGATAGGGGGGCCCAAAACTGCTCACAATGTTCCAAATGCAGTCTGACTGGTGCCTTATACAGCATTAGTCGTGCATCTCCACTCTTGTATTCTGACACTCTTTAAATGAATGCTAACATTGCATTTGCTTTCCTAACTGCCAGTTGAACCTGCATATTAACCTTAAGAGAAAACTGAATTAGGACTCCCAAGTCCCTTTATGCCTCACTTTTCCGAAGACATTCCCTATTCAGAAAACACTCTGTGCCTCTGTTTTTCCTACCAATGTGCATAACCTCACACTTGCCCACATCATATTCCATCGATCACTTCTTTGTCCACTCTCCTAGCTTGTCCAAGTCTTCTGCAGCCTCTCCACCTCCTCAATTTCTCAACTCTACCTGTCCCTTCACCTACTTTTGTGTCATCTACAAACTTAGTAACAATGCCCTCAGTTCCTTCATCCAGATCGTTAATGTATAACATGAATAGTTGTGGTCCCAACACTAATCCCTGCAGAACTCCACTAATCACCAGCTGCCATCCTAAAAAGAAAACCCCTTAGCTCCACTCTCACTTTTCTGCCAGTCAGCCAATCCTCTGTCTATTCCAGTACCTTGCCCCAAACACCATGCACTATTTTCTTATTTAGCAGCCTCCTGTGAGGCTCCTTGTCCAAGGCCATCTGGAAGTCCAAATAGATCATTTCCTTTGGCTTTCTTGTGGCACACCACTCTTTGTCTCTCCAATCTGAAAATGACCTATCTATGTCTGCTCCCTATTAGCCAGTCAATTTCCTCTCTATGCCAATATGCTACCCCTTATACCATGAGCTTTTATTTGCCACAATAACATTTGATATGGTACCCTTATAAAATACTTCTGGAAATCTAAACATACTTTACATCCAGATTATGGGAGGTCAGTCATCCCAATTCCAGGATTTCTCCACTGGAGTTGCCCAATCATATTCAGATGCTTCACCCAAAAAATCTGAAGAAGGGGTAAAAGAGATAAAAGGAACTGCAGATGCTGGAGAATCCGAGATAACAAAGTGTGGAGCTGGATGAACACAGCAGTCCAGGCAGCATCTTAGGAGCAGGAAAGCTGACGTTTTGGGCTTAGACTCTTCATCAGAAATGGGGGAGGGGGAGTGGGTGCTGAAATAAATAGGGAGCGAGGGGGAGGCGGATTGAAGATGAATAGAGGAGAAGATAGGTAGAGAGGAGACAGACAAGTTAAAGAGGCAGGGATGGAGCCTGTAGAGGTGAGTGTAGGTGGGGAGGTAGGGAGGAGATGGGTCAATCTGGGGAGGACGGACAAGTTAAGGGAGCGGGATGAGGTTATTAGGTCAGAAATGGTGGTGCGGCTTGAGGTGAGAGGAGGGGATAGGTGAGAGGAAGAACAGGTTAGGGATGCAGGGATGAGCTGTGCTGGTTTTGGGATACAGTAGGGGAAGGGGAGATTTTGAAGCTTGTGAAGTCCACATTGATACCATTGGGCTGCAGGGATCCCAAGCGGAATATGAGTTGCTGTTCCTGCAACCTTCGGGTGGCATCGTTGTGGCACTGCAGGAGGCCCAGGATGGACATGTCGCCTGCGGAATGGGAGGGGGAGTTGAAATGGTTCGCAACTGGGAGGTTCAGTTGTTTATTGCGAACCGAGCTTCGGCATTCTGCAAAGCGGTCTCCAAGCCTCCGCTTGGTTTCCCGATGTAGAGGAGGCCACAACAGGTACAGCGGATGCAGTATACCATATGGGCAGATGTGCAGGTGAATGTCTGCTTAATGTGGAATGTCTTCTTGGGGCCTGGGATGGGGGTGAGGCAGGAGGTGTAGGGGCAGGTGTAGCACTTCTTGCGGTTGCAGGGGAAAGTGCCGGGTGTGGTGAGATTGGAGGGGAGTATGGAGCAGTCAAGGGAGTCTTGGAGAGCATGGTCCCTCCGGAAAGCAGACAAGGGTTCCCTGCAGCCATATGGTATCAATGTGGACTTCACCAGTTTCAAAATCTCCCCTTCCCCTACTGCATCCCTAAACCAGCCCAGTTCGTCCCCTCCCCCCACTGCACCACACAACCAGCCCAGCTCTTCCCCCCCACCCACTGCATCCCATGTCGGCACAACATTGTGGGCTGAAGGGCCTGTTCTGTGCTGTACTGTTCTATGTTCTATGTTCTAAAACCAGTCCAACCTGTCTCTGCCTCCCTAACCGGTTCTTCCTCTCACCCATCCCTTCCTCCCACCCCAAGCCGCACCCCCATCTACCTACTAACCTCATCCCACCTCCTTGACCTGTCCGTCTTCCCTGGACTGACCTATCCCCTCCCTATCTCCCCACCTATACTCTCTCCACCTATCTTCTTTACTCTCCATCTTCGGTCCGCCTCCCCCTCTCTCCCTATTTATTCCAGTTCCCTCTCCCCATCCCCGTCTCTGATGAAGGGTCTAGGCCCGAAACGTCAGCTTTTGTGCTCCTGAGATGCTGCTTGGCCTGCTGTGTTCATCCAGCCTCACATTTTATTATTTTGGAATTCTCCAGCATCTGCAGTTCCCATTATCTCTGGGGATGGAAAAATGTCTTTGGTGGTGGGGTTGGATTGCAGATGGCGGAAGTGTTGGAGGATGACGCGTTGAATCTGGAGGTTGGTGGGGTGGTACGTGAGGACGAGGGGGATTCTCTTTTCATTGTTATTGTGGGGACGGGGTGTGAGGGATGAGTTGCAGGAAATGTGGGAGACACGGTCAAGGGCGTTCTTGACCACTGCGGCGAGGGGCGGGGAAGTTGCGGTCCTTGAAAAACGAGAACATCTGAGATGTACGGGAGTGGAATGTCTCATCCTGGGAGCAGATGCAGCAGAGGTGAAGGAATTGGGAATAGGGGATGGCATTTTGCAGGAAGGTGGGTCGGAGGAGGTGTTTTCTAGGTAGCTGTGGGAGTCGGCGGGCTTGAAATGGATATCGGTTTCAAATTGGTTGCCTGAGATGGAGACAGAGAAGTCGAGGAAGGTGTTAGATTAGATTAGATTAAATTCCATACAGTGTGGAAACAGGCCCTTTGGCCCAACAAGTCCACACCGCCCCTTTTTGAAGCATCCCACCCAGACACATCCCCATCACCCTATAACCCACACGCCCCTGAACACTATGGGCAATTTAGCATGGCCGATCCACCTAGCCTGCACTTCTTTGGACTGAGGGAGGAAACCGGAGCACCCAGAGGAAACCCATGCAGAAACGGGGAGAATGTGCAAACTCCACACCGTCACCCGAGGCTGGAATCGAACCTGGGTCCCTGGCGCTGTGAAGCTGCAGTGCTAACCACTGAGCCACCGTGCCGCCCTTAAGATTAGAGGTGGTCCAGGTGAACTTGAGGTTGGGATGGAAGGTGTTGGTTAAGTGGATGAACTGTTCAAGCTCCTCGTGGGAGCACGAGATGGCGCCGATACAGTCATCAATGTAACGGAGGAAGAGGTGGGGTTTAGTGGAGTCTAGGCCCGAAATGTCAGCTTTGCTGCTCCTCAGATGCTACTTGGCCTGCTGTGTTCATCCAGCTCTACACTTTGTTATCTTAAATCTGAAGTAGGGATGTTTGCTGGTAATTGCACAATGTTCAGCTTAGAGTGATAGAGATGTGCAGCATGGAACAGACCCTTCAGTCCAATTCGTTCATGCCAACCAGGTATCCTAAATTAATCTAGCCCAATTTATCAGCATTTGGCCCACATCCCTCTAAATCCTTCCTATTCATGTATCCATCCAGATGCCTTTTAAATATTGTAATTGTGCCAGCCTCCGCCACTTCCTGTGGCAGCTCATCCCACACACACACCAACCTCTGTGTGAAAAATTCACCCTTTAGGTCCTTTTTAAAACTTTTCCATCTCACCATAAAACTATGTTGTTTAATTTTAGGCTCCCCTAATCTCTGGAGAAGACCTTGGCTATTCATGCCATCCATGCCCCTCATGATTTTACAAACTTCTATCGGGTCACCTCTCAGCCTCTGACATTCCAGGGAAAATAGACCCAGCCTATTCAGCCTCTCCCTATAGCTCAAAACTTCCAACCCTGGCAATATCCTTGTGAATCTTTTCTGAACCCTCCCAACTTTCACAACATCTTTCTTATAGCAGCAAGACCAGAATTGAATGCAGTATTTCAAAAGCGGCCTAACCAATGCCCTGTCCAGCCGCAACATGACCTCCCAACTTGTATATTCAATAACCAATAAAAGCAAGCATATCAAGTGCCCTCCTCACTACCTTGTCTACCTGTAACTCCACTTTCAAAGAACTATGAACCTGCACCCCAAGATTTCTTTGTTTGGCAGCACTCCCAAAGACCTTGCCAATAAATGTATAAGCCCTGCCATGATATGCCTTACCAAAATGTAACACCTCACATTTATCTAAATTAAAATTTATCTGCCACTCCTCAGCCCATTTGCCCACCTGATCAAGGTCCCACTGTTTACTGGCCACTGTATCACCGATTTTGGTGTCATTTGCAAACTTACTCACCATATATCCAATATTCATATGCAAATAATTTATGCAAATGACAAAAAGCAGTGGATCCAATTCTGATCTTTAAGGCACATCACTGGCCACAGGCCTCCACTCTAAAAAGCAACCCACCATCACTACCTGTGTCTCCTACCTTCGAGCCAATTTTGTATGCAAATGGTAGCTCTTCCTGTATTCCATGTGATCTAAACTTGTTTACTAGACTGCTTTGTGGAACCTTGTCACAATTCCTTTCGCAATTCCTCAGGTACTGAGCAGTCCGTGTCCAAATGCAGCAAAACCAGGACAATAATCAGGTTTGAAACTGACAAGTAGACAAGCATATTCCTAATAATCCAGCATGGTCAGACTATTCCCACTTTCCAGAGGGATGAAAATAAAAGTTTCTGGAAAAACTTAGCAGATGTTGCAGCATCTGTGAAGAAAAATTAGGGTTAAAATTTTGAGTCTGGTGAACCTTACTCAGAACTGATGATAGCTACGAAAATGTTGGTTTAAACGCAGAAGAGTCTAAAATCTATCTTAGTCATGATTATGCTGAATCATAAAACATTGGCAGCCCTTTGGGAGAGAAAATTTCAAGGATTCACATGAGCGAATTTCGAATCATTTTCTTCATTTATATTTCTAAGAAATTGCTCTTACCTCAGTTTTAAATGATTGGCCCCTTGATTGAACCTCAGACACTTCCACTCTTATCAAACTCTCTAGCCAAGGAAAACAACCCATCATTTAAGTGCCACCACCTGCAAGTTTTTCTGCAAGAAATGCGGCATTCTGAATGTACTATATCACAAATTCTTCATTGTCAGTGGATCAGTATCTTGTAACATGCTTCTTAACTATCTATCCCTTTGAACCGCAGCAATCCAAGAAGGAAATTCACCACCACCTTCTTA
Source organism: Stegostoma tigrinum (assembly GCF_030684315.1). Lineage (NCBI taxonomy): Eukaryota > Metazoa > Chordata > Chondrichthyes > Orectolobiformes > Stegostomatidae > Stegostoma > Stegostoma tigrinum. Next base: position 79,219,237 of record NC_081362.1, on the reverse strand, counting down.
AAGACAAGGAAGCATGTATAATAAACGTGCCTAGCCAGTGATGGTCACATTCTGTGAATAAGTAAATAAATAAAACCAACCTCCTATCATTGACCAATCCCTTCATTCAGGGGGCCAAAATAGTGAACCTTTTCAAATCGACCTCCAAGGCAACAATATCTTTGCATGGGTAAGGAATCCAAAATTGCATACTTTTATCTACATACCAACAAATAAATAAAAATTGATTATGAAGTCCTTTGGGAATACATTGGATTCTGTTTAATGAAAGTTCTTCTTTCTGTTCAACACACTTCATGAAAGAAAAAATAGAAATGCATCATGTTAAAACATTCATACTTTCTAAGCTAAAATCAAAAGATAGTTTTTGAAAGTGTAGTTATCCATCTACTCTGCATGTTTTGTTTTAATATGAACAGTGTGCAACACATTATAACAATTCTCTTAGTTTTGATAGGCATTCTGAATGCTATCTATTGTAATTGGAGTATTTTGTTCTTTCTTAATATTATTTGGCAGCACAAAGTGACCCCATAACTATCAATACTAACAATGCACAACATTGTGACATCATTACAAACTTTACAGCTTTTTCTATGCACTAGAATAATAACTAATTCGTTCACTAATTGCTTAGATCCTTATTCCCTTCCTCCACACACGACCTAATGACATATTCACAAGATAAGAATTCAGATTACGCATGTAGCCTGGTGACATCCAAATCTAATTCTCAACCATTGCGCGAAATCCCTACAATATATCTTTGTTACCAAACTGCTTGCCTGACATCAAGTTTTAGATGACTTACAGTATCTTCCAGTTAAACATTTTGCACTGAATGTTCCCAGCACCTTAAAGATGTGAGAAGTGGCATGGTAGTTGGGAAAGTATGGCAATTCCTGAAAAATGAGAAATGTCGAGAAAAATAAGTCTGATTCTATAACCAAGATTTGAACAGCAAGATCAGAATCAAGCTAAGACCAACAAGAGATCTATTTGCATGCATTAACATCTCACTATTGCTTACTACTGCCTAATCTATATGAAGTTTAGTAATCTCCTACATGGAGGAGAAACATTGAACTATAGAAAGTAGAAATAGCCTATTCAGTCCATCAAGCCCCTTGTGCCATTCAACATGATCAAGGCTGGTCCTCTGTCACAACACCATACTCCTTTTATTGCCCTTTCTTCCACTGAAACCTTCACTCTAGGAATCTATCTATATTTTGTTAAATAAATTCAGTGAGTTCACCTTACAGTCTTATTTGGCAGAGAATTTCACAGATTAACTAATCTCTTTGTGAAGAAATGGCTCCTCATCTCTATCCAAAATGGCTTACCATGTATTCTGAGATGTTGACCCTGATCCCACTGAACTCACTGAATGAACCAAGTATATCTTTTGTTATGAAAGGCGACCAAAACTACATACAAAATTCCAAGTGTACTCTCCCTGAAGTCCTGTATAGCTTTCGTAATCTTTCCTTCCTGCTGTACTTAAACCCTGTGGCAATGAAGGCTGACATATCATTTCTGATGAATGGTCACTGGACTTAAAACATTAACTCTGTTTTTCTCTGTAGAGTTGCTGCCAGAACTGCTGATTCTCTCAAACACTTTCTGTTTATGTTTCAGAATTCCAGCATCTGCAGTTCTTTATTTTTATTATTATGCCAATATACCATTCCCCTTCCTAATTGCTTGTTGCACGTGCTTGCTTTGCTTTCAATGACTGGTGTACAAAGGATATCAGTCCAGGGCTTGGCACAACAAGTCAGCTGCTCAAGGCAGTCATAATCAGAATTCTGTTTTGTAGAGGGTTAGGAACAAAATGTTAGACACCCCATCAACTGTTTCGCCTCTTTCTGTCCTATTTTGGGCCATTTTCTCCCGGAATGAGAGAAAGAGAAGGATTGAGTGAGATGAAAGTGTGGAGCACTGCTGATAGAAGTGGTGCACAATGGGGAAGAGGTGACGAGGTGTCTTAGTAGATAAGACAGGTGTGCAGAGGCCATATAGTTTAGAGGATTGTGTGGGTAACAGCAAGTAAGAGTGCATTTGTCAGTGACAGTAATAGAGCATGAACCTTGATGGGATGCAAGTGCAATAGCAGAAACACAGTCATTTTTGAGGTAGCAGAAAGAAGATGTGGCACATCCCTGGTGGACAAGAGCTCATTTAACTTCTTCCTACACTGGCGTCATTCTGCTGGATGGTGGAGACTGTACTGGACTGGGTAACACTCTTGGACTAGACAGCAGAGTTTGGTGTTGTGGCCTCCTCCACCAGTCCTGGGGAAAGAGCAATGCCCTCCTCTGCACCAACCCTTCCACCAGGACTTCCAGGTCCCTGTCTGCAAAGCTGAGCACCAGTTTCCTTTTTCTGCCACATCTGGGGTAAATGTTCCAAACCATGCATGGCAACTCAGGGCTGACAGGACTTGACTGGATGCACTAATCTTTTAAATATGGAGCTGGCAGCAGGGATCTCGGGATAATCTTGCAGTGTGAATACCTCTGCCTTTGACAAAATTTGGGCATCATTGTGGTGTGGCACACTGTTAATGGGACAAGTTTGCTCTGATATCGTGAGAAAACCCATTAGGATTCAGGGAGAGAACCCCTCCATGAAGCTGTATTTTGTCAAATTCTAGTAAGATTCAGCCCAACGTTTTCAACTGTCTGAAGGGTTTCCACATGTGTCATTCCCACATGCAACAATGATAAGATGTGATGTTATGTGGAAAATCAGTTTCCATATGCACCTCCCTTGACCCTTCCTAAGATGTTTTTGTTGCAGATTGTCTCTAAATTTCGACTTTTTGTCCAAAATCCATCACTAGATGAGTAGAAATTTCCTCCAATGAAATATTCAAAACTGATGCCGATTCCTATTTTCCAAGTAAATATCCATGACTTAAAAGTTCTACTTACACATTTGGTGTGTTATTTGATCCTGAGATAATCATCTGATCATAAATTTGTGCCATCACCGTAACTTCCAATTTTCACATCTCTAACACCATTCAGTTCTATAACAATACAAAGATAAAACAAAGAATTGTGGATGTTGGAAATCTGCAACAAAACAGAAGTGCTGGTGAAACTCAGCAGGTCTGTTCGCATCATCATCTCCAGCATTTTTGGTCTTTGTTTCATCTATCTCTATGGCTGCATTACTTCATTTGCCATGAAACCCTCATTGATGCTTTAATTCAGATGAATAGTCTGTGTTCATACACAGCAAAACAACATTGATGCATGGGGTGATGAGTGGCAACTAACATTTTGACCAGACAAGTGCTATCTGCAACAAGAGAGAATCTAACTACTTCCCTTTTAATCACCCGTTCCCTCTGTACACCCTCGTCCACTCTTCTTCACCTCCAACATCCCTGCCCCCATAGCCTCAAGGCATCTTCCCCTGCAATTACTGAAGGTGCAACACCGATCTGTTTATTTCCTCCTTCCTCAGTATCCAACGGTCCAAACACAACTTCCAAGTAAAGCAGTCATAACGCAAAGAGAGAGAAGAGCAGTTGGACAGACAACGGATTGGATAATGATGTGGCTAGGAGGGTGATTAGCTATTAATGGGGATCGTTACTGGCTAACAATGGATTGTGTGTCATTGCAGACAATGTGATAACAAGGCCTGGTATGTGGGTGTTCAGATAAGGACCTGGGAAAGCTCAAACCCTAAAGTTATTGAATTCGAGATTAAGACAGGAAGGCTGCAAGGTCCCCAAGGGGAAAATAAAATGCTGTTCTTCCAGCTTGCACTGAACTTCACTGGAGGACTGAGGCAAATCTGAATCAGAGGTATTGGCCATGGAACGTGAAGGAGTGTTGAAGTGGCAGGCAACTGGAAGTTTGGGATTTTTCTCACAACAGAACGCAAGTGTTCTGTGAAATGGTCACCTAGTCTAGGCTTCAGTTCCCCAATGCACTTCCTACAGACAAAGGGGGTGGCCATGGGCATCCGCATGGGCCCCAGCTATGCCTGCCTCTTTGAAGGTTACGTGGAACAGTCCCTCTTCCGCACCTACACAGGCCCCAAACCCCACCTCTTCCTCCGTTACACTGATGACTGTATTGGCACTGCCTCTTGCTCCCCAGAGGAGCTCGAACAGTTCGTCCACTTCACCAACACCTTCTACCCCAACCTTCAGTTCACCTGGGCCATCTTCAGCACATCCCTCGCCTTCCTGGACCTCTCAGTCTCCATCTCAGGCAACCAGCTTGTAAATGATGTCCATTTCAAGCCCACCGACTCCCACAGCTACCTAGAATACAACTCCTCCCATCCACCCTCCTGCAAAAATTCCATCCCCTATTCCCAATTCCTCTGCCTCCACCGCATCTGCTCCCACGATGAGGCATTCCACTCCCGCACATCCCAGATGTCCAAGTTCTTCAAGGACCGCAACATTCCCCCTGCAGTGGTCGAGAACGCCCTTGACCGCGTCTCCCGCATTTCCCACAACACATCCCTCACACCCCACCCTCGCTACAACTGCCCAAAGAGGATCCCCCTCGTTCTCACACACCACCCCACCAACCTCCGGATACAACGCATCATCCTCCGACACTTACACCATCTACAATCCGACCCCACCACCCAAGACATTTTTCCATCCCCACCCTTGTCTGCTTTCCTGAGAGACCACGCTCTCCGTGACTCCCTTGTTCGCTCCACACTGCCCTCCAACCCCACCACACCCGGCACCTTCCCCTGCAACCGCAGGAAGTGCTACACTTGCCCCCACACCTCCTCCCTCACCCCCATCCCAGGCCCCAGGATGACTTTCCATATTAAGCAGAGGTTCACCTGCACATCTGCCAATGTGGTATACTGTATCCATTGTACCTGGTGTGGCTTCCTCTACATTGGGGAAACCAAGCGGAGGCTTGGGGACCGCTTTGCAGAACACCTCCGCTCAGTTCGCAATAAACAACTGCACCTCCCAGTTGCAAACCATTTCCACTCCCCCTCCCATTCCTTAGACGACATGTCCATCATGGGCCTCCTGCAGTGCTACATTGATGCCACCCGAAGGTTGCAGGAACAGCAACTCATATTCCACTTGGGAACCCTGCAGCCCAATGGTATCATAGAACATAGAACATTACAGCACAGTACAGGCCCTTCGGCCCTCAATGTTGTGCCGACCTGTCATACCGATCTCAAGCCCATCTAACCTACACTATTCCATGTACGTCCATATGCATATCCAATGACGACTTAAATGTACCTAAAGTTGGCAAATCTACTACCGTTGCAGGCAAAGCGTTCCATACCCTTACTACTCTCTGAGTAAAGAAAGTACCTCTGACACTTGTCCTATATCTTTCACCCCTCAATTTAAAGCTATGCCCCCTCGTGCTCGCCGTCACCATCCTAGGAAAAAGGCTCTCCCTATCCACCCTATCTAACCCTCTGATTATTTTATATGTTTCTATTAAGTCACCTCTCAACCTTCTTCTCTCTAATGAAAACAACCTCAAGTCCCTCAGCCTTTGCTCGTAAGACCTTCCCTCCATACCAGGCAACATCCTAGTAAATCTCCTCTGCACCCTTTCCAAAGCTTCCACATCCTTCTTATAATGCGGTGACCAGAACTGTACACAATACTCCAAGTGCGGCTGCACCAGAGTTTTGTTCAGCTTCACCATAACCTCTTGGTTCCGGAACTCGATCCCGCTATTAATAAAAGCTAAAACACCGTATGCCTTCTTTACAGCCCTGTCAACCTGGGTGGCAACTTTCAAGGGTCTGTGTACATGGACACTGAGATCTCTCTGCTCATCTACACTGCTAAGAATCTTACCATTAGCCCAAGACTTTGCCTTCCGGTTACTCCTACCAAAGTGCATCACCTTACACTTGTATCGATGTGGGCTTCACCAGCTTCAAAATCTCCCCTCCCCCACCGCACCCCAAAACCAGCCCAGTTCGTCCGCTCCACCCACTGCATCCCAAAACCAGTCCAGCCTGTCTCCGCCTCCCTAACCTGTTCTTCCTCTCACCCATCCCTTCCTCCCACCTCAAGCTGCACCTCCATTTCTTACCTACCAACCTCATCCCGCCTTGACCTGTCCGTCTTCCCTGGACTGACCTATCCCCTCCCTAACTCCCCACCTATACTCTCCTCTCCACCTATCTTCTTTTCTCTTCATCTTTGGTCCGCCTCCCCCTCTCTCCCTATTTATTCCAGAACCCTCACCCCATCCCCCTCTCTGACGAAGGGTCTAGGCCCAAAACGTCAGCTTTTGTGCTCCTGAGATGCTGCTGGGCCTGCTGTGTTCATCCAGCCTCACATTTTATTATCTTCCAAGTAAAGCAGTTCTTTATTTGCACTTCACACAATGTAGTTTACTGTATTCACTGCACACATGGTCTCCTCTGCATTGGGGAACTGAAGCCTAGACTAGGTGACCATTTCACAGCACACTTGTGTTCTGTTGTGAGAAAAATCCCAAACTTCCAGTTGCCTGCCACTTCAACACTCCTTCACGTTCCATGGCCAATACCTCTGATTCAGGTTTGCCTCAGTCCTCCAGTGAAGTTCAGTGCAAGCTGGAAGAACAGCATTTTATTTTCCCCTTGGGAACCTTGCAGCCTTCCTGTCTTAATCTCGAATTCAATAACTTTAGGGTTTGAGCTTTCCCAGGTCCTTATCTGAACACCCACACACCAGGCCTTGTTATCACATTGTCTGCAATGACACACAATCCATTGTTAGCCAGTAACGATCCCCATTAATAGCTATTCACCCTGCTAGCCACATCATTATCCAATCCATTGTCTGTCCAACTGCTCTTCTCTCTCTTTGGGTTGTATCCCCACCTAGTATTTACATCTTACCCCTTCCCGTCTCCTTATCTTCTGCATATAAACTGACATTTTCCTAGCTACCATCAGTTCTAAGAAAGGATCATTCAAACTGAAACATTAACTTTGCTTTCTCTCCATCGATGGTGCCAGACCTGCTGAGGTTTTCCAGCAATTTCTATTTGTGTCTCCCATTTCCCCTTAACATTTATCTGCATTATCATTGCTGCTTACCCCACTATTAATACCCTGACTGTTAACATTGACCAGAAACTGAACTGGATTTATTGTATAAATACTGTTATAACAACAGCAGGTCAGAGGATAGGAATTCTGCAGCAAATGCCTCACGTCATGACTCACCAAAGGTTGCTCACGATCTACAAACCCAAGTCAGCAGTGTACTAAAATAACTACCTATAAAAATTGTGCTATTGAATTTTAAATTTCAGCAACTTATTTTAATGCCTGGATAAAATAGTTTTGAAAAGGAAAGGACACTGAGTTAAAATGGCCATAGTAATCAAAATTATAGAACAATCAAAGTCATTCCAACTCAAATTAATGTTTTATCAGCTCCAACAATACTTAAATAACTTGATGTTATCCAGAAGAAAGCAACTCACTTGATTTGCACCCTATCCTTCACTGATACAAAGTTACAAAATTCACTTTAGCTACTCTCTTCCCATTTTATAGAAGTTACAAAAGCTTTTGCTATCCATTTTTACATTCAGCGCTAGTTTTCTTTTATAATTTACCTTTGATCTTTTTATTAATTCTTCACTAATCCTTTGTTGATCTTTGAAAGTTTCTAATCTTCCAGCCTGCCATTCTGCTTTGCAATATGGTATGCCATAGTTTTTGCTTTACACTGTCTTTAACTTGTTTACCCATGGATGATTTTCTTCCCCCTCTTTCAGTCCTTCGTCCTTTCTGGAATATATTTTCATTGGGATGAGTTGAATATCTCCTTGGACATCCACCAATGCTCATCAACTGTCCTTCCTTTTAGTGTTCCCACCCAGTCCAGGAGCACCACATCTGTCCTCATGCCCATGTAAAGCTTAATTTAATTCAAGATTGGTAGTGTGAGACTCCACTTTATCAGCCTCAAACTGAATTTGAAATTCTAGCATGCTATGATCACTCTTCCCTAGAGAATCCTTTACTATTAGATCATCAATTAATCCCACCTCATGACACAATTATAAATCTAGAATAGCCTGCTCCCTAGCTAGTTCTATAACATATTGCTCCAACCACTAATACATTTAATGAACTGTCCCTTGAGATTACCCTTGCCAATTTGATTAATCCAGTCTGTGTGTATATTAAAATCACCTATGATTATTGCTGTACTTTTCTTACAAGTGCCCATTATTTTCTGCAGGACTACTGTTTGGGGACCCGTAGATTACTCCCACCAGGAACTTCTTTCCCTTGTTGTTTTATATCTACATAGATTAATTCTGTCATCATCTCTTGTGACCCCTACAGCACTGATCTCTTCTTTTAATTACAAGGCTAAACCACCTCCTTTTCCTTCCTGCCTATCCTTCTGAAACACTGAGTACCCTTTATTATCAATTCCCAAACCCAGTCTCCTTGCAACCATGTCTCAGTATCACCACCAAATCATATTCATTTGTTTCCATTTGCACTCTTAATGGATTAATTTTATTCTGAATGCTTCGTGCATTCAGATAAAAACAAACTGATCATATTCACTCTTACTGCCAGTGAAGGATGTACATCTGTCCAGAGATTTCATTGTCACCATTCAATTACCCTTCATTTCCTTCATCACTCAGTCCCTCTTTTCTTGACTTAATCATAGAATTTCAGTATACAGTAGAGGCCCTTCAGTACATTGAATCTCTGCTGTCAAAAATACAATGTATCTAGACTAGCCTCACTTTCCAGCATAAGGACCATAGCCTTATGATGTTATGACATTTCAAGTGGTCATCCCAGTTATTTTTAAAAGGTTGAGGTTACCTGCCTCAACGAGTCAACAAATAACAGGAGTATGTGCAAAGAAACAGAAATAATTATGGGTGACTTTACTCTTCATGCTGATTGAGTTAATCAGATTGGAAAGGCTAGGTATGAGTATGAATTCATAGAGTGCATTCGGAATATTTCCTAGAGCAATATATCATTGGGAGCAGGTATCTTGGATCTATTAATGAATAAGACAGGTTTAATAAATGATCTCACAGTAAAAGATCCTCTTAAAAAGTACTGTTCATAACATGATTGAATTTAATATTCAGTTCATGAATGAGAAACTTTGAGAGGTAATTGTTTAGGTCACCTTTGGAATTCTGTGTGCAATTCTGGTCTCACTGCTATAGGAAGGATGTTGTGAAACTTGAAGGGCTTCAGAAAAGACTTACAATGCTGTTGCCAGGGTTGGAGAGTTTGAGCTATAGGGAGAAACTGAACAGGCTATTTTCCCTGGAGCATCGGCTACCGAGGGGTGACCTTATAGAGGTTTATAAAATCATGAGGGGCATAGATAGGGTGAATAGACAAGGTCTTTACCCAGGGTTGGGGGATACCAAAACAAGAGGGCATAGGCTTAACATGAGAGGGGAAAGATTTAAAAGGGACCTAAGTTGTAACTTTTCCATGGAGAACATGGTGCGTGTATGGAATGAGCTGTCAGAGGAGGCTGGTAAAATTACAACATTTAAAAGGCATCTGGATGGGTATATGAATAGGAAAGGTTTAGAAGGATATGGGTCAAGTGCAAACAAATGGGACTAGATTAATTTTGGATATCTGGTTGGCATGGACGAGTTGAACGTAAGGGTCTGTTTCCATGCTGTATACTTCTATGACTATGACAAAGCCATTAAATCTGTTTTATTATCAAATTTCCCTAGTTTTGTATGATTCCTTAATGTGCTATGACATTCATTTTCTTTTCTGGTAACAATCAGACTCATCACTAGCCTGTACTTCCTCAATTTCCTTTAACTTTGATCCATGGAACTGAACCCTCCCCCAACTATTTAGTTTAGCTACCTTTCTAGTTATGCAATTTGCCAGGACTCTGGTCCTAGCATGATTGAGGTGGAGCCCATCCCACTGGAATTGCACCCTCCATCCCTAGTATTGGTGCAAACGTACCATGAATTCAAACTAATTTCTCCTGCACCAATCATTGAACCACACATTTACCTCTTTAGTTTTATTGACCCTTTGCCAATTAGCTCATTGCACAGGTAGTAATCCAGAGATTACTACCACTTTGGTTCTGGTTTTTTAATTCAGTCCCAAGCTGCTAATATTACTTCAGCAGAACCTCCTTCCTCATTCTGCTTAATCCAGTATGCAGAAGTTGTGCTGCAGATATCCAAACCCTGGATGGACCAAAGTGGAGTACTGTGAGACGATCTGGGCGCCATACTTCAGCAAGGGTATACTGGCCCTGGACAAAGTACAACACAATCTTACAAGCATGATTCCTGGACTTCAGGGGTTAAGTTATTAGGAGAGGTTATACAAATTAGGCCTCTTTTCTCCAAAAGTTAGAAGGTTAAATGGTGATCTGAAACAAAAACAGTAGTTGCTCGAAAAGCTCAGTGGGCCTGGCAGCATCTGTGAAGAAAAAATCAGAGTTAACATTTTGGGTCCAATGACCCTTTCTCATAACTCAGATATTAACAGGAAAAGACAGGATAGATAAAGTTGAACTATTTCCACTGTTTGGGGATTTTAGAATAAGGGGGCATAATAACTTAGCGCCAGACCATTCAGGAGAGTGTTAGGAAGTATACACACAAAGAACAGTACAGATTTGGAGATAGTAGGAACTGCAGATGCTGAAGAATCTGAGATAACAAGGTGTAGACCTGGATGAACACAGCAGGCCAAGCAGCATCAGAGGAGCAGGAAGGCTGATGTTTTGGGCCTAGACCCTTTTCTGAAGGAGGGTCTTGGCCCGAAATGTCAGCCTTCCTGCTCCTCTGATGCTGCCTGGCCTGCTGTATTCGTCCATCTCTACACCTTATTATCTTGTAAAGATTTGGAACTCTCTTCTATAAATAGTTGTTGATGCTAAATCAGTTGATAATTTTAGGTCTGAGAGAGATAATGTTTTGTTAAGCAAATGTATGAAGGAATTTAGGCCATAGGCAGGTATACAAAGTTAGACCATTAATCAGCCATGATTTCATTGAATGGTGGAACAGGCTAAAGAGGCTGTGTAGCTTCCTATGTTCATGTCATAATAAAGGGGTGAAGGTTAAGGAAGTAGAAAGGGAAGCAAAATTGTTGAGGTTGGTTGGCTCACTGAGCTAGTTTCTTGTTTCACAGCCGTTTCATTACCATAGTCAGTAACATCCTTCGTGCAGCCTCCGATGAAGCGTCGGTGTGTGCTCCCGCCTGGTTTTTAAACTCTGGAGTCTGTTGAGATGGACTGCCTCACTTCTGGTTTTCCTTCATAGTGGAATGTATATGGGGTCGAGTTCAATATGTTTATTAATAGCATCCTTTGTGGAGTGCCAGTCTTCTAGAAATTCTCGTTCCTGTCTCTGCCTGGCTTGCCCCAGGATTTTGGTGTTGTCCCAGTTGAAATGGTGGTTCTCCTTGTCCATGTGGATTGAGATGAGTGAGTACTGGTCATGTCTTTTTGTAGTCAGTTAGTGTTCATTACTTTTGTTGTTAGTTGCCTTCCTGTTTGTCCGATGTAGTGTTTCTCACAGTTACTGCAGGGGATCTTGTGGATGACATTGGTCCTGTCCGTGGTGGGGAGTGGGTCTTCAGTTCAGGTGAGCAGTTGTCATAGGGTTGATGTGGGCTTGTGCGCCACTCTTGATGCCCAGCGGTCGTAGGAGTCTTGTGGTGAGTTCCTGATGTAGGGCAGTGTGATGAGTGTGTCAGGGCATGTAGTATTATTCTGATGTTGTTCATCTAGACATCTTCTGGCCCAGTTTTTTGGATATTCATTATCCTTGAAAACCCAGAAGAGGTATTCTTCCCTTGGCATAGTTTTGTGTTGCTGCAGTGTGTTGTTGCCCCTTTAAATAGTGTTTGCATGCAGCTTCATTTGTGTGCTGGGTGAGGGTACTGTTTATAAGTTTGTGTCTCCTTTAATTTGGTCTGTTTAATGATGATAAAGGTGTAGTCCACGTAGCATATCCATAATTTTGGTTGGATGTGCGGGAGGGCCGTCCTTTCTCGTCTTTGCATCACTGCTTCTGCTATGAGTCAGGAGATAGGCGATCCCATGGGTGTCCCGTTGATTTGCTCGTATGTTTGCCCGTTGAGAATGAAGTTGGTGGTGAGGCATAGGTCCAATAGTGTGGGCACTTTATCCTTAGAGATGGTTTCACCGGGGTCTTGCTCTTGTTCCAGTGTTGTTGTCATTGTTTCCCTTGCTAGTGGTATGTCTATTGATGTAAATAGGGCAGTGACATCAAACAATATCATGGTCTCTTGGTCATCTATCCTTATGTCTTTGATGGAGTTGAGGAAATCTTGAGCTGAGTGGATAGAGTGGGGTGACTTGGTGCCTGAGTCTCCTTTGTAGTTCCTTGGCTAATCTGTGTGATGGAGTGCCTGGTAGGGAGACTATGGGTCTGAGGGGTACTTCCGGCTTATGCACTTTAGGGAAGTCATAGAATTGGGGTGTGTTGGTTCCTTCGGATTTCATTCTTGAGAAGTCTGCTTTGTTGATCTGTCCTGTTTGTTTAAGTCTTTTTAGCTTGTAGAGGATTTTGTTGCCTAATTGCGGTGTTGGTTCAGTTTGTATTGGCCGGTATGTGTCCTCGTTGGCGAACAGTGCTTGTGCCTTGGTGATTTAGTCCCTTTTATTCAGTATCATTGTCATGTACCCTTTGTCTGCGGGTAGTATCGTGATGTCCTTTTCATTGTTTAATCCTTCTAGGTCCTGCCTTTCCCGTGTGTTGAGGGTGTTGAGCTCGGTCTTTCTGGTTGATGATGGTGGCTCCTGGCTTGTTCCACTCCCTTTCAGCTGACCGGCTGCATCCTTTTTTTTATTATTTCTTATTAATGGTATTATTTCTTAATTTCACCTTTTATATCAAATTCATCTTTTCTTCTTTCTGTGGCTGAGGTTGAGCAGTTTCAGTTGGACAGCCCTGAATGCTTAGCGGTTTTGGCGGGCCATCTGTCCTCAGCAGTTTCAGCAGGGCCCCCCGATCCTCAGCAATTTCGACAGGTCCCAGTCCTTCCCAATTTCAACAGGCCCCAGTACTCGGCTGCATTGATGAACCTTGGTCCTCAGTAGTTGGACAGGCCTTCAGTCCTTGCAGGTTGGAGATAGCCTTAGTCCTTGGCATTTGTGACAGATCCCATCCTCAGCAGTTGGGCAGGCCCATGGTAAACCGGCTCTATACCGTCTCCAAAGCCTTGGTGACCAGAACTGTACACATTATTCCAAATGTGGCCAAAGTAAAGTTCTATATAGTTGCAACATGACTTGCCAATTCTTATACTCTGTGCCCCGACTGATGAAGGCAAGCTTGCCATATGCCTTCTTGATCATCTTACACATTTGTGTTGCCAATTTTGAGGAATTGCAGACCTCTATTGAATTGAACTGAATTGAATTGAATGACTTATTGTCACTTGTATTTAACAAATAAGTAGAGAAAAGTGTAAAGTGTTGCCATGCTCTGGCACCATTTTGAGTTACAGAAGATATTAAAAGTTAACTAAAATATAGCTAAAAACAGTGCTGTTTATCTGCTCTGCTGAGCATTCTGGGGAGGTATGGAGTTTGGAATTGTGGTTAGAGTCCAGGCCCACCAATGCCCCATATCCCAGTCCATTCCAGGATTCCTACTTCAGGTCACTGCTGCTGCCATTTCTGCACAGCCAGGAGAACCACACTGGATCTACCAAGCCACCACTGATGCACCTGTCACTTCTGCCAGGAACACCAATTTGGGCCTACTGCATTGCTGCTGCTGAGTAATGCCAACTGCAGGAGCTGCCTTCTCCGCTGACCACAGAGGCTGTTTTGCCATCGCCACTATCTTGAAAACTGGTGCCATCACCAGCAGCAAGTCCTGGACTCAGCACCGCTACTCCACCACCACCTTGGACTTTTTGTATCCCTCTGTATTTACTGTATACTTCCCTCTGGCATTAGATCTTCCAAACTGCATTTAGATAATGTATTTATCTGTTTTAAGTAAACAAAGCTTGACATTGAATATTGGATGTGCTAAGGTTACCCCTGTTCCAACAAATGGATCATTCAAAATAATTGTTGCTTAGATTTGAATATTGAGAGCATCCAAATCTGTCTTTGCTCCTCACTACTGCCTCCCCAAAACCCAACTGCCTGTCACCTTTCAGCACCCAACCAACTCTCATGCTGCATTATTTACATTACTCGGGCTGCCAATGTAAAAAATATGAATACTATTAAGCAATTAACTCAGCTACCCATCCAAACTCCGAGCATGCCCTAACAGCAAGTTCAATTTTTTATCAGCACAAATTCATAATACTTACCCTCACCAGAATAATTTCCAAGAGTAACTTTAAGCACATCAGAATTGGCCAGTCAAACACAGCGTGAGCAATGTCATTTGAGCATAGAATTGCTTTTCTGTAGTTTTCATAATGCACATATGGTTTCTATTAGAAAACGTCTGAAAAGATAATTTACTGTAAGCATGTAAGGATCAGAGGGGTGTAGAACACAGCAGCATTTTTTTTAAAGAGACAACAACTTTATTAAAGTAATTTTATGGATATATTTTTTCTTAGGAGAAAAAGAAGAGCAAGAATAACCTGCACATTATTTTGGGGAGCAGGAGTGCAGTAATGATATATAATTGGAGTAGTAATCCAGAAATTTAGGCTAAAACAAAGAGCATGAATTCAAGTTCCATCATGGCAGTCTGAGAATTATTCATGATTTTTAAATTTACAGATAAATAGGTCATACAATAAATTAACTATGAAGCTGTTGGATTCTAATAAAATTTTAAGTGATTCCTGCATGGGCTTCAGGGAAGGAAACCTGCTAGCCTTGTTCAGAATGGCCTCTAAAAATCCGGTTACACACCAACATGGTTGATTCTCAACTTTCCTCTGAAGTGGACTAGACAGCTACTCAATTGTTTATCTAAATGTTCAAGAAGAAGGCTAATTACCCACTTGTCTGGGGATCTAGGGATGAGCATTAAATCTGGCCTTGTTACATTCCAACAATGAATTTAGTTAAAAAATTTAGCCATGGAAACATTGCATGCAAATGAGTTGATGATGCATTTCATATCATTACATTGTGCGCAGGCAAATAAATACAAAATAAACTGTTAATCTTTCCCTTACAAGCTTGCGTTTTAAACTTCATTCTGAAATTTAACAATGAAGTGTCATTGTCATGCTGCACGCTGACAGCAGTCCTGGAAGAGTTTAATCTTGAAGGAGGTCTACTTTATTTTCATAATACATGAAATACCCTAAGATGGGCAACATGGGTGAAAAGAAACAAGTTTATCAAAAATGGTATCAAATCTGGTGCTTTGCAACTTTGCTATTTGATGGACTAATTCAACTCTTTGTCTCTGCCATGTATGTTTAAAATTTCTAACAAAAATATCTGGAGTTACAAACATGCCTAACAAAATATTAAATATTAGTCCAGCATTCTTTGGACTTTCATTTGAGCATAGAATTGCTTTTCTGTAGTTTTCATAATGCACATATGGTTTCTAAACCATATGCACCCAAAAAAACTCTTCAATGTAAGAATGCTGCTTTGAAACTTTATATTATCAGCTGTGGGTTTTAACAGTGAAATTCTGTCAAAGTTCTCTCATAACTCTGACAGGGACTTGTTATTTCTTAGACTTTTTCTGTGTTTTAGGAAATATTTAATTGGGAATCCCTGCATCTGCTCAGTCAAGAGGTGGCATACACAGAATGACGTGTACCTACTTTCATTAGGATATATGTAGGCCCAACAAATGGTCTGGCTGCATTGCTGAGGAGGTAGATTATTTCTTTTGCTCAGATCTTCCTCAAGGATGTTTCCAGCCTACTGACCCGTGCATTCAAGGTTCCCTGATTGACCTCACAAGCTACAGCAACGTCTGTGCTGGGTGGCTCCATGAGGTATGATTCCAAAATAATGGCTGGGATCAAACTCAAACAACTTCACAGTCTGGGCATTAGGCATCCTGATGGCTCACTGATTGTACTTTCAACATTGGAGTATCGTTCTGATCCTATTTATGCTAGGAACAGAACATTAACGTTATTTAGGGAATAGTGATCTCTACTAAAAATGTACATACAGGCATTGGATGACAACAGAAGCTGTGGATTCTTTTTATGGCAGGCTGCTGTCACTTGTCATTAAGGATACCATGAAAACAATAGCCAATGGGCATACTACTGAACGATGAAAGAGTACTCTCTGAGGAGTCAGTACCTTGATGAGTTGAAATTATAAAATTGGAGAGGTGTTAATTTTTAAACAGGAGCAATGACTATTTATCCTCCTTGAATGTCTCTCTGCCATCTTTTAGCTAAAAAGGACTAAATCAACCTTGTTCTATTCTTACATATCTGGTCATAGCCTGAATATAACATGCAATGGATTCTCTTCCTGCTCATGCATGTTACGTCTGAAGTCACTCAAAATTCTACTATTGGCTGCTTTCCATTTCTCATCTATATGTTGCCCCTTTGTAACAACATTTAAAAGAAATGCATTAGTTTTTGCATGTATCCTGATTACGCCCAATGTTACGTTCCTACCATCTCTCTTAATTCATCACAGTGTTTAACTGTTAAACAAGACCACTGAGCAGAAAATTTTGTTCAATTTAGTATGGTTGGACTTAATCCTTTTTTTATCCCTGCCCTAAATTTTGTTTCAAGATAACTGCTCTGTCCTGGCAAATGTCTGAGACTAGGCCAGGCCTTTTTGAAACCTTAGTGTTAAATTTGACATGAAGGAGTGCTTTCCACTGTGTATTCACACTATCACTAAGACTGCGTATTTCTGTCTCTGGAACATTGTCCTGAAAACCTCCACGAAGATATCCCAACTCCAAGTCACCCTTTATTTACACATACATGGTACAAGACACTGACCCAGCTAGCAAAAAGCTGGCTCCTGGAGTGAGCAGAACCCCTGGCACTCCTGCTTATATTGGTTGGCCAGGAATCCCTGATTGGACCAGGTTAACAGCTCCTATCAGGGAACACATATTCAATGAGATCTACCCAGCTGACCTTGTTCCAATCACTACATTCTTCTTCCTCTAATTCCTGGGACGTAGACCCATTCGTTTTCCTGAAGCTTTTCCTGGGGCATTTTGCACCACATCCAGTTCCTCTGACTCTGCCTCAGATACTGGCAGCTTGTACCACATTGTAGCCCTTGTCTTGTGCCCAGAGTGTCTTGGCCGAAACTCATTTTCTTCTTCAGCGGTAATGGAATCAATGCTGTGACATCTGCAGTGACCATCTTGTACAATCATGCTTAAGTCCTCAAATGAGTCTTAAACATGGGATCTCAAGGTCTAGAAAGCAAGTGCTAATGAGTGAGTCTGTAAGGCAAGTCTCTTACCTTCTGCCCTCTTTAAACTTGTATTATGCAAAATTCTGCTGCTCATCTCACAAGTCCCCTTCACCTATTACCCTCATTCTCACTGACCAACTTCACATCCAGAAATGCCTAGATTTCAAATTTCTCAGACATAGTAGAAACTGCTGATGCTGGAGTCTGAGATAACAAGGTGTAGAGCTGGATGAACACAGCAGGCCAGGCAGCCTCAGAGGAGCAGTAAAGCAGATGTTTTGGGTCTGGACCCTTCTTCAGAAATGGGGGAAGGGAAGGGGGCTCTGTAATAAATAGAGAGAGGGAGAGCCAGTGGTAGAAGGTGGGTAGTGGAGCAGATAGATGGAGGGAAGACTGACAGGTCAAGAAGGCGGGGATGAAACTAGTACAGGTGAGTGTAGGTAGGGAGTTGGGATGGAGGTTGGTCAGTGAGGACGGAGGGGTGGCTAGGTGGGAGGGAAGACGAACAGGTTGAGGAGGCAGGGACAAAGCAAGTTGTGGTCAGCGTAGGTAGGAAGTGGGGGTGGCAGAATGGTCAGTGGGGTGGGAGAAGTGGACAGGTGGAAGGGAAGACGGACAGGTCAAGGAGGCAGGAATGAGAGGGAGGGCTGGTCTTGGGATGAGGTCAGGGGTGAGGAGATTTTGAAGCTTATAAAGTCCACATTGAGACCATTAGGCTGCAGGGTTTCATGGCACAATATGAGGTGCCGTTCCTCCAGTTTTCGGGTGGCATCATTGTGACACTGGAGGGGGCCCAAGATAGTCATGTCATCCAGGGAGTGTGAGGGGGAGTTGAAGTGGTTCGCAGCTGGGAGGTATTGTCATTTGTTGAAAACTGAGCATAGATGCTCCACAAAGCGGTCTCCGAGCCTCCACTTGGTCTCTCCAATGTACAGGAGGCCACATTGGGAACAGCGGACACAATGGACCACATTAGCGGGTGTACGGGTGAACATCTGTTTAATGTGGAAAGTTTTCTTGGGGCTTGGGATGGAGATGAGGGTGGAGGTGTAGGTGCAGGTGAACAGCTCCTGCAGTTGCAGGGAAAGGTGCCGGGGGTGGTGGCACTAGTGGGGAGTTTGGAGCAGACGAGAGAGTCACCCAGGGAGCGGTCCCTCCAGAAGGCAGATTAGGGTGGAGAGGGAAATATATTGTTCGTCATGGGGTCAGATTTTTAACTCGTTAAAAATGCTTCTACATATGAGAAGCATCATAATTGCCACGTTTTAGTTTGAATGGAGACAATTTTGGTCCATAATTTAATGGGTCAGAGGATCAAACAGTGGCTGCCATTTGTTAAACTTGTCCTTAAAAAAAATATAAAGTTTTTCCTTGCTACAGGAATAAAAGTAGAAGTGGCAGAAGTGGCGGCGAATGATGCATTGAATCTGGAGGTTAATGGGGTGTTATGTGAGGATAAGGGGAGTTCTGTCTTTGTATTGCAGGGAGGGGGTGTGAGGGCTGAGGTGCGGGAAACGCAAGAGATGAGGTCATGGGTGTTTTTAACCACTGTCGGGGGGGTGGAGGGATTGCGGTCCTTGATAAACAAGGACTTCTGGGATGTATGGGAGTGGAATGCCTCATTTTGGGAGCAAATGTGGTGGAGGCAGAGGAATTGGGAATAGGGGATTGTATCCTTGCATGAAGGTGGGTGAGAGACAGTGTAGTCTAGGTAGCTGTGGGAGTCAGTGGGCTTGAAATAGATCTCAGTTTCCAGGTGGATGCCAGAGATGGATACAGAAGAGTCCAGGAAGGAAAGAGAGGTATCAGAGATGGTCCAGGTGAACTTATTGTTGGGGTGGAAGGTGTTAGTAGAGTGGATGAACTGTTTGAGCTCCTCATGGGATCACAAGGCGGTGCCAATACAGTCATTGATGTAACGCAGGAAGGGGTGGGGGATAGTACCAGTGTAGCTGTGGAAGAGGGGCTGTTCCACGTATCCTACAAACAGGCAGCCATAGCTTGGGCCCTTAGTTCTGAGGAAGGGTCACCGGACCGGAAGTGTTAACTGTGTTTTTTCCTTCACAGATGCTGCCAGACCTGCTAAGCTTTTTCAGCAACTTTGTTTTTTGTTCCCGATTTACAGCATCCGCAGTTCTTTCGGTTTTCACTCAGTTGTAATCATTTCACCATTGTGGTCACAACTTCATCTGGATGCTCTGGAATTCCTCCTTACACATCTCTACTTCTCTCCCTTGCGTTCCTCCCTAAAATGTACCCCTGTGATCAAACTTTTAGTCATCTGATGTACTACTTCTTGTGCAGCTCTGTAGCATGCTATGTTCATAATTTTCCCATGAAGAACCTTGGGATATTTTCTTACATCAAAGGTGTTATATGTATTTTTTAAATTATTGCTATTGTTGTTGAGACAGCAATAATTCCTGTATAGTTTTAATGATCTAAATAATGCAGAAATATTAAATGTTAAGATTAATTATTTGATTTTGTTGTACTGTCATTTAAAGAAAATCTTTCCAATTTTCTGGATACAATTGTTTACCCAGTAGAAGCAGAAACAGCTTGAAATGTCCAAGATTTCTTTATGCTCAATTTTGATTGGTTACAGTTTTAAAAAAACACCCAAGTCAGATAAGCCAGTGATCAAAGTACATCTTGATGAAGCTCATGTCTTACTTATTGCTCATTTGCCGATCAAAGGAAGTCTGGAATGACGTAAAAGAAAGAAAGGCTTTTAACTGCTCTGTGAGCTCGGATTTGACTCACAAGATTTCCACATCAGTCTGTGTCGAGTGAGAGGGAAGGGGAGAGAGAGAGAGAGTGAGAGAGAGAGAGACGACAGCTAGAGATGGCTAGTAGCAACAGCTTCTTTTATTCTCGTATTGTGTTTCTATTTCATTTGACAACAATCTTCTGCCAAACCCACAGACAAGAACAATACAAGGTACCATGGACAGAAGAAAAGGTAAGTTTTTACACTGTGGTCTGAGATCTATTGTGCTGCAAACCTGGAGACAGCTTGTAGTTTTACATTTTAAAATGGAGAAATGCAGAGGAGTTTTGAGTTCAGCTTCAGTATCCTTGGGGCCTCTCATTAGGAGGTCACAAGACATAGCACCACTAAGATAATCACTCACCATATTTTGGGAAGGGAAGGGAGAAACTTTGAATAAAATTCATTTGTATTGTTTTTTTCTTCCGTCAGCAACCTAGCATTGCATGTAATATTGAACACGTAATATAAAAACCTCAGTTTTTAAACTTTGTCTGTGATTGCAACTGGAGGCAAGTGTGAAGGCTCAGGCATTTTAATTCCAGGACTCCCACTTGAACCGTGAGGGTAACTTGACTTGGTTAAATGAGAGTAGAACAGTTTTAAGAAGCTGCATAAGCCAGGAATCAAAGAGCACAGAACAACGGAAATGGTGAGGAGAAGAAAACAGAAGGTCTTTGCAAGGGAGGACAATGATTTCCTCCAGTGATTTGAATATATACTGCTGCTTTTCTAGGCCTACAATAGAAAACTTAATTCTAGATTTAAATTTTCCTCATTCTTTTTGTAGCACTGATTCTGTGAATATTATTGGCAATGTCTTATGTTGTCACTGACTTATCCAAAATTGAGAGCGTGAGGTTGTGGATGTAATGTTATTACTGCTTAATTTTAATCACTGCTGTTAAATATCAATCATATTCCTACTTGTCTGTGGCAAACTAAAATTGCTAAAATTCTGATAAAATAAAGGCATAAACAAAAATGTCTGAGACAAATTTTGTGGGTTTACAAATATTTACATTTGAGTCACGAAAGTATTTGAACTGTTTTGGCAAAATTCATAAATGTCAGAATTCAAGTAACAAAATTAATGATGCAATATGAGGTTTTATCAAAAGCAATTCTGCTTTTTTGCATTTGATCAGAGTTCTGCATAATTTCTAAAAATGCTATTACACTCAGGAAGTTCCATATTTTCCTATGTTCTTGTGGTTGTGAGGGAGGCATGTTTGCTAATCCAATCCAGTTTTTACAATGTTAAAAATGCTTCTACATATGAGAAGCATCATAATTGCCACATTGTAGTTTGAATGGAGAGAATTTTGGTCCATAATTTAATGAGTCAGAGGATCAAACAGTGGCTGCCATTCGTTAAACTTGTCCTTAAAAAAAATATAAAGTTTTTCCTTTCTAAGGGACTAAAAGTGGAAGTTAATGCTAATGCAGTGTGGAAAACAGGACATCTGGAAACTGAATGAATAGGAAAAGGACTTGTTTATCCTTTCAGCCAATCAGATTGAAATACTGTGAAATTGACTACAAGGATAGAGCAGAAACCATAAGTTATCATGGGTGAATACATTGTAAAATCAGCTACACTCAAAAAACAGGAAAATGAAGACTGGATTAAGAAAGATAAAATATACAGAAAGTAAAAAGAAGAAAGAAGTACTTTTAGTAGCTTCAAAAAACCCAATAAGATAGCAGTAATAGCAATAGCTTAGTAATAGTTAAAAAAGGGTAATCAGTCTCTTCATGACTTCTGGTAAAGATTGTCTAATGCCTCTACCACATTCTACTTTATGTAAGCAGATACTCACAATCTGAAGCAAAACAGTCTTATTGCATCTCAGTGTGAATCGTATGTTTTGGGTGAATATCAGCATCGGTAATTATACCCTACTAGATTCATCAGGATGCTATTTGCAGCAACATTGTTCTTCTGGTGCTTGCTGTAACCAATGGCAATGCTATGAGGAATTTTATGATCGATTTACTTACCCTTACATTGTAGGGCCTGTCTGCTTGAAGGGGCTTTCTAAATGCTGGGGCTTTAAAATCAGAACTGTTCACATAGTGAATTTCCTCACATCAGTTGAACACAGTTGAAACTGCCATCCACATGTAGACAGATAATGAAGGGTTGTATACTTAGCCTGCAATGGTTGTTGACAGTAATTTACATTATGTCACGAATGGCGCTGCTGGATCGAGAGGAACAATTCACCAACATCTCTTCAAGTGATTTTCCAAATGTTTATCTGTCTTTGCCTTACAACACAGCCTCCAATATAAGGATGTATTAGAATCTCTGTAAGTTTCAAAATGCTATCAGATAACCAGTTTACAGAGGATGTTAAAACGAATCATGTTTCATGATACTAAAAGAACAAATGAAAGCTAAATATTAGATCTGTTACTCCTTTGCCAATATTACTGTTTTTTATGATAAAGGAAATGATCATTTTAAATTAAAAATCAAAAGAACTGTGATGCTGTAAATCAGGAACAAAAACAAAGCTGCTGGAAAAGCTCAGCAGATCTGGCAGCATCTATGGAGGAGAAAACAGAGTTAATGTTTCGGGCCCTTCCTCAGAACCTTGATAATTTTTAATTACTTTGCTTTAACTGAGCAACAGCCTTTTTGACAATTATCAGGTTGATTTTTCTGTTGTAGTATGCAGAGTGCATCTTTTGCAATATTTGACTTGCCTATTACACTAATCATTTTAATACATCTTGCTGTTTAGCAGTTAGTTTAAGAAAACTAATTTTCAGGTTTATCTCAACTAATTGCTTCCACTTGTTATAGACCAGACCAGAATCCCTCAAAATATATTAAGAAGGTAGCTTTATCCTAACTTGTTTCTCATTTTAAAGGTAAATGTGAAGTGCTGTGTCCCAGATGCAATTTGTTTGGTAAAACTACTCAATATTAAGAAAAACAGAATTTATTCAAACACTACAGTTAAAATACAGCAAAAGGAAGAGGAACTTGGAATATGATTACTCTATTAGAAAATTTAACAGAATAATAGGTTCCTTTACTACTGCGCAGTAATAGTTTCAATATAGTAACATCCCATAAGCACATGTTTGACAAAAGGCAAACTCAGAAAACAGATTGTCTCACATGCAGTTATCCAATGCAGGAAGAAAGAAAATCATAAGACAATTCTGAGAGAAAACTCTGAGGGTAGCAATCAGGCAAGATTCACAGCCTTCCAATCCTGCTGAGGCCTCAGCAACAATGGCTGAAAGCTAAATTAAAAATCCCTGGTTCCGTGGGTGGAAGCTTGATCACAACCATTCAGGCTGTTTCTACTGTTCCATCTTTAAAAAAAAAACCTAAGGCTTCAAAGGTGATTTATCTTCTCATAGACTATTCATCACCTCTCCCAGCCTCTCTCTTTTAATAAAAAGGATAAAGTCACATCTTCAAGCCATTGCATCTTCACACATTCAACTTCACCTTGGCAATTTTTAAAATATTTTTGTATTTTAATAGTACTAAGATGCCTGCTAAAGGCTGAAAACCCATGTGCATGGCATATATTTTTAAGGTTCTCATTGTTTCTTTGACTTTACAATCATTAGCTGCTCCATAAGCCCAAGTACCTGACTGCGGCTGAGACCCGGAATGTTACATCACTGACCAACATTTCTATGATGTGGTATAATGATCTGAGACCGATGCTTAGAGAGCGATATCCTGGTTCTATTGGAAATGTGGCTGTGCGCCAGGTGAGTATCACTGAAGTTTTATCTGCTTTGAAAGCTTAGTTCTGCTTGCATCATGTTTGCTTGTATTTCCTTGAGTTTAGACAATTGAAAAATGATCTGATTTGAACTGCTTAAAATGGTGCAGTAATCAAGAAAGAGAGTTAAATCACATTCTTAGAGATAAACCATTAGGAAGAAGGCAGGAAGCACAGAAAAAGTGTGGTCTGAATCTGAAACTCATACGCTCAAAAATCTTCAGATACCGGACCAGTTGGAAATTTGAGGATCAAGACTTCTTTTTTGCTAAAGGTGCTAAAGGAATAAAGCTAGAGAGGGAAAACTGAATTAATTCACAAATCAGCATCTATCGGCTTTCATGGTACAGTAGGTCAAATAACTTAACAACCTTCTCCCGCTCCAATGGGTTAAATTTTACTTGCCCATTAATCAACATTCAAAAATCGAAGAAAAGTTAGAGAAAGCAGGTGGATTATCAACAAAGGGAAAGAAAATCTTGGGAATGAGGACCCCAACATGCAAAGGGAAGCCTGGGAATATTATGTCCCTCCTCCTTCCTGTTCTTACAAAAATGGTGTTCAGACATGAGTTCCTCACATTGGTTGAGCCTCCAAAACAAACTTCACTTCTCTGCAAGTATAAAATATTGGTCAATTGGATTGTTATAGGTCAAATTGCCTGTCAATTATTTATTTAAAAGGGACAGGGAGGTTGCCAAATTCACCCTCTAGCCATATTACAGGGATGTGACTATGCTGAAAAATGGTAGGCTTGCCATCTCTTGTATTTTGCATGACCAAAATTGTACCTGATAGAAGCCATGAAATCCAGCCTAATGTTTCTCTTGTTCCACAGCACTTCATACATTGGTGCTGCTATAGACAGGGCAGGGGGATGACCATAATTATAGATGTATGATTGAATTTTCAGTCTGCTACTTGGTCAACATCTGAACGTGGTGAAACTATTTCTGTACATTTATTTGGACAATATGAAAGGGCAATTTGAACATGTAAATATAGCATGATTTCAATCTGGTGGTAAAAGCAGAACTATTACAAATAAGAATTATATGAATTTCTTTTATTCATTCACACAATAAGAGCATCAGCGGCCAGGCCAGCATTTACTACCCATCCCTAATTGGCCAGGGGGCAGTTAAGAGTCAACCACATTGCTGTGGGCCTGGAGTCACATGTAGGCTAGAACAGGTAAGATGACAAAACTTCCCTCCCTGTAGGGGATTAGTGAATCAGATTTCAGGGAGAGATTTCAGCTGAACACGTGGCTACAGGGATGGTGCAAGAGGGAGGGCTTAAGGTACATGGACAATTGGGGATCATTCTGGGGAAAGTGGGACCTCTACAAACAGGATGGTCTCCACTTGAATCAGAGGGGCACTAATATCCTGGGTGGGAAATTTGCTAGTGCTATTTGGGTGGATTTAAACTAGCTCAGAAGGGGGATGGGAAACTGAGGTGTAGTTCTAGTACACAGGAGGATGAGCGTAGGGAGGACCTAACCAGGACCTCACTGTCACAGGAGTGTGCTGGCAGACAGCAAGCTGGATTGAAGTGTGTCTACTTCAACATCAGGAGTATCCGGAATAAGGTAGGTGAGCTTGCAGCTTGGATAGCTACCTGGGACTTCGATATTGTGGCCATTTCGGAGACATGGATAGAGCAGGGTCAGGAATGGATAATGCAGGTTCCAGGTTTAGATCTTTCATTAAGGTCAGGGAAGGTGGTAAAAGAGGGGGAGGTCTGGCTTTGTTGGTCAAGGACAGTACAACAGTGGCTGAAAGAACTTTGATGAGGACTCGTCTACTGAGGTGGTATGGGCTGAGGTCAGAAACAGGAGAGAAGAGGTAACACTGCTGGGAGTTTTTTATAGGCCTCCGCAAAGCTCCAAGGATGTGGAGGAGAGGATCGGCAAAACTATTCTGGGCAGGAGTGAAAATAACAGGGTGGTCATTATGGGAGACTTTAACTTCCCTAACATTGACTGGAATTGCTATAACTCTAGTACTTCGGATGGATCAGTTTTTGTCCAATGTGTGCAGGAGGGTTTCCTGACACTGTACGTCAAAGGGCCGACAAGAGGGGAGGCCACAGTGGATCTGGTACTTGGTAATGAGCCAGGCCAGGTGCTTGATTTAGTGGTAGGTGTGCACTTTGGACAGAGTGATCACAATTCGGTTATGTTTACTTCAGCAATGGAAAGGGATAGGAACATGCCACAGGGCAAGAGTTTTAGATGGGGGAAGGGCAATTTAATGTGATTATGCAAGATTTAGGAGGCATAGAATGGGTTAGCAAAATGCAGGGGATGGGGACAATCGAAATGTGGAGCTGGTTTAAGGAACAGATATTGCATGTCCTTGATAGGTATGTCCGTGTCAGGCAGGGAGGAAGCGATAAGGTAAGGGAACCGTGGTTTACTAAAGAAATAGTATCTCGTTAAGTGGAAGAGGCAGGCTTATGTGACAATGAGACGAGATGGTTTAGATGAGGCGATGGAGGGTTACAGATTTGCTGGGAAGGATTTAAAGAGAGAGTTAAGAAGAGCAAGGAGCGGGCATGAGCAGACATTGGCGGGTAGAATAAAGGACAACCCTAAAGCTTTCTATAGGTATGCGAGGAATAAAAGGATGACTAGGGTAGGAATAGGAGCCAGTCAAAGACAGAAGTGGAAAGTTGTGTGTGGACCCTGTGGAGATTGGAGAGGTGCTAAATGATTATTTCTCATCTGTTTTCACTGAGGAACAGGAGAATATTGTAGAGGAGATGACTGAGTTACGGACAACTAGAATTGAAAGGATTAAGGTTAGTAAGGAGGAGGTGTTATCAATTCTAGAAGGTGTGAAGGTAGATAAATCCCCTGGGCCAGATGAGATTTTTCCGGGGATTGCCTGGGAAGCTAGGGAGGAGGTGGCGGAGCCTTTGGCCTTGATCTTCCAGTCCTCATTGTCTACAGGTTTAGTACCAGAGGACTGGAGGATTGCAAATGTTGTGCCCTTGTTCAAGAAGGGCAGTAGGGATGACCCAGGTAATTATAGACCTGTGAGCCTTATGTCTGTTGTAGGAAAAATTTTGGAAAGGATTATAAGAGATAGGATTTATAGGATTTTTAGGAAGCAACAATTTGATTGGAGATAGTCAGCATAGATTCATCAAGGACAGGTCATGTCTCACAAACCTCGTTCAGTTTTTTGAGAAGCTGACCAAGCATGTGGATGAGGGTAGGGCAGTTGACGTGGTGTACATGGACTTGAGTAAAGCCTTTGATAAGGTTCCACATGGTAGGCTATTAGAGAAAATACAGAGGCACGGGATTGAGGGAGATTTAGCAGTTTGGATTAGAAACTGGCTTTCTGTAAGAAGGCAACGAGTGGTGGTTGATGGAAAATATTCAGCCTGGAGTCAGGTCACTAGTGGTGTGCCTCAAGGATCTGTTTTGGGACCACTGCTGTTTGTCATTTTTATAAATGACTTGGATGCAGGCATTGGTGGATGGGTAAGTAAGTTTGCAGATGACACTAAAGTCGATGGAGTGGTGGACAGTGTGGAAGAATGTTGCAGGTTGCAGGGAAACTTGGATAAACTGCAGAATTGGGCCGAAAGCTGGCAAATGGAGTTTAATACGGATAAATGTGAGGTGATTCACTTTGGGAGGAATAATAGGAAGGCAGAATACTGGGAAAATGGAAAGATTCTTGGTAGTGTAGAGGAATCTTGGTGTCCATGTACATAGATCCCTGAAAGTTGCCACCCAGGTTGATAGTGCTGTTAAGAAGGCTTACAGTGTGTTAGGTTTTATTGGTAGAGGGATTGAGTTCTGGAGCCGTGATATCATGATGCAATTGTACAAAACGCTAGTGCGGCCTCACTTGGAATATTGCATGTAATTCTGGTCGCCACATTACAGGAAGGGTGTGGAAGCATTGGAAAAGGTGCAGAGGAGATTTACCAGGATGTTGCCTGGTCTGGAGCGCAGGCCATATGAAGAAAGGCGAAGGGACTTGGGTCTGTTCTCATTGGAGAGAAGGAGGCTAAGAGGGGATTTAATAGAGACATACAAGATGATCAGAGGATTAGATAGGGTGGACAGTGAGAGTCTTTTTCTGAGGATGATTACTTCATCTTGTACAAGGGGGCATAGCTACAAATTGAGGGGCGATAGATTTAAAACAGATGTCAGAGGCAGGTTCTTTACTCAGAGAGTGGTAAGAGCGTGGAACGCCCTGCCTACCAACGTAGTTAACTCAGCCATATTAGGGGCATTTAAACAGTCCTTGGATAAGCATATGGTAATGATGGGATAGTGTAGGGGGAGGGGCTTAGATTAGTTCACAGGTCGGCGCAACATCGAGGGCTGAAGGGCCTGTTCTACGCTGTATTGTTCTATGTTCTATGTTCTAAAATATTCAACAAAGTTTAAAGGGCATGTGTGTCCTAACTATAATGGTTTATGAAAATCATTGATAGTGTAAGTGGTTTTCTCTGCAGTTCCCCTGGAGTAGTATTTTGAAACTAGACATCTTAATCAGACTGCAGTTGAAGATTATTATTCAGTCTGACTCTGTAACCCAATTGGCATTGACTGTAGTAATGGAAGCAATATTCCCAGCATTAGATCTTGTAGTACAGATAATGTGATGGAAGAGGGAAGAGCATGGTATTACATGACCACAAGTGCTATTAAAATTATTTTAATTAAAATTAATCATAAATGTTGGACATGTGACGTTTAAAAATGTATACATCAACTGTACAAAGACTTGAATTCATTGTGGATTCATGGAATCAAAGCTAGCAATAAAGAAGATGGCTGTGATTGTTGAAGACTATTATTTTACTCCCAAAAGTTGTAGAAACTCCTGGATAGTTTTCTAGACTCAGCCATCTTCAGCGGCTTTATCAATGAGCTTCTCTCTAGGGTAAGGTTAGAAGTGAGAAAGTTCACTAATGATTGCAACAGTTGCTACTCCTCAGATACTGAAGCAGTACAGGTTCATATGCAACAAGATCAGGACAATATTCGGGCATTGAATGAAAACTAACAAGTCATATATATGCCTGGCAATGACTATCTCGAGTACGACAGATTCTAACCATCTCCCCATGGCATTCAATGGCATTGCCATGACTGAATCATGACCAATGTCCTGACACTTACCGTTGACCAGAAATTTCACAGGGCCAGCCATATCCCTGCTGGCTACAAGGATAGATTGGAGACTGGGAATTCTGTGGTAGTAATTCACATTCTGGCTCGCCAAATGTTATCACTTCCACAATATATAAGTCAGGAATGTAACAAATATTCTCCATTTGCCTGGATGAGTGTGACACTAATGTCATTCAGAAGTTCAACACCATCTAGGATAAAATAGCCCATTTGACTGGCATCCCATCCACTATCTTAAATGAAGTGTAGCGACAGCAGTGTGTACCATGTACAAGATGTATTATCGTAACTTACCAATCCTCTTTCAACAGCACCTTCCAAGCCTACGAACTCTAGCGCCTAGAAGTGCAAGAGCAACAGTTGCATTGCAACAGAAACAAATGCATAGGAGTACCACCACCTGCAATTTCCCTTCCAAGCCACATACCGTTCTGATTTGCAACAATATTAGTGTTTCTTCACTGTCAATGGAACTCACTCCCTCACAGTTGGTTGTGCCTGCAGCAAATGGACTGCAGAAGTTCAAGAAAGTGGCACACCAGTGCCTCTGAAGGAGATAAGAATTAAATTCTAGCCATGCCTGCCGATGCCAACTTTTTAAAAATGAGTTTAAAACAAAACCATCTTTCAGGCTACAAACTGAAATGACGACTGTTAACATTCTCCAAAGAACAGCCAAAAGAGGCATTAAAATGGGGATCATATAAAACTCCCCTTTCAATTTTGTTGTTATTATCAATCTCTGCATTAGATTGGCACTTTGATAGAGCTGGATACAACAAGTCCTGTCTGATTTAATGGACAGTCCAATAAATTTACACTAAGCATACAACATTCTACTTTGTGCCTTTATTAAGAAAGCAAACTGATAGATATTCCAGGTAAAAATGCCTTTTAACAGCGACATTTTTGGCTTTGTGGAAGTTAACCTTTTTTGAAAATTGTTTTTCTCCACAGCATATCATAAGTCGGTTAGGTGAACTCCAGGCTGGATGGATAATTGAAGAAGACACTTTCCAGGATGCAATACCCTATGGAACAGTCACATTTTCAAATATCATCAGTACCCTGAACCCCTCAGCTAAGCGGAGGCTGGTGTTGGCTTGTCACTATGACTCAAAATACTATAATGAGTGGTGGTATAGTAGAGTGTATGTGGGTGCCACTGACGCTGCTGTACCTTGTGCCATGATGTTGGAACTGGCTCGTGCACTGGATAATCTTCTACTTGAGATGAAGGTACTCCTTAATATATGATACATCATTGCATAGGCATGATAAACAATTGATCTGGAAAGAATCACTCAAAATTTTCAGTTAATTTATCCATCCTGCATTTGAATCAAGACAAGTGAAAGACATTGTTAAAATGTCACCTTAAAATATAATGTATATTCTGATTTCCAACTTTAAGAAAATTATCACTTTGTCCTAGTTAAATAAAAATTAACTTTTTTTCTATATTTTGACAAATTGTCTGTTTATAGATGTTTACATGATGGATGATTAATATGGTGACACTTCAAGCTTCACTCCATTACTAGTTGTATTGTAACTTGAGCCTTCCTCTTGGCAAGTTTGGAGGGATGAAACATTTAACTGGCTGGAAAAGACCTTACTTTTTTCCCACCTACATTTAAGTCAGTGGCAGGCAGGCTTCTTGATGCCCTTCCCACCCCATGTCACAAATTCAAATTGAAGATTGTGAAATATTAGCCATTACTGAGACAGGATTGGGAACTAAATATACCGGGTTATAAGATTTACAGAACCGACAGGGATAATGGTAGAGTTCGTAGAATAACCTTTCATGATTAAAAACAAAATTGCTTCAATGGTGAGGGAGGATATAATGATGGGAAAGCATTCAGTGGAGACTGTATGGTTGGAACTGACGAACAGTGAAGAACTTAAGATTGTAATAGGTGATGTGTACAGACCACCTGGCGGCAGCTCTGAAGTGCTAAATTGTACAGGTGCAGAAATTAGGCATGTGTCCAGGGTATATGTCCTGGATACAACAAGAGGACAACCAATATAGGATTTAGTAATGAATAATGAGCCGAATTATCTGTGAACATTTATTGAATAGTGACCATAATATGACTGAGTTCAATACAGCTTTTGAAAATGAAAAGTATGAATCAGCCACTGGTGTTTTAGATTTCGGTAAAGCAAAATGTAACAAGACTGTCCACAGTAAATTAGGAAGTTCTGCTAATGGGCAAAACAACTGAGGAACAGTCGAAGGTATTTAAAGAAATATTTAACACCATACAAAACCAGTTTATACTCTTGAGAAGTAAAAGCTCTACTTTACAGGGAAAAGAAGGCCATGGACAATGAAAGAGCTGAGTGACAGCGTAAACTAAACAAAATGGCATACAAAAATGTGATAAACAGCACAGATTCTGCTGAATGAGAAAGATATAAAACCAGCAAAGGCTTCAAAGCATCTTATAAAAGCTACTAAAAGGGTTTTGAAAAGAAACTTGACAGGGATACTAAAATAAAGGAAATTTTATAGCTACGTAAAGGGAAAGTGGATAGTCAGGAGCAATATTGGCCCACTAAAGACTGAAAGTGGGGATATTGTCCATGATTATGGGGGAGAAGCAGACAGGTTGAATAATTACTTTGCCACAATATTGGCATTCTGGCATTTATATCTGGAGGACTGGAGTACAAGAATGCAGAAGTCATACTGCACTTATACAAAACCCTGTAAGACCCCACATGGGGCAGTGTTAGCTGATCTGAACACCACACACTGAGAAGGATATACTGGCCTTCAAGGGAGTACAATGAGATTTACAAGAATTACACTTGGATTTCAGGGATTATGCTATGAGGAGAGATTGTATAAATTAGGCCTGTTTTCTCTAGAATTTACAAGGCGAGGGAGTGAACTGATCAAAGTTTTCTGGAAATTAACAGGAAAAAACTGGATAAATAAACTATTTCCATTGGTTAGGGATTCTAGATCTAGGTGGATAGTCTGAGAATTAGAGCCAGACCATTCAGGAGAGATGTTAGGGAGCACCTCTATACATAATGGATGGTGGATGTTTTGAGCTTTCTTCCACAGATGGCAGATTACTTGCTGATTTTAAATCTGAAATAGATAAATATTTATCTAAGGTGTGAAGGGATACGGACTACAGGAAAGTATATAGAGTTAGATCACAGATCAGCCATGATCTCACTGAAAGTTGGAACAAAGTTGAAGGGCTATATGACCTATTCCTATTCCCATGTTCCTATTATTATAGCAGGGATGGAACATTGCCACGCATTCAAAGGCATACTACCTGACTGAGAGATGCAGCACCATAAAGAGAACTGAAAACAAACCCCCTGCCATTCCTAGATAACAAAGTGTGAAGCTGGATGAACACAGCAGGCCAAGCAGCATCTCAGCAGCACAAAAGCTGACGTTTAGGGCCTAGACCCTTCCTACTGATCCCCATCCCTTGTGATCTCCAGCTCATGACCCCACTCAGAGATTGTAGGGTTTGCTCATTTTAGGACTCAAACAATATAATTTTACTTGATGTTTCAATGCTGCACTATAGCAGATACAATCTTTCAAATGAAATGTTGAATCATGGCCCTCTCTGTCTGCTTAAAAAGACGTAAAGATTCCCTTATGCTATTTGAAGTAGAATCCTCCCACTAATGCCAATAAGAGCAACCAATAGTACTAAAACAGCTTATCTGCTGGTTATTCTGCTTCAATAATTGAACGTTGATTTGCACAAAATCGACATTTGATTTTCAATATGCATGCAGCAAGACCTTGACAAACTTCAGACTTGTGGTGATAAGAAGAAAGTACCATTTGTACTAAGCCAAACAGTAACTATTTCCAACAAGTGTATATTACTATTATTTCAGATTCCACTCACTTAAATGCAGTGGGGGTCGCATTTGTCCAAAAGTTCAAATGAGACAACCATTTAAATGCTGAGCTGTCACAGCATTACAGCTGGATATTTTATTATTTATAGCTCCCTCCTGTCTTCTTGACCTCCATCATCTAGAAGGCACAAAATAGCAATGTAATGGAATATTAACCATTTCTCTGAATTGCAAGGACCCATAGTCCAAAAAGGGCCATAATTATCACTATTCATCAGAGTAAGACAATTGTTATGTGTAACCTGAGGATAACCAAATTACAAGCCTGCAATAAGGTGGGATGGCATCCACGAACTATCACAGCCAATATAGGGGCTGAACCTGCACTGTTGGCTTTATCCTGTACCACAATATAGTTATCTAGCCAACTGAACTATCTGATTCTCTCGTCACTGCCCTGAACTGATTCCACCTGAAGCAACACTCAAGAAGCTTGACACGAACTGGAACAAAGCTGTTTGCTTGATTGTTTTAGTGCACGAGTTGCCATAGCTCCCAAGTACAGCTAACACATTGCAGTTGTATTATGTATTATATATAGGATGCCCACAAAATCACCAAGGCTTCTTCAACAGCATCTTTGAAACCCGAAATCTACAATGGATTGAAATATGGGAACTGCCTAGCAGCAGTATGCATGTTCTATCACTACATGAACTGTAGTGTTTCAAGAAGGTGTTCACCATTACTTCCTTGATGCAATCAAGTGAAGTGAATGAATAAAATCCTGAAAATAGGTGAGCCCTGTAAAACAACGTAGTGACCAAGCATTGGGAGGGTGTGAATTAGACGGCACCCCCTCCAATAGTTTGAAGATATTTTAAAATATTTGCTTTGAAACGTGACTTCCTTAAACACTAATGCAGAAGCATTTAATAAAACAAAATGGTGCTTCTGAAGACAAAACAAAACCTTGAAATTACTCATACGATATGCCACTACCACTTACTGGAAAAGTTGAATCAGAAGTCAAAACAAAACCCATCATACTGACCAAATTCTTACACATTATTTACATCTATTGTCCATAAATAATATTTTACACCACCTTTGCTTTTCAGCTCATTTAAATACTTGTCTATAATTTTTTTCAGTTATCATCGATTAGATAGATGAACTCCAGTTTTAAAAAATTGAAAAATCAAACTCCTTTTAATGACAATGCCTCTATCTAAGAATATCTTTTTAAGAAAATTCAATACAGCCATCTGCTATTATAGCAAAAACCACAAAAGGCAAGCTCTTCCAGTTTCTCAAGAAACAATTGAACATACACAAGATGAATAGCAAAATGAACAAATACATTTGAATTAAATCAGCACATTGGATAGGTGGTGAATGGGTAATAGGGCAGAATTGTCTGAGGTACTTCAAAGCCAATGGTATTTAATTTGTGCTGCAAATAACTAACATACAACTACCATAATACATACCGTTACTGAGGATATGGTTCTAATAAAATCAAGGTCATGAGTTCAACAACAATGAAGGGCTCATGAACACCCTTAAACCAGTAACACAAGAAGATTTTAAATGGTGCTGAGCAAATATCATCATAATATATCAAAATAAATGGAAAATCCTTCTCTAAGGAAACTGACACAACAACAGTCTAAATACAGGTTATATTGTCCAAAATTTAAATTGGTTACAGTGATTCAAGTAATTAAGCTTATATCTTACTAATTCCTATAATAGTACATTTCAGAGTTTTGTAATTTTACTAGTGTTGTGTTTCTTAAATATGATTTATACATGTTTTCCATCTTCAAATTTTTTTAACTTTAATATTTATAAATGTCTCAACCGAAATACAATGTATTTATGACCAAGAGGTTCCGAGTGTGGTAAATTTCTACAGGCTTACATTTAAAATATTTCTCCTTCATTTAGGATATTAGGGACAGACCAGATCTTACCCTGCAGCTAATTTTTTTTGATGGTGAAGAAGCATTTCAATATTGGTCTGATATTGATTCACTATACGGTTCACGTCATTTAGCGCAGAAGATGGAGAGAGAGGCACACCCACCTGGCGCCACTGACACCAACCAGCTGCATGGAATTGTAAGTACTGACTGGACGCAAATTGTGGAAAAAAAATCCAAGAAATGATTGTCATCAATAGATGGTCCAAGTTTTCTCAAACACAGGTTAAAATGGAGTTCCTAAATATTCAACTATTTCCCTTATTGGTTAATGGCTATGTGAAATCTTGTTAACCATAGCTAAAACAGGCCTATTGACCTTCTTTAGTTTCCTGACATAAGTGACTCTTTAACAGTCTCGAGTCATGGTTCAGTGCAGATGATAGCAGCTCTGTAGTCAAGCCTAGAGGTTTTCCCTAGATGCCTGATGTAAGAACAGCAAATAGGGTGTCCACTAGAGGAAATATCCTCCACACTCCCACTCAGTGCTGGCCTAGCTTCAGTAACATTTTCTGATGAAAAATTTTAAAATGTTGGCAAGAGGGCACCTTTATAATGAAGTTCGATCTCAGTTACTTACCTGTCATGCATCCTGCTGCTCCTCTCTAGGTAGAAGACTTCAAAACAGCCCCAGAGTATTGAAAGCCTGCCTGCCACCTTTAATTCGATGTCTTCCATATCAATTCAAAGGAAAACACCTGAAAATTCCAAAGTGTGTCTGTTTTTCCCTGGGTGTTAGTTTGGGTCCAAACAGACCCTACTCTTGTTTCCTGTAAGAGTAGGAAATTCAGCCTCTATACAGAACATTCACATTTGATATTGAAGACGGCAATACAAAATATGTTTTAAATATATCCACTGATTGTTAGGTCAACACATAAAGTCTGATTCTATTGAAAACATGATCCCATCCACAAGCGCAGGAACCCAGAAGGTGCAAGAACTGTAAACTGAAATAAATAAACTGGTTATTTGAGGTAACTTTTATCTCTCAATATTGAGAAACACTGGGTATGGATTGTCATCCTGCTGCCACCCTTTCCTTCCTATAGGGAAAATGGAGACACTTACTATTCTAATTAACTGAATTTGGGGTCTTCTTTTAGAAAAAGCTCCCAGAATAAAGCAATTGCATTTTAGAGAGGATGCTAAACTGAAGCTGAAGCAATTCATTACCTCCTACACATTTTAGAGATGGAATTTAGACCCGATAGTAGATCTTATAGTATTAAAAAAGACCTAAGTAGTCATTGGGAATTGAGGTAATGAACAAACCTACTGATTTTCTAATTTTAATTTGACAATTACATTATTATTCTTAGGACTTACTTGTGTTACTGGATTTAATTGGTGCGCCAGATCCAAGATTTCCAAGTTATTTTCCAAATACAGCTCGATGGCATAAAAGACTACAGCTAATAGGTAACAAGCACTAACAGAAATGTTAGTCATGTAGATTTGCTATACATTTGTTGGTCATTGTATATTGCAAATTTTCTTCATCTTGCATTTTGCTTCCTCTTTTCTTTTTCTTTCTAACTTGTATGTATTCACAACTACAATTTCCCCAATCAATTCTCTCACTCCAAGTTCACTTCTTCTGAATCTCTTATCCATCTATAAACTTGAGCTCATCTAAAACTCTACCTTCCTTGCCCCTAACGCACATGAAATCCCACTCCATCCCTTGCTGGCTGAACTTCTCTAATTTCCACTTCTTGACTAGAAACAATAGAAATATATATATAAAGCTATGGGAATTAAGACATTATGTTGAGGTTGTCCAGTACATTTGTGAGGCCTCTTCTGGAGCACTCTGTTTGGTTCTAGGCTCTCTGTTATTGAAAGGATGTTATTAAACTGTAGAAGGCTCAGAAGACATTACCAGGACGTTAGCAGGAATAAAAGGTTTGAGTTATAAGGAGAGGCTAGATAGGCTGGATAGGCTTGAATTTTTTTCACTGCAGCATAAGAGGTTGAGAGGTGACCATATAGAGGTTTATAAAATAATGAAGGTTATACAGAAGTTGAATGGGAGGTGTCTTTTCCCTATGGTGGGGGGGTTTCAAGACTAGGGGGCATATTTTTCTGGTGAGAGGAGAAAAATTTTAAAAAATTATGAGGGGCAATTTTATTTTTACACAGAGAGTGGTTCATGTGTGGAATGAACTTCCAGAGGAAGTGCAGGTACAGTTACAACACTTAAAAGTCATTTGGATAAGTACATGGACAAGAATTATTTGGAGGGGTATGGGCCAAGCACAGGCAGGGAACTAGTTGAGTTTGGTATTATGGTCAGCATGGACTGGTTGGTCCAAAGGATTTGTTTCCATGCTGTGTGCTTCAATGCCATTATAACAAAATACATTCCTGGTCGATGACCTTTCATCCGAACTCGCTTGTTGTTGTCTAATAGAACGTCGTCTGCATCGACTGGGTTTACTGAACAACCACCTCAATGAGGTGAAATATTTCTGGACCAAAATGCGAGCTGGGCATATTGAGGATGACCACACACCATTTTTGCAAAGAGGTATGTTGTAGCATGCTACAGTGACAAAGTTTTTCTCCTGTTATGTAACAAAGTCATAGATGTATTTATATTTAGCATTGCTTCCTTGTTTTTGTGCTCTGTGGCTCTATTAATAGAGTAGCAGAACAGAAATAATTGATTAACTCTGTATGAAAGTCACCACAAGCCAAAGGATCAACTTACCACTTTGTGAAAGGTTCTATAATTTTAAATTGTTTTACATTAATTCAATTCATTGAATATTTTTCTAAAATATATTTTACAGATCCATTGATTACAGTTTATTTCTAATCAATTGTCTGTTCATCCTTTCCTGTCCTTTATCAGTATGCCAAAAGTCACCTGTGTGCAATTTGAAACAAATTGGTTAATGTATTAAGATAAAACTCATATTTTTTTATTGGAACAGTTAGCTCATTTTGAATGAAGATAAAACAGTGAAACAAACAGTTTATTCACAGCCTGATCTCTAATAGTCAAGGAATATCTTGCATAAGGATTTTTAAAAACATCTGTTGTGGGATTTGCGTGTCACAGGCAAGGCCAATATTTGCTTCATAGAGGTTGTAGACACACTCGCCAAGCCAGTGTTTGATTGCAGACATTTCTTCAACCTGCTAGGTAGCATTGCCAGTGCGCCTCCACTGAAGCGCATTGGTGTTCTGTCGCACTTGTTATTTATATGCCTCAGTTTTCTGGGGTGGTTGGCAGTACTTCCAGTTCTGTTTTTCTGTAGTGTATATATTGGGTCCAGTTCAATGTTTTTGTTGATGGAGTTCCAGTTGGAATGCCAGGCCTCCAGAAATTCCCTGGCATATCTCTGTTTAGCTTGTGCTATTATGGATCTAGTAAAACATCGACCTAGCCAAAGAGACAAGTGTTACACTGCTGGACGAATCAGGAAGGAAGGCACCTCACAACACCAACAGCATCAACAAGGATGCTACCCTGAAACTGCCAGATCTGTGCCTCACAACCCACTTCACCTTCAATGACCATACATTCAAACAAATCAGTGGAACACCAATAGGATCCCCAATATCAGGACTAATTGCAGAAGCAGTAATGCAAAGGTTAGAACAGACAGCCTTCACCACTATACAACCTAAACTCTGGGTCCGCTACGTAGATGACACCTTAGTGATTATTAAACACTCAAGACTAGAAGAAATCCACCAGCACAAAAACAACATCCTCACTGGAATAAAATCCACAAAAGAAGAAAAGAACAATAACCAACCACCCTTCTTAGCCATAATGGAAGAACATCAGAACAATGGGGAACTCCAGGCGACGATACACCGAAAGATGAGATAATTAATTACACCAGCATCCACCCCAATGTCCATGAATGATGCTGCATCAAGACATTATTCAAATGAGCCACAACACAATGCAGCAACCCAGAATTGCACAAAGCAGAACAGGAGCACTTATATGGAGTTTTAAAAAGGAATGGATACCATAAAAAAGCACAATCTGCCATTACCTCCGTGACAGACCACAACAAGAAGACACAACACGGGCACACGCACTAGTCATGCTACTAAACATTAGAGACTTATCAGAGATAACCATAAGACTACTCACACCCCTAGGTATCAGACTAGCCCACAAACCAACAACCACCCTGTGACAGCTACTGACGAATGTAAAGGATCCCATACCCAAAACCAATTAAACTGATGTAATATACAAAATACCATGCAAGGACTGTGAGAAACATTACATAGGCCAAACTGGAAGGAAACTGACAATAAGGATACATGAACATCAATTAGCCACCAAGAAACTTGACCAATTCTCACTGGTTTCTATACACACAGACAAAGGAGGACACAAATTCGACTGGAACAACACATCCATATTAGCACAAGCCAAACAGAGACATGCCTTTCTGAAGAAGGGTCTAGGCCTGAAACGTCAGCCTTTTTGCTCCTCTGTCGCTGCTTGGCCTGCTGTGTTCATCAGCTCTACACCTTGTTATCTCATGCCAGGGAATTCCTGGAGCGTGGCATTCCAACTGGAACTCCATCAACAAACACATTGAACTGGACCCAATGTACAAATCACTGAAAAACAGAACTGGAAGTAATGCCAATCACTCCAGCAAAACAAAGCATACAAATGAAAAAAGTCTAGGCCCGAAACGTCAGCTTTTGTGCTCCTGAGATGCTGCTTGGCCTGCTGTGTCCATCCAGCTCCACACTTTGTTATCTTGGATTCTCCAGCATCTGCAGTTCCCATTATCACTCATACAAATATGAAGCAGGTTGGAACACCAATGTGCTTAATTGGAGGCACACTGACAATGTTACTTAGCACAGTGGTGAAAAATCTACAATCAAATACACCAGCTCGATGAGCAAGTCTACAACCTCATCCACAATCTGAGCCAAATATATTCTCAATAACTTTAAATTTGCTCCATATAGAACATATAGAACATAGAACATTATAGCAGAGTACAGATCCTTCGGCCCTCGAATATCCCAAACTTTCCTTGAGCTGACTGGATTACTAGGCCATTTCCAAGTGCAGTTAAGAGTCAACGAATTACCATAGGTCTGGACTAAAATGTAAGCCTAAGTTGATAAGGAAAACAGATTTTCTTCCCTAAAAGACATTAATGAACAAATTAGAATAAAGCAACGAACTATGGATTCTGAAGCTCTCAATCAAAAACAGAAATTGCTGGACAAACTCAGCAGGTTGGCAGCATTTATGGAGAAAAAGCAGAATTGACATTTTGAGTCCAGTGTCCCTTCTTCAGAATTGGAATTATGAAATTATTATGAAGGAGGCAAAAATGCTTTCAGAGGCTATATAAAATCTGTTGGAGTGTCATGACATTGTTATTTAAATCCCAATGCTTTAAAAATAAAAAAAAAATTGCCCTAGTCATCACTCAGATTTAAAGTAAGACTCTAACTGCCAGAATGCAATAATTAACAGGGCAATTGGTCGAGCCAACAAAATAAAAACTTAAACATCTCATCCTGCAGTTTCAATAAACTTAATTCTTAGACTTCCAAAAGGTTGTTCTTACTGATGAGTTGATTTTGAATG
The DNA here is from genome assembly GCF_030684315.1 of Stegostoma tigrinum. Classification (NCBI taxonomy): domain Eukaryota; kingdom Metazoa; phylum Chordata; class Chondrichthyes; order Orectolobiformes; family Stegostomatidae; genus Stegostoma; species Stegostoma tigrinum. The sequence goes on along the minus strand of NC_081362.1, from coordinate 79,178,708 downwards.
CTTGATCAATTTCAAAATTTCCAAATCCTTTTCTCTTGGCAGGGGAGCCGAGTTCAAATTTTGACTGACAGATTTGATATCTTATTAAAGTACATCTTTCATGTGGCTGGTGAACAGAAGTCTGTTTTTACAGCAGTTGAGATATAACTTGTGAAGATATGCCATTTTGGAATGAGTTTCATGGCTGAGTATTTTCAACAGAAGTGTGCATGATTTTCTTCATCTTGATGGTTTCTGAGGTCCACCCATTGTCTATCTTGGGTGAATGGCTATGAAGGTGGCGTGGGGGCATGAATGTAGCTTGGGAAGATTGCATGGAGGTGGTGATGGATATAGCCTCTTGTTGTCTAACTAAGCCATAGTTTCAGAGAACTGAAGTGGTAGACATTTGCCTTTTCTTATTCAGTTATTTCTTTTTCAGAAGAAATCAAATTTCTGTAGTCACCCATATGTCCAATCACATTTCTAAATGGTATATTTCATCAGATATACTGTCTTACTATTGCTTTCTTCCCCTATCCCTGCTTATTAAACACTTTATGCACAGTAAAAAAAACATTTTCTCATTCCAATTGTGAATATTACAATTATGAATATCATATTTTTGCTTTCGGCATCTTACCATCTGGAGTATTTTTATTCCTACACAAATTTGCTGCTAGATAGGGTTGCTGTGTCTTAGTGACTTGCATAATCTGCCTTCAGCTTGATATACAAAGCTTCTTGCTCAGCACTGAATCAAGCAAAATCTTTGGTGGAAAATGTCTTAGCTTGTTGCGTTTCTCCAAGTGTGAGGAGCCCATGACATCTCCTTCTCAAATGTCTGTCTATAACTTCTTTGACAAATATAATTCCAATTAAACATTACATAAAATGAACAAATAAGTTCCTACTCTACAATTCTGATGTAACAAACTACTTTCTCCAGTCATTGATAGGCCCCAAAGGCAGGCAATTTGATCTTACACAAAAACATCTGACAGTTATTATGCAAGAAAGCAGCTAGTGTCTTACAACTAGTTTTTATCTTCACTAATCAATTGGCGTAGTGATACTTTTGGCTCAGAGACACTGAGTTCTAGGTTCTAATTCCACTTCAGAACTCAAGTATAAAGATCAAGACTGACATACATTTTCATAAAATATTTAATAAGGTTTAATTTGCCTGCTCTGTGAATGGAAAAGATCCCATGGCACTAATTTGAAGAAGAGCAGGGGAGTTACACCTGGTATCTTCGTCATTTCTCAATTAACATCACACAAAAGAATTCAACTGGTCAAATGATTCTATGATCATTCACAAAGCTGTTTATAGTAGTTTGTTTTGCAAAAATGGTTGCAGATTTCCTATCTTGCAAAGTGATTTTTAAAAATATGACTTCATTATTATAAAAAAAGCATTGAGTTGTCCACTGGTTCTGAGATGTACTATATATACATGCAATTTTTGTTTTATTTCTGCATTAGTTATGATCATTAAAAGTAGCCATCTGATACATCGATCCCATGATCTCTTGGTTTGCAGTACAGGATTTCAATGTTATCAGTACTTTCATTAGCGGCATGAAATGTGGAATTAAAATGCCTCAATGCACTTTCTTTGGGTTTCTCAGATTTCAGCTTAGAAGTCACCCTTTGATATTGCTGAAAGCAGGCTGCCCAGGTGGTTTATTTGAAAGGTAATACTTGGAATGGGCATGAGGCAGTTGATCTTCTGCTTGTGATTATGAGATATCATGTAATGAGCAGCAAGTCAAAAAAGCTTCTCAAAAATTTTACATTCTTGATCATGTAACAGATTCTTAAAGCCTTACAGTGACCACACATTCTGGACCACTTTCGATCGTGATATTGAAAGGAATAAGCTACTAAACATCGAAACATCATGTAATTCTACACTTTTATATTCCATAGGTGTTCCTATTTTGCACATCATACCTACACCTTTCCCTCAAGTGTGGCACAGCATGGAGGACAATGAGAACAATCTGGATCCAACATCAATTGATAATCTTAACAAAATATTGCAGCTGTTTGTCTTGGAGTATCTTAGATTCTAGTACAGGTGCGTGTATACAAAATGAATGGTTATGATCTACTTTGAGCAATAGACTAAGCAGATTTCAGTAAACAGCAGTCCATCCTGCTTTAATGAAATAGGGAAATAAGTTTGGCTTCTTAGAATTAATGCCTGTTTTATTTAATATGCTAACTGAATCAATGTTAATTGTTGCTCATCAATTACATCTCATAGTGTTCATTTTTCACTTATAATGCATACAGGTCTTAATTTTCTTAGCAATTTGTTCAGTAGACATTTGAAACCTTTTGGTGAAATGTATAACTTAACTGTATCTAAAATATACTTTTCAATTGTAAGTTTTAAATTTGTCTTTGTACTGGTAGCATTTAAGGGTACAGTTGTACAACAGGATCTGTGCGGATGCAAAATTAATTGTGATGAGGCAGCGTCATCAGTTCAGTGTTTTGTGTTGCAATTGTATACTTGAAACACAAATTCTCACTGTTGTGTAAAGTATAAGTTAAAGCATAATTTCAAATGGTATGGTGTGAATTTTAAAAGAAACTTAGCATCCCTGCTTCAGTAGAACCTTTTTTGGAAAATGTGTTTTAAAAATATATACATATATATTGAAAGATGAGCAAACTATCTTGTTGATTCTTTTCAAACAGTACAAATTTAGGTGCCTATGGACATGAGTCAGCATTTTTGTTTAAAGTTGTTACCAGCAGTATCGTTGTTTGGAAGAGTGTGCCTTGCATGTTAAAAAGCTCTGTTTTCTGGCACCTCCACTTGGTTTCAAACTTTCTCTAAGAAGAACATTGCTTTGACTGAACATACATTTGCAGTGCCATGGTGAAAACTTTGCTACTTAACTTTAATTTGTTACCAAAAAGGTGCAGAAAAAGGGGAAAGAACTCTAGTTCTTAATTCTATAGGGCTAAATATTATTTCAAATATCCGTCTCTTTTGCTTAGCTGTGAGGGCTGTTAATATTGCTAATAACATTACTTAAAAGGCTCACTGAGGCAAAATTCCACATTGGCGAACCAATCCTCATAGTAAAAATAATGTTCTATCCTATGTCTAATCAGTAGCTGGCATTCTTCAACTGAAATAAATTGCACATTTTATCCTTTTTGGGTTAGCTATAATATTCTATTCAAAGAATTTGCTCTCTTTGAAATACAATCCATAATCACCAAACCTCAACCACCAACTCCAAGGGGGAAAATGTGATATCTAGAAGATGAAGTCTAGATGATGCTTCATCTTAAAATTGTATTTCTTGCAAAAAACATTGACTAACATAGAAGTGAAAAGTAGAAAATATTTTGTATAGCATGTTGTTTTATCACAACTATTTGCATTAAAGGTATTTTTATAATATAATAAGCACGTTAAGACACTAAAATCACAACATAACTGAAAAGTATTTGAGAAATAGCTCTTAGGATATTTAAGAAGGAGAGCAGTAGCAATGCAGGGACTGGGAAAAAACAAAACTTGGCAGCTCATCTGATTGCACCCTCAGACTGATGATGCATAAGAGCTGGCATTCCCAAATATCCAGTCCAACCTTGAAATTTCCACATTACTAGTCTCCCTGGCAAATCCATTCCACATGCTTATCATCAGTACATAGAGTGGTAAAATCTAAACTGTCTGTCAGGGAATATTACAATTCTATAATTTATGGCAATCAGGTTTCAATTTATTTCTTCACTTAAGAATCTTGGATACTAAATATTTCTCTTCAATCTTCTCATCTCCTTAGTAAACAATCCCAGGCTTTTTAACCTCTCCGCACATCTCACATATTTTAAACTATTTTTGTTGGTATTATTTTTATAGTCCACTGCACTGCCTCCAATGCTTTATATCATTGTTATACACTAGAATTGTAAATCATTCTCCTTGTAATGACCATACCCACCATCAAATCTTTCCTTCAATTTATTTCTCCCAACTTCAGCTTATCACTTACATAATACTGCATTATAAGTATTATAAAAATCTATCAGCAACACAAACAAGATAAATTTCTCAAAAATATCAACTTTTCTTTGCCTCAATTCAGTCTATCATGCCATTCAATATCTACTTAAATATCTTATTCCTTCTTTCATAATGCTTTCTGAAACACAAATCATAACTACTGGTCTATATTTTGGATGACTTATTGCTATTACCACATTTAACATAGGTATTGTCTTGACTACTTTACAACCCTAGTATACTCCTGACATTGTTTCTGTAGGATGTGGACTGATTCAATTTTCGTTAGTCACTTCTTATGACACCACCTAGGTCTGGATCACACCTTAACTGAAATGTTTATTTTTATCACATGCCTTCTTCCTGACAACCTTGAAACCAAAAAGTTCAATGTCCAAGTGTTTTACCCTACTAATACAAAAAAAATCCATTTGGTGTATTTTCTATTTTTACTCAGTTACCTTCACCATTTTGGATCATAATTTCCTTTTTCAATTGTTTGTTGTGAATTCATGTAGAGAAATGTTGGTCTATTTCACGTTTACATTACACAGTCTGTAACATTTTCTTGGACTCATTATTATAGCTGATTTTGAATATGGATTTCAAACAACATTCTTCATGCAATGATGTAAACCAATGGAGATGAATGATTTAGGATACCTATAACTAACATTCAAAAAGCCTAAGTTCAATCATGCATGATTGAAATTCTGATAGGTATGAAAGTTTTAGTTTTAATTGTTCTTTTTCCTCCTGAATTCACAGCTTGACAACATTTTTAATTGGATAGGTGTGCTTTTCCTTATTGAGACACGCAATGCCACTTCTTCCTGCAAGGAAATGTAAAGTAATACATTTTGGTAGGAAGCACACTGAAAGACAATATAAACTAAGGGGCACAATTATAAATTGGGTGCAGGAACAGAAAGACCTATGTGCATATATGCACAGATGATGATAGGACAGTTGGAGGAAGCAGTAAAGAATTATTAATAGGGGCAACATTTTGCTGAAGCTAACCAGGTCAAACAATAATTTCAAAATATCCAATGTTTAAATAAACTCATATTTATGATGCCATAACATTTATCTATTTGCTTGTTTGTGAACAAACACAGAACTTTATTGTTTGAAACATAGCAAATCATTTTTATCACATCATTATTAAATGAAAAAAAAATTTGGGAAAAATGGTAAACTGAGAAACCACAGATTGAGAAAAATATACAATGGTAAGTAACAATTACAGGTTACTAAGTTTTGAGTTGAGGAATAGTTATATACTGTAACTAACTTCAGTAAAAAGTGGATATGGATCTAAAATGGAAAGATGTGTTGTATTGTCTCTAAATTTAGTTAAAATTAGTAAACAAATGTAAAAATAATGGATTGAAATTGCACTGTGTAATTCTTTACATTAGGCTGTGTAATTCTTTTCTCTGCTTGTACTAATTAAGATATTTTTTAAAATATTGAAATGTTACAAGAAAAAACATTACTTGCGATGTGCATAGCAATTTCATCAACTGCTTGCATAACTTTTCTTCCATGTCCAGGACCTCTACTGTGCTCTGTAGAATATCTCCTTTGTACATTTGTTGGTATGTTAATTCACAGGTTATGTCAAATAAAATAAAAGCAAGTTTCAGAAAAGATTACGTATTTTTCAATCTATATAAGACTGCTTTCTTTTAAATTTAATAAAAGCATGATTTATTAATCAACTTGCCTTTGGCAACTTTACAGATGTTAAATGGAATACTTACAAGGTTAAATTCTACCAATGTTTACATTCAACCTAATTTTACCAAAAACCAGTGAATTCTCAATTTTGAAGAAGGGGTTTCCTCCATGAGCTCTAAAGAGTTTTCTCATAATATTGTCTACAGCTTGCCTCATTAGCTATCTATCTTATCTCCAGGGAGCATTACTATGCACTTGCCAGTGATGAAAGTATTCAGTAATGCCCAAGCCTTTCTGGATTCCTGTGGCTACAAAATTTGCTAAGAGTTAGGAGTCAAAAAATAATGGTCAATGGATACTTTTCAGGTTGGAGGAAGTTTTGTAGTAGGTCTCTGAGGGTTTGATATTGGGACCCCATCTTTTCCTTGTATATATATTAATGATCTAGATCATGACTTGCCGATGGTATGAAATTTGGAAGAATTGTAAACTATGAGGAGGACAGGACAGAACTCTAAAAGGACACAGACAAGTTGGTGGAGTGGGCAGATGATAGCAGATGAGTTTCAATGCAAGGAAATGTAAAGTAATACATTTTGATAGGAAGCACACTGAAAGACAATATAAACTAAGGGGTGCAATTATAAATTGAGTGCAGGAACAGAAAGACCTATGTGCATTTATGCACAGATGATGATAGGACAGTTGGAGGAAGCAGTAAAGAATTATTAATAGGGGCATAGAGTACAAGAGCAAGGAGATGATGTTGAATTTATATAGAACTCCTGTTAGGCCTCAACTGGAATATTGTGTACAATTCTAAGTGCAACAATATGGGAAGGATGTGACCGCACTGGGGAGAAGGCAGAAGTGCTGTACAAGAATTGTTTCAGGGATGAGAAATTTCAATTATGAAGATACATTAAAGAAGTTAGGTCTGTTCTCTTTGGAGATAGGAAGGCTAACAGAAGATCTAATTGAGGATTTCAAAATCATGAGAGACAAGGTACAGTGGATAGGGAGAAACTGTTGCCACATGTAAAAGGAACAAGAACAAGACAGCACAGATTTAAAGTGACTTGCAAAAGTAATAAGAGGGATATGAGAAAAACATCATTACTCAGTGAGAAGGTAGGGAATAGAATGTATTGCTTAGACGTGTGGTAGAGGCAGGTTCAATTGAAGCATTCAGGAGGGCACTGGGTTATAATTTGTATATCCTGTCACCTCAATGTATCTTCCAGTTGTTTGGAGCAGACATTTCAAGCATTAAGCAGTATCTTCTGTCTGTGCAGACACAACTTTAAACATGGCCTGGTCTATTGCATTCACTGCTCCCAATATGGCTTCCTCTACATCGGTGAGACCAAGCTAGGGCTCGGAGACTGCTTTGTAGAGCACCTGCGCTCTGTTTGTGACAAATGACAACACCTTTCAGTTGTGAACCATTTCAACTCCCCGTCCCAATCAGTGGGTGACAGATCTATCCTCGGCTTCCTCCAGTGTCAGAATGACACCACTCGAAAACTGGAGAAGCAGCACCTCATATTCCGCCTTGGGACCCTACAACCCAATAGTCTCAATCTGGACTTTACCAGTTTCAAAATTACCCATCCCCAGCCTCATCCTATGACCAACCCTCCCCCTCATTCCCTCCGCCTTGACCTGACAGCCTGTCCATCATCTCTCCCACCTATCCTCTCCTCCCACCACACCAACCAATCCCCACCACTGCCTACCTGCACTCACCTACCACCATCCCACCTACCTTTCCCAGCCCCACCCCCTCCTATTTATTTTGAAGCTCTCTTTCCCCTCCCCCATTTCTGAAGAAGGATCCAGACCTGAAATGTCAACTTTCCTGCACCTCTGAAGCTGCCTGACCTGCTGTGCTCCTCCAGCTCCACACTATGTTATCTCGGACTCCGCATCAGCAGTTCTAACTATCTCTTAATTGCATTTATGCTGAACATATGTGCATGTGTTGCCTATGAAATACAGGGCCCCTCATTTCAACAGGTTGCCATCATTGCTCAGCAACAATCATTTGCTTAATATGCCCTGGCTGCTTCCAGTCTAGCTATTTCAATTAGTTGATAGTACAAGGTCTAGGATAGAGCAATGGTCTGGCTACCATTTGAGCTGTCCCTCATGTTCCACTTCTGGAACCAGTAGCCTGACCTCAGATAGTTAAATAATGAACGGATTTCCATGTAACGTACCATGTAAGTTACCTACGTGTGTTGAAGTCTTCAGTAAAGAAGGAGCTACTGTACTGACAGGGAGAGCCGTTGTCAGCTTGTGGGTTGTGCTACATGTTTCACCAGGGCCTATGGAATTTCAAACAAATGTGTGGAATTTTTAAGGTCCTGTGCAAATGGGGCTTCTTTATTACTTATCAGTTGATAGTGTTCTTTGAAGATGGTGTTTTTCTCGTGGATATCAGGGGGCTCAATGCACTAGCACAGGAAGCCACTTGACCTGTATAGACTCAGTTTCCCAGAAATAGTCCTCATGGCTTTGGCGAGTCATAGAGATGTACAGCAGGGAAACAGACGTTTCAGTCCAACTCAGCTGTGCTGACCAGATATCCTAAATTAACCTAGTCCCATTTACTAGCATTTGACCAATATCCCTCTAAACACTCCCTATTCATGTATCCATCCAGATGCCTTTCAAATATTGTTATTCTACACACATCCACCACTTCCCCTGGCAGCTCATTCCATTACATGCACTATCTCTGGGTAAAAAAGTTACCCTTTAGGTCCCTTTCAGATTTTTCCTCTTTCACCTTAAAGCTATGCCTTCTAGTTTTGGGCTCCCCTATTCTGGGAAAAAAAAACTTGGCTATTCACCCTATCCATGCCCTTGATGATTTTAGAAACCTTTATAAGATCACCTTTCAGCCTCCAACAATCCAGAGAAAATAGCCCCAGCCTATTCAGCCTCTCCCTAAAACTCAAACCCTCCAACCTGGGAAACATCCTTGTAAATCTTTTCTGAGGATTAGGGCAAAAGTTTGGCACAACATCATAGGCCGAAGGGCCTATATTGTGCTGTACTATTCTATGTTCTATGTTACATCCAGTGTCAATTTCTGTAGCAAAGGAAATAGATGGGGTAGTAGGCTATTCAGCCCTTTGAACCTTAACAGCCCTTCTCTGTTTTTCCAATTTCCTCCACTAGTAACTTGTCTTGTTCCAAATACTTGCTGGTAATTTTTCCGGTCAAACTATATTCCAAGGGGAATATCCATGAGTGCACTCAATTGGTCTGTGTGGAAACATGAAGTCAGCAAATGTCCTTCAGCATCTGCCATGTCATGTCTTGAGGATTTTTACCACTTAAAAGAACTGTGCGAAGCATCAGACATAGATTGTAGCAGAAGTCAGATAAATTCACGTACCAACTAATCTACTTGTATAACAAGGTGTAGAGCTGGATGAACACAGTAGGCCAAGCAGCATCAGAGGAGCAGGAAAGCTGACATTTCAGGTCGAGACCCTTCTTCAGAAATGGGGGATGGGAAGGGGATTCTGAAATAAGTAGCGAGAGAGGGGGAGGCGGATAGAAAATGGATAAAGGAGAAGATAGGTGGAGAGGAGACCGACAGGTCAAAGAGGCGGGGTTGGAGCCAGTAGAGGTGAGTGTAGGTGGGGAGTTAGCGAGAGGATAGGTTGGTCCAGGAGGACGGACAGGTTAAGGAGGTGGGATGAGGTTAGTGTGTCGGAGGTGGGGGTGAGACTTGAGGTGGGAGGAATGGTTAGGGAGGAGGAGAAGAGCTGGGCTGGTTTTGGGATGCGGTGGGGGAAGGGGAGATTTTGAAGCTGGTGAAGTCCACATTGATACCATTGGGCTGCAGGTTCCCAAGCGAAATATGAGATGCTGTTCCTGCAGCCTTCGGGTGGCATCATTGTGGCACTGCAGGAGGCCCATTATGGATATGTCATCCAAGGATTGGGAGGGGCAGTTGAAATGGTTCGCGACTGGGAGGTGCAGTTGTTTGTTGCGAACTGAGTGTAGGTGTTCTTCAAAGCTGTCCCCAAGCCTCGGCTTGGTTTCCCCGATGTAGAGGAGGCCACAAAGGGAACAGCGGATACCATATACCACATTGGCAGGTGTGCAGGTGAACATTTGCTTGATGTGGAAAGTCTTCTTAGGGCCTGGGATGGGGATGTGGGGGGACATATAGGGGCAGGTGTAGCATTTGTGCAGTTGCACAGAAAAGTGCCGGGGATGGTGGGACTGGTGGGGAGTATGGAACAGACAAGGGAGTTACGGAGAGAGTGGTCCCTCCAGAAAGCAGATAAGGGTGGGGAGGGAACAATGTCTTTGGTGGTGGGGTTGGATTGCAGATGGTGGAAATGTCAAAGGATGATGCATTGGATCCGGAGGTTGGTGGGTGGTACGTGAGGATGAGGGGAATTCTGTTTTGGTTGTTATTATGGGTAGGGGGTGTGAGGGATGAGTTGCGGGAAATGTGAGAGACACGGTCGAGGGCATTTTCAACCACTGTGGAGGGGAAGTTGCAGTCCTTGAAAAATGAAGACACCTGGGATGCCCGGGAGTGGAATGCCTCATCTTAGAACGTAGAACAGTACAGCACAGAACAGGCCCTTCAGCCCACGATGTTGTGCCGACCATTGATCCTCATGTATGCACCCTCAAATTTCTGTGACCATATGCATGTCCAGCAGTCTCTTAAATGACCCCAATGACCTTGCTTCCACAACTGCTGCTGGCAATGCATTCCATGCTCTCACAACTCTCTGTGTAAAGAACCCGCCTCTGACATCCCCTGTATACTTTCCTCCAACCAGCTTAAAACTATGACCCCTCATGTTAGCCTTTTCTGCTCTGGGAAATAGTCTCTGGCCATCAACTCTATCTATGCCTCTCATTATCTTGTATACCTCAATTAGGTCCCCTCTCCTCCTCCTTTTCTCCAATGAAAAAAGTCTGAGCTTAGTCAACCTCTCTTCATAAGATAAGCCCTCCAGTCCAGGCAGCATCCTGGTAAACCTCCTCTGAACCCTCTCCAAAGCACCCACATCTTTCCTATAATAGGGCAACCAGAACTAGACGCAGTATTCCAAGTGCGGTTGAACCAAAGTTTTATAGAGCTGCAACAAGATCTCACGACTCTTAAACTCAATCCCCCTGTTAATGAAAGCCAAAACACCATATGCTTTCTTAACAACCCTGTCCACTTGGGTGGCCATTTTAAGGGATCTATGTATCTGCACACCAAGATCCCTCTGTTCCTCCACACTGCCAAGAATCCTATCCTTAATCCTGTACTCAGCTCTCAAATTCGACCTTCCAAAATGCATCGCCTCGCATTTATCCAGGTTGAACTCCATCTGCCACCTCTCAGCCCATCTCTGCATCCTGTCAATGTCCCGCTGCAGCCTACAACAGCCCTCTATACTGTCAACGACACCTCCAACCTTTTTGTCGTCTGCAAACTTGCTGACCCATCCTTCAATCCCCTCATCCAAGTCATTAATAAAAATTACAAACAGTAGAGGCCCAAGGACAGAGCCCTGTGGAACACCACTCACCACTGACTTCCAGGCAGAATATTTTCCTTCTACTACCACTCGCTGTCTACTGTTGGCCAGCCAATTCTGTATCCAGACAGCTAAGTTCCCCTGTATCCCATTCCTCCTGACCTTCTGAATGAGCCTACCATGGGGAACCTTATCAAATGCCTTACTGAAGTCCATATACACCACATCCACAGCTCGACCCTCATCAACTTTTCTAGTCACATCCTCAAAGAACTCAATAAGGTTTGTGAGGCATGACCTGCCCCTCACAAAGCCATGTTGACTGCATTTGAGCAAGCCATGCTCTTCCAGATGGTCATAAATCCTATCCCTCAGAATCCTTTCTAACACCTTGCAGACAACAGACGTGAGACTTACTGGTCTGTAATTGCTGGGGATTTCCCTAGTTCCTTTCTTGAAGAGAGGAATTACATTTGCCTCTCTCCAGTCCTCAGGTACGACTCCAGTGGAGAGCGAGGATGCAAAGATCCTCTTGGGAGCAGATGCAGCAGAGGCAAAGGAATTGGGAGTAGGGGATTGCCTTTTTGTAGGAAGATGGGTGAGAGAAGGTGTATTCTAGGTAGCTGTATGTGTCCTAGGCTTGAAATGGATATCGGTTTCCAGGTGGATGCCAGAGACGGAGACAGAGAGGTCCTGGAAGGAGAGAGGTCCAGGTGAACTCAAGGTTGGGGGGGGAAGGTGTTAGTGAAGTGGATGAACTGTTCGCGCTCCTCATGGGAGCACAAGGCAGTGCCGATACAGTCATTGATGTAACGGAGGAACAGGTCGGTGATAGGGCTAGTGTAGGTTTGGAAGAGGGATTGTTCTACGTATCCTATGGCTTGGGACCATGTGGGTACCCATGGCCACCTGCTTTGTCTGTAGGAAGTGGGAGGAATTGAAGGAGAATGAGGGTGAGGATGAGTTCAGCTAAGCGGATGAGGGTGTCAGTGGAGGGGGACTGGTCAGGCCTGCAGGACAGGAAGAAGCAGAGGGCCTTTAGGCCATCTGCATGGGGAATGCAAGCGTGCAGGAACTGGGCGTCCATGGTAAAGTTGAGGTGTTGAGGACCAGGGAATCAGAAGTTTTGGAGGAGGTGGAGGCCATGGGTGGTGTCAAGGACATAGGTGGGAAGTTCCTGGACCAATGGGGAGAAAATGGTAAGATGTTACTGGGATAACATCCCACTGATTTCTATACTTGTATAAATTAATGTCCTTTATCAGCCTGCACATAGGTATGCAGGCACTGCCCTAAAGCTTCTTGCCTAGCTAGGCATTTGGTGTAAGACTTTGTAACTCCTTATCTTCCTACACATCGGTATGCAGACACTGCCTTAAGCTTCCCAAGTGAATAAAATTAGAGTTAAACTGTCTCAAGTAAGGTTAAGTGAGGAACATTTGTAAAGGTGTGAGACTTCTGAAGTATGTAACTTCTGTCTCTGACAAAGAGGGCAGGGCACTGACTTTGTTCCAGCCAGACACATCAGCAACTTGAAATTACAATCTGTCTCGTTAACAACTTCAAATCGCCTCCTGCCATTAGCAGACACTTCACAAACGATCGATACTATAGACTGGTCTTTTATGTTCTTGATGTAATAATTGTTTTGTATCCTGTCTTTGTCTGTTGTAATAATTGTTTCATGTATCATGTCATTGTGAGATGTGAAATTGTTTTATGTATTATTTACTTTGTAAAGTATAAGAAGCGGGGACTGTCCGCTGCTCGGGGAGAATTACTTGCAAGACTCTGCACTCTGTGCCGGGTTAAGTACAGTGATTCTCCACAGCTTGTACTTGCTTGGTAAAAAAGGATTTGTGTTTTTCTAAACAGGACGGTGTCTTGTTATTGCATCAAGTCCGTGAGGATCTCCGAAAACAATCCTGACAATGGGGTCAAGATAAGTGGAGATGGTTTCGGTGGAACAGGAGACAATGTGTCGACCAGGGCAGTCAGGTTTGTGAATTTTGGGAAGGAGATAGAAGCAGGCGGTGCAGGGTTTGGGAACAATGAGGTTGGAGGCTGTGGGTGGGAGGTCACCTGAGGTGATGAGGTTGTGAATGGTTTGGGAGATGATGGTTTGGTGGGATCATTATCAAGGGAGTCGTAGGAGGTGGTGTCAGAGAGCTTACATCTGGCCTCGGCAATGTAAAGGTCAGTTCGCCATACTACAACTGTGCCTCCCTTGTCCGTGGGTTTTATGGTGAAGTTGGGATTCAAGTGGAGGGCTGCACATTCTGCGGGGGAGAGGTTAGAGGGGGTGAGTGGTGGGGAGGTTGAGGCGATCAATGTCGCAACGGCAGTTGGAGATGAAGAGGTCGAGGGAGAGTAGGAAGCCTTGGGATGGTGTCCAGGAGGAGGGGATGTGTTGGAGGGAGGAGAAGGAGTCAGTCAAGGGAGGTTTAGGCTCACGATTAAAGTAGTAAGCGTGGAGGTGGCGGAAAAACTGTTCAACATCCAAGTGTGAATTGTATTCGTTGATGTTTGGGTGGAGGGGGACAAAGGTGAGTTCTTTACTGAGGACTGACCATTCATCTTCAGTAATAGGGAGGTCTGTGGGGACAGAAGCACCCGGCAAGACGACTTTGTGGAACACCTACGCTCGGTTCACACTAAACAACTGCACCTCCCAGTCGCGAACCATTTCAACTCCCCCTCCCAGTCCTTGGATGTCATGTCCATCTTGGGCTTCCTGCATTGCCACAATGATACCACCCGAAGGCTGCAGGAACAGCATCTCATATTTCGCTTGGGAGCCCTGCAGCCCAAGGTATCAATGTGGACTTCACAACTTCAAAATCTCCCCTCCCTCGATCACATCCGAAAACGAGCACAGTTTGTCCCTGCCTCCCGAACCATTCCACCAACCTCAAGCCTCAACCCCTTCTCCTACCCATTAGTGTCATCCCGCCTCCTTAACCTGTCCATCCTCCCTGGACTGACTTATCCCCCCCGCAACCCCCCCACCTACATTCACCTTTACTGGCTCCAACCCCGCCTCTTTGACCTGTCGGTCTCCTTTCCACCTATCTTTTCCTTTATCCACCTTCTATCTGCCTTCCCTTCTCTCCCTATTTATTTCAGAATCCTCTTCCCCTTCCCCATTTCTGAAGAAGGGTCTCAACCCGAAATGTCAGCTTTCCTACTCCTCTGGTGCTGTTTGGCCTGCTGAGTTCATCTAGCTCTACATCTTGTTGTCTCAGATTCTCCAGCATCAGCAGTTCCTACTATCTCTACAACTAATCGACTGTCGACTTCTTCTAACAGCAATCTTGGGGAGCTCCTGCTTGGACTTATTTTGGTTACACATGGAGTACTGGCCACAGTCTAGTCACTACACTATAGGAAGGGTACGTTTGCTGTGGAAGGGGTCCAGAGGAGATTCACCAGAATGTTGCCTGGGTTGGAGTGGGTTAGCTTTGAAGATGGGCTGGATAGGCTCAGGTTGTTTTCTGCAGAGCAGAGGGCACTGGGGGAGGGAACCTGATTGAGTTGCTCCCCTTGAATTAATGGGTGAAAATTTTAAGGTGAAAGACAGGATGTTTTCAGGAGATTTAAGGAAGGTTTTTTTCACCCAGAGGACTATGGGAATCTGGAATGCACTCCCAGGGACAGTATAGAGGCAGAAAAGCTCATAACCTTTAGAAAGTACATGGATGTTGAAATTACTCCACAAAGGCCAGTACTGCATCACCAGGTCAAACTTTAATTGCACATGAACGGCCCTTGACTTTAGTACTGCCTGTCTGGAATCAGCAATCAGAGTGGCAGTATCTCAGACAGTCCCCTTTTTATCTGTTAGACAGAGCTCCCTAATCATACCACATTAACAGTCCCAATCAGTGAATTCATATTCTATGATATCCAGCTGGCTGACCTCATTCCGAATACTATATCTCTCCCCCTTGGAGTCCAAAGACATAGGCTGGTCCTTATTCTTGGACAACGTCCAGGGGCATTTTAGCAGCAGGTCCAGTTTCTATGACTCAGTGTCTCTTATGGGTGGCATGTAATCCATGGGAGCTCGCCTCCTGGGCCAACAGCACTTCAGTAGACTTTTACTCGCTTCTTCCAGTGGCAAGATCTATCATATCCATCTCTAATTCTGAGGACACTTCAATGTTTGATGGAAAGGGTTAACTCACGGGTTCTGGTAGCCTTTCTAACTGTGCGCTCCCACACTGCGATTTCCTGGCTTTCATATGGTCTTATTCAAGACCGTCACACCTACCCAAACTTCATACACCATTGGTCCTGACTTTGCGTTGACCAAGCCTCTTAGCCATGCAGTGCCAAGTCTGTGATTACAACACCAAACTTCACCCCTTGTATCAAACTGCTTCTCTTGCTTGGCAGAGTTTTTTAACTGACATATCCATTCCTGATGCTGTTTCACCCTCACCCCCAGGTCCCCAAGGTCAGAATTAAACTGGTATGGAGTCAAATACCTATTAGCAACTCTGCTGGTACTATCCCTGTTGTTGCAGGTGGGGTAGTCCTATAATCAAATAAGAACTGTACAGGTTTGGTACTTAGCAAGGCTGTAGGCTGTTTTTTCAAGCCAGCCTTCAAAGTTTGGACTGCTCTTTCTGCCAGTCCATTAGATGATGGGTGGTTTGGAATTGGAATTAAAGGAGGATACCAACTCAAAATCCATTCTGGGATCAAAGCAATGTTCCATGATGATTGACATCATGATATTTTTGCTCCACTTATTTCCCATTACCATCCTTAAAAAATATGTTCTGATTCAATTTGCAGCAAAAGTGTATAGTTGCATTCTGGATGCCAAATTTGTTCACCAGTGGTGGCAACTGTACTCTAATGATGGGTACTACCAAAACTAATTTCACACCAACTTTGTTTTTGATATGTTATTAAACTGAATCCCTTATCTGCCTGTTCAAATGGATGTGAAAGATCATATGACATTGTTGGAACAAGGGGTAAGAGCCCTCCCTGAACTATCATCCCAACCTCACCATCAAACCCGCAGACAAGGGAAGCGCAGTGGTAGTATGGCACACTGACCTCTACATCGCCGAGGCCAAACGCCAACTATATGATTACATTCCCTACAGTGTGGAAACAGGCCCTTCGGCCCAACAAGTCCACACCGCCCCTTGAAGCATCCCACCCAGACCCATGCCCCTTTAACCCACACACCCCTGAACACTACGGGCAATTTAGCATGGCCAATCCACCTAGCCTGCACATCTTTGGACTGTGGGAGGAAACCGGAGCACCAGGAGGAAACCCACGCAGAATGGAGAGAATGTGCAAACTCCGCACAGACAGTTTCCCGAGGCAGGAATCGAACCCGGGTCCCTGGTGCTGTGAGGCTGCAGTGCTAACCACTGAGCCACCGTGCTGCCTCTCCCACACTTCCTCCTACTGCCCCCTTGATCATGACCCCACCCCCAAGCACCAAACAATCGTCTCCAACACCATCCATGACCTCATCACCTCAGGTGACCTCCTGTTCCCAACCCCACACTGCCCGCTTCTATTTCCTTCCCAAAATCCACAAACCCGCCTGCCCTGGCCTACCTATTGTCTCCGCCTGCTCCTGCCCCACTGAACTCATCTCCACCTATCTGGGCTCCATTTTCTCCCCCTTGATCCAGGAACTCCCCACCTACCTCCGTGACACCACCCACACCCTCCACCTCCTCCAGAACTTCCAATTCCCTGACCCCCAACACTTAATTTTCACCATGGACGTCCAGTCCCTATACACCTGTATTCCTCATGCAGATGGCCTTAAGGCCCTCCGCTACTTCCTGTCCCACAGGCCCGACCAGTCCCCCTCCACCGACACCCTCATCCGCCTCGCCGAACTCGTCCTCACTGTCAACAACCTCTCTTTCGATTCCTCCCACTTCCTACAGATAAAGGGGGTGGCCATGAGTATCCACATGGGCCCCAGCTATGCCTGCCTCTTTGTAGGTTACGTGGAACAGTCCTCTTCTGCACCTACACTGGCCCCAAACCCCACCTCTTCCTTCGTTACATTGATGACTATATCGGCGCCGCCTCCTGCTCCCAAGAGGAGCTCGAACAGTTCATCCACTTCACCAACACCTTCCATCCCAACCTCAAGTTCACCTGGGCCATTTCCAACACATCCCTTACCTTCCTGGACCTCTCTGTCTCCATCTCAGGCAACCATCGAGAAACTGATGTCCATTTCAAGCCCACCGACTCCCACAGCTACCTAGAATACACCTCCTCCCACCCACCCTCCTGCAAAAATTCCATCCCCTATTCCCAATTCCTTCGCCTCCGCCGCATCTGCTCCCAGGATGAGGTATTCCACTCCCGCACATCCCAGATGGCTGCGCTCTTCAAGGACCGCAACTTCCTCCCCGCAGTGGTCCAGAACGACCTTGACCTTGTCTCCCGCATTTCCCGCAACAAATCCCTGACACCCTGCCCCTGCCATAACCAACCTAAGAGAATCCCCCTCGTCCTCACATACCATCCCACCAACCTCCGGATACAACGCATCATCCTCCAACACCTGCACCATCTACAATCCAACCCCACCACCCAAGACATTATTCCATCCCCGCCTGTGTCTGCCTTCGGGAGAGACCACTCTCTCCGTGACTCCCTTGTTCGATCCACACTTCCCTCCAACCCCACCACACCCGGCACCTTCCCTTGCAACCGCAGGAAGTGCTACACTTGCCCCCACACTACATCCCTCACCCCCATCCCAGACCCCAAGATGACTTTCCATATTAAGCAGGTGTTCACCTGCACATCTGCCAATGTAGTAAACTGTATCCACTGTACCCGGTGTGGCTTCCTCTCCACCTCAAGCCACACCTCCATTTCCCACCTACTAACCTCATCCTGCCTCCTTGACCTGTCCGTCCTCCCCAGACTGACCTATCCCCTCCCCACCTCTCCTCTCCTCTCCACCTGTCTTCTCCTCTATCCATCTTCGGTCCACCTTCCCCTCACCCTATTTATTTCAGATCCCTCTCCCCATCCCCCTTTTCTGATGAAGGGTCGAGGCCTGAAACGTCAGCTTTTGTGCTCCTGAGATCCTGCTTGGCCTGCTGTGTTCATCCAGCTTCACACTTTGTTATCTTAAAGTTCCAGTGTGTGTCTTGTTGCGCTTGAGTTCATGACCTAAAATTTCCACGTTTTTTCAATTCACCCACACCCACTATAGGAAATCCTTGGCATCTTATTAGATGACAAATTGAGTTTCAATTCCTGTTTCTTGACCTGCAGAAGACCATTACTTTTCCATTTGCATCACCTGTTTGTACCCCTATCTCTACTGTTTCTCATTGCCACTAAAATGTTAATTCGCACCTTTTTGATTCCAGATTTGATTACTCCAAATTTCTCTCCTGCCTAACCTAACTCCAAATTGCAACTCATTCTGGGAATTTTTTACTCTTACATTTGACAACTTTAATTGACTTCCGATCAACTAGTACACACATTTTTTTTACAAAAGCAATGTTTATCTTTGCCCATGTCCCTTCAGTGCCTTGCTCATTCTGTTACCTCTTCTGGCACTGAAGTTCTTCCAAGTATGGTAACATCCTATTGATTTGCAGTCCACACCTGCCAACCAAATGGAATGATTTCTTTTCACCCTTCTCACTCGCTCCTGCAGCGTGGCTTCCCTTTTAGAATAAATTGAGTGTGGAAAGAAAACCTTGAATACTGTTAGTGTAGCAGTTTTCTAAAGCCTGTTTCCCTTTCAGAGTACAGTGTGATCGGCAAACTTGTATCTGGGTAGAAATGCTGAATTAATATCTTCCAAACCTCTAACTCCATTTTGTTTAGTGATGACAAAGGTGTCATCCACACAGCGGACCCAAAGTTTGAGTTGGATGATTGTCAGAGCTGTTTGTTCGAGTCTCTGGGTGTACCGTTGGTTTTTCTGTAGGTTTATGACAGAAAACCTTCAAGACCATCAATAATACCCTTTACTGGCATAACATTCACAAAAGAGGAGGAAAACAACAATAAACTGCCATTCCTAGATGTCACAGTAGAGCGAACAGTCAATGGGGAACTTCAAACCAGCGTCTACAGGAAAACAACACGTACGGACCAAATACTGAACTACAGGAGCAACCATCCCAACACCCACAAACGAAGCTGCATTAGAACATTATTCCAACGAGCCACCACACACTGCAGCACAGAGGAACTACGCAGAGCAGAGGAAAATCACCCATACAGCGTATTCAAAAAGAATGGGTACCCTATGAACACAGTCCGCCGATTCCTCAGCAATAAACCCAAACAAACAGACAAAACGGGCTCAGAAACCATAACCACTCTCCCCTACAGCAAAGACATTTCCGAAATGACTGCCAGACTACTCGGACCTCTTGGCATCAGGGTAGCCCACAAACACACCAACACACTAAAACAGCAGCTAATGAACTTAAAAGACCCGATACAGACAACAAGCAAAACGAACATCATCTACAAAATACGTTGCAAGAACTGTGACAAACACCACATTGGACAAACAGGCAGAAAGCTAGCCACCAGGATACATGAACATCAACTAGCCACAAAACGACATGACCCACTATCACTCGTATCCTTACATACAGATGAGGAAGGACACCATTTTGGGACAACACATCCATCCTAGGACAAGCCAAACAGAGACACGCATGAGAATTCCTAGAAGCATGGCATTCCAACCGGAACTTCATCAACAAACACATTGATTTGGAGCCAATCTACCATCCCCTGAGAAAAAGAACAGGAAATGACATCAACACAGGAAATGACATCACCAACCCAAGAAAACCTAAACAGTTCAATAGAAAGCAGGACATAACACCAGTGCTTCGTCGGAGGCTCACTGTTGATGTTACCTAGAATGGTGACGGATTGTCTGGGAACAAACCTTCCAGCTCAGTGAACCAGCTTACATCCGGAACAAAATGAAGACCCACTCTTTTGTGGACCGAGAGGAAGAGAGCACTGTGTTGGAGGTGGAAGGAAGACGTCGGGTTGGCTGTGCACCCTTGCAACCGGTGGACATTAATGCTGGCTTCGGCCCAATGCTGGTTCAGGGGAGCAGCCAACCTGCAACGATGGCTGCGGCGAGTGCTCGTGCCCCAGGTCAGGGGGTCCGGAACACCATCCGTGTTTCCGTGAAGAAGGAGGATGAAGGTGCACCTGTGGACCGCACCTCCTTCGTGAAGAGGGTCCAGTTGGACTCTTGTGGGTTCGCTGCTGCGGACATTTACTGCCTGCAGGATTTCCCCGGAGGAGGTTTTTACGATGTGACCTTCAGGAGTGCCAAGCTTTGCGAGCGCTTCCTGGAGGTTTTCAAGGAGAAAGGAGGTGTGGGCCCCCTCTCTGTATTGACCACTGTCCCGCTGTTGATGTCACGGAGGACCTCTGCGAGGTGAGGGGCCAACATGCCTCGGTCTTCACCGCGGAGGCCTCCAAGATAATCTTCCGGTCCAGGGTCCGCTCCGTGGAGCAGGACGAGACATGCTCGCGTTTCTTCTTTCAGAAGGTGCACAAAGAGAGCTCTGTGCTTAGCCGGCTGTAGGAGGACGACGGCTCAGTTACGTCGTATCGGCCCGACATTTTGAGGATCAGCAGATCCTTCTATGCCGGACTGTACGACACAAAGCCCACGGACAGCACGGCCTCCGAGTCGTTCCTGTCGTCTATCGCGGAGGTCTTAGACGACGGCACGAGGGAGTGGCTGGACCGGCCGATATCCCTGGACGAGCTGACCAGCGCCCTCAAGTCCTTGGAGAGGAATAACACTCCTGGGAGTGACGGCTTACCGGTCGAGCTGTATTCCGCTCTGTGGGACCTGGTCGGCCAGAACCTGCTGGAGGTGTACGATAGTGCGCTTCAGGAAGGGGAAATGTGCAAGTCCATGAGGAAGGGCATCATCACCCTCATTTACAAGAGGAAGGGGGTGAGGGAAGAAATTAAGAATTGGCGTCCCATTTCAATATTGAATGTGGACTACAAAATCCTGGCCAAGGTCATAGCCAACCGGGTCATGTCTGTGCTGGAGTCAGTGATTCACCCTGACCAAACCTGTGCTGTGCCGGGCAGGAAGATCGCTGAGAGCCTCGCGCTAATCAGGGATACGATCGCCTACGTGCAGGACAGGTGGGTGGACACCTGCCTTGTCAGCCTGGAGCAGGAGAAGGCCTTCGACAGTGTCTCTCATGCTTACATGAGGGACGTCCTCTCCAAATTGGGGTTCGGGGAGGGCATCCGCAATTGGATCCGGCTACTCTACACCAACATCGTTAGTACAGTCTCGATCAATGGGTGGGAATCGGACAGTTTTCCCGTCAGATCTGGAGTCAGGCAGGGCTGCCCGCTCTCTCCTGCCTTGTTCGTGTGCCGTGTGGAGCCCTTCACCGCATCCATCAGGAAGGATGTAAGCCTGAAGGGCGTGACTATCCCAGGCAGCGGAGGCCTTCAGGTCAAGACCTCCCTGTACATGGACGACGTCGCTGTCTTCTGCACCGATCGTCAGTCGGTGAGTAGGCTGTTGAACATCTGCGGCCAGTTTGAACTGGCCTCAGGTGCCAAAGTCAATCGGCGTAAGAGCGAGGTCATGTTCTTCGGGAACTGGGACGACCGCTCTTCCATCCCCTTCACCGTCAGGACAGACTACCTGAAGGTGCTGGGTGTTTGGTTCAGTGGAGCTGGGGCGTGCACTAAGACTTGGGAGGAGCGTATCACCAAATTTAAGCAGAAGCTGGGCAGGTGGACGCTCCGGTCCCTCTCCATCACGGGTAAGAACCTGGTTGTCAGATGCGAGGGGCTTTCGGTACTGTTGTATGTGGCGCAGGCCTGGCCTATTCCCTGGACCTGCGCCACTGCGGTCACCCAGGCCATCTTCCACTTCATTTGGGGGTCGAGGATGGACCGGATCCGCAGGGACACCATGTACAAAGACCTGGAAAATGGGGGGAAAAGGTGTACCGAACGCCACCCTCGCCCTGACAGCTACCTTTGTGTGTGGCTGCATCAAGCTGTGCGTAGATCCTCAGTACGCAAACACCAAGTGTCACTACTTACTGAGGTTCTACCTGTCCCCGGTGTTGCGAAGGATGGGCCTGGCCTTGTTGCCGCGGAACGCTCCGAGTAGTTGGACCGTCCTGTACCACCTGTCCTTCGTGGAGAAATTTTTGAAAGGAAACACCTTTGACCACAAGGCCGTCAGGCAGTGGTCAGCACGTAGTATCCTCGGGACCCTTCGGGAAAAGGAGAGGGTGGATCCCGTCGTGTGGTTCCCCACGCAGACTGCCAAAGTCATTTGGCAGAATGCCTCATCGCCAAAACTTTCAAACAAGCACAAGGACATTGCTTGGCTGGCGGTGAAAGGGGCTCTGCCAGTGAGATCCTTTATGCATGCCCGGAATCTCTGTGCACCGCACGCTGCCCTCCAGGTGGCTGCGGGGGGGACGAGACTGTCGATCACCTCCTTCTGGAGTGTGCCGATGCGCAGGAGGTCTGGAGGGGGATGCAGTGGTATTTGTCGAGGTTCGTCCCGAGCAGCTCCGTGACACGAGACTCTGTGCTCTGTGGGCTGTTTCCCGGGACGCACACCGAGACCAACGTCAACTGCGCCTGGAGGACCATCAATGCGGTGAAAGACACTCTTTGGTCTGCCTGCAACTTGCTGGTCTGCCAGCTGAAAGAACTGATCCCGACCGAGTGTTGCAGACTGGCGCACTCCAAGGTCCAGGACTACGTGCTGAGGGACGGGCTAAAGCTTGGGGCAGCCGCCGCCAAGACCCGGTGGGGAAAGACCACAGTATGAAACCCCTCGTTCAGAATAGAAACAAGGGCCCTATCTGGTAACTGGGCCCAGCTGGCGCCTTCCCCAACTGGTCAGGGGGCCAACTGGGACTGTGCGGGGTGACGACTGCTGGGGTATTTTCTTTGCTTTGTTTTTTCTTCTTCTTTGTTTTTTTTCCCTGTAGTTGGTGTACGTACCCCCTGGGTAACCCAGAGCGGCTTGCATGACTGGGTAGGTGTATAAATATGTTTTATTTTTTGTACATCTCATGAATAAAGTATATGTTTTCAAATTTAAAAAAAGTGACGAAATGTCTGAAAACTAACCTTCCAGCTCAGCGAGCAAACTCACATCCAGAACCTCAACCTGAGCTACAAATCTTCTCAAAACTCGCTGTATCCACTGTACCCGGTGTGGCTTCCTCGACATTGGGGAAACCAAGCAGAGGCTTGGGGACCACTTTGCAGAACACCTCCGCTCGGTTCGCAATAAACAACGGCACCTCCCAGTCGCGAACCATTTTAACTTCCCCCTCCCATTCCTCAGACAACATGTCTATCATTTGCCTCCTGCAATGCCACAATGATGCCACGCGAAGGTTGCTGGAACAGCAACTCATATTCCGCTTGAGAACCCTGCAGCCCAATGGTATCCGTGTGGACTTCACAAGCTTCTAAATCTCCCTTCCTGCAACCGCAACCCAAAACCAGCCCAGCTCGTCCCCTCCCCCCACTGCATCCCAAAACCAGCCCAGCTCATCCCCGTCTCTCTAACCTGTTCTTCCTCTCACCTATCCCCTCCTCCCACCTCAAGCCGCTCCTCCATTTCCTACCTACTAACATCATCCCGCCTCCTTGACCTGTCCGTCCTCCCCGGACTGACCTATACACTCCTCTCCACCTATCTTCTCCTTTATCCATCTTCGGTCCGCCTCCCCCTCTCTCACTATTTATTCCAGAACCCTCTCCCCGTCCCCATCTCTGATGAAGGGTCTCGGCCCGAAACGTCAGCTTTTGTGCTCCTAAGATGCTGCTTGGCCTGCTGCGTTCATCCAGCTCCACACTTTGTTATCTTGATCTGATTGTTGTGTGTTGTCTGTGTTCAAGTTGGCTGCTATTTTTGTTTAAACAGTGACAGTAACTAAATTTCAGAAGTAATCCATTGGTTCTGTAGTGCTTTGGAATCCCTGAAAACTACTGTGATTGGAACCAGCTGGGTTGCCTTGACTACGAGATCCTTGATTGGAGTGTTAACCTACACCAATCAGGAAGCCCTGGCTGACCAACATAAACAAAGGATTTAGAATCTCCTCAGGGACTGACTTGGAGCTGGCCGGCCTCTGTGCACATATTTCAAAGACATCATGGAACTCTACGTGAAAGCTCTTTCTTAACATTTCACAAACAGAAAATTGACAACCATCTTATTAAAATATATATTCAAGACTAAAAGCTGGATATTCTCCTCTTACAATTTTCTTTGTAATTTACATAGTAGACTGTATACAAGATAGCCATTGTTAGCTTCAGCAGCTGTTTCATGTGATTGATTGTGACTAAAGTTACCTTCTCTTCTTCCTTGGAATCATTTATCCATGGCTTAAAAGGCATCAACTAGCAATAATGTTTCAAAGCTTAAAAATGTTCTTATGAATTGGGATCAGTTTGATCAACAATTGCTTTGATTCTAGTTCTCCATCAGGCCCATTTCGGAGTTGTACATTCTGCTTGCCTGACATCTGAGTCTTGGATGAGCCAATTGAACATTTAAATTGCTTTCCTTTCCTTAGGCTTAACTCTAGACTGCTTATGCCTCTTTACAAAATAGTGCTTTTTCCATATAAAAGTCACTAAGCAAAATCAGTGTGCTGCAGTTAACAAGATCAAATTGTTGAATGATTACTTAGATTATTGTGTTATTACATTGTTATGATCCAAGTTGAACTATTATTGGATAAGTCAGGTACCAAATTGAAACAGGGCTTTATGAATGATGTTTCATTTTTCTCTTTGGCTTTAATGAAGTGGTCCCTAACTGAAACATAAGCATGCAATAGTGGAGATATTTATAAAACAGAAATTTATTTTATAAAAGCAATGCAGATAAAATAGAACAAACCAAACACAGTCTATATATATTTTATATATATATCACACACACACACATATATATATATATATATATATATATATACATATATATGATCTATTAACGTCAAAAACAGTCCTTTACAGTACTCACACCATATAGAATTCACTTCTTGATCACCTCTGGAGGTTTTAAGTTAAATGTGGCTTCAACTCCCAGTCTTGAAAATCAAATAACCTTCTTCTGGAGCCTTAAGACAACTGACCTTAAACCTTCTCAGGTTTGATAAACCCATCGAGGTTTTAAGTAAACAATTCTGGTCTGGTATTTTAACTAAATTCCTTACTCTGAGGTAATCAATTTTTTAACAGCGTACTGCTTTCCTAGTATTCCAGGAAAAGTGGACAAGTTCACATTTTCCTATGTTATTCTCCAGCTACTAAATTTGTGTACACTCATTTAGTATGTCCATGTCCCTTTCAAGACTCTTTACCTCTTCCTAGTAACTTACTTTCCTACCTATTTCCCTAATATCAGCAAATATAGATATCTCATATTTTATTTAGTCATCCCAATCATTGGTACAGGTTATAAATAGTTGAGACTCCATCATTGTGTCTGATGGCACTCTCCTAGTGAAAATTTACCAGTCTGATAAAGACCAATTTACTTTTACTCTCTATTTCCTATTAACTTATCAATCCTTTATCTATGCTAATATTCCCTCAAATGCTCTGTAAAATTATGAAATACCTACTGGAAATCCACATATGCCACATCCACATCCACATCTCCCCTTTATCCATTTTGCGTGTTAATTTTATCAAACGTCTAATGAGTTGGTAAAACAAAACTTCCCTTTCACAAGGCCATGTTGACTAAGCCAGATCACAGAATGATTTTCCACGCATCATGTTAAGACCTCCTGAATAAGACATTCTAGAAATTTCCCTATGACAGATCTGAATGTAAAGGATCTACATTTTGTCTTTATTAATCCTTTTCTCTTCACTTTCCAGTATAGGTTTTACAATCAGTTTGTATATACCCTGCAAGACAAAATGTACACTCAGAGACAGATGAAGTTGTAATGGGGAAACAAAAAGATGGCAGACCAATTGAACATATATTTTGGTTCTTCCTTCACGAAGAAGGACATAAACAGCATCCCAAAAATGTTGGGAAACACATGGTCTCATGAGAGGGAGGAACTAAAGGAAATCTGTGCTGGAGGGAACTGGCATTCAGGAAATTAATGAAATTAACGGCTAAAAAAAAAGTCCACAAGTAATCTACATCCCAGAGTACTTACGGAAGTGGTTCTAGAAACAGTGGAGTTGTTTGTCATCTTCCAAGGTTATATAGACTCTGGACCAGTTCCTATGAATTGGGCAGTAACTACATGTAACTCTGCTACTTAAAAAACAAGAAGTAGAGAGAAGACGGGGAATTCTAAACCCATTAGCCTGGCATTGGTAGTATGGAAAATGCTAGACTCCATTAAATAAGAGTTATTAGCAGAGCATTTAGAAAACAGTCAGTTCAGGAAACCTAGTCGGCATGAGCAAGTTGGGCTGAAGGATCTGTTTCCGTGCTTTATGACACTACGAATCTATGACTCCAATTGGATAAAGTCAGCATGGATTTACAAAGAACAAAGAACACCACAGCACAGGAACGGATCCTTTAATCCACCATGACTACACCAACACATGAAGCAATTCAAAAGTAAAAATCTTTTGCCTCTGCAGTCTATATCCTTCTATTCCCTGCTTATTCATGTATCTGTCAAGAAGCTTCTTAAAGTCTGCTGTTCTATCCACCTCCACCACTTCTGGTAGTGAATTCCAAGTAATTAACAATTTTGAAGAAAACTTGCCTATAACATTTCCTTTACAAGTGCCCCTTTTATTTTAAACCTATGGCTACGAGTAATTGATATTTCATCATTGGGGAAAAAATCTGATTATTCATTCTACTCATGCTGCTCATAACTTTATAAATTTCTATCAGGTGATCCTATAACTTCAACATTTAAGTTTAAAGAAGCCAAGTTTGTCCAATTTTTCTTTATAGCTAAGACCCTCCAAACTAGGCAACTGTTAAACCCATTTCTATACCCTCCCTAAAGCCTCAACATCCATCTGGTGTTATTTCGACCAGGACTGCAGACATTATTCTAAATTTAGCCTAACAAAAGTTCTATATAGCTACAACGTGACTTGCCAATTTTTATAATCTATGGCGTATGCCTTCTTGATGAGCTTAGCCACTTGTGTTGCCACACACTGCCTATTGGCATTAAGTCCATAATTTTCTAAATGTGAGTAAATCCTATCCCTAAGAATCTTCTCCAATAATTTCCCTACCATTGACATAAGGCTCACTGGCCTGTAAATTTCTGGATTATCTCTGTTGCACTGCTTAAACAGAGGAGCAATGTTGGTATTCTCCAGTACTCTGGGATCTCCTGTCACTAAAGGGGTTACTAAGCAATTTCCTCACCAGCCTCTCTCTGCATTCTGGGACAGATTCCATCAGGCCCTGGAGACTTGCCTGCCTTAATATTTTTCAAAAGACCAAACATCCCCCCCCCTTTTTATTTTGAGATGCCCTAGAATATCAACATATCCCTCCTGAGATTCGCCATTCACCATGTCCTTCTCCTTGTGAATACTAATGCAAAATATTGGTTAAGGGCCTTACCTACTTCTTCTAGCTTCATGCATAAATTCCCTGGGTGGACTTTTCCTTTCCCTAGGTACTTTCTTGTTCCTTATCTAAGTATATAATGGCTTGGGATTTTCCTTCATCCTGTTTGCCACAGATATTTCAGGGACCTGTTTAGCCTTCTTAATTCTTTGTCCGTGTTTCTTTTCTGCTATCTTTATATTCTTCAAGGGCTCTGTCTGTCTTTAGCTTCTTAAACCTTACAGATACCTCTTTTTTATCATCTTGATTTTTCTTGTCAACCAACATTCCCAAAACTTGGCGTTCTTATCCTTTATCTTCACAGGAACATGCCAGTCCTGAACTCTAGCCGACTGGCCTTTAATAGGTTCCACATTGCCAAACGTGGATTTCTCCTCCATCAGCCTCCCCAATCTACATTTCCCAGTTCCTGCCTGATATTATAGTAGTTAGCTTTCCACAAATTTAGTACTTTCACCTGAGGACTACTCTTATCTTCATCTATAAGTAACTTAAAACTTACAAACTTAGGGTCACTGTTCTGAAATGCTCCCTCACTGAAAATTTGATCACCTGGCCAGGCTCATTCCCCAAAACTAGGTCTAGTATGGCCCCTTCCCTATTTGGACAATTTAAACATTGTTTCAAAAAGACCATCCTGGACATGCTCAATAAAACTCCCTCATCCAAGCCCCTGGCAGTAAGCAATTACCCACCACAACAACCATGTTGTTTTTACCTTTTCCATAATCTGCCCACATATCTGTTCCTCCACTATCCACTTGCTGTAGGAAGGCCTGTAGTACAATCCCAAAGTGATTGTGCCTTTCATATTCTGAACTCTACCTATATGGCCTCGCTGGATAAACCCTCCAAGGTGTGCTCAGTATGGCTGTGATATTCTCTCTTATCAGTAATACAACTGCTCA
This sequence comes from Stegostoma tigrinum, assembly GCF_030684315.1. Lineage (NCBI taxonomy): Eukaryota > Metazoa > Chordata > Chondrichthyes > Orectolobiformes > Stegostomatidae > Stegostoma > Stegostoma tigrinum. The sequence goes on along the minus strand of NC_081362.1, from coordinate 79,149,947 downwards.
ACTCTTTTACATCCCTCTCTGTTTCACCTGAAACATCTAAATCCTGGACCATTAAGCTGCTGGTCTTGCCCTTCTCTCAACCAAGTTTCTATAACTGCTATAACATCATACTTATACATATTAATCAAAGCTCTTAGCTCATCTACCTTACCTGTAAAATGTCTCTCATTGAAACAAATACACCCCAGACTGCCAGTTCTGCTACATTCAGTAACCATTCCCTCTCTGTTCTTTCTCTAAGGTTTACTCATCTTAGTCTCTGTCTCTTCCTCAGTCACTTTAGTTGCTGATCTACTGCTCTGGCTCCTGCCCCCCGGCATACTAGTTTAAACCTTCCCAAGGGGTACTGGCAAACCTCCTTGCCAGGATATTGGTACCCGTTGAGTTTAGGCACAATGTGTCCTTTTTGTACAGGTTCCACCTTCCCTGGAAGACATCCAAATGATCCAGTTATGTGAAGCTATTTTTCCTACACCAGCTCTTTAGCCATGTTTTTAACAGTACTGTCTTCCTTTTCTTAGCCTCACTGATATGTGGCACAGGAAGCAATCCTGAAATCACAATCAGGCAGATCCTGTTTTTCAACTTCCTCCCTAATTCCCTCAGCTCCCTTTGTGAGACCTCATCTCTCTTTCTACCTATGTCATTAGTACCAACATGGATGACAATCTCTGGTTGGTCACCCTCCCCTTCAAAATATCCTGTGCCCAGTTAGAGTCATCCTTGACTCTGGCGCCAGGGATGCAACGTACCATCCTGGAATCTCACTTGAGGCCACAAAAAAAATCTGTGCCCCTGATTATAGAGTCCCCTATATTGGACTTTTCCTGTTATATAACAATGCCAGTCGTGCCACTGATCTGGCTGTTGCTGCATTTTTCCCCCGAGAGGTGTCCCAAATAGTATCCTAAATGGTATATTCATTTGAGAAGGGAATGGCCACAGGGGATTCCTTTATTGCTTGCCCAAGTTTAGTTGTTTTCTGGTAGACACCTAACTCTTCTCTGCTTGTGTAGCCCTTACTGGTGGTGGGACCTGCTCACTAAACATGCTATCCACAACATTCCCTGCCTTATGGATGCGCTATAGTGAGTCCTTCCTTAGCTCCAGGTGCTCCATGCGGCAAATCAAGGGCTGCAATTGAACACACTTCCTGCATACAAAAGGGAATCAAGCTTCACAGATCTGCTGGAAATTTTCAAGGATGTGACTATTACAGCTGATAAAGTAGGCCAGTGGATGTGGTTCACTAAGTCTTGTAGCAAGCTCTTGATAAGGTCCCACCATGAAGTTGGTTTGTATAATTAAAGTCCATTGGATTGGGGAGTAGTATACCGACATGGATAGAAGGGTGGTTGGCAGCCAGGGAAAAAATGAGAAGCAATAAAATAGTCATTTTCTGAGTGGGGTATCATAGAGACCAGAGCTGGAATCCCAGCTATTCAAAACATATATGAGTTATTTAGATGAGGGAACTAAATGCAATATCTCCAGTTTCACACATGAGACATAGCTAAGTGGTTAGGTGAACTGTCAGTAGGATGCAGATATACTTCAGTGTGATTTGGACAAGTTGAGTGAGTGGTCAAATGTGTGGCAGATGAATAAATGTCAGGTTCTCCACTTTGGTTTCAAAAACAGGAAGGCAGACTAGAATCTGAATGGCAACAGAATGAGAAAAGGGGGAGGTGAGACAAGGCCTGGGTTTCCTTGTAAACAGGTTGCTGAAAATAAACAGGCATATGACTGCAGGCTATTGGTGAGATTACCCTCAGTGTTTTCTCATTGTTTTTAGTCTTCTAACAAATTTGGTTTTGAACAGTGACATGGGAATTATGAGCTGAAGATAACTTGTGAACTTTGGGTTACAGCTTATGGTAAAAGGAAAAGAATAGATCAAGCAAGCTTTTTTGTTTGTTTGTCAGAAAAGGTCTGGAGGTTAATTGCAAGCTGGTTTTAATTAAAAGACATCTTACAGACAAGGCAAACCCAGGAGGTGCATTTTATTTAAATAGATAGCTGAAGTTGGCTATTAAGGAGGTGAGCACTGGGAATTGGTTCTGGCAAGTCAGGAATAGACCATATATTCAAGTGACAGCAGATGTTGAATGGTAACTGTGGTCTTGGGGAAAAGATGGTCTATCAGGACAAGACCATATTTGAAGTTATTTTTGAGCTTTCTGTGGAGAAGATGTTGGCTGCTGACAACATAGCATGAAGATTGGAAAATTCTCTGTCTAACCTCCTTTTCTAGCTTCTGGAAGACCAAAGAATAGAAAATTGAGTTAAAAGTATTGCTACCTTTACCTGAGTGAATTGAAAAGGTGACCCTGATTGACCTCCAAAAATGGAACTGACACCTATGCTTGTGAAAAATACATCATAAAACCATTTAAATAATATGGCCTGAGAGAATGGGAACTGCAGATGCTGGAGAATCCAAGATAACAAAGTGTGGAGCTGGATGAACACAGCAGACCAAGCAGCATTTTTAGGAGCACAAAAACTGACATTTCGGGCCTAGACCCTTCATCAGATAAGGGTCTGATGAAGGGTCTAGGCCTGAAATGTCAGTTTTTGTGCTCCTACGATGCTGCTTGGCCTGCTGTGTTCATCCAGCTCCACACTTTGTTATCCTAAATAATATGGCCTGTTTTGTTGTATTATTTTGCTTACCCTTTAACTGTGTTTGTTTGTCTGTTTGTCTTTTGGGTGAATGGGGACTGAAAACAAATATTTGGGTTTAAATCATAGACATTAATTAAATGTCTTTTTACATTTTTTTTCTGTTCTAATATTGTACATTTAATAAATTGTGAAGTCTTTTGTTTAAGATACAGAACTGTGACTGGAATTAATAATTCACAAAGTCTGGGGTTGGTTAGCCAAAATTATGACTAGGAATCATTGTAGTAATTACTGAGGGTCTTCTCAGGATTTAATTTTACTGTGTTGTGAATATAGAGGTAGACAGGTTAATTTAGTTCAGTTGTAACACTGTGCAGTTCTGGTCTCCCTTCTCTGAGGAAGGGTATGCTGGCTTTGGAAGGAGTACAACAAAAGTTTGTTAGTCTTATTCTTGGGATGGCAGTACTGACATATAAAAGTGTCTGGATTGGTTAGGACTATATACATTGGAGTTTAGAAGATGAGGGAATCTCATAGAAACCTATAAACTTCTAACAGGATGGGATGGACAAATGCAGAAAGATGTTCCTGATGACCAGGAAGTCCAGAACCAGAGGTCACAGTGTAAGAATATTGGGTAGGCAAATTATGACTGAGATGAGAAGAAATTTCTTCACCCATACAGTGCTGAGTTTATGAAATTTACGACCACTGAAAAAGTTGAGGCCAAAACATTGAATATTTTCAGGATGTATTAGATACAGTTCTTACAGCTAAAAGGATCAATGGATATGAGGAGAAAACAGGAACATGGCACTAAGATGGATAATTATCCAAGATCACACTGATGGTGGAAACAGCTCAAAAGGGCAAATGGCCTACACCTGCTCCTATTTTCCACGTTTTTATCCTGAAAGTGATCTATTTATTCTTAATCTTTATTTTCTGACTGTTAACTAATCCTCAATTCACTTTAATATGTTATCATCCAATCCCATAAGTCCTAAACCTATGGAACAACCCCACATGTACCACCTTATTGATTGACGTCTGAAAATCCAAGTAATCTACATCTATCAGTTCAACCCTTAAAGTGCTTCCTGGAAAGAACTTAAATATATCTATTAAAAATATTTGCCCTCTCACACTCACCAACAATAGTGATTTACAACTGCCCTGTTACCATGTCCTTATGACTGGATTCTGGTATTTTCCCTCACACTGATGTCAGGCTAACTGACTAATAGTTCCCCTCATTCTCTTTGCCTCCTGTTTTGAATCGAACTCAAAATGCTTCAGACCTAAACTATGGAGACCAAGTGAGAGAGGAAACAAGAAACTGAGTAATATAGGGGATAACTCAATGACACAATCAAATTAAAGTGTTCTAAGGAGGTTCTTAAATGGAAGGAAAAATGTGCACGGTACAAGGAACTGTATCAGTGGTTCAAGAAAATATGATACAGAGTCTAGGTGGTGATCACCAAAAATGGAGTGAGGACGTTATGTGTCACAGTCAGTATTTCATTGCATATTTAAGACACAAGCTCATGATGTCATCAGTGTACGATACAATGTGATCTGAGGGTATAGAGTCCTCATATTCTATCTTACTGTGGATCACTTCCGGTATGATACTCTACTTGAGGCATGTTGCTCTGTTGCAATCTACTAATTAAATGCTAGTCCAGATATTTATAGACAAATTATATACAAACGCTACATTACTCAGGCCCATAATAATTAATTGTAATAAATGCGTTGGATTATTCATTACCAAGATGTCCACCGCTAATTTCCTATGTTACGGGGCATGTCAAACATTCCTGCATAAAGTAAAACATGACATTGGAGGCAAATATACATCAGGAAAACTAATATTAGGTGTTACAGAAATGAATGTGGGATGACTTCAGTACAAATCAGGACAGGTCCGTGAAGTTATTTAAAAATGGGGATAATAATTCTGAAATTAACACATTTGGTAGGCTGTAGAAAAATGTTTGAGTTTGGGATATTTGGCCGAGTGGCATTTTATCGGAGCAGCCCAAATCTGAAATCTTCATTGGCTTCTGGCTAGAAATACCTTGTAGGTGTCTGAAGTTCACCATTTTAATATAATTGAGGCCTGTAGCCCACTGCTGGATGCGCCCAAGGTTGACACAGTCTCATTCAGTCACATGGCTCATTCAAACCAAATTTTAAACATTTGGTCCTAAGCTTGGGATCAACTAAATATCTCACCTGCAGGCCTCTCTTCCTACATTCCCTTGTCTACAGTCTCCTCTGCTTCTCACAGAATCATAGAATTGCTACAGCACAGAAGTTATACCGAGTATATTTGGCCTGTCATGCCTCCACAGGTTCTATTGTCTAGTGACAATCTCCTGGCTTTTACATATTTCTCTGCACAAAATTCCTATCCAAACAATCATCCAATTCTCATTTAAACTCAATTGACTCAGTTGATCCTGCACCCACCACATTTCCAATCCGCACATTCCACATCCTTGCCTGGTGTATAAAGACATTCTTTTCCTCACATCTCACTTAATTCATATGCACTTGACTTTAAATATATGCCTTCTCATTCTTTTTCCTTTTATGACTGGGGACAGCTTCTCCCTATCTACTCTGTCCAGGCCAGTCATGATTTTGAAAGCTTCAAACAAATCTCCTCTCAGCCTTCTTCTTCCAGGGAGAACAGCTCCAAGTTCTTCAATCTATCCTCATTACTGAAGTTTTCCATTCCTGTAATCATTATGGTAAATCACTTCTGCACTTTTTCCAATACAGTCACATCTTCCCTATAATGTGGCACCCAAACTGTACACACTATTTCATCTGATCTAAAAATTGCTTGTATAACTTTAATATCACCTTATTGCTTTTCTACACCATGCACCTATTATTATTGGTAAGAACACTGTTTGCTTAATTAATTGCTGTCTCCTTCTGTCCTGCCACTTTTAATGATCTGCATATGTATAGACCTGTTCCCTCCGTTTCTGTATGCAATTTAGAATTGTACTCCCTGTTTTATGTTATCTTTTTATGTTTTTCTGATCAAAGTGGATCACCTCACATTTCCCTACATTGAATATCACCTGCCATCTTTCTGCCTACTCTAGTACCTTGCCTATATCCTTTTGGAGTTCAACACTGTCCTCCTCACAGTTTACAATTCTTACAAGTTGGTTTCCAAGTTTCTTCCAAGTTCCGAAAATTGTCCCTGCACACCAAGATGGAGATTATTAATATACGTCGGGAATAGAAAAGATCCGAATATAGATCCTTGAAGAACTCCACTGCAAACTTGCGTCCAGCCCAAAAATATGCATTGACCATTACAGTCTATTTTCTATTACTGAACCAATTTTGTATCCATATTGCTACTGTCCCTTTTATACCATGACTTTTAACTTTCGTCACAAGTCTTTGTGTGGCACAGCAATCAAGTGCCTTCTGGAAATCCATGTGTATTGTATCAGCTGTGAGACCTCATCGTTCCTTTCTGTTACCTCTTCAAAAAACTGCAGCAAATTAGTGAAGCATGATTTCCCCTTTAGAAATTCATGCTGACTCCTCCTAACCAACACACCTGTTTCCATACGATTAGTGATTTCACCCTGAATAATTGTTTCAAGAATTTTTACCACTATTGAAATCAAATTAATCGCCTATATTATGCCCATTGAAGACTTTATAGTTAGCTGCTAGTTTATACTCGAAGTTCTTTGTTTTTTCATCTCCCTTCTAAATCTTCAGTATTCCTAGAGTCATAGAATCATACTTTGCTGACCAACAAATACCAAACTACACTAACCCCATTTACTTGGGTCATAGCCTACTACGTCATGGCATTTTAAGTACTCATTCAGATGCTTCTTAAAATGTTGCAAGGGTATTTGCTTTCACCACCCTCTCAGTCAGCACTTTCCATATATGTTGTCTGAGTGAAAACATTTTTCCTCAGATCTCCTATAAAGCGTTTATTCCTCACTTTAAATTTATGCTGTCTGGCCTTAGTCATGTCAGCCATGTGAAAGAGATTCTTATGATCAACGTTGTATATGGTTCTCATAATTTTGTATATCTCACCGGATCCTCCCCTCAGTCTCCCCTGCTGCAAGGAAAACAAACCCAGCCCATCCAGTCTCTGCTCATAACTGATACTTTTCATCATCGGCAACATTCTGGTGAATCTTCCCTGCATCCTCTCCAGTGCAGTCATGTTCTTCCAATAGTACGGTGGCCAGAACTGCACAGAACATTCAATCTGTGGCCTAACCAATGTTTTATCAAGTTGTAACAAGACTTCCTTGCTCTTATATTCTGGGCCCTGTCAAATGAAAACAAGCATCCTTGTATGCCTTCTTCACTACCCTGTCTACGTGTGCTGACACCTTCAGGAATCCATGGACTTGTACACGTGTCATTCCTAATTACTCCCTAGGGACCTTCCATACATTGTATATATTTTTCCCTTATTCAACCTCCCAAAATGCATTTCCTCTCACTTAACTGGTTTAAATTCCATCCGCCATTGCTCTGCCCAACTTACCAGCTGATCCTGCAGCCTGAGACCATCCTGCTCGTCATCATCAACGCCACAAATTTCCATGTCATCTGTAAACCTACCTATTGTACCTTCTACAGTCACAATCAAGTTGTTAAAGTACATAATAAACAGCAAGGGCCCCAGCACCAAATCCTGTGGTACACCACTGGTCGCAGGTTTTCAATTTCAAAAACAACCCTCCACCATTAGCTTTTGCCTCCTACTCTAAGTCCATTTTGGATCTACTCTGCCAACTTGCCCTGGATCCCGTTGGATCTTACCTTTTGGTTCAGCATTCCATATGGGACTTTGTCAAAGGCCTTTCTCAAGTCCAAATGTTAACTACTTCAACTGCAACACTCAATGTATTGAGTCACCTTTTCAAAAACACTCACTTAAATTTCTCAGACAGGGTCTCCTTCTAACAAATCTATGCTCCTTATCCCTGCTCAATCCTTGCCTTTCCAAGTATGAATTAATCCTGTCCTTCAGGACTTTTTCTAATAATTTCCCTACCACTCATAATGGGTGGGTCTGTAATTACCTGGAATTTCCCTGCTGCTATTCTTGAACAAAGGAACCACATTAACTATCTGGCATTGTACCTGTAACCAGTCAAGTATTAAATCTGTCCGAGAGGGACCTAGCAATCTTTTCCCTTGCCTCTCCATAGCAATCAAGGTATATCTCATCGGGTCCTGGGATTTATGCACCTGTATGCCCACTAAAACATCTAATACCATCTCCTTGTTAATCACAACATGTTCTATCCCAACTGAAGTCACCAGTGACAATGTCTTTCTCTTCTGTGAATAGAGATGAGAAGTATTAATTTAAGATTTAACTCACGTCCCCAAACTCCAGGCACCGATTGCCTCTTTGGTCTCTAATAGGTTCCACTCTTCCCTGGTAATGGTCTCACTCTTATTACACTTAAAAAAACCTTTGGCGTTTTCCTTGATCCTCTGTGCCAAAGATATTTGGTAGCTCCTCTTTGCCCTCCTAATTTCCTGCTGATTCTCAATTATATTTTCTGCCTTTCATCTGTCTTAAGCACTAATTTTCTTTCCAAGTTAATTTCTACCTTCTTTGTCATGCAGGGAACTCTGGATTTTTTTGTGGTCCTTTTTCCATTAGAGGGAATATACCATAATTGTTTTTGAACCATCTGCTTCTTAAAGGTGGCCCATTTTTCAATTACTATTATCCCCCCCAGCCTCTTATTCCAAACAATCTTGCTCAACTCTGCACTTTCACTACTGAAGTCAGCTCTCTGCCAATTGATTTTTCTTACTGTGGATTGTTGTATGTCATTCTGCCACACCATCCTGAATGCCATATTAGAATGATCACTGTCTCCTAACTGTTTCCTAAATCCACTTGGTCCACCTCATTTCCAAGGACAAGATCCAATATTGCATCCGTCCCTGTCAGATGGGATATATCCTGCTGTAGAAAACTCTCCTGCCATAATCTAAGAACAGTTGTCCCTCACTGCCCCTTACATTACCAGTATTACAGTCTACACTTGTGTAAATGAATTATAATATTATAATTATTATAACATTATAATTACTATATAATATTGTGATGTCTCTATAATTTCCCTGCTGATTTGTTTCTCTACATCCTTTTTACTAGCTGGTGATTTATAGATTACACCAAGCACATAATTGTACCTTTTTCATTCCCTAACTCTCACCAAATCCTTGAATGTTCTGAGATATCTTCCCTCCTCAGCACTGCAATGTCCTCCTTTGCCAATACTGCTACTCCTCTTTTCTTTCCTTTTCTGGACAATTTATGTTCTGGAATATTCAACTCCCGGTGTTGCCCTTCCTTGAGCCAGCACCACAACAAGATAATTCCACATTGCAATTTGTGTCTGTAACTTCCCAACCTTATTTATTATGTTCCATACACTTACACATATGCATGTTCACTCTGTTTTGGACTCCCTTTCTTTCTTCTCTACTCTGACATCATCTATTAACTTACTATTCTCTATGAAAGTGCCATCTGTATCCTGAAATATTTTGGAAGCCTTGTTATTCTCGATCTTCTTTCAGAGAGCAGTGTTTACAAATACTGCATGCTACAGAGTCGTAAATTAGGGTTATTATTTTGTGAGGCTAAGTCAGCTGCATGTCTGACAGCCAACATGCCTGGCCAGTAAGCCAACAGCCTTGTCAGGAGTACAAATGCTTAAGATCTACTCCCATATAAACTAGAAATGGGGGTCCTTGAGCACTTGGACACTAGTTGTTTAAATCTTGCATAAGCATCGTGTTTTGAGTACAAAATGATTTATGTTGTGTTCACTATGCAGATTTGGCTTTGATCACTTTCCAGCTGAAAAGTATTTTTCTGTAAATGGCTGTTGCTGAATATTAAAATGATTAGAGTTAAGTGGAGTAGAGCAACATTCATTAAAGAGACTGTAACTGTGTTTTGTAATTTACTTTTGTTTGGGAAGAGGACAAGCTGTAATAGCATTTGTGTTACTTTGATTGTAATGACATTACCTGAAAGTACATCAATGACGCATTTCATATCACTTACATTGTGTGCTGGAAAACAAATATGCAGTAGGTCGCCATTCACTTCTTCCCAAAGATACATTTTCTGCAATTCATGTTAGTATTTGACAATAAAGTATCAGATTCGTACTGCTAAGGAACAGCAGCCTTGGATGAGGTTCATTTGAAAGTAGAATACTGGTCATTTTCAAGAATATTTGAAATACATGAGGTGAGCAATACAGATGAAAAATAAAGACCAAAAACAGTGTCAAATCTGACATTCCATAACATCGCTCTTTATTGGAATAATTAGACTCATGATTCTTCAGTGTTGTATTTAAAATTTCCAACGAGACCATCTGCAATTACATTTGAGAAAGAGCTTGACATCACTTTTTTTAAAAAAGCAGCTGAAACTTTTGTCAAAATTCTGCTGTAACTCTTGCAAAATACCTGTTGAAACTTGCTTCAAGAATTTTGTCAGTGTCTTGTAAAAATCAGAACTTCTGCCTTCTTTCAAGGCAAATGGGAAAGGTTGGAGGAGGCAGACCTTAAATTAAGTGGCACTACTGTTGCTCCTTAATCAAAATCCCAAGTTAATTAAGGAATAAATATTGGCTAGGATACTGTAGACTGTCTACAAAATCATGAGCGGTATAGACAGGGTGGATAGCAAGAAGCTTTTTCCCAGAGTGGGGGACTCAATTACTAGGGGTCATGAGTTCAAAGTGAGAGGAGGAAAGTTTAAGGGAGATACGCATGGAAAGTTCTTTACACAGAGGGTGGTGGGTGCCTGGAACGCGTTGCCAGCGGAGGTGGTAGATGCAGACACGTTAGCGTCTTTTAAGATGTATTTGGACAGGTACATGGATGGGCGGGGAGCAAATGGACGCAGACCGTTAGAAAATAGATGACAGCTTAGACAGAGGATCTCAATCGGCGCAGGCTTGGAGGGCCGAAGGGCCTGTTCCTGTGCTGTAATTTTCTTTGTTCTTTGTTCTTTGAAAATAATTACACACCTCTTCCTCGAAATAGTGCATTGGGATCTATAAGTCAGCTGAGAGTAGACAGGCATCAATTTAATTTCACATCTAAATATGGCACCCATGACAACATTCCCTCCTAGGTCATACTAGGTCAACAGCATGGAAAACACCTTGCAGAAAATTCAACTTAGATAGACAGGTCCTGACACTTGAAAAATTGATTACAAAATCCCCAAGAAAATCTTCTATGAGGAGCTGTGTTAGAGAAAAAGACTTCAAGGTAGTTAATACAAATAACAAAGGCATCCTTAAAAAAAGAAACCAAAAGATCTGCGGATGCTGTAAATCAGGAACAAAAACAAAGTTGCTGGAAAAGCTCAGCAGCTCTGGCAGCATCTGTGGAAGGAGAAAACAGAGTTAACGTTTTGGGTCCAGTGACTCTTCCTCAGAGTTCTGAGGAAAGGTCACCGGACCCAAAACGTTAACTCTGTTTTCTCCTTCCACAGATGCTGCCAGACTTGCTGAGCTTTTCCAGCAACTTTGTTTTGTTCCTAAAAAAGAAACTTACAGACTTCGACATCTCTGTTAAGAAAACATTCTAGTCAAGCACTCTATATTGGAGTAAACATTGAAATTTAGTTCAGCCTGTTTCAAGGACCAGCTATGCCAAACCTGCAAACAGGGCGGTGTGGACTTGTTGGGCCAAAGGACCTGTTTCCACACAGTAGCGAACCTAGTCTAATCTAATCTGATGTACCCAGAGGAAGGTCAGAGGCGATATTGCTGCAGAAGTTGTCTAAGAATTATCAATTGGATTATGAATTAAACTTCTATGGACAAGTGGTGGGACTGTTCTTTGAAAAGAGATTGGATAAACTGAGATAATGGGAACTGCAGATGCTGGAGAATCCAAGATAATAAAGTGTGAAGCTGGATGAACACAGCAGGCCAAGCAGCATCTCAGGAGCACAAAAGCTGACGTTTCGGGCCTAGACCCTTCATCCTCTCTGATGAAGGGTCTAGGCCCGAAACGTCAGCTTTTGTGCTCCTGAGATGCTGCTTGTCCTGCTGTGTTCATCCAGCTTCACACTTTATTATCTTGGATAAACTGAGCCTGTATTATCTAGCATTTTGAAGAATGAGAGACAATCTAATGGAAACCTACAAAATACTTAAAAAATAGGATATATGTAGGTATGATATATCCCCTGGCTGGGGACTCTAGGTGCAGGGTGCCCAGTTTAAAAATAAGGCAGATGCCATTTAGGACAGAGATGAGGAGAAATGTTTTTATTCAAAGGATGGCAAAACTTTGGATTTATCTATCAGAGAGGAATTTAAAAGCTCAATCTTTGGGTATATCTAAAATAGGGGTTGATCATTTGGTGGTTAGCAATAGCTTAAAGTGTTAGGAGGATAGAGTGGGTAAAAAGCATTGAAGTGTTCAATTAGCTACAGTCATATTAAATGGCGGAACAGGCTAAATAGCTGAATGGCTTACCCTTGTATCTATGTCCCTATGTTACTAAATCTTTAACAGCTTGGCAGGCTTGAATGACAAGGAATTTACCATGTCTGACTAGAATGTTAGCCTTGGCTTTTGTGTTCAGACTCTAGAGTCAGACTAGAGATTTAGAGATAAGCAGCAAACAGCCTCAGGAAGTGTATGCACAACACACATAGCCCAAAATACTCCAGGCCAGTATTACAATGTGCAGGCAGCAGTATGAGCCAAAGCACAGTTTGTCCAGGCATTGACACTGTGGGTAGTGTTTGATGGAAGCCATAGAATTCTTGTCTATCAAGCTTGTGCTGGGAATCCTCCACATTGACTCTGGACACCAGAAAATCTCATGGCTTCAGGTGAAGGATGAACAAGGAAACCCCCTGCTGATTACCACATATCATCCTGCCTCAGCTGATCAGTCAGTACTTCTCCATGTTGAACAACTCTTGGAGGAAGCACTAAGGATGGCAAGGGCATAAAATGTACTCTAGGTGGGGGATTTCAATGTCTATCACCAAGAGTGGCTCAGCAGCAGCACTACTGATTGAGTTCGTTGGGTCCTAAAGGACAGCTGCTAGACTGGGTCTGTGGCTGGTTCTGGGGGAAACACCAAGAGGAAAAACATACTTGGCCTCAGTGATAGTAGGACCTGCAGATGCTGGAGAATCTGAGATAACAAGGTGTAGAGCTGGATGAACACAGCAGGCCAGGCAGAATCAGAGGGGCAGGAAAGCTGATGTTTTTGATGAAGGGTCTAGGCCCGAAATGTCAGCTTTTGTGCTCCTTAGATGCTACTTGGCCTGCTGTGTTCATCCGGCTCCACACTTTGTTTCAGGTCTGGACCCTTCTGACCAGACCCAAATTGTCAGCTTTCCTGCTTCTCTGATGCTGCCTGGCCTGCTGTGTTCACCCAGCTCTACGCATTGTTATCTCATACTTCGCTTCATCTTTAGCAATCTGCAGGCTGCAGATGCAGCAGTCCATGACAGTATTGGAAAGAGTGAAAACTGTACAGTTCTTGTGGAAACAAAGTCCTGTCTTACTATTGAGAACACTGTCCATACTGTTGTATGGCACTATTACGGAGCTAAATGTGCCAGGCTTCAAAGAGATCTAGCAATTCAAGGCTGGACATCTGTGAGGTGCCATGGGCCATCAAAAGCAGCAGAATTGTACTCCAGCACAATCTGTGACCCCATGATCTGGCATAATTCCCCCACTCAACTGTCACCATCGAGCCAGGGGATCAACATTGGTTCAGTGAAGAGTGTGGGGGAATGACTGCAGCAGCACATGGCTAAAAATGAAGTGTCAAACCTGGTGAAGCTACAAACAGGATGAATTGTGTGGCAAATAGCATAAACAGCAAGTGACAGATAGAACTAAGCAATCCCACAACAAAACTTCGGATCTAAGCTCTGCGGTCCTGCTACATCCAGTGATGAAGGGTGGTGGACAATTAAACAACACTCTGGAGGGGAAGGCTCCATGGATGTCCCCATGGTCATTGATGGAACAGCCCAACACATCAGTGTGAAAGATAAGGCTGAAATATTTGCAGCATTCTTCAGCCAGAAGTGTCAAGTACATGATATATCTCAGCCTCCTCTAGTGGTCCCTAGCATCACAATTTGCTTTACTCCACGTGATATTGAGAAACAACTATAGGCACTGTATTCTGAAAAGACTATGGCCCCCAACAACATTTCAGCAATGGACCTGAAGATGTGGTCCGGAACCTGCCACACCTCTAGCCAAGCTCTTTCAATATAGTTACAACTCTTGGATATTTACTCGACAATGGGTAAAATTATCCATTTATGTCCTTTATACCAAAAGCAGGACAAATCCAACTCTGGCAATTACCGCCCTATCAGTCTCCTCACAGTCATCAGTAATGTGACGGAAAGTATCATGAACATTGCTACCAAGCAGCACTTGCTCAGCAATAACCTGCTCACTGAGGCCTAGTTTGGATTTTGCCAGGGCCACTCAGCTCCTGACATCATTCCAGCCTTGGGTCACATATGGTCAAAAGAACTGAATACAAGAGGTGAGGGGAGAATGACTGCCCTTGACATCAAGGCCACATTCAATCAAGTGTGGCAACAAGGAGCCCTAGCAAAACTGGAACCAGTGGGCATTGAAGCAGATGCTCTACTGGGTTCTAATCATATCTGGCATATAGAAAGCTGGTTGTGGTTATTGGAGGTCAGTCATCTCAGCTACAGAATAGGAGTTCCTCTGGGGAATGTCCTAGGCGGAACCATCTTCAGCTGCTTCCTCAATGACATTCCCTCCATTATAAGGTCTGAAATTGGGATATTTGCTGATTCAACACTATTTGCAACTCCTCAGATAGTGAAAAAATCCATATTCAAATGCAATAATATCTGGCCAATATCCAGGCTTGGGTTAACAAGTGACAAGTAACATTTGTGGCAGACAAATGCCAGGCAGTGACCTTCTCTACCAAGAGACAACCTAATCTCTGCCGTTTGACATTCAATGGTGTTACCATCACTGGAAATGGACAATTTCACATTTTGTCTTTTGATGCTCCGTTTGACAGATCTTTGCCCATTCAACCTATCTATATCCCATTGTGGCCTTTTTCAGTTGTCTTCCTACCCATGTTTGCATTGTCAGCAAATTGGGCAACCATACATAAATTATTTGTATAAATTGCCACGAGTTGCAGTTCTAGCACAAATCCCTGTGGCACACCACTCATTTCAACTTTCTAACCTGAAAATGACCTATTTATGCTAATTCCCTGTTTCCTATTAGCCAGCCTGATGTTTTATTCATGCTTCTCCCTATTCGATGAGCTTTTACTTTAACCTTAGATGTAGCACATTATCAAATGCTTTCTGAAATTCTGAAAGATTCTAACATCTCCTGATTCCCTCCAATGCACAGCATGTGTTATCAAAAGGGCACCTACTTCAGGCTCCTACTCATTGACTACAGCTCTGTCTTCAACACCATAATTCCCTCTAGTCTGATCTCAAAGTTCAGAGACCTAGGTCTCAGCTCATCAATCTGCAACTGGATCCTCAGCTTTCTGACCCATAGACTACAGTCAGTGACAACTGCACCTCCTCCACAATAACCCTCAACACTGAAGCCCCCCAAGGATGTGTTCTCAGCTCCATTGTACTCCCTCTACGCCCCTGACTGTGTCACCAAATTTCGAAATTACACCATCTACAAGCTTGCTGACAACACCACCATGGTAGGATGGATATCAAACAACAATGAGTCAGAAAACAGAACAGAGACAGAACGTTTGGTGCCATGGTGCAACGATAACAACGTCTCTCTCAATGTCAGTCACATAAAAGAACTAATTATTGACTTCAGAAACAAAGGAGGAGAACACACTCCCATCTCCATCAATGGAGTGGAGTTTGAGAGGATTGAGAGCGTCAAGTTCTTAGGAATGACAATAAACGATAACCTGTCCTAGACTTTCCACACAGATACAATGGCCAAGAAGGCACAACAATGCCTCTTCTTCCTCAGGTGGCCGAGGAAATTTGGAATGTTCATATGGACCCTCATCAACATTTACAGATGCACCATAGAAAGCATACTGTTTGAGTGCATAACAGCCTGATATGGCAACTGCTGTGCCCAGGATTGTAAGAAACTACAGGAGGTTGTATGCACAGCCTATGCCATCATGGAAGCCAGAACCCTGTACATGGACTCCATTTACATGTCTCGTTGCTGCAAAAAGGCTGCCAACATCATCAAAGACCCATCTCACCCCAGTAAAGCTCTCCTCCAACGTCTTCTGTCAGGCAGAAGATACAGAAGCTTGAACACATGCACCAGCAGGTTCAGGTACAGCTTCTTCCCTGCCATTATTAGACTGATTAATGGACTCCCTAACTTCAAGTAATGTTGATCTTGTTAATGTTGATATTGCCTTGTGCACCTCCTGTGAAATGTAACCTGTATACCTCACTCTGTCTAAACACCCAATGATCAGTATGTCCTTGTTTACTGTGATCTCTCTACACTGCTTGCAAACAAAGCTTTTCACTATACTTACGTTAATGTGACTACAATAAATCAAATCAAAACCTCAGTCAAAAACTCCAGTTGATTGCTTGAACACATGAGTTTGGTCACAGTGGTAATATCCCTACCTTTGAGCTATGAGACCTGGGTTCAAGTCCCACCTGCTCCGGTGGTGTGTAATAACATCTCTGAACAAGTTAATTTGAAAATACCAAGATTGGTTGAACATGAATCCCCTTCAGCAAAACCAGGGTGACTCTACCTGATTATCCTAAACTTACCTTATAACTTCTTTATTAATAGCTTCCAACATTTTTCCTATGACAGATGTTGAGCTAACTGACCTGTAGTTTTCATCTTTCGGTCTTTTTGAATTAAAGATTTCTATCATTCAGTCTAATTGGACTATCCCAGCTCAAAGGTGTTTTGAAAATTAAAACCAATGCATCCATCACCTCACTAGCCACTTCTTATAAGATTCTAGAATGAAATCAATCAGAACTAGGGCATTTGTCAGCTCACTCCACCCCACAGAGGCCTTCAGTGGACTCTTAGTGTTTACTTAATGACTTAATTCGCCTGCTGCTGGTATTAAATCAGAGTAATCAGCTCACTCAAGGCACGGTGGTAATATCTTTACCCTAGACTGCGAGGCCTGAGTTAAAGTCCCACCAGCTCCAGAGGTGTGTAATAATATCTCTGAAATGATTGATTAGAAAAAAAAGTTAACAAAAATAAAAATAACACAATGTACTCAATATGCAAGGAGAATGATATGCAAATCCTAGCCTGTTTGTTTGTAGGTTCCCAAAGGGGTTGTTAGAATCATAACACCAGTCACATTGTCTTGGCTTACATTACTCTCTTATACTACGGAAGCCATATTCTTCCAAAAGTTTTGGAAAGGATTATAAGACATAGGATTTATAGTCATCTAGCAAGCAACCATTTGATTGGAGATAGTCAGCATGGATTCGTCAAGGGTAGGTCGTGTCTCACAAACCTCATTGAGTTTTTTGAGAAGGTGACCAAGCATGTGGATGAGGGTAGGGCAGTTGACATGGTGTACATAGACTTCAGTAAAGCCTTTGATAAAGTTCCACATGGTAGGCTATTGGAGAAAATACGGAGACATGGAATTGAGGGAGATCTAGCAGTTTGGATTAGAAACTGGCTTTCTATAAGAAGGCAACAAGTGGTGGTTGATGGAAAATATTCAGCCTGGAGTCCAGTTATTAGTGGTGTGCCTCAAGGATCCGTTTTGGGTCCACTGCTGTTTGTCATTTTCATAAATGACTTGGATGCAGGCATAGATGGCTGGGTTAGTAAGTTTGCAGACGACACTAAAGTCGGTGGAGTGGTGGACAGTGTGGAAGAATGTTGCGGGTTGCAGGGAGACTTGGATAAACTGCAGAATTGGGCTGAAAGGTGGCAAATGGAGTTCAACGTGGATAAATGTGAAGTGATTCACTTTGGGAAGAATTACAGGAAGGCAGAATACTGGGTCAATGTAAAGATTCCTGGTAGTGTGGATTAGCAGCGGGATCTTGGTGTCCATGTACATCGATCCCCTAAAGTTGCCACCCAGGTTGATAGTGCTGTTAAGAAGGCTTATAGTGTGTTAGGTCTTATTGGTAGAGGGATTGAGTTCCGGAGCCGTGATGTCATGCTGCAACTGTACAAAATGCCAGTGCGGCCTCACTTGGAATATTGCGTGCAGTTCTGGTCGCCCCATTACAGGAAGTGTGTGGAAGCATTGGAAAAGGTGCAGAGGAGATTTACTAGGATGTTGCCTGATCTGGAGTGAAGGCCCTATGAAGAAAGGCTGAGGGACTTGGGTCTGTTCTCATTGGAGAGAAGAAGGCTAAGAGGGGATTTGATGGAGACATACAAGATGATCAGAGGATTAGATAGGGTGGACAGTGAGAGTCTTTTTCCAAGGATGATGACGTCAGGTTGTACAAGGGGGCATAGCTACAAATTGAGGGGTGATAGATTTAAGACAGATGTCAGAGGCAGGTTCTTTACTCAGAGAGAGGTAAGGGTGTGGAACGCCCTGCTTGCCAATGTAGTTAACTCAGCCACATTAGGGGCATTTAAACAGTCCTTGGATAAGCATATGGATGACGAGGGGACAGTGTAGGGGAATGGGCTTTGATTAGTTCACAGGTCAGCGCAACATCAAGGGCCGAAGGGCCTGTTCTGCGCTGTATTGTTCTATGTTCTCTGTTCCCTTGGCCATTCAATTATTGACATTTCTGTAGCAGGATACTAATATGCAATAGATGTTGAAGTTTGAGAGTTCAAATACCACTCCAGGGCTTGTGCACAAAAATTGAGGCTGATAATCCAGTGCAGTACCAAGGCAGTGCCACACTTTTAGACTGTCATAGTTTGGAAAAGACATCAAACCAAGGCCTGAAGTCGCAGGTGGACTTTTAAAAGATTCATGGCACTATTTAGAAAAAGAGCAGGATAGTTTTCACCAGTGTCCAGTTGAACATATGCCCCTCAACCAAAATTACAAAAACCGATTACGTGGCGATTTATCAGTCTGGAGGGGTTTGCCATACTGACTGTTGTGTTTCTGATATTACAATAGCGACTACGCATCAAAAGTAATAATTGCTGTATGACACTTAGAGACTTTCTGCGATCATGAAAGGTGTTGTATAAATGCAAGTCTTAATTTTAATATGTTTTATCTAAGAGTTGTCTTGCATATGGTTGTCAAGAGGAAACTAGGATTAGATTGGTGAAACAGAGCAATTACAAGAGACTCAACAGAGAGAAACAGAAAGGGGTGGAGAAACTCAGCAAATGTGGTAGCATCTGTGGAGTGAAGCAACAAACTAAGGAAAACAGAACAGCAAATAACTGTAGCTACTTTCCCATGGCACTTTAATTGGAATGGCATAAACTTTGAACAAAGGAACAGGAGTAGGCCATTCAGCCTCTCATGTCTGTTTCACCATCCAAGGAGTTCATGGCTGATCTAAAAGGGTTAACACTGAGGAATGCCTTGAGCATCGATGATAACATGAGGATTTGTGGGGAGAAAAGCTAGACCTGTAGATCCCTATACTTAAAGAGCATGGAAGTAGTAAAGCAGTCCATGGTAAGGTGCAGACTAAGTGTAATTGCACATACAATGGGCATAGATAAAATCATCTAGGGAGGAACACCTTGGAGGCATGTTTAGAGATTGAGATGAGTCAGCAGCAAAAAATATTTTGGGCCATTTCCTTTAAACAGAAATAGATGCTGTAGAACACTTCAAAGACACTAAAGGATCAAGACAAGTATTTGGGCTACGGACAGCTAGTATTTGCCACCACAATTTCAACTCAAGGCATCAATGGGTAAAAGAACTTTCAATTGTACCTTTTCAATTACTGTTCTGATACTCTCAATATATCTCACCTATGCTGGATAAAGTTTAACCATTGCCACCAATATGGATCAAAGTTTAATTATTTGTTATCAAAAGGAAAACCAAACACAACTATATTCATAATGGTGATTACTTGTTTTGTTGCATTTTCTTCATAGTTTTGGTGATCTTTGTGAGGTCAGAACAGTAAACGTCCACGCCAGTTGATGCTCCATCTTATTTCTTGTCTACATGTTACCTGTTTGCAACATCATATGAAATACACAATCAGTTTCCACATCTACTTTCACCCCTTTGTTTAGCAACTGACTGAGGCTGAACTAGACTCAGAGGACATACCACGTTTGACCCCAAGATGAGTTTTCAACCTCATTTCAACACCAACACCACGATCATCTATTTTCACCTCTGTAACACTGTCTTACCCAATTTTGTCTCACCTCATCTGCAGCTCAAATGATTATTAATGCCTTTGCTACCTCCAAATTCTGCTATTCTTACATATACTTGGCTGACCTCCTATTTTCCACCTTCCATGAACAGAGTTTATATGGAACTCTACTGTCTCTTTCATAACTTACCATAAGTCCCACTTACCATTCATAGCTGTGTTTGCTGACCTATATTGGCTCCCAGAAAAGTGATGCCTCATTCTTAAAATTTCCCCTGTATCTCTTGCAACTTTCTCAAGTCCAACAACTCTCCAAGAGGTCTATTCTCCTTCAGTTCATGTCTTCAGATGCCAGGGCTCCAAATTCTGGAATTCTCTCCCTTAATTACTCCAAACCTCCTTCTTTAAGATTCTCATAAAACTTTCCTCACCTGCCCTGATATCATTTTACATTGCTCAGCATAACCTTTTCTTCCATGAGGTTCTTTGGAATGTTTTCCTTTACAAAAGCTACAAAGTAAACGCATGTTGTTATTGTTATCCCACTTTATTGTGTTGTCAAGTAAAGTTAGCAAAAGCCTGGAGATTTTACTTGAGTTAATTATGCTCCCAATAGAGAGAAAATCTGCTTGAAATGGGTAAGATTTCTTTATGCATGCTCACATTTGTTACATTTTTATAACAAGGCAGATAAACCAATAATCACATCATGGTCTCTCATTCCTTATTTGCCAAATGGAGGGAGTCTAGAATGACGTAGATCTGAAAAGGGTTATAAGTACCCTGAGAGCTCTACTTAGACATACAAGATTGCAGGTTGATCTGTGAAGGCAGAGAGAGAAAAAGCAAGACAAAAGTGTGCACCTAAGTAGAAATGGTTCGTAGCAGGAGCTTAGCTTATCTTCCATTTATAATTCTAGTATACTTAACAATAACCCTCCACCAAACCCACGGGCAACGACAATATAAAGCACCATGGACAGAGGAAAAGGTATGTTTGTGGGGCATAGATTTCATTTTGGTATAAATATTGATGTTGGTGCTGTGTCAGCAAGTTGCAGTTTAGTTTAAAATGAAGCACGGGACTTTTCAGTTAAGCTTCTGTCCCTGTCATTAAATCTTAACAGGACATTGCACCACCAAAATAACCCCAACATATATTAGGAAGGCTGAAGGTTTAGAACATAATCTATTTGAGCTTTTTTTTTAAATTGTTAATTTCTAGCATAGTAAGTAAGATTGAAGTTAATACAAAACATAATTTTAAGTCAGGGTGAGTGCAAATATAGATGCATGAAATTAGAAAAAAAAGTTATAAAATTGGAAAGCTAAACTTGACCTTAAATTTGTAAATTTTTCCAATGTTGTCAAGATGTCAACAACACTGAAAAAGTGTCTTTTGAGTGCAGGATTCAGTTAATGTCAAGATATATGTAAGAAAATTTCAGATATGTTAATATTATATATATCTGTTTTGTTCAGAAAGGATTAGTTTATAATCAGAGGAAGAAATTGTTTTTATTTTAGTTACATCATAATATCTTCTGTAACTCAAAATGGTGCCGCAGCAAGGTGACATAATACACTTTTCACTGAGTTTATTTGATAAGGTCAAGTGACAATCTTTCAATTCAATTTAAATTGAACTAGCACCTCACATAGCACAATATTCAAATGTGTTGCACATAGTCTTGGACACAGGGAAAGAAGGAAACCATCAAGTGGACAGCCAAATAGATGGAAGGAAGTAGTGAGTGATGACAGCATAATGGTCAGGATGGTGGGCACAGAACATCAAACAGTCTGGATTTAGAAGAGCAGAAGCTGGATGCTGAGAATGAGGCTGGAAGTTTCAAAAGTAACACATGTTGAAGCTATGGAAGGAACTGAAGTTGAAATATAGATTTTGAAAGTCCACAGGTTTCAGGTTAAAGAACTAGTTTAGATCAGGTAAAGTGTATATCCAAATTTGTGCAGGATAGGATACAGGCTGTAAAATAGTACATGGTTAATGGTTAGTCAGTGCTGAGCCTGTGGAATTCGCTACCACAGAAAGCAGTCAAGGCCGAAACACTGTATGACTTCAAGAAAGAGTTAAATATAGCACTTGGAGCTAAAGGGATCAAAAGATATGGTGGAAAAGCAGGAAAAGGTTATAAAGGTGTGTGTGCAGTTATGATCACAACAAAAAGGGGAACAGGCCCAATGGACCAAACAACCTATTCCTGCTCCTACTTTCCACATTTCTAGGTTTATATAGCTTTAGTTGCAGAAGAATATTTTGAAATATTTATCAATTGGAGCAATTAAAGCTTTTCAAAATCAGTAACAATATTTTGCAAAATTTCAAACAAACACATGCATTCAATTAATGAATTAGTGATTTAATTATATGCCAGTTATCAAAAAATTATTTCATCACTTATTAAAGTTCTTTAAGCTGTGTAAGTAACATATATTCTCCTTTAACCCTGTGCTTCTACAGAACTGCTGTAATACCTGTGCTATGAGCTTTATTTAAATGTAGTGAACAACATGTTTACAGTGTGTTTCAAGAGGGCTTTGACTGAGGCTGTATGTGAGTAGCTGATCCTTAACATGACATTTTAAGTAAATGTGGCATCAAGAAGCTGTTGCAAAGCTAAGGACAGTCGTATCAAAGAAGCCCATTCCAGCCTTTAAAGAGGACCTAAATGGCAACAGGAATTGGGCTACAAGTTACATGTAAAGCACATACCAAAAAGCGCAATCATCATCTCCATGGGTTCTCTATGGTACCTCCATGACAAAGCAGTCAGGATTTTAGGGATCACTACTGATCAGCCATGATAACAAGAATGTGACAGAGGTAGGGCACTCTGCAATAAATTGCTCATTTGTTGATTCCTTCTCGCACCTCCATCATTTAGAAGGTTCAAGTTAAGAACCCGGCTGAAGATTCACCGATTGTTTATTTTTAAAATATTCATTGATGGGATATAAGCATTGTTGTCAAGGCCAGATTAATTTTCCATCCCCAACTGCCCTTGAGAAAGTGGTGGTAAGTTACTTTCTTGAAATACTGCAGTCCTTGTATTGCATGATCAACCAGGACTCCCTCTGTTTGGAAGGGATTTCGACCCTGTGACAGCAATTGCCATGTAATATCATTCCAAGTCACGGTGGGGCACGGCTTGGAAGAGTCTTGGAGGCGGTGGTGTACCCCAATTTCTGCTATGCTTGTTCTTCTAGGTGATAGAGATTGTGGGTTTGATAGATACTGATTAAAGAGTTGGAGAATTACTGCACTACATCTTTAGGTGACTTGCACTGCTGAATTGTATGTTGATGGCGCAGGGAATGAATGCTGAAGGTGATAGTTGGATTGCCATTCAGGTACTTTTTTTGTCCTGGATTAAATTGAATTTCTTGAAGATTGTTGGTGCTGGACCCATCCAGGCAAGTGGACAGTATTCACACTCCCGACTAATGTCTTTTAGATGGTGGACGGGCATTGGTGATACAGGAGGTGAGTTACCCACCACTGAATTCTTAGCCTCTGACCAGCTCTTGTAATTGAAGTATTTATCTGATTTGTCCAGTTCAGTTTCCTGTCAATGATAACCCCAGGATGTTGATGGTGATCAATTCAATATTATTAATACACTGGTTATATTTTTTCTTGTTGGAGTCATTGCCTGTAATGTGTGTGACACAAATATCATTTATCAGCCCAAGCCTGCATGTAGTCCAGGTGTTAATGCATTTGGATGCAAACAACTTTATTATCTGAGGAGCCATGAATTATGCTGAACATTGTGCAAATGTCCCCAACGCTGACCTGATGATGGAGGGAAGTTCATTTGATGAAGCAGCTAAAGATAGTTGGCTCTGGGATACTCTACTGAGAAATTGCTGAGATGTCCTTGGTCTGAGATAACCGAGCTTCAACAACCACAATCATCTTTCTTCATGTCAGGTATGCCTTAGTCCACCAGAGATATTATTCTCAAATTCCACTGATTCCAGTTTTGCCAGGGTTCCATAATGCCAAACTCAGTCAAATGTTGTCTTGATGTTAAGGAGTTCTGCTCTGGAGTTCAGCTCTTTTGTCCACATTTACATCAATCAACGCTGTAATTAGGTTAGGAGCTGAGTGGCCCTGGCAGAACGCAAACTGATCATCAACAAACAATTATTGTTGCAGTTTTAAGACAATTGAGTGGCTTGCTGGGCCATTTCTGATGGTAGTTAAGAGTCAACGCTGTTGGTCTCTAGTCACGTGCAGACTAGACCAGATCAAGATTTTGTTCCATAAAAGGCATTAGTGGGCTAGGTGGATTTTTATGACAATGTTTACAGGTTCACTATTAGGCTAGCTTTTTAATTTCTGATCTTATGGAATTCAAATGTCACCATCTGCCATAGTAGGATTTGAAACCATGGCCCCATTCCAATTTCTATATAGGCATGGATTTCTCAGTAATAAGGTGGCTCAGTGATTAGCACTGCTGCCTCACAGTGCCAGGAACCAAGCTTTGATTCCAGTCTTGGGTGATTGTCTGTGTGGAATTTGCACATACTCCCCCTTTCTGCATGGGTTTATGCCGGATGCTCCAGTTTCTTCCCACAGTCCAAATAAGAGCAGATTAGTTGAGTTGGCCGTGCCAAATTATCTGTAGTGTCCAAGGATGTGCAGGCTAGCAGGATTAGCCGTGGTAAATGTTGGGTTACTGGGAGGCAGTGGGGGGGCAGGGGCTGGGTCTGCGTGGATGCTCTTCAGAGGGCCGGTGCAGATCGATGGGAAGAATGACCTCTTTCTGCACTGTAAGGATTTGATGATTCTATTAGCCTGGAGATCTGGTTTTCCTAATCATTGAGATTACCATTGTGCCAACACCTTTAAGAAGTTTAAGAAACCAGGCATGTTCCAGGACAATTACTTTGCTTGATAAATATCTTGTTAATAGACATAGCTAAGAAAATATTACATTGGAAACATTGTTCTGTGAAAGAAGCAGGAACACAATGTGCTTCTGTATACATTTTGATTTTTAAATGGCAGTGGTCCCAAAATTCCAATTCATAGAGTCACAATCATACAGAATAGAAACAGACCCTTTGGTCCAATTCATCCATGCTAGCCAGGTTTCCATAACTAAACTAGTTCCATTTGCCTATTTTTGGTCATAACCCTCTAAACCTTTTCTATTCATGTACCTGTCCAAATGTTTTCAAGTCACCCCTCAACATCCAGGGAAAAGAGTCCCAGCATATCCAGTCTCTCCTTATAATTCAAACTGTCCAGTCTCTGTAACATTCTTGTATATCTTTTCTGCACCCTTTCCAATTTAATGATCTCCTTCCTGTAGCGTGGCAATTAAAGGTTGTAAACTAGAAAATATGACAATTTAATGCACTGCCTCCAATCATGGAGGCCAACCACCTTGCTTTGCCTCACCCTACTTAATAAATGGTGCCTGTCAAGCTTTATATAACCGACCGTTTGTTTCTAATGGATGTTTCTTTGTGGACAATGGTTTATGAAATTAATTACAATATCATTTTTAAAGATTACTGTACAAATTTACTTCTGAAATTCTTCATTCATTGAGTTATTGATAACAAACACGTTTTCTGAAAAGGCTTGAGTGGATGACTGGCATTTCCTCACAATCTACCCAGGTGTACATCTCCTACAGCCGAAACATTGGTGTATGTATGGCATTGTTCTGAAACCTTCATTAATGCCAAGAAAATTATTAAATTATTTCTCTTCAGTTGACTTTCATTCATAGTTGGGTGAACTATAAATTAAATCCAATTCCAAAATATTCTCAATGGTGGAAATTTGAAATGAAAACAGCAAATGCCACAAATACCCAGCAAATGTGGCAGCAACTGTGGAGACAGAAACAAAATTAACATTTCAGGTTGATAAGCTTCAGTCAAAATGAAGGCCACTGACCTGAAACAATAGATGGAGTTACCTGCTGCTGGAGTTGGTGAGCCTGGAGAACTGCTGGGCTCTTTTAAGCAGATTGGTGGCATACTCAAGGCTCATTATCCTTCTGCCTAGCCAGTATTAAATGGTGGATGGGAAGGCCTAGGATTCACCTTCCTAACCTGCCTTCAATTGAGGCCCCTAAATGGTGAATTAAGGAGGCCATAAAGGTTTTAACTGTCATCACTAAGTTTAGTCCCGATTCAAGCATGCCTGTCACCGTGTGATATTCCTAGAAACTGCTACACTGTGGGGCAGCTTGTCCTCTTGGTGTAGTCACTTGATTAAAAGGCAGGCAAAGGTCTGATTGAGAGACTGAACTTCGGGAAGAGGGGTGGAAGGTGCAAGCCAACCCTTAACCCTCGTTAAAAACCACCTCTCCCATGAAACCCAATCCAAGAATACTGTCACCCCAACATCATTGTCCTACATTTTCTAAGATCATGGGACTCCAGCGATGCTTTTCCACCAGCAACCATGATCTGGTCTTCTCTGTTGCACTGCTGAGTGCAAGACGTACCAGCCTCTGATTAGCCAGTGGTTTTCACTGGGCGTGACTTCTGTTCCCAGGGTCTTATTCAAGAGGAAGGTTGACCAGTGGCCTCGCCATTGCCTGATTAGCATATGGTTTGATGGACAACTCCTAAAAGATGCAGATTAGGTCTGTTTCTAACTCTTCAGTGAATATCCCAACATGTTTCTGCTCATGTCTTTGTCCCTTTTGTCTCACATGTTGTCTGATTTGATAGAATCATCGAATCTCTACAATGTGGAAGCAGGCTGTTCAGCCCATTGAATCCACACCAACCCTCCAAGAAAGATCCCACTGAGACCCCCACCCACCCTATCCCTCTAACCCTGAATTTCTCATGGCTAACCCACTTAGCCTATACATTTATGGGCATTATGGGCAATTTAGCATGGCCAATCCACCTAACCTGCACATCTTTGGACTGTAGGAGGAAACTGGAGCACCCGAAGGAAACCCACACAGACACAGGGAGAATATACAAATCCCACATGTATGGTCATCCAAGTCTGGAAACAAACCCAGGGCCCTGGCACTGCGAGGCAGCAATATTAACAACTGAGCCACACTTGCTAAGTATTTCCAGCATTTACTGCTTCTTTAAAAAGCCTTCATTAACAAAGGTAACTTTTTTGTCACAGTAGTTTGCTTCATATGTTTTTAATTTTGACACTTTCTCAATGATTTTAAATCACCAGCTACTCCATAAGCCCAAGTTCCTGAATCCAATCGACGTGCGAAACATTACATCACTGACCAACATTTCTCAAATGTGGTTCAATTATTTGAGACCAATGCTTCGGGAGAGATATCCAGGCTCTGTTGGAAACGGAGCTGTGCGTCACGTGAGTAAAATTATCCTGTAAAACTATGAAGTTCATTAAAGTTTAATTTATTTTGGAAGCCTATATCAGAATGTAGCAACTTTATCATGCATAAGAAAATGGAACAGGACAATTTAGCCCCTCAAACCTGCTCCGCCATATAATATGACCACAGCTAACTTCACCTTGGCCACAACCTCACTTTCACATTCGCTCTAAAATAGAAGATTAAGATCATAAGGCCATAAAGTAGAATCTACGGAGGTAGTATTAAAATGATTAAACAAAAATACAGAGAAACTATTTCCTGGGGACAAGGCAGGGGTGGGGGATACAAGAACAAGAAAAACATAATCTTAAAATGAGAGTCAAGCTATTTAGGAAGGAAGGAAATCAGGAAGCATCTTTGCAGGTAAAGGGTAGTGGAACTCTGTCATTAATTGATGTTGAAGTTCAAGTCCATAGCTCCCTGAAAATGGCCAAGAAGGCTTATGGCATGCATGCCTTTATTGTTCAGGAAATTGAGTACAGGAGTCAGGATGTCATGTTGCAGCTTTATAAGACTTTGGTTAGGCCACACTTAGAGTATTGTGTTCAATTCTGGGCACCACATTACAGGAAGGATGTGAAGGCTTTGGAGAAGGTGCAGAAGAGGTTTGTCAGGATACTGGAAAGGAGGGTATGACCTATAAAGGAGAGGTGAGAAAAACTCGTGTTGTTTTTTCTAGAGTGGCAGAGGCTTAAGGGAGACTTGATACAAGTCTATCAAATTATGAGATGCATTGATAGGGTTGACCATCAGAATCTTCTTTCCCCAGAGTTGAAATGTCTAATACTAGGGACATGCATTTAAGGTGAGAGGGGAAATATTCAAAGGAGATATGAGGGTGAGTTTTTCACACAGAGTGGTAGGAGCGTGGAAAGCACTGCCAGGGATGGTTGTGGAGGCAGATATGATAGGGGCATTTAAGTAACTTTTACAAAAGTACATAAATGTGCAAGGAATGAATTGATATGGACCAAAGACAGGCAGGAGGGATTGGTTTAATTTGGCATCATGTTTGGCAAAACATCGTGGGCTGAAGGGCTCATTCCTGTGCTATACCCTGCTATGTAAAAAGACTCTGGATGCTGATATTATTGAAAATTTCAAGAAACAAAAATTGAAATTGCTGGAAAAGCTCAGCACGTCTAGCAGCATCTGTGGAGAGAAATTCCAGTTAATGTATCAGGTCCAGTGACCCTTACTTAGAACATCCTCAAGATTGTTAGAGTTGGTTAGCATATATTTCCAATGAGCACATTAAATGAAGAACAGATAAGCCATGATCAACTTGAACAGTGGAGCAATCTGAAAGCACTGAAAGGTCTCCTGTTTTCAAGACCTGTCCCAGAAATCAAAGCCTTCATGTTTCACAGAAAAACTCCATGCACTCATGTTACAATATATACAAACCTAGATCCAGGAATATTTGTGAACAGTGTGAGCTAACAGTGAATCAGCACATAAATTTCAAAGGAAAGAGTCAACACAGTGGAATCGTTTATCCACTTTTTACTCATATCTAGCTGAATACACAAAAAATGCTGGATTTTGTCCGATAATAAAATGATCTGTACAGTTTTAGAGATATATTCTGAAGTTTAAAAAAAAAGAATAAATAAGAAATGAGAGTAAAATCACTGATAGAGTGATTCAAAGAATGGTTAATATTCTCTATTTGTCCAGAGTGATATTTTGATTCTGTCACATTGAACACACTGCAGCTGTGATTTTCTCCAGCCTAACACAATTTCTAATCAATATGCAGTTGTGACAGATGCAACTTTTTTTTAACATTTCAATGTAAACCATTCGTGGCTCAGTGGTTAGCATTGGTGCCTCACTATTCCAGGGACCTGAGTTCGATTTCACCCTTGGTGACTGTCTGTGTGGAGTTTGCACATTCTCCCTATGTCTATGTGGTCTTCCGTCTGCATGCTCTGGGTTTCCTCCCACAGTCCAAAGATGTGCATGTTTGGCAGATTAGCCATGCTAAATTGCCCATAGTGTCCAGGGATGGGTGGATTAAACATAAGAAAAGCAGGGTTCTTGGGATTGGCTAGGGGCAGGATGCTCTTAGGAGTGTTGGTATGGACTGAATGACCTGCTTCCACATTGTAGGAATTCTATGATTTCACTCAACTTTTCAAGAATATAAGTTTCTGTTGTCTCCTTATGTGTGAATCAAAGTCAAGAAAGTAGTATGCTCCTGAACATCTCCAAAGCTGCTCTGAGTTGTAACAGGTATTAAAATGGCTGAAGTTCAAATCTCTGTTGAGCTCTATTTTCATCCCTGTTGTAGATTTCTTTTTGAGTCATACACAATGACATATCTTCAGGGCAGGTGAAACTTGAACACAGGCCTTCTACTAGGAACACCACCACTGTCCCAAAAGTGCCCTCATCCCTTTTGTAATTTAGATTGAAGAGCTGTATACATTAATATGCTCACAATTAGGCTGTAAAGTCCATGACTGACCACCAGGTGCATTCCAGAAAGAAGCATGCTTACAGGAGGTTGCATATACAGTTATCTGTAACTGCAAGTTATTATTGAAGCTGTTAACAAATCTTTTTGAAATGTCCAAGTAAATTGGATCCACGCCACCCAACAGCAAAAAAAAGAAACGTTGTTGGAAAAGCCAGCAGGTCTGGCAGCATCTGAGAAGAAAAAAAAATCAGAGTTAACATTTCAGGTCAGGTGACCCTTCTTCGGAGCTGTTGTAATTTCTGTTCAGAGGAAGTGTCACTGGACCTGAAATGTTAACTCTGATTTTTTCTTCACAGATGCTGCCAGACTTGCTGAGCTTTTCCAGACCTTCTGTTTTTGTTTCTGATTAACAGTATCTGCAGTTCCTTCAGTTTTTATCCATACTACCCAATTTGTGATCTTCATAAATAATTTTAAAAACATAATGATCCCATCTGTCCCTGCCCTTAAGACAGCACCTTCATAGAAGGGAAGAATTTTGTATGGTGAAAGGAAATCAACAATAGAATGTTACCAGCGCTCCAGGGGTTGGATTCAGGAAGATTAAATAAACTAAGCTCACATTCCCAGGAATACAGAAGGTTAGAGCTGATTTTTTTTGAGGTTTTAAGATTTTTCAAGAAATTCACAAGACACATGAAAATAATGTTTCTGTTGGTAGACAGATTTAGGACATGGGGAGAGCCAGGTAATATAAGAGAGGAGTTAGCAAGCAATTCTTAATGTAAAGAATGGTGCAAGTTCAAAACCCTCTCTTTAAAAAAAAGCAGTAAATATTGATTAACTATAGATCTAAGATTGACAGACTTTCCTTGCCCAAATTATTGAACGAAATGCAGCCAAAGTTGGTGTGTGGAATTGGAGTTAGGAATATTAGAATAAAGAAGCAATTATTGCAACAAATGGGAATACGCACATGAGCTGAATTGCCTATTCCTGACCCAATAATGCCATTAATTTACTAAGCCTTGATTAAGGAAATAATTCATTTAAATGTAAGTATAGGGTGCATTTTAATCAGACACTTGTTTGCTGTGAGAATGAAGCTTTACAGACTGGTTTCTCTCCACAGCATATCATTAGACAGTTAGATGAACTCCAGGCTGGCTGGGTAATTGAAGAGGACACCTTCCAGGAAGCGATACCCTATGGGACAGTCACATTTTCAAATATCATCAGTACCCTGAACCCCTCAGCTAAACGAAGGCTGGTGTTGGCTTGTCATCACGACTCAAAATATTTCAACAAATGGTGGCACAGCAGAGTGTATGTGGGTGCCACTGATTCTGCTGTACCATGTGCCATGATGTTGGAACTTGTTCGTGCATTGGACAAACTTTTATTAGAGCTAAAGGTACTGTTTAATTTATGAGTTATTACAACATAGGTATTACAAATAAGTAAGGTGATAAATTATTAAATTCTTAGTTATTTTACATCTCGAGCTTGTGTAAAATAAATTGTTAAAATGTCAACTTAAATATTTATGCATGTTATAGAATATTCATCTTTTAAAACTATTTATACTAGGAAAGGAATATTTTCTGCACTTTCAAACATTCTTTGCTAAAAGAATCACTCACATTTCAGACTTCACACTAACAATGGTGAAGTTTGATGAAACACAGAAAAACTTATTGCTCCCACTTCCCAAACTGGTTTGTTAATTTGGAAGAAGATGAGTTCAAATTAGCTTGGTTTTTTTTTAATGGTATCCCTCAGGTGCTTAGGTAGCCTGTACATTATTTCAGCCAGTTAACATCATGGTGTGTCATGGCAAGGTGATAAATAGGTGATGACTGGAGATGCACAGAAGCATCCAAGGTCGATTAAAAAAAATGGGAATATCTTTAGGAATCTAACATGTGCATTAAAATATGGACCATAATTCTGACTTGGCATACTTATCAACAGAAATTATCCACTAGCATATTTGTTAATACTTTAACTGACAAAGACATGATTAATGTAGCCTAAATAATTGAACTAAGACTACAACATGTTATACTGATTCATTTTTATAAAGGGTATTTTTGCATAAATGTGAAGGGATATGGGAATTATAGAATTTGAAAGGCTCATTGAGTTACAGAGTAATGTCCGAAATTTTATGTGGGTGTTGAAAGAAAATCTAGTAAAACTAGGAAGGTAAAAACCAGTTGAAAAAATTCGAAGTATACAAGATGAGGCAGACCTATCATGTGTATTGCTAGTATCCTCTTACTAGCTCAAAATTTATTACTTCCTCCGGTATGATTGCAGTGTGTCTTATTTATAGGATACACTGCAGCTGACTGCAACGGTAGTACATCTAAAATGGTCTTTTAAGTAGTGGAGATGACAAGGGCATGCTTATAACTATATGTCCAAAATTCCTCCCAAGTCATATACCATTCTGATTTGGATCTGCATTGTCCTTTCTTCATTGACAATGGGTCAAACTCCTGCAGCTTCCTGCCTAACAGTGTTTAGCGAGTATCATTGTCGCAGAGTTCAAGAAAATTGTACACTACCATCTTCTCCAAGACAAGTCCGAATGGGCACAAAATACTTGCCAACAATAACATATCCTAGCAAATTATTTTCTAAACAGTGACTATAATAAAACATTGACTGGAAAGTACTTTGGGATGTTCTGAGGGCGTGAATTGTGCCACATAATTACCTTACTTTATTACATTGTTGCAACTATTTACTTGCAAACCTCTGGTCCTACAAATTCTAAACCAGTTACAAAACACAAACTCATTACAGCTACTTGTAGGTATATTGTAAGGCCACACATGGTATGCTTTAACCAGGCTGATCAAATAATCATGCATTAAATGATAGGCACAGTGAACATATGAAATTGAAACAAATCAGTAGCATGCATAGACATTGAAGTATATCGGTATGTGCTTATTCCAAAGTGAATGATATTTAACTTGAGCAGTGAATAATCACCATAAAACTAGCAGAGGGCTTGAAAATAATACAGGTCACAGTTTCTAAAATCATAAAGGGTTAAACATTTAAAGGAATACTTCTAAACCAATAGTGCATGAAGATTTAAAGCTGTGCCATAAGAAATGTATTATAATCATACTATGTCACAACAACTGGAAAATAACAAGGCTTCTTCTGGAAAATTGATGCAAAACTGTCCAGTTTAAATTCATTGTGCCATTAAAATAGCAAGAAGAGAAATGTTGATTTCATAATCTCATCTATAATTGAACATTTCAAAGTACTATGATGATATGTGATATAACTCAAACATGTGCTTATTTTTCCTACATCTTTGTTTCAATCCTGAATTCAGTTAACGTTTAAAAGTGTTCCAAAAGAAATGCAATTTCATTTAGTCAATCTGAATATTCCAATTTTACTTGGGTAAAGGCTTCTTACATTTATCTCTTTTGTTTAGAATGCTCGAGAGAGACCAGATCTTACTCTGCAGCTAATTTTTTTTGATGGCCAAGAAGCAATTGAATCTTGGTCTGAGATTGACTCACTATATGGCTCTCGACATTTGGCGAACAAAATGGAGATGTTGCAACATCCCCCTGGTGCCAGTGATACCAACCACCTGCATGGGATTGTAAGTGCTCACTAGCTTTGAGACAGGAAAAAATATAAGAAGTGATTGATATTAATTGATAAGGTATATTTGGATTATTATCATGTTTATAGACATGATCTGCTTCAATAAAACATTGAAGTAAAACAGGGTAACTTTGTTCTAGATAGATAAAAGATTAAATTTCATAAATGTATGTTCTCAGTATGTTAATGGCATCATGAATCTGGATACCTATGCTAACGACATTGTAGTTAATGACAGGATGAAACCAGTGTCTAGTTAATGCCAATATCAGATCAGCATACCTGGTTAATGACAAAGAGAGGTGTAGCGTCTGGTTAATAGTTAGATTGTGTGGAGTGTTTGGATAATAATCAAGGTAAGATCTGGGTAATTGCTAAGTTTGATTGCAACATCTATTAATGGCTACAATGGAGTAATTGATTAATGATAGTTTAAAATTGTATTCCCAGTGTTATTCATAGAGTGAGTTTGGAATTGTTTAACCTAATGGTTGTGCAAAATTGGAATACCTGGATTAAAAGAAGTAAGAGGTTGGAATGACTGGCAGTGTGAGGTTGGAGCATGTGTATTATTAACTTTCTTGATGATCTGGATGTATGATGTGGACACAATCTATAAATTTGCATCCTGATCAAGTGTAAAGATTGTAGGCAATGGTTATTAGCTTCAGGGAATCATAAGCAGCAGGTAATGTTAAACTTAGATAGCCACAGTGTTATGCAAATGGGCATTGTGAAAGTTTAACATTTGTACATTCTTCAGAGAAAAAGACGCAGAAATAAATTGAATTCATCATTCTACTGCAGCCACCTTTGAAAATACATGAGCAATCTTGCCAATTATGAGCCAGAGCAAATAGGATGATGGGACACATTTGTAGGATAATCGTACAAAAGGGTAGGTATATTGTTTTGTCCTTGTACAAGATCTTAGGCTTGACTTGGAATACTGTGTCCAGATTTGTTCTCCTTTTTTGGTGAGTGAGGCTTTAGTAAGGGTGCAGAGGAACATCACAGGATTAACTCCTTAGCCATGAAAACAGACTAAAAGAACTGGAATTCGACTCTTGTAAGAAGCATAGAATTATGGGTGATCTGACAAAGACGATAAAGGAAATAGATTGTGTTCCCAGTTAACAGGTTGTTCCAACCAACTAAGTTAGAAAGGTCCAGAGATCACAACTTTAAATTGTGTAAAACGCCAGATCTGGACTAAATATCAGACAGTGCTCCTTTTCTCTGAAAATAGTTAATGGCTCGTGTTAGATGTCAATTTGTTGAATTTCTTTAAGCAAGAGTCAGACTTGTTTCTGCACAGTGTAGCCATATTAAAATCTGAGTGACGTCCTGAGCTGCCTCCGATAGCTTTAGTGGCTCAGAGAGAAATTCTCTTCTTCTCCTCACATTTGCTCATTTTTATCTGGTGTTTCATCTCTTCCAAGATATCGCAGAGTTTTGGTTGGAGTAGATGGATATAAATTTTGCAATGCATGGCATTGCAATTATATGGAACAGGCTGGATGGACCAGAGGTCTTATTTCTTCATGACTAATCATATGTTATTAAACTGGTATGAGATTGGAATTGTTGCCTTAGAATTTGGCTATTTTGTTTTTCATGTAGATTTTAGACATGAGTCCTACTGTCATGTAAGTCAGAAACCTTTAATTTGTCTTACTTTACTTCTATTAATGAGTTCTACTGAAGTCCTTGCAACTATTTGAGATTCCTTTAAGGGCATAGTAGAGAAACGGCTCGAAAAAACAAAGGTATACATTTGTACAAAGGGTACACTGATAAATTCTTTATGATTGCGTATGGATGTAAAGCTGAAAACTATTGAATGGTATTTTTTAAATTGGTTTTAACTTTAAATCAAAGTGTTAACTTTAGGAACCCCACACTACTTTAAATTTAAATTTAAAAACTGCCTTTTTTAACAAAAGCTGCAAAGTTGTATTCCACAAAGATCAATTTTTTTCTTTATTTATTCACGGGATGAGGGCATCGCTGCTAGGCAGCATTTATTGCCCATCCCTAATTGCCCAGAGGGCAGTTAGGAGTCAACCACTTTGTTGTGGGTCTGGAGTCACATGTAGGCCACATCAGGTAAAGGTGGTAGATTTCCTTCCCGCAAGGACATTAGTGAATCAGACGGATTTTCCCAAAAATTGACAATGGATTCATGGTCATCTTTAGGTTCTTAATTCCAAATATTTTATTGCATTCAAATTCCCCATCTGCCATGGTGGGATTCAAACCTGGGTCCCCAGAAAATGATCTGTATCTCTGGATTAACAGTTCAGCGATAATAGTACTAGGCCATCACCTCCCATCTAATGCTGGGAGCATTTTATGTTCACAAATAGAAATAGTCAGTCAGTCTTGAGAAACTGATGCCCAATTTCAATATTCACAGATGCCATCTCAGGGTTAGCAGGGCTTTGGAAGCATGTGGGGTTTAGGGTTGCTGTTGAGGTTACAGTTAGTCCAAGGGAGAACCTGCAATTAAATACAGGAAGTTATCAATAAACTTGTACATTTTTACTGGCTAATAAATATGAAGATAGATTGGTGTGAGGTTGCATGTTTTCGTGGGAAGTATAAGGAGATGCTATAATTCTTTGAAAGTCATTATCTAAATTAAGTTGAGGAACAGAGAGGTCTGGGGGATTCAGATATGCAAATCAGTGAAAGTAGTTATACAGATTAATTAAGCTGTTTAAAAATAAAACAAGATTTCACTTTTAGAGATATAGTATTGAAAGGCAGTGAAGATACAAATAAGCAAATTTCATTAGTTCTGTTTTAAGGTAGATATTAATATGAAGATAAAATAATTTATCAGCCCATAAACATTTATATCTGATGGAACCTTTTGAGTTGAGGCAATTATTAACCTGTTGATTTGCGATTTAAAAAGGAATTGACAACTGCTTCCATTCCTCATAGGACCTACTGGTTTTATTGGATTTAATTGGTGGACCAAATCCAAGATTTCCAAGTTATTTTCCAAATACAGCCCGATGGCATAAAAGATTACAGCTAATAGGTAACTGAAACTTAACTGGACTTATCTTCAGTCTGTGCAAAATTCTATTCCCTAGGCAACTCCATTTCACTCACCTTCAATTGTCTAAGGCTGAAGCAAGTTGCTCACAACCATGATACACTGATGCCAAGATGACCTTACAACCACCTAGTTGCAACTCCCCCTACCTTCTTCTCCGTATTATCACTCAGCTCTGCCCCTACATCAGTTCATCTGTCACTGAACCCTCATCCACCACACACCCGGCCTTGTTATTAAATGGTCCGCTATTACACACAATCCATTGTTAGCCACTAATAGTTACCATTAGCAGCTATTCACTCTCCTAGGCTGACCATTATCCACTCCTTTGTCTGTCCAACTGTTCTCTCTCTGAAGGCTTTATCTCCACCTATCATTTATTCCTTCGCCCAAATCCCACACCATCTTCTGCAAAAAAAAACTTCTCCTTCACTACCATCAGTTCTATAAAAGGGTCACTGGACCTGAACCATTAACTCTGATTTCTTTCCACAGATGCTTCCAGACCTGCTGAACTATCTTGGCAATTTCTGCAATATTTCTAAGGTCCCCTTTTCTGGGTTGCTGGCCTATTTTGCTTAGAAATACTCCTGTGAGATATATTACAACATTAAAGATGCTATATAAATACAAAAATGCAGCAAACATTCGCTGGCAAATATCCCAACTCAGAGTAAGATGGAAGCCAAAAGAACTGCGGATGCTGTATATCAGGAACAAAAACAAAAGTTGCTGGAAAAGCTCAGCAGCTCTGGCAGCATCTGTGGAGGAGAAAACAGAGTTAACATTTTGGGTCTGGTGACCCAAAACATTAACTCTGTTTTCTCCTTTTTGGGTCTGGTGACCCAAATCATTAACTCTGTTTTCTCCTCCTCAGATGCTGCCAGACCTGCTGAGCTTTTCCAGCAACTTTGTTTTTGTGTAAGATAAAAGATCCTG
The DNA here is from genome assembly GCF_030684315.1 of Stegostoma tigrinum. Lineage (NCBI taxonomy): Eukaryota > Metazoa > Chordata > Chondrichthyes > Orectolobiformes > Stegostomatidae > Stegostoma > Stegostoma tigrinum. The sequence goes on along the minus strand of NC_081362.1, from coordinate 79,112,456 downwards.
GGATGCAAATAAGTCTAAACTGTAATGCATGGTGTTTGTCATCTTCGAAAATGTAAACAAAGGAAATATGGACAATATGGATATTTGGAATTTCCCTTTACAGGGATGAGTTATTACAGCACAGAATTTGATCTTTGAAGATTACATAAATGGGAAGTGAATAATTGCACAGATCCGACAACATCTGTGGAATGACTAGACGTCGTAAAATAAAAAGGTCTAGCGAGTTTTGAGAAGATTTGTAGCTCAGGGTAAGTTTCTGGATGTGAGTTTGCTCGCTGAGCTGGAAGGTTAGTTTTCAGACATTTCGTCACCATTCTAGGTATCATCATCACTGGAGGCTCACTGATGATGTTACCTAGAATGATGACGAAACGTCTGAAAACTAACCTTCCAGCTCAGCGAGCAAACTCACATCCATAAAAAGGTCTAAAATGATTTATGACTACCGGGGATTTCTACATTCAGAATGTTAAAAAGGTGCAACAGTAACTTGAGTTAAATTTCAAATGGCGCCTAAGAAAATTACTATGGATTTAAGAACAGTGGAACATTGAGTGGCAACTCCTTGGATAAGCAATTCCACATGTTTCAAAATCTGTGCATTAAAATTTAGTTGTCAAACTGAAATTGGGTTAATGTGTATAAAACAGCAACATCAAAGAATGGATTAAACCTGTCTTTCCAAACTTCAGGACTTTATTAGGAATTTATCAGGCCACATCAGAATACTTGATACAGTTTTTGAAAGATGACATAATTGGGGAGAAGCGTCATTCAACTCATTGCTGGAATGAAGAGCTCATCTTATGATGAAATGTCAAAACTGGTTGGGCCTCTATCTATAGTTTTGAAGAAAGAGAACTGATCTTATTAAAACATAATATTCTGAGGGGAGCCAGTAGGTTGGATGCCAAGAAGGTTTTATTCTCATTTGTAGATGAGAACTAGAGGATAGAACTTTATAATAAGAGGTCTCTCTTATTATAGAGAGATATGAGTAGAAACGCTTCACCTAACGGTCATTAGTATGTGGAATTCTCTTCCCAAGAAAGCAGTGGGTTTTTTTTTCCCCAAAGATGCAGTTAGACAAAGGAGTCAGCGGTTTTGGCATGCAGAGAGGAAAGGTGCTAAGACCATAACCAGATCAACCATGAATAGAGTAAACTCTAAGGGCTGAATTGCCTATGTCCTATGTTCTTATGAATTTCTTAAACAAATTTCCAGCTCTAAGGTGATTGGAACTTCACATTTGAAGGAAGTGTAAAATCTGGTTAAAAAGTAGTGAAAACAAAATTAAAACTAAATTATAGAATAGACTATTCTCAGAAAATGAAGGTAACAACTCCAAAAAAACCAGTAATGGTTCACTGCCAAGCAGACACCTAAAATACGTTAGAAGTGTAATTTTGGTAGGTAATTTCTTATTGGAGAAACATAACAGAAAGCACATCTAAGAGAGAATTTAATTATGGTTATGTGGGTAATGTACTGTAATTTGGAGAAAAACATACTGAATCAACTACAAAATGCATCTAAACCAATTAGGTTAATATTGTTACAGAGAGACGTCTGCATCGACAGGGTCTACTGAATGACCACCCCAATGAGGTGAAATATTTCTGGACTAAAATGCAAGCAGGGCATATTGATGATGACCATACACCATTTTTGCAAAGAGGTATGTTGGAACATGTCACACAGACATAGAGTCATACAGCGCAGAAACAGGCCCTTTGGCCCAACTCGTCCATACTGACCAGGATTCTTGGACTGAACTAGTCCCATTTGCCTGCATTTGGCCCATATCCCTCTAAACCCTTCCTGCTCGTGCATCTGTCCAAACGTCTTTTAAATGCTGTAACTGTACCCGCCTCTGGCAGTTTGTTCCATATATACACTGTCCTCTGCGTGAAAAAGTTGCCCCTCAGGTCCCTTTTAATTCTTTTGCCTCTCACCTGGAACCTATGCCCTCTAATTTTGAACTCCCCTACCCTCGGGAAAGACCTTGGCTGTTCAACTTATGATTTTATGACCCTCATGATTTTATAAACTTCTATAAAGGTCAACCTCAGCCTATCCAGACTCTACTTATTACTCAAACCTTTCAGTCTCAGTAACAGGCTTGTAAATTTTTTTGTACCCTTTCCAGTTTAATAAATTAAGGAAAGAAGTTTTCCCCTTTCACATGTGACAAAACTGTAGCTTTTCTACATTGACTACTCACATGGAGTACAAAAGCAAAGAAGTTATGACGGACCTCTATAGCAAATTCATTCAGCCTGAAATGTCCAATTCTATTCATCGCACCTTAGGAAAGCATTAAGATATTTCAGAGGGTGCAGAAAAGATTAATAAGAAGGTTCTAGGGATGCGGGGACTTCATTTATGTTACAATGTTGGAGAAGCAGGGATATGGGGTTTCTCCTAGGAGAAAAAATTATGAGGAGATTTGTTAAAGTTGTTCAAAATCATGAGACTCTGGACAAAATAGAAATGCATAAACTGGTATCAGAGATAATGGGAACTGCAGATGCTGGAGATTCCAAGATAATAAAATGTGAGGCTGGATGAACACAGCAGGCCAAGCAGCATCTCAGGAGCACAAAAGCTGACGTTTCGGGCCTAGACCCTTCATCAGAGAGGAGGGTCTAGGCCCGAAACGTCAGCTTTTGTGCTCCTGAGATGCTGCTTGGCCTGCTGTGTTCATCCAGCCTCACATTTTATTATCATGCATAAACTGGTGATGTTTGGTTGATAGATCAAAAACCACAAGACACTGATTCAAGACGACTGGCAAAAGAACTACCATTTTTGGGAGAATGGTTCCAGGAACAAGGGATGTTAGTGGTAGGTTAGGTTGGAAATATAGAAAATGGGTGCAGAATTAGGCCATTCTGCCCTTTGAACCTGCACCACCATTCAAAACGATCATGGCTGATCATGCAATTTCAATATCCCATTCCCGCTTTCTCTCCATACTCCTTGATCCCTTTAACTGCTATGGCCACATCCAGCTCCCCCTTGAATATATCTAAATGAACTGATCCCAACAGCTTCTTATGGGAGAGAATTCTACACGCTCACAACTCTGAGTGAAGAAATTCTCTCTCATCTCACTCCTGAATGGCTTATCCCTGATTCCTAGACTGTCATCCCTAGTTCTGGATATTTCCAACATCGGGAACAATCTTCCCACTCTAACCAGTCCAGCCCCATCAGATTTTATATGTTTCTATGAGATCCCCCTCATTCATATAATCATAGAATTCCTACAATGGGGAAGCAAGCCATTCGGCCCATCGAGCCCACACTGACTCTCTGTAGAGCATCCTACACAGACTTACCCCCCTGCCCTATCCTTGCATTTTCTACATTACACACAATGAACAATTTAGCACAGCCAATCCACCTAACCGGCACATCTTTTAACTGTGGGAGGAAACTGGAGCAGTTGGATGAACCGCATGCAGCCACTGGAAAAATGTGCAAATGCCACACATACAGTTGCCCAAGGCTGGAATTGAACCCAGGTCTTCGGCGCTGTGCTCGTGCTAACCACTGAGCCAAAGTACCACCAGGGATTCTTCTAAATTCCAGCAAGTACAAGCCCAGTTGATGCAGTCTTTCCTTACATGTTAGTCCCGCCATCCCGGGAATCAGTTTGGTAAACTTTTGCTGGACCCCCGCAATAGCAAGAATGTCCTATGGAGACCAAAGCTGCGCTCAATACTGAAGGTGTGGCCTCACCAAGGCCTTGTATAACTGCAGCAAGATATCCCTACTCCCATACTCAAATGCTCTCGCTATGAAGGCCAGAATGCTGTTAGCTTTCCTCACCACCTTCTGCACCTGCATGCCAACCTTCAGTGACCATTCCAGCATGACACCCATGTCTCATTACACCTCACTTTTGCCGAAGCTGCCACCGTTCAGCTAATAATCTGCCTTCCTTTTTAGAGACCAAAGCAGATAACCTCATATTTATCCACATTATACTGCATTTGCCAAGTATTTGCCCACTCTGCCAGTCTGTCTAGGTCACTCTGCAGCCTGTTAGCATCCTCCTCACAGTACTACCACCACCCAGCTTAGTGTCATTTGCAAGTTTGGAGATATTGCATTGAACTCCTTCATCCAAATTGTTAATGTATATTGCGAACAGCTGGGTACACAGAACTGAAACCTGTGGTACCCAACTTGTCACTGCCAGCCACTCTGATAGGACCCATTTATTTCAACTGTCTGCCAATGAGTTCTCTATCCATGTCAATATATTATCTTTGATACCATGAGGTTTAATTTTCCTTACAAATCTTTTGTGTGGAATCTTGTCAAGTGTCAAAAACCTTTTTAAAGTCCAGATACACAACATCTACTGATGAACCCTAGTCCACTTGACTAGTCATAGCCTCAAAACAATACCAGATGCGTCAAGATGATTTCCCTTTAGCGAATCCATGCTGACTAGGATTGATTTCATCATTGCTTTCTAAATGCTGAGTTATTACCAGTCTTTCTTCTCTTCACATACCTACAGAAGCTTTTGCAGTCAGTTTTTGTTTTCCACAAGCTTACTTTCATATTCTATTTTCCCCTTCCAAATTAAACCTTCTGTCCTCCTCTGCTGAATTTTAAATTTCTCCCAGTCCTCAGCTTTGCTGCTTTTTTGGCCAATTTATGCGCCTCTTCTTTGGCTTTAACACTATCCCTGACTTCCCTTGTTAGCCATGGTTGAGCCACCTTCCCTGTTTTACACTTATAACTGAAAGGCATGTACAATTGTTGAAGTTCAACCATGTGTTCTTTACATGTCTGCCATTGTTATCCACATTCAAAACCTTGGCTAGCTTATCCTAGCCAATGCATCTCTCATACCATCGAAGTTAGCTTTAACCATCTTCAGGATCCTAGTTTCAGATTTAATTCTGTCACTGTACATCTGAATGAGGAATTCTACCATATAATGGGCACTCTTTCCCAAAGGATCTTGCACCACCACGTTGCTAATTAATCCTCTCTCATTACACACTACTCAGTCTAGGATGGCTTGCTCTCTAGTTAATTTCTTGGCATATTAATTGAGGAAACCATCCCTCATACATTCCAGGAAAACTTCCTCCATTGCATTGCTATTGGTTTGACTAGTCCAAACAAAATATAGGTTGACGTTACCCATAATAACCACTGTATCTTACTGCATGTATCTCTAATTTCCTGTTTCATACAAACCCCACCCTCAACTACTGTTTGGTAGTCTGTACATAGTTCACACTAACATCTTTTTCCCTTTGGTGTTCTGCAGTTCCACCAGTACAGATTCCACATTGTCCAAGCTACTGTCCTCCCTTACTATTGTGTTAATCCACTCCTTTACCAGCAATGCTACCTCACCTGTTTCCTTTCCATCTACTTTTCCTGAAAATGGGAAACTGAATTTGCTCTCCTTGAAGAAAAGGTGAGAGAAGGAAGAATTGATGGAGATGTGTAATATTATGGCAGGTTTAGTTAACGTGGAAAAATACAAGTTTTTCCCCAATAGTTAATGGTACAAGGACTAAGTGGCACAAACATCTAGATAGCAGTCACTGCAGTAGTTGCGAATAAGAATTTGTTACGCACTTAAGTGCTAATGACCAGGGAATGTGGTGCCTAAGGCTGTGGTGGAAAAGGAGTCAATGACTTCAAAACAACTGTTAATTATTTCAAAGGAGAAATGGTAGGTACTTGAGGAAAAGAACTCGTAAGATGTAGGGGAAAGAGCACAGGAATGCAACTGAATGTTTTGCTGCATTAACAGCAATAGACATAATGGATCAAATGTCCTCCTACTGAGTCATAATGACTTTATGAATAAATGCTGCAAAGTAACACACTTTTGCATAATCAAATAAAACTTAGACAGTTGTTAGTCTGCATAAAACGAATAACTAGATGGTATGTGGAACTCCATGTTCTACCTATTCACATTGGTTTATATCTTTAGCAAAGGAGTGTTTTGAATGAAATAAATGCCTTACTGATATATTGCAATTTAAACATCATTTGATAATAATGCAGCACAAACAAATAAAGAAATACATGTCAAGTAATTCTTCAATGTTTAATATTACATAGATGTTCCCATTCTGCACATCATACCTTCGCCCTTCCCTCAAGTATGGCACAGAATGGAGGATAATGAAGACAATCTGGATCCAACAACAATTGATAACCTCAACAAAATACTTCAGATATTTGTTTTGGAGTATCTCGTATTATGATGTTGCCTTAGTGTTTACCAATTGGACAGTTATGACAGACTCAAGTATAGCAAACCAAATAAATGTGAGAAAGCACAGTTAAAGATTCTGCTGCAACTAGGAATCAATATTTACAAGTAACCTAACGTATTCACCAGTTAATGGCCATTAGTACACAATGTATTGAAAGATCAATACTGATTTTTGTTAATCAATAGATGCTTCATGGCTTATATGCTTGGTAAATAATGCTTGCTGGTACTAGGTTTCTTGATAATATTGTTTGAGGATACTTTTGAAACCATTTTGGTGACATTAATTTAACTGCACTGAGAATATATCTGAACTGTAATGGTTTAAGTTGTCAATTGGAATGTATACATTAAACAGTACAGTTGTACCACATACTTTGTATCAGTGTAAATCAGATTATGACATGAGTTCAGCATTATGTTGTCAAGTATAGATCTGAAACACTTGACTTCACACTGTGTGAAGTGTAACTTCAAATGGAGTAGCAGTGGCATAGCGGCTAGCACTGTTGCCTCACAGCGCCAGGGACCCGGGTTCAATTCCATTCTAGGGTTCTGTCTGTGTGGAGTTTGCACATTCTCCCAGTGTCTGCATGGGTTTCCTCCGGATGATCTGGTTTCCTCCCACAGTCCAAAGATGTGTAGGCTAAGTGAATTGACCGTGTTAAGTTGCCCATAGTGTTCAGGGATGTGTAGATTAGGTAGGTTATGCGGGATGGGAGCTCTGAGGGTCGGTGTAGACTTGTTGAACCAAAGGGCCTGTTTCCACACTGTAGGGATTCTACGATCTATGAAAGGCTGAGAAATATCTTGATAGAGAACAACAACTCTTTTCTAAAGACAGAAGTTTATGCAGTAAGGTAAAAATCTCTATTTTGCTAATTCAAAATCATCAACAAGCTGTAAAACTAAGTGGTTGTTTGTTTGAACTCTTACTTTTAAAGCTGGCAGCAAAACTATAGGCAAACCAAAGTAAGAGTCTTGCAGCACAGTGGCAGTGTGGTCTGGAATGTCCAGGTTCAAGTTCCATCTGCTCCAGAAAATGTCACCCAAGAAGTCTGGTACACAACTCTAGAATTTCAATTCTAACCCGCTGCCATTGTCTACCCAGGCCCTTTCTCATGGGTCTCCACCTGCATATTGTACTCATTAGAGTTTAGAAGGTTGAGGGGAGATCTAAAAGAAACTTACAAGTCAATGTATGGTTTAGAAGGGGTGGACGCTGGGAAGTTGTTTCCATTAGGCGGGGAGACTAGGACCCGTGGGCACAGCCTTAAAATTAGAGGGGGTAAATTTAAAACTGAAATGAGACAACATTTCTTCAGCCAGAGAGTGGTGGGCTTGTGAAATTCATTGCCACGGAGTGCAGTGGAGGCCGGGACGTTGGATGCCTTCAAGGCAGAGATTGACAAATTCTTGATCTCAGAAGGAATCAAGGGCTATGGGGAGAGTGCAGGGAAGTGGTGTTGAAATGCCCATCAGCCATGATTTAAATGGCGGAGTGGACTTGATGGGCCAAATGGCCTTACTTCCACTCCTATGTCTTATGGTCTTATGGTCTTGTATTTTTGATAATTTTGGGAAAAAACCCAAAGAACTGCAGTTGCTGAAAATCAGAAAAAAAAAGTGCTGGTAAGACTTAGAAGGTCTGGCAGCATCTGTGAAGGGAAAGTATTGACTTTGGGTCCAGTGACCCTTCTTCAGAACTGATAGTAGCTGGGATAGGTGGTATATGTGCTAAACAAGGGAGAGGGAAGGAGTAAGCAATCGGTGGAGATGGCGCCCAGACAAAGAAAAACAGTTAGGCAGATGAAGGAATGGGTAAATGTCAGCCTGGGAGAATGAATGGCTGTAAATTAAGCCCAGTAGTGGCTGACAATGGGTTGTGTTTGTGTTGGCAGGCCATGTAATGACAAGACCCAGTATGTGTGGTTTGGGGTAAGGACATGTGAGAAGGTGCTCAGGCTCCAAAATTGTTGAACTTGACATCGAGGTCAGAAGGCTGCAGGTTTTCCAAGTGGAAAATGAAGTGTTGTTCTTCCAACTTGCACTCAGCTTTGTTAGAGCACTGGAGCAAGCCCAAAACAGAGATGTTGGCCAGGGAATATGATGGAAGCTCAGGGTCATTTTTGCAGATAGACAGTGGGTAACAGGGGTGGCCATAGGTACCTGGTACCTGCATGAGTTCCAGTGAAGCTCAGCGCAAGCTGGAAGAACACCACCTCATTTTCCACTTACAGGCCCTGCAGCCTTTGAATTAAGATGTATCAGAACAGCCTTTTGGCCCAACTCATCCATGCTGACCAGGTTTCCTAATTGAATTAGTACATTTGCCTGCCTTTGCTCGTATCCCTCTTAGCCTTGCCATTCATGTACCTGTCCAAATGTCTTTTAAGTGTTGTAACTGTACTTGCTCTGGCAGCTCATTCCATATATGCATCACCCTCTGTTTGAAAAGGTTGACCCCCAGGTTCCTTTCAAACTTTCCCCTCGCACCTTAAACTTATGCCCTCAAGTTTTAGACTCCACTATCCTGGGGAATGACCATGGCTATTCACCTTATCTACGCCCCTCATGATTTTAGAAACCTCTCGAAGTCACCGCTCAGCCTCCTACACTGCAGGGAAAAAAGTCTAAGTATATCCAGCCTCTCTTTATAACTCATACCTTCTCGTCTCATTAACATCCTTGTCAATTCTTTTTGCACCCTTTTCAGTTTAATAACATCCTTCATACAACAGGGTGACCAGAATTGCATGCAGTACTCCAACTATGGCCACACCAGTGCCTTGTACAACTTTAACATGATGTCCTAACTCATGAACTCAATGTTCTGACTGATGAAAGCAAGTGTGCCAAATGCCTTGTTCATCACTTTGTCTACCTGTGATGCCACTTTCAAGCAACTACATAGTTGCACCCCTAGGTCTCTCTGTTTAACAACACTCTTCAGGGCCCTAACATTAACTATGTAAGTTCCGCACTGGTTTGTCTTACCAAAATTCAAAACCTTCCATTTATCTGCATTAAACTCCAACTTGCCATGTGATCAAGATCCATGGTACACCTAGTAAACCTTTTTGACCAATTTTGGCGTGATTAATAAACTTACGAACCATGCCTCCGATATTCCTATCCAAATCACTTCTATAAATCATGAACAACAGTGAACCCACTACCGATTCTTGCAGCACCCTGCTGGTTACAAGCCTCCAGTCTGAAAAACAAACCTCTATCACCACCCTCTGTCCCTTACCGTCTAGCCAATTTTGTATACAATTGGCTAGTTTTTTCCTGGATCCCATGTGATTTAACCTTATCAACCGGTCCAGCATGCACATTGAAGGCCTTGCTAAAATTCCCCAACTACCGCACTGCCCTCATCTAACTCCTCTCCAAAAAAACTCAATCAAATTTGTGAGGCACCATTTAGCATGCACAAAGCCATCCTATCCGCAATTAGTCCTTGCCTTTCCAAATGCTTATATATCCTGTCTCTCAGGACTGTTCCAACAACTTACCCACCATTGACATTTGGCTTTCCCGTCTTGGTTTCCGGATCTTTTCTTGTAGCTTTTCTTAAACAGTGGCAAAACATTAACCTTCCTCCAGTCGTTTGGCACCTCACATGTGGTTGCCGATGATATGAATATCTCTGCTGCAAGCCGTGCAATTTCTTCCCTGGCTTCCCTTCAATATCTTGGGATACAACTTGATCAGGTCTTGGGGGTTTATCTACCTTTATGCATTTTAGGACCTCCAACACCTTCTCTTCTATAATGTGGACTGTTTTCAAGATATCACTACTTACTTCCCTAGCTTCCATGTCTTTCTCCATGGTAAATACTGATGAGAAATATTTGTTTAGGATCTCACCTATCTCCTGTGGTTCCACGCATAGATCACCTCATTGATCTTTAAGGGGCCTTATTCTCTCCCTCCTTACTTTTTTTGCCCTTGTAGAATGTCATTGGATTCTCCTTTGTCTTATCTGTCAAAGCTATTTCATGTCCCCTTTCTGCCAACCTGATTTCCCTCTTAAATGTATCTCCATAGTCCCTATAATCCTGAAGGGATTCACTTGATCCCAGCTGCCTATACTGACATGTTGCCTTTTTCTTGACCAGAGTCACAATATCTCGAATCATTTTGTTTTCCCTACTCCTGCCAGTCTTGCCTTTCACAATAACAGGAACGTGTTGGCCCTGAACTTTTGTTATCTTGCTTTTGAAAGCCTCCCACTTGCCAGATGTCCCTTTACCTGCGAATAATCTCCCCCAATCAACTTTTGAAAATTTTTATGAAATGCCATCAAAATTTGGCCTTACCCCAATTTAGAACTTTAACCTGTGAAACAGACCTGTCCTGTTGTATAACTATTTCAAGACTAATAGAATTATGGTCATAGGTCCCAAAGTGCTCCCCCACTAACACACCAGTCATTTTCCCTGCTTTATTTCTCAACAGGGAGTTCAGTTTTGCTTCTGTTCTAGTAGGGAAATCTACATCTAGATTGAGCCTTCTGGACTCAACATCAAGTTCAACAATTTTAGGGTTTGAGCACCTTCTCCCATATCCTTATGCCCACCATCTCACACCAGGCCTTTTCATAATATGGACTGCTACCATAAAAGCCCATTGTCAGCCATGAATGGTCCCAATTAGCAGCAATTCATTCTCCAAGGCTGACCTTTACCATTGTCTGCTCAACTATGTTTTTTTCTCTCTGGGCTCCATCTCCATCTATGTTTTATTCCTCCCTTTTCCCCAATCTCATCTTCAGCACATATACCAACCTTCTCCTAACTATAGAGATAACAAAATGTAGAGCTAGATGAACACAGCAAGCCAAGCAGCATCTTAGGAGCACAAAAGCTGATGTTTCGGGCCTAGATCCTTCATCAGCAATCAGTTTTGAAGAAGGGTCACTGGGCCCAAATTATTAATTTTGCTTTCTCTCCACAGATGCTCCCAGGCCTTCGAAATTTTTAAAGCAGTTTTTGTTTTGGTTTCTGGTAAATATTGTTGAAATGAAGATTTTCCACTAAAAGTGATTAGGCCTCACGTCCACAAACTTACCAGTTGTCCTACTTTCTTAGGAATTGAACCACTTTTAAAATCAGTGCCTATTTTGGAATATAATTTAGAAGAGCTTTGTATTATTTTTAGCTCAAATGCCATGAAAACACAGTTACGTTGTCTGATACCTTAAGAAAATAAGGACAAGTCAGGAATTAACTCCTGTTCCTAATTCTGTGGGCTCTCATATTATTTCAAGTAGCCATCCCTTCCCCCAGTCTGAGGGCATGTTTTGGATGTTTTGAGGTATAATAATCTTATTGGTATTGTGACATGTGAAATTTGCTGAAGATAAAGCTCCATTACTCCACCAGTTGCATGTGTAAATGTTTTGACTCAATTACCGAAGTAGCCCATTGTTTCATTTTTGTACTATGATACAGCAAATAAAAACTGTCCACGAGACTTCTTTAAGGAAATAAAAGTAACCCATTTATTATGAATCAAACTTATTCTTAAAGATAATGGCAAACATTAGTTAACACCTAAGCTGTAACTTGGAATTAAACCTCTGTGCTCTACATCTCAAATACACAATAAGTGGTGGTTCTCGAAGCAAACATGCAAAGTTCAATCCTCGTGGCTAAAGGTTTAGAAACAAAGGAAATAATATGATGACTTCTAACATCATCGATTTCCTGTCAATGAAGCTGAATTGCTGACAGCCATTGACTGATGATAAATTTGAATTCTGATTCCAATCAAACTGAATCTGAGTCATTAATGATAATCACAGAAACCCATAATCACAGAATTGCTATAGTGCAGAACAATGCCATTCACCCACCGTGCCTAATATGTAGTGTCAACCTCCTGCTTTTTCCCCATACTTCTGCACATTGGTTGAGTATTTGGATAGAAATAATGTCTTCTTGAATGCCTCAATTTAACCTGTCTCCACCAGATTTCCAGGCAGTGCATTCTGTAGTCTAACTACTTGCTGTGTGAAAAGTTTTTATGCTCACATCATCCCTACCTCATTTGCACATCACTTGAAGTCTACGCCTCATTCATTTTTATTTTATGAGCAGGAACTGCTTCTCCTTATCTACTGTGCCTAGCAAGCTCACAATTTTAAAACTTCTACCAAAATCTCCTCTTAGCCTTCTTCTCAACAGAAGAATTGTCCCAAATTGATCATTCTATTGGAAGCTGCCAAAAAGATTGATGAGGGCAAAGCAGTAGACATTGTTTACTTGGACTTTAGTAAGCCTTTGATAAGGTTCTGTGGTAGACTAATTTGTAAAGTTAGGTCACATAGGATTCAGGGTGAGCTTACCAATTGGATACATAATTAGCTTAATGGCAGGAGACAGAGAGTGGTAGTGGAGGGCTATTTTTCAGACTGGAAGCTTGTCATCAGTGGTGTTCCACAGGGATTGTTCTGGGTCCTCTTTTGTTTGCCATTTATATAAATGATTTGGACGAGAATATAGAAGGCATAGTTAGTAGGTTTGCAGACAACACCAAAATTGGTGGCATAGCAGACAGTGAAGAAGGTTTTCTAAGATTACAAAGGGATCTTGATCAAATGGGTCAATAGGCTAAAAAATGGCAGATGGAGTTCAGGGATAGTAGGAACTGCAGATGCTGCAGAATCAGAGATAACAAGGTGTAGAGCTGTATGAACACAGCAGGCCAAGCAGCAGAAGAGCAGGAACGTTGACATTTTGGGCCTCGACCCTTCTTCAGATGGAATTCAATTTGGATAAGTGTGAGGTATTGCATTTTGGTACAACAAACAAGGGTTGGACTTATAAAATTATTGCTAGGACTCTGGGGCATGTTGTAGACAGGGGTTCAGGTCTGTAATACTTCAGCAATTCATCACAAATAGACAGAGTATTTAAAAAGGCACTTAACGTGCTTGCCTTCATTGCTCAGTTCTTTGAGTATGGGAGTGGGGAAGTCATGTTGAAATTGTACAGAACATTGTATCTGTTTTGGAGAACTGTGTGTAGTTCTGGTTGTCCAGTTATAGGAAGGATATTATTAAACTGGAGAGGGTGCAGAAGAGATTTACCAGGAAGTTGCGGATATGGAAGGTCTAGTTATAAAGAAAGGCTGGGACTTATTTCACTGGAGCATAGAAGGTTGTGAAGTGACCTTATATAAAAGTTTATAAAACCATGAGGGGCATAGATAGGGTTCATTGTGGCTATAGATATAATTGAATTGGGGATTTCAAATCAGAGGGCATATTTTTAAGATCAGAGGAGATAGATGTAAAAAAACAACACAAGGGGCAGATTTTTAAAAAAACACTGAGGGTGGTTCACATGTGGAAGCGGCACAATTATAACATTTAAAACCCTCCTGGATAAATACATGAATCGGCAAAGTTTGGACGGTTATAGACCAGGAGCAGGAAGGTGGGAATAGTCTAGTTTGGGATTATATTCTGCATAGACTAGTTGGACCAAAGGGTCTGTTTCCATGCTATATGACTTCATGTTTCTATCCGCATAACTGAAGTTTCTCATTCCTGGAACCATTCTTAAAAATCATGTTCACACTCTGTCCAATGTATTCACATCTTTGCAAAATGTGGCACTCTCAAATGCACACAATACTCCGTCTGAGGTCTACCAAGTGTCATGTATAAGTTCAGCATCACCATCTTGCTCATGTACTCTATGCCCCTACTAATAAAGCCAAGAACATTGCATGCTTTATTTACTGTTCTCTTCAACTGTCCTGCTACCTTCAATAATATGTGCACATGTAGACACGGATCCTTCTGCTCCTGCACCTCTTTTGGAATTGTACTGGCTATTTTATATTGTATTTCAATGTTCTTCAGACAAAAGTGCATCATCTCAAAAATCTCTGCATTGAGCCTTATTTGGTACTCCTTCACCCACTTCCCCCAACTTATTAATGTCCTTTTGGAGCTCCACTCTGTTCTCTTCTGTTGACAATTCTTACAAGTTTAATGCGATCTGCAAACTTTGCAAGTGTTCCCTGCACACCAAAATCCAGATCATTAATACATCAGGAAAAGCAATACCAATATCACACCATGGCAAACTCTATTACAAACCTTCCGTATTTCAACCTCCGCTGCCGTCAAGCCAAAACCGAAGTCACCTCAACTAGTGTCATTGAGCTGCAGCATGCAGATGATGCTTCATAGATGTACGTGCATCTCAGAGGACCTACTTCAGACCATCATCAGCACCTTTATGAGAGAACGGGTGTCATCCAAACATCTGCAGGACGAAGGTCGTCCACTGACCTGGCCTGACATTGATGAGCAAATGTCAACCACTTTCAGTACCTTGGAATTGTCCTGTTGGCCGAGCAGCTATTGATGAAGAGATCCAGCATCACCTCCGGTGCGCTAACGCGGCCTTTGGCCACCTGAGGAATAGGGATTTGATGACAACATCAGCTCATGGGTTACAGAGCTGTGGTAGTTCCCACACTCCTATATGGCACTAAGATGTGGACTGTCTACTGTAGACACCTCTGGTACTGGAGCAGTACCAACAACACTGCCTGTACAACATGCACAAGATTCCGTGAATCCGCTGAGAAGAAGGAAGCACCAACATCAGCGTTCTCAAACAAGCCAACAAACTCCTGTAACGAGTCACTGAACGCCCTTGATCGGCTATATTGGGCTAGCCACATCATCTGCATGACCAACGAGAGACTTTCCAAGAAGGCTCTCTATTCCCAGCTTTGAAATGGCAGGCAAGCCAAAGGTGGACAGAGGAAGCATTTCAGTGATATCCTCAAGGCCTCACTGTGGCATTCCCACAGACACTTGGGAATTGCTGGCCCAAAACTGTCCAAAGTGGAGGAGGAGCGTCTAGGAAGGCATCACTTCAAGACTTGCCATTTGGAAAACATGGAAGGCTGGCAAAAAACCACAAAAGGAGCACATTGCTACACAAATACCCCATCCACCCTTCTCATGACCACCACCTGCCCCAAGTGTATCAGAGCCTGTAGTATGCAGTGTAGGTCTGTACAGCCACCTTTGGACTCACCCTGAGAGTGGAACAGTCATCCTTGTCTGTGAGGGACCACTGATGATTATGACAAATTTTCCTGCAGCCTAAAAAATATCCATTGAGAAATATAATGTTTAGTATTACTTAGCCAATTTTGTATCCATATTGCTGTTGTTCCTCTTATACCATGACTTACAGCTTTCTTTAGAAGTCTTTTGTGTAGTACAGTAAGCAAGTGTCTTCTAGAATTCCACGTATACCACAGCAACAACATGACTCATATTGCTCCTTTCTGTTCCTCTTTAAAAATCTGCAGCAAGTTAATGAAGTTACTCATCCTAACTAATACACCTTTTATGTATTTAATAACTATCTGAAATGATTGTTTCTAGATGTTTCCCACCACTGAAGTTAAACGAACTGGTAATAATCTTTCTTGAACAAGGTTGTAATGTTTGCAGTTCTTCAGTCTTCTGGCACCTCTTGAGTCCAAGGGAAACTGAAATTATGCTTAACACCTTTGCAACTTACACCCTCATTTTCTTCAAAATCCACTGATGCAAATCCCAGCGCCTTCTCAACTTTCAGTCTTCTTCCTTATTAATTTTGAACCCTTCTGGGAGCAGAGTTTCCTCCTGTGTCACCATCCTTCTCTTTTGTAAAGACAGACACAAAGTATTCATTTAACATCTCAGTCATGTCTGCCTCTCTGTTTGCAAATCCCCTTTATGGTCTCTTAGCAAGTATACCCCTCCATTAACCACACCCTTACTGTTTTTATTCACTTGCTGGATATGACCATTGCTGGCTGAGGGTCACTGTGGACTTGTTGAGCTGAAGTGCCTGTTTCCACACTGTAGGGATTCTATGATTGAAAGAATATACAATAGTTGTAAGTCATGTAATAGTTTTAAAAGACTATGTATTGCATATACACAATCATGCCTAACAATCCCATACCACCTCAGCCAATTTGTGCTTCATGACTTCATAATTTCCTTTATTCAAATTTAACACCCTTGCTTTAGAATGAACTACCTCACTTTCAAATATAATGCAAAATTCTATCACATTGTGATCAATCATTCCTAAAGGTTATTTTACAACAAGTTGAAGACAAAGATACTTTTTATATTGGTTAGTTGAGAAAGAAACAACTGTGCTGTTTCCTGAGTTCTGATTGTGATTTATTTGATTGACTGATTGATTGATTTGTTGTCATGTGTACCGAAGTACAGTGAAAAGCTTTGTTGACGAGCAGTCCAGACAGATCATAGCAAACAAGGATGTACAGATCAAAAGACTTAGACACAGGCATACAAGTTACATTGCACAGGGCGCGCACTCGGCGAGATCAATGTTACCAAGATCAACGTTATTTGAAGCTAGAGAGTCTAATAACGGCCAGAGAGAAGCAATTCCCGAGTCTGCTTGTGCGTGTTCAGGCTTCTGTATCTTCTGCCTGACAGAGAGGTTGGAGGAGATCATTACCAGGGTGGGATGGGTCTTTGATGGTGTTGGCAGTCTTTCGGTTGGTAGGTGATGAATGAACTTTCTAGCCTCAAATAGTGCTGATCTTGCTAACGTTGATCTTGCCTAGTACACACCCTATGCAATGTAACTCGTATGCCTGTGTCTAAGTCTTTTCGATCTGTACATCCTTGCGTAGCATGATCTGCCTGTACTGCTTGTAAACAAAGTGTTTCACTGCACTTCAGTATCAATCAATCAATCAAATAAATCACTCTTATACTCAGGAAACAGCACGGAAAGTGAGGGGTAATGTGAAATGTGTAATGTGAAACAAATACAGCACTGCATTAGTCCTTACCTTCTGACTGGTTACTGAGACATATTTTTGCATTTTGCAAGCAATTTGTACACACAGCCTGTTTGTGAAAGAAGCACAAACTAAAAACACACAACAGGTTTTAAATCAGGAAAGCGTGTATGGCTTGTGGTCATCAGGGGGATATCTGAGATTCTATTTTCTGAAACAATCTAATGGCTGTAGAGATGGATAATGCATATTTTAATGTTGCGGCTTTGCTTTCCCTGTGTTGTGCTTTGTAAACTACCAGCAAATCATTTGAATCAGATTTTTTTTGAGAAACAAAACACTCCAAATGTACACATTTTTCATGATTTAAAATAAGTTTTAAATATCTTGATTCAATTTTTTGCATGGCTAGGGTTTGCTATGTAGGTCTGATCTCAATGTCCATATACTGTACAGAAAAGCAGATTTGTTATTTGGGTAAATGATCAATTTGTTTTTAAAACCAAAGTTGAGGGATGTGGCAGTATGAGACATGGTTACCATGGCTACATATGCAAACCAGAGCTTCCTAAAAAGTGCAGTTTTATTGCTGTAGTCTTGCATTCCTTTACTGTATAAAACACTGTAAATGCTGAAGCTAATCTAGTACATGTTAAAATTGTGAACAAATACTGACAAAGTTCAAAATTTGCCATTTCAAACTCATTTACATTACCAGTGGGCTCATATTTGCATAGCAAGTGCCAGTTCCAGAAACATTATCTTTGAAAAGACATTGAAATTAGTTGAGAAAACAGAAACAATAATCCTGGGACTTCTTAAATAAATTGCACACATTCCAAATTATACCCATTGAATCATAGTCATACTACAGAATGGAAACAGACCCTTCCATCTAAATTGTCCATGCCAACCAGATATCCTAAATTAATGGCATTTGGCCCATTATCCCTCTAAACTCTTCCTAATCAAGCACCCATCAGATGCCTGTTAAATGCTGTAATTGTACAAGCCTCCACCCCTTTCTCTGGCACCTCATTCTATACACACACCACCCTCTGATTGAAAACGTTGCCGTTAGGTCCCTTTTAAATCTTTCCCCTCTCACCATAAACCGATTAAGCCTATAAACTGACCGCAATTCTATTACTTTTAAAATAGCTATGGAAAAGGATAGGTCTGGTCCACAAGTTAAAGGTTTAAATTGGGCCAAGGCCAATTTTAATGGTCTTAGACAGCAACTTTCAAAAGTTGGTTGGAGGAAGCTGTTTGCAGGCAAAAGTCTGGTAAGTGGGAGGCTTTCAAAGGTGAGTTAATGAGGTTTCAGGTCAGTATGTTCCTATTAGAGTAATGGGTAAGGCTGGACAACTAGAGTTATTGAGGCCCTGGTCAAGAAAATGAAGGAAGCATGTGACATGTATAGGCAGCTGGGATCAAGTGAATTCCTTGACAAGTATACAAGGTGTTGGAGTACACTTAAGAGAGAAATCAGGAGGGCTAAAAAGGGGCATGAGATGGTTCTGGCAGATAAGGTAAAGGAAAATCCAAAGAGATTCTACAGTACACAAAGAGCAAGACAGTAACTATGATCATAGAATTATAGATCACAGAATCCCCACAGTGTGGAAACAGGCCCTTCAGCCCAACAAATCCACACCGACCCTCACAGCATCCCACCCAGACCCATTGCCCTATACGCCACCTAATCTACACATCCCTGAACACTATGGGCAATTTTACTTGGCCATTCCACCAAGCTTGCACATCTTTGGATTGTGGGAGAAAACTGGAGCACCTGGAGGAAACCCACTGAGACACGGAGAGAATGTGCAACCTCCACGCAGACAGTCGCACAAGGGTGGAACTGAATCAGGTCCCTGGCACTGTGAGGCAGCAGTGCTAACCACTGAGCCACCATGCCAACCAAAGAGAATAGGTCCTCTTCAAGATTATCAAGGTTATCTATGTGCAGAGCCACTAGTGATGGGTGAAAATTAATATTTCTCATCGGTACTTACTGTTGAGAAAGGCAAGGATATGAGGGAACTTGGGGAAATAAATAGTAATGTCTTGAAGGGAGTTCATATTACAGAGGAGGAAGTGCTGAAAGTCTTAAAAAGTATTAAGATAGATAAATTCCCAGGACCTAATGAAATGGATCCCAAGACTAAAAAGGAAATTCTCTGGCCCCTTGCCAAGATATTTAGATCATTGATAGCTACAGGTGAAGTGCCCAAAGATTGGAGGCTGTGCCATGCTTTAAAAAGGCTGCAGAGAAAGCCTATGAACAACAAACCTATGAGCCTAATATCTGTGGAGGGTAAATTATTAGAGGGAATTCTGAGGCAGAATGTACAGGCATTTGCTTTGGCAAGGACCCATTTGAGATAGTAAGCATGGCTTTGTGTGGGAAAGCATGTCTCGCGAATTTGATTGTGTTTTTTGAAGGAGTGACCAAAAAGTACATGAGGGCAGTGCAGTAGATATTATCTACATGGACTTTAGCAAGGCCTTTGACAAGGCACTGCATGGTAGGTTAAGCCTCATGTGCTCCAGGGAGAGCTCGTCAACTGGATGCAAAATTGGATTGACAATAGATGAGAGAGAGTGGTGGTTGTTATTCAGGCTCCTGGTGGTGTGCCATAGGGATCAGTGCAGGGTATGGTTAATAAGTTTGTGAATGACACTAAGATCTGCGGTACAGTGGTCAGTAAACAAGGTTATCGGAGAATTCAGCATTAGCTTGATCAACTGGGCCATTGGGTTGAGGAGTGACAGACAGAGTTTGATTCAGATAAAATGTAGAGTGTTGCATTTTGGTAGGTCAAACTAGGATTTACACAGTCAATGGCAAGGCCCTGGGGAATATTATTGAACAAAGAGACCGAGGATACATGTCCTTAGTTCCTTGAAAGTGGAGTCACAGCCAGAAAGGGTGATGAAGAAGCCTTTTGGCATGCATGCTTTCATCAGTCAAGGCATCTTGTTGCAGGTGAACAAAATGTTGGTGAGGCCACATTTGGAGTACTGTATGCAGTTCTGTTTGTTCTACAATGGAAAGCATGTTATTATACTAGAAGGAGTGCAGAAAATATTTACTAGGATGCTAGCTGGACTGGAGGATTTGAGTTACAAGGAGAAGCTGGATAGGCTGGGACTTTTTTCACTGGGGTATAGGAGATGAGGGATGACCTTATGGAGGTCTATAAAAACATGAAAGGCATAGCTAAGATAGATAGCCAACTGCTTCCCCCCCCCATGTTGTCAAAAACTACAGGGCATAAGTTTAAAGTGAGAGAGGAGAGATACAAAAGGATCCATGGGCATATTTTTCATGCATAGGGTGGTGAGTGTCTGGAACAGGCTGCAAAGGTAGTGGTGGAGATGAATAAAATTTTATCATTTAAGAAACATTTAGACAGGTACATATATGGGATAGTTATGGACAGATACAGTCCAAACGCAAGCAAATGGGACTAATCTAATTGTGACAACCAGGCAGCATGGATAAGTTGGCCAAAGGGCTTGTTTCCATGCTGTAGATCCCTATGACTCTATGCCCTGTAGTTTTAGACTACCAAACCTGGGGAAATGACATTGGTTATTCACTCTATCCCTTGTGATTTTGTAAAGCTCTACATAAGCCTCTAAACTTGGGGGGCGGGGGGGAGATTTACAAAAAAAAAATCTGGTTTCTTTTGCTCAAACCAAAGAAATGTATGAATAATGAGGATCCCAGAAAGTCCTTGCCAGCACCTATTTTGAAGATGGATGCATGGAATTTGCAGAGTTTGGTGTTGGAAACAACCTATTTAGCTCATGCATACCAACCCATTGTAATTTAATACATTTTACTAGACAGTGGAAACATACCTTTTCAGAGAAAGTAGGTACTGCAGATGCTGGAGAATCTGAGATAGCAAGGTGTAGAGCTGGATGAACATAGCATGCCAAGCAGCAGAGGAGCAGGAAGGCTGGCGTTTCGGGCCTGGACCCACCTTCAGAAAATTTTTCTGAAGAAATCTCTAGGCCCGAAACGTCAGCCTTCCTGCTCGGCCTGCTGTGTTCATCCAGCTCGACACCTTGCTATCCCTTTTCAGAGATATTAGACATAATACAACCATCTGCGAATGGGTTCACAGGTTGGTGAAGCCATAAAACTTCCTAGGCGCCTTCTTTTCCACATCTAACATATGTTCAATTTCACGGCAGGAAAGTAAGGCTTGGGCTGTTCTGCTTTGTCACTATTTTGAGGCTACCAAGGAGAGTTCAAGGGGTGTGGCAAGACTGGTGATATCTGTTGGGTCACTGTACCTGGTTGGGAAGAGGGAATCCTCTCTAAAAAGACCCTTTCCACATCAAGCAAACCACCCCCGGACGCTTGCCCCTCATCCCAACGGGTGCCTTGTCCTCCTAGTCAATCTGTGAGAACACCAGCAAACCTCTTCCTCTCTTCATCCTACTATGAGGCTAAATTGCACTTACCTGGTTTTTGACTCTGTGACTCAAAATTTAGTGACTGCTTGTAATCTTGGTTACTAGGACTACAGAAGTGGCAGGAGGGCTGACATGGATGGCAATGATGTGCTCTCTGCTAACTCTTCTGGTGATGGAGCAGTAATTAACTGGATTGGATTGTTCTGCTTTTTTATGGACAGAATGTACCTGGGCAATTATCCACATTGCTGGGTAAATGTCAGTACTGTAGCTGTACTGGAAAGGAGCGTGGCTGATTCTGAAGCACAAATCTACACTAGCATTGTCAGAATGTTGTCAGGGCCAATAGACTTTGCTTTATCAGTGCCTTTAGCAGTGAATAAAATTGGTTGAAGATTGACATTTGATGCTGGGGACCTCAGAATGCAGCAGTGTTGGGTCATCCACTCTGGCTAAAGATGGATCCAAATGCTTCAGAGCTGAGATTCGGCTGACTAATATTCTAACAGATTATTGCACATTAACTCAAATCTTATTTCAATAGCACCCTTGAAATAGGGGCCAGTATTAGAATGAGCTCTGAATGATGAAAATGTACAATATATTGTTAAAAACATTTTATTTTGAAAAATTGTTCAGGAAATATCAGCTTTATTAGCTGGGCCAGCATATATTGCCTATTATTAGTTGCCCTTGATGTGATGGTGAGCTACCTTCTTGAACTATTGCCATTGGGGAGGGAATTCCAGAATTTGACCCAAGCAGAGTGAAGAAATAATGACATATTTCCAAGTTAGAAAGGTGTGAAGTTTGGAAAAGAAATTGCAGATGGCGTTATGGACCAGACCAAAGCCCCTTCAAATATGTCAAGGAGATAGCCTAGACTTCAACTTTTATCTTACTGAAAAGCCAGTGTAAGGTGTTGTTTTCCAGATGTAACTCAATTGGTTACATTACACGGCTTCAAAACAAAACAAACTTTATTCTTACCCTACTGTCAAAATGCAAACAAAAGAATTAATATAACCTTAACTCTACTGGAAAACTTAATAGCACAGTAGATTATTTAACTCCTGAACAGTAACAGTTCCAACATAGTAACATCCCATAAACACTCTTGGCAGAGGTAAAGTCAGTAAAACAAATTATCTTACATGCAGTGCTGGCAGCAGAGACAGAAGCCAAGCTTTTAGCTATAACAGAGAGACAGATGTTGCAGCTTCCAAATCAGCTTTAAAAACCTCAACAACTGCTGAAAGCTAAACTAAAACCCTGGTTCTGTGGGAACCTGATTCTACCCATTCATGCTGCTTCAATCATTTCAACTTTAAAAAAAACCCAAGGTCTCACAAGCTGTTTACTTATTTGGCTTGGAGGAGACAGTTCAGTACCTATGACTCAAAACCTCTCTCACAAAAAAAACAGGAGAAACTATACTTCCTAAGGCCATCGTATTGTCACAGTGGTATCGTTTCCTTTCATCTACTGTCTTTGTCTTTATAGGTGGTAAAGTTCACAAATTTGGAAGGTGTTTTGGAAGGAGCCTTCGTAAATTTCTGCAGTGCGTCTTGTGGATAGTACACACTGCTGTTTGTGTGTGTGGATAGTACAGGTTTGAGACTTTGAGGAAAACTTACAGACGGTGTTATGGGCCAAACCAAAACCCCTTCAAATATGACAAGGAGATAGCCTAGACCTAAACTTTTATCTTATTGAAAGGCAAGTGTAAAGTGCTGTGAAACATTGTGCCAATCAAGCAGGTTGCTTTGACACAGATAGCGTCAAGCTTCCTGAATGCTGTCAGAGCTGCTCTCATCCAGCTACTTTCTTAACTTGTGCCTCATAATTGGTGCACAGGCTCTGAGGGAGACAGGAGATCAGTTGTTTGAAGTATTCCTAGCCTCCAGTCTGCTCTTACAACTATAGTATTTACATGACTAGTCTAATTGAGTTTCTGATAAATGGTAAGAGCCAGAATATTGGCAGTGGGGGAATTCAGTAATGGTAAAACTACTGAATGTCAAGAGGCGATGGCTGGATTCTCTCTTGTTGCTGATGATCATTTCCTGGCATGTATGTGATGCAAATGTTACTTGTCAACCTTGTGAACTAGATATCCTCCAAGTTTTGTTGCATTTGGACAGATTACTCCAGTATCTGAGGAGTCGGAAGCAGTACTTATTGGAGGTCAACTTTGATGTTTGCACAACTACGAATACCTTCATTTGTTCTAAGTGGGTGTAAACAATGATCAGAAACTGAACAGACTAACCATATTAATACTGTGGCTACAACAGCAGGCCAGAAGCTAGAAGTCCTGTAAGAAGTAACTCACCTACTAACTTGCCAAAGCCACAATGCACAAATCAGGAATTTTTTGGAATGGATTGCGCAGAAAATATTCTCAATGAGTAAGTTGTTTGATGAAGTTGCAGAATATAATGTCTTTTGGGGTTGTGTGAAGTCTGACATGTGATAAAGACCTGCTCTTGATAATCCAAATGATAAAAGTCCCACTTTCAAAACAAGGCCTAACCAAGATTAGACTAAGGCGAGCCTGCTACAAAAAACCATTCAACTGATTCTCTCGCATTAAGAAGTGGTTACAAGTGGTTCTTGGATTTTAGGATTTTATAAAAAAGATCAGAATTGCACAGACAGAGCTTGGCTGAACCATAAACTTGCTTATTAAAATGCAAAAAGCCTTGAGGCTAGAATAAATAGCTTTACACAACACTTTGATTGATTCAACCAAATTAAATCCCTTCATGTTTTAACCTAAGCTCTCACCCAAACACACATGATCATGACTTATTACAAAAACCTCTACTGAAGAAAACAGGTAAAACTCCTGTTTCTGCCCCAGGCCATGCTTAATTCAGACCCACACACAGCCTGAATCTGATTGATAATCAGATAATTAATAATTGATTAGTCAAAATTTCAGCCAAAATATCCCTCGATTTGGATAACTTGCATTCCAACACTCAGTTGGTCCTTCTAACGAGAACTTTCTGTCTGTGACAACACCTTGTGGAGCTGGAGGAACGCAGCAGGGAGAGGGAGAGGGAGAGGGAGAGGGAGAGAGAAGAGATGGGGTTGGGGAAGGTAGGTGGGGTCTTTAATCCTTGTGAGTGTTTGTCATAGAGTGACTGCAGGCTTGCGAGCCACCGTGATTCCTAGTGATCTTAGGAGTCTCCTTGTCAGCTCTGAAATTCTCCTGATGTAGGGTAACGTGGTCAGTGTGTTCAGGCATACTGTACATTCTTGCTGTTGTGTATTATAAAGACCCAATTTCTACAACATGCAGAACCAATGCAGTTTACAAAATACCACGCAACTACTGCCATAAACATTACATCGGACAGACAGGAAGGAAAATAACCATCAGAATGCGTGAACATCAGCTAGTAGCAAAACGACACAAGGAGCCCATAAGGGAGCAGGCTATTCTGGACTTAGTGCTATGTAATGAGCCAGGCTTTATAAAAGACCTTAAAGTAAGGGAACACTTAGGAGGCAGCAATCATAATATGGTAGAGTTCAGTCTGCAGTTTGAAAGAGAGAAGGCAAAATCGGATCTAATGGTATTACAGTTAAATAAAGGTAATTACAGGGGCATGAGAGAGGAATTGACAAAAATCGACTGGAAGCAGAGCCTGGCGGGGGAGACAGTAGACCAACAATGGCAGGAGTTTCTGGGTGTAATTGAGGACACAGTACAGAGGTTCATCCCAAATAAAAGAACGATTATCCGTGGTGGGATTAGACTGCCATGGCTGACAAAGGAAGTCAGGAAATATATCAAAGAAAAAGAGACAGCCTATAAAGTGGCCAAGAGCACTGAGAAATCAGAAGATTGGGAAGGCTACAAAAACAAACAGAGCATAACAAAGAGAGCAATAAGGAAGGAGAGGATCAAATATGAGGGTAGGCTAGCTAGTAATATTAGATATGATAGTAAAAGCTTCTTTCAATACATAAGAAACAAACGAGAGGCAAAACTAGATATTGGGCTACTCCAAATTGATGCTGGAAGGCTAGTGATGGGAGATAAGGAAATAGCTGAAGAACTTAATAAGTACTTTGTGCCAGTCTTCACAGTGGAAGACATGAGTAGTACGCCAACAATTGGGGAGAGCCGGGGGCAGAGTTCAGCATGGTAGGCATTACAAAAGAGAAAGTGGTAGAAAAGCTAAAAGGTCTAAAAATTGATAAATCTCCTGGCGCCGATGGGCTACATCCTAGAGTTCTGAGGGAGGTGGCTGAGGAAATAGTGGAGGCTTTGGTCGTGATCTTTCAAAAGTCACTGGAGTCAGGGAAAGTCCCAGACAATTGGAAAATTGCTGTTGTGACTCCCTTGTTTAAGAAAGGGTCAAGGCAAAAGATGGAAAATTGTAGGCCGATTAGCCTAACCTCGGTAGTTGGTAAAATTCTAGAATCCATTGTCAAGGATGGGATTTCTAAATTCCTGGAAGTGCAGTGTCAGATTAGAACAAGTCAGCATGGATTTAGTAAGAGGAGGTCGTGCCTGACAAACCTGTTAGAATTCTTTGAAGAGTTAACAAGTATGTTCGACCAGGGAAACCCAATAGATGTTATCTATCTAGACTTCCAAAAGGCCTTTGATACGGTGCCTCACGGGAGGCTGCTGAGCAAGGTGAGGGCCCATGGTGTTCGAGGTGAGCTACTGGCTTGGATTGAGCTTTGGCTGTCTGACAGAAGGCAGAGAGTTGGAATAAAAGGCTCTTTTTCGGAATGGCAACTGGTGACGAGTGATGTCCCGCAGGGTTCAGTGTTGGGGCCGCAGCTATTCACCTTATACATTAATGATCTGGATGAAAGGACTGGGGGCATTCTGGTGAAATTTGCCGATGTTACAAAGATAGGTGGACAGGCAGGTAGTACTGAAGAGGTGGGGAAGCTGCAGAAAGATTTAGAAAGTTTAGGAGAGTGGTCCAGGAAATGGCTGATGAAATTCAATGTGAGTAAATGTGAGGTTTTGCACTTTGAAAACAAGAATACAGGCATGGACTATTTTCTAAATGGTGAGAAAATTCGCAAAGCAGAAGTACAAAGGGATCTGGGAGTGTTGGTCCAGGATTCTCTAAAGGTTAACTTGCAGGTAGAGTCCGTAATTAAGGAAGCAAATGTAATGTTGTTGTTTATCTCAAGAGGGTTGGAACATAAAAGCAGCGATGTGCTTCTGAGGCTTTATAAGGCTCTAGTTAGGCCCCATTTAGAATACTGTGTCCAATTTTGGGACCCACACCTCAGGAAGGACATACTAGCCCTGGAGCATGTCCAGCGGAGATTCACATGGATTATCCCTGGAATGGTAGGTTTAGTGTATGATGAACGGCTAAGGACCCTGGAATTGTACTCATTAGAGTTTAGAAGGTTGAGGAGAGATCTAATAGAAACTTACAAGATAATGTATGGTTTAGAAGGGGTGGACGCTAGGAAGTTATTTCCGTTAGGCGGGGAGGCTAGGACCTGTGGGCACAGCCTTAAAATTAGAGGGGGTAAATTTAAAACTGAAATGAGACAACATTTCTTCAGCCAGAGAGTGGTGGGCTTGTGGAATTCATTGCCATGGAGTGCAGTGGAGGCCGGGACGTTGGATGCCTTCAAGGCAGAGATCGACAAATTCTTGATCTCAGAAGGAATCAAGGGCTACGGGGAGAGTACAGGAAAGTGGAGTTGAAATGCCCATCAGCCATGATTTAAATGGCGGAGTGGACTTGATGGGCCGAAAGGCCTTACTTCCACTCCTATGTCTTATGGTCTTATGGACACAGTGAACTTTCCTTAATATCAGTACACTCGGACAATGAGGACCATCAGTTTAACCGGTACAACGTAACTATAGTAGCCAGGCCAAACACAGGCACGCACGGGAATTCCTAGGAGGCATGGTTCTCAACCCGTAATGCAAATTAGACCCCGTACACAAACCCATACAAAACAAAACCGGAAATGACACTACTCACCCTAATGGACTGAACAGTGTAAATTCCAAGCGAAGTAGAACAACATTGTTTCATCAAAGGCCTCACTGATGATATTACCCACCTTGGTGACGAAACATCTGAATGAAAATAAGCCAGCTTGGCGAGCAAGTCAACAAACTCACCCACAACCTGAGCTATAAATCTTTGTTAGTACATCCAAGTCATATTTGAAGTGTGGTGTCATGAATGCTTCAAATGCAGTCATTTTTATGAACTTGAAATTTGAAGAATTGTTGATACTAAGACTTCTATTTTATAAAAGGGATAAACAACAGGATATACACATTTTTACAAAACAGCATGTTTGGTAGTCACGTATCTCACAATGATTGCTTATTTACTGGACACCTCCTGCTGGGTTTACAACTTGTCAGGCTGCAAAGTGTGTTTTTGCATATTGCTTCGTCATTGGTGATTAGCCTGTGAAGGAAGACACGTTCACAGCCTTCTCGCTGTTCCTTGAAGAGAACACTTGTCGGTCTGGTCTGTCCAGCAGCTTTGACGTTAGAAAGTTGCCAAACTGCTTCTGAAAGTATCCCCAGGGACAACTGCATGCATTCTATGACACATTTGTGCACCAGAATATCAGGCCAGAGTCACCTTGAACATCTCAAATGTAATCTGTTTTGCTTTCATTGACTATGACATATTGTTCAAAAATCTTTATCTTTGCCTTGTGCGTATGTGTGCTGAGTTATTTAGAGGGGTAAAAATGTATCTTTTCAAATTACAAACAACTTTTTTTTGAGAAGATGTAGAATTGTTTTCTTTCTATAATTAAATCAATAATCATTTGGTCATTAGTAGCTCAATATTGCTGAAAAGACATTTGATTGAAACTTTTCATCTTGCATAAGTACGAAAACGTAATTTTCCCCTTATAGTAACGTAAGAGAGGCATTATATTCTCCACGGCAGCAGTTAGTTGATGGCTGTCAGTTTTGATTAAATTTAAATCCAAGCAAGTTGACTGATTTCTGAGGACACTGCTCTCAGAAATTTACCAGAGAATGCCCAGTTTCAACTCAAAACAGATGACAAACTTGTATGCTACCTACTAACCTCATCCCACCTCCTTGACCTGTCCGTCTTCCCTGGACTGACCTATCCCCTCCCTACCTCCCCACCTATACTCTCTCCACCTATCTTCTTTTCTCTCCATCTTCGGTCCGCCTCCCCCTCTCTCCCTATTTATTCCAGAACCCTCACCCCATCCCCCTCTCTGATGAAGGGTCTAGGCCCGAAATGTCAGCTTTTGTGCTCCTGAGATGCTGCTTGGCCTGCTGTGTTCATCCAGCCTCACGTTTTATTATCTTGGATTCTCCAGCATCTGCAGCTCCCATTATCTCTGATACAAACTTGTATGTGTTTTGTTCCTGTCTGAGGTGTCAAAGAACAGCATGGCACAGTAGTCTAGCAATTAGCACTGTTGCCTCACAGTATCAGGGTCCTGGATTTGATTCCACCCTTGGGTCACTTTCTGTGTGGAGTCCGTACATTCTCCTCATGCCTGTGTGGGTTTCCTCCCACAGTACAAAGATGTGCAGGTTAGGTGGCTTGGCCATGCTAAATCGCTCATAATGTGCAGGCTAAGTGGAATCAATGGCCAAATGGCCTGCTTCCATACTGTAAGGGATTCCATGAACTGAGTTTGGGCATTTATATGTGCAGCTTCAAATATATGCAAGAATGTCACACTGCAATCCCAACTGAATTTTAAAGTGAGTGTCAGCATGATTCTTAGCACAATCAGATTTAATGTTTTATATTGCTTTGTGTTTTGCTAGCATGAGCTAGATGGGTCAGTTTGGTACAGTCAGTATGTTGCTTGTTGTGAACATTTGAAAGTCAATTTAAGATTAGCCAAAAAGATTGTCATTCAAATGAGTGATTCAGTATGCAAATTTCAGTATCAGTGTGATACCATATGTATAGGTTGTATATTCTTAACAACTGGTGGATCATATGAAATAGTGTCTCCCTCTGGCTGTTCGCTTGCAAAATAATCAACACTCTTCTCATACAGCACATGAAGGTTATTTCTCCTATATAGAGGTGTTTTGTAGGCACGATCCTTGTGAATGCAAGACAAAATATCTATTTGGAGTAATAAATCAATAATCTGGGGATTACGAAATGGTTAACAGTACTTTTTAATCAAATCTAGAGAGACATGTAACTAGCCATATCAGGTAGTAGGTAAACTAATAATATTTCTGTTGTAACTTGTGGACAGTAGCACTGGAGAAAGACAGCGCACACCTCCCATCTCAGTTATAACAGTAGTTACAGCTAGCAGACAAAAAAAAACACAGCAGCCACCTTATACACAGCAATGTGGACAAATTGGACAAATCATTCTTCTACAAATGTTACAAATAATTTACAAAACTTACAAGTCCATTATGTTTTGGGGCTGTTTCAAATAAAGGTTAAACAGAGCAGAGGTGTCAAACCACTGTTCAAAGTCATACTCACTACAAGCTTTACAGGGAAGTGTTAGGAAGATCAGATTTTATTAATGGCTACACTTTAAACGATTTAATTTTAATATAAAATGGAGTTAGAGGTTTGGAAGATATTAATTCAGCATTTCTACCCAGATACAAGTTTGCCGATCACACTGTACTCTGAAAGGGAAACAGGCTTTAGAAAACTGCTACACTAACAGTATTCAAGGTTTTCTTTCCACACTCAATTTATTCTAAAAGGGAAGCCACACTGCAGGAGCGAGTGAGAAGGGTGAAAAGAAATCATTCCATTTGGTTGGCAGGTGTGGACTGCAAATCAATAGGATGTTACCATACTTGGAAGAACTTCAGTGCCAGAAGAGGTAACAGAATGAGCAAGGCACTGAAGGGACATGGGCAAAGATAAGCATTGCTTTTGTAAAAAAAATGTGTGTACTAGTTGATCGGAAGTCAATTAAAGTTGTCAAATGTAAGAGTAAAAAATTCCCAGAATGAGTTGCAATTTGGAGTTAGGTTAGGCAGGAGAGAAATTTGGAGTAATCAAATCTGGAATCAAAAAGGTGCGAATTAACATTTTAGTGGCAATGAGAAACAGTAGAGATAGGGGTACAAACAGGTGATGCAAATGGAAAAGTAATGGTCTTCTGCAGGTCAAGAAACAGGAATTGAAACTCAATTTGTCATCTAATAAGATGCCAAGGATTTCCTATAGTGGGTGTGGGTGAATTGAAAAAACGTGGAAATTTTAGGTCATGAACTCAAGCGCAACAAGACACACGCTGGAACTTCAAGATAACAAAGTGTGAAGCTGGATGAACACAGCAGGCCAAGCAGGATCTCAGGATCACAAAAGCTGACGTTTCAGGCCTAGACCCTTCATCAGAGAGGGGGATCGGGAGAGGGATCTGAAATAAATAGGGAGAGGGGAAGGCGGAGCGAAGACGGATAGAGAAGATAGGTGGAGAGGAGAGGAGAGGTGGAGAGGTGGGGAGGGGATAGGTCAGTCTGGGGAGGACGGACAGGTCAAGGAGGCGGGATGAGGTTAGTAGGTGGGAAATGGAGGTGTGGCTTGAGGTGGAGAGGAAGCCACACCAGGTACAGTGGATACAGTATACTACATCGGCAGATGTGCAGGTGAACACCTGCTTAATATGGAAAGTCATCTTGGGGCCTGGGATGGGGGTGAGGGAGGTAGTGTGGGGGCAAGTGTAGCACTTCCTGCGGTTGCAAGGGAAGGTGCCGGGTGTGGTGGGGTTGGAGGGAAGTGTGGATCGGACAAGGGAGTCACGGAAAGAGTGGTCTCTCCCGAAGGCAGACGCAGGTGGGGATGGAATAATATCTTGGGTGGTGGGGTTGGATTGTAGATGGTGCAAGTGTTGGAGGATGATGCGTTGTATCCGGAGGCTGGTGGGGTGGTATGTGAGGATGAGGGGGATTCTCTTAGGCCGGTTATGGCAGGGGCAGGGTGTGAGGGATGTGTTGCGGGAAATGTGGGAGACAAGGTCAAGGGCGTTCTCGACCACTGCGGGGAGGAAGTTGCGGTCCTTGAAGAATGTGGCCATCTGGGATGTGCGGGAGTGGAATACCTCATCCTGGGAGCAGATGCGGCGGAGGCGAAGGAATTGGGAATAGGGGATGGAATTTTTGCAGGGGTTGGGTGGGAGGAGGTGTATTCTAGGTAGCTGTGGGAGTCGGTGGGCTTGAAATTTCTAGATGGTTGCCTGAGATGGAGACAGAGAGGTCCAGGAAGGTGAGGGATGTGTTGGAGATGGCCCAGGTGAACTTGAGGTTGGGGTGGAAGGTGTTGGTGAAGTGGATGAACTGTTTGAGCTCCTCTTGGGAGGAAGAGGCGGCGCCGATACAGTCATCAATGTAACAGAGGAAGAGGTGGGGGGGACCGCTTTGCAGAACACCTCTGCTCGGTTGGCAATAAACAACTGCACCTCCCAGTCGTGAACCATTTTAACTCACCCTCCCATTCCTTAGACGACATGTCCGCCATGGGCCTCCTGCAGTGCCACAATGATGCCACCCGAAGGTTGCAGGAACAGCAACTCATATTCCGCTTGGGAACCCTGCAGCCCAATGATATCAATGTGGACTTCACAAGCTTCAAAATCTCCCCCTCCGCCACTGGATCTCAAAACCAGCCCAGCCCGTCCCCGCCTCCCTAACCTGTTCTTCCTCTCACTTATCCCCTCCTCCCACCTCAAGCCGCACCTCCATTTCCTACCTTCTAACCTCATCCCGCCTCCTTGACCTGTCTGTCCTCCCCAGACTGACCTATCCCCTCTGGATGTGAGTTTGCTCGCTGAGCTGGAAGGTTAGTTTTCAGCCGTTTCGTCACCATTCTAGATAACATCATCAATGAGCCTCCGACGAAGCACTGGTGTTATGTCACGCTTTCTATTTATCTGGTTAGGTTTCCTTGGGTTGGTGATGTCATTTCCTGTTTTTTTCTCAGGGGATGGTAGATTGATTTGGAGCCAGTGTGTTTGTCGATGGAGTTCGGTTGGAATGCCATGCTTCTAGGAATTCTCGTGCGTGTCTCTGTTTGGCTTGTCCTAGGATGGATGTGTTGTCCCAATCAAAGTGGTGTCCTTCCTCATCTGTATGTAAGGATACGAGTGATAGTGGGTCATGTCGTTTTGTGGCTAGTTGATGTTCATGTATCCTGGTGGCTAGCTTTCTGCCTGTTTGTCCAATGTGGTTTTTGTCACAGTTCTTGCAACGTATTTTGTAGATGACGTTTGTTTTGTTTGTTGTCTGTATAGGGTCTTTTAAGTTCATTGGCTGCTGTTTTAGTATGTTGGTGTGTTTGTGGGCTATCCTGATGCCAAGAGGTCCGAGTAGTCTGGCAGTCATTTCGGAAATGTCTTTGCTGTAGGGGAGAGTGGTTATGGTTTCTGAGCCCGTTTTGTCTGTTTGTTTGGGTTTGTTGCTGAGGAATCGGCGGACTGTGTTCATAGGGTACCCATTCTTTTTGAATACGCTGTATAGGTGATTTTCTTCTGCTCTGCCTAGTTCCTCTGTGCTGCAGTGTGTGGTGGCTCGTTGGAATAATGTTCTAATGCAGCTTCGTTTGTGGGTGTTGGGATGGTTGCTCCTGTAGTTCAGTATTTGGTCCGTATGTGTTGTTTTCCTGTAGACGCTGGTTTGAAGTTCCCCATTGGCTGTTCGCTCTACTGTGACATCTAGGAATGGCAGTTTGTTGTTGTTTTCCTCCTCTTTTGTGAATGTTATGCCTACATCAAAGACATTTCCGAAATGACTGCCAGACTACTCAGACCTCTTGGCATCAGGGTAGCCCACAAACACACCAACACACTAAAACAGCAGCTAATGAACTTAAAAGACCCGATACAGACAACAAGCAAAACGAACATCATCTACAAAATACGTTGCAAGAACTGTGACAAACACCACATTGGACAAACAGGCAGAAAGCTAGCCACCAGGATACATGAACATCAACTAGCCACAAAACGACATGACCCACTATCACTCGTATCCTTACATACAGATAAGGAAGGACACCACTTTGTTTGGGACAACACATCCATCCTAGGACAAGCCAAGCAGAGACATGCACGAGAATTCCTAGAAGCATGGCATTCCAACCGAACTCCATCGTGGGAGTGTGGGATACTGCACCTCAGCAGGTATGGGAAATGGTCCGGCGCCTGGACCTGTGGGCCTTCGATCTGGTCAGGGGTAACGACTGTCGCTCCTCGGGCCTGGCTATTCTGCTGCGGGGGCGCAACCTCACCATCTCTCAAGTTCAGGAGTTGGTGGGGGGGTCGCCTCCTAGTGGCTGACGTCACCTACAGGAACGCTCCCCTGAGGCTGATCAACGTGTACGCCCCAGCGGTACGGAGTGAGCGGTTGGCCGTCCTGCAGCGGCTTCCACCCCTGCTGGCTACGTCCAGGCTGGTCATCCTAGGTGGAGACTTCAATTGTATCATCGATGCAGATGGAAGATCCGGCGTGGGGACAGCGGGTGGGGGGAATCAACTGGACGTCACATCCAGATTCCTGATGGGCATGGTGAAGGACGCCAAGCTGCTCGACGTCTTCAGTGCCCCTGCAGACGGAGTGCAGCGGAGGTACATCTGGTCGCAGCCAGACGGGTCTATTCGCTCAAGGATAGACTTCCTGTTTGTGTCACGGGCGTTCTCGGTCAGGTCCACTGGCATCGAGCCGGGGTTCTTCTCTGACCACTGCCTCCTGCTGGCCGACTGTCACTTACAGGACGACCAGCAGGCTGGCAAGGAGACGTGGAAGCTCAACAAGACTCTGTTGACCCCAGAGAACATCGAGGACCGTAAGAGGGAGTACGCCGGTTGGAGAACCGTGAAATCCCTCTTTGAGTCTCCGGGCGACTGGTGGGAGACGGTGAAGGAGAACATCAAGAGGTTCTTTGTCCTCAAGGGTGTTCGGAAGGCCAGAGAGAGGCAGGGAAAGCTGTCGCGACTCCAGAAAAGGGTGCAGAACCTGCTCCTTCTGCAGTTGATGGGGGTCGATGTCATGGAGGACCTCTGCGAGGTGAGGGGCCAGCAAGCCTCGCTCTTCACCGCGGAGGCCTCCAAGATAATCTTCCGGTCCAGGGTCCGCTCCGTGGAGCAGGACGAGACGTGCTCGCGTTTCTTCTTTCAGAAGGTGCACAAAGAGAGCTCTGTGCTTAGCCTGCTGAAGGAGGACGACGGCTTGGTGACGTCGTCTCGGCCCGACATTTTGAGGATCAGCAGATCCTTCTATGCCGGACTGTACGACACGAAGCCCACGGACAGCACGGCCTCCGAGTCGTTCCTGTCGTCTATCACTGAGGTCTTAGACGACGGCACGAGGGAGTGGCTGGACCGGCCGATATCCCTGGACGAGCTCACCAGAGCCCTCAAGTCCTTGGAGAGGAATAGGACTCCCGGGAGCGACGGCTTACCGGTCGAGCTCTATTCCGCTCTGTGGGACCTGGTCGGCCAGGACCTGCTGGAGGTGTACGATAGTGCGCTTCGGGCAGGGGAAATGTGCAAGTCCATGAGGAAGGGCATCATCACCCTTGTTTACAAGAGGAAGGGGGAGAGGGAAGAAATTAAGAATTGGCGTCCCATTTCACTATTGAACGTGGACTACAAAATCCTGGCCAAGGTCATAGCCAACCGGGTCAGGTCTGTCCTAGAGTCCTTGATTCACCCTGACCAAACCTGTGCTGTGCCGGGCAGGAAGATCGCTGAGAGCCTCGCGCTCATCAGGGATACGATCGCCTACGTGCAGGACTGGCAGGTGGACACCTGCCTCATCAGCCTGGAGCAGGAGAAGGCCTTCGACAGTGTCTCTCATGCTTACATGAGGGACGTCCTCTCCAAATTGGGGTTCGGGGAGGGCATCCGCAATTGGATCTGGCTGCTCTACACCAACATCGTTAGTGCAGTCTTGATCAATGGGTGGGAATCGGACAGTTTTCCCGTCAGATCTGGAGTCAGGCAGGGCTGCCCTCTCTCTCCTGCCTTGTTCGTGTGCCGTGTGGAGCCCTTCACCGCATCCATCAGGAAGGATGTAAGCCTGAAGGGCGTGACTATCCCAGGCAGCGGAGGTCTTCAGGTCAAGACCTCCCTGTACATGGACGATGTCGCCGTCTTCTGCACCGATCGTCGGCCGGTGAGTAGACTGTTGGACATCTGCAGCCAGTTTGAACTGGCCTTGGGTGCCAAAGTCAATAGGGTTAAGAGCGAGGTCATGTTCTTCGGGAACTGGGACGACTACTCCTTCATCCCCTTCACCGTCAGGACAGACTACCTGAAGGTGCTGGGTGTTTGGTTTGGAGGAGCTGGGGCGTGCACTAAGACTTGGGAGGAGTGTATCACCAAATTGAAGCAGAAGCTGGGCAGGTGGACGCTCCGGTCCCTCTCCATCACAGATAGGAACCTGGTTGTCAGGTGCGAGGGGCTTTCGGTACTGTTGTATGTGGTGCAGGCCTGGCCTATTCCCTGGACCTGCGCCACTGCGGTCACCCAGGCCATCTTCCACTTCATTTGGGGGTTGAGGATGGACCGGGTCCGTAGGGACACCATGTACAAAGACCTGGAAAATGGAGGGGGGAAGGGCATACCGAACGCCACCCTCGCCCTGACGGCTACCTTTGTGTGTGGCTGCATCAAGCTGTGCGTAGATCCTCAGTACGCAAACACCAAGTGTCACTACTTACTGAGGTTCTACCTGTCCCCGGTGTTGCGAAGGATGGGCCTGGCCTTGTTGCTGCGGAACACTCCGAGTAGTTGGACCGTCCTGTACCACCTGTCCTTCATGGAGAAATTTTTGAAAGGAAACACCTTTGACCACAAGGCCGTCAGGCAGTGGTCAGAAAAAGCAGAGGGTGGATCCCGTCGTGTGGTTTCCCACACAGACTGCCAAAGTCGTTTGGCAGAATGCCTCATCACCAGAACTTTCAAACAAGCACAAGGACATTGCTTGGCTGGCGGTGACAGGGGCTCTGCCAGTGAGATCCTTTATGCATGCCCAGAATCTCTGTGCCACCACACGCTGCCCTCGAGGCGCCTGCAGTGGGGACGAGACTGTCGATCATCTCCTTCTGGGGTGTGCCTATGCGCAGGAGGTCTGGAGGGGGATGCAGTGGTATTTGTCGAGATTCGTCCCGAGCAGCTCCGTGACGCGGGACTCCGTGCTCTACGGGCTGTTTCCCGGGACGCACACCAAGACCAACGTCAACTGCGCCTGGAGGACCATCAATGCGGTGAAAGACGTTCTTTGGTCTGCCCGCAACTTGCTGGTCTGCCAGCAGAAAGAACTGACCCCGACCGAATGTTGCAGACTGGCGCACTCCATGGTCCAGGACTACATGTTGAGCGACGCACTAAAGCATGGGGCAGCCGCCGCCAAGGCGCGGTGGGGAAAGACCACGATATGAAACCCCTCGTCCAGAATAGAAAAAAGGGCGCTATCTGGTAACTGGGCCCAGCTGGCGCCTTCCCCAACTGGTCAGGGGGCCAACTGGGACTGTGCGGGGTGATGACTGCCGGGGTATTTTCTATGCTTTGTTTTTTTTCTTTTTTTTTCCTTTAGTTGGTGTACGTACCCCCTGGGTAACCCGGAGTGGCTTGCATGACTGGGTAGGTGTATAAATATTTTATTTTTTGTACATCTTATGAATAAAGTATATTTTTTCAAATAAAAAAAAGTGACGAAACGTCTGAAAACTAACCTTCCAGCTCAGTGAGCAAACTCACATCCAGAACCTCAACCTGGGCTACAAATCTTCTCAAAACTTGCTGACCTATCCCCTCCACCTAGCTTCTCTTCTATGCATCTTCGGTCCGCCTCCCGCTCTCTCCCTATTTATTTCAGAACCCTCTCCCCATCTCCCTCTCTGAAGAAGGGTCTAGGCCTGAAATGTCAGCTTTTGTGCTCCTGAGATGCTGCTTGGCCTGCTGTGTTCATCCAACTTCACACTTTGTTATCTTGGATTCTCCAACATCTGCGGTTCCCATTATCTCTGAGCACTCGAACTTCCACCGCTACCTGCCCCCCATACACATTTTTACCTAGGGTTTACAAGAAATTTCAAACTTTGGCCACAGTGTGGAAAAAAATTGCAAAATACCAATTCTCAATGTATGTCTCAGAAGTAGCATAGTGTGAAAGACAGAGATGATTGGAGTTGGTTTCATTGTTTGTAATCTTTTGCCTTTCCATCCTCTGGAGATTCTATAGCTCTATCTCGTTAATCTCTTCCAATTTTATGATCAACGGAGTATTCTGGTCAATGTTCTGATTGTTTGATCACTTACTTGAAATAGAATGGCATACAGGATTAGGATGAAGATGGGAGTGAGCGTAGGGCGAAAAAGAATAGTGGATTGAGGTGAATTGCTCCTTTCCAAATCAGAATAGATACGTCGAGCTCAGTTCAGAACCAAAGAAGGGTCAAGGCCCGAAACATCAGCCTTCCTGCTCCTATGATGCTGCTTGGCCTGCTGTGTTCATCCAGCTCTACACCTTGTTATCTCAGATTCTCTAGCATCTACAGTTCCTACTATCTCAGCTCAGAACTATTCTGCATTCCTTAAATTATAATTGATAGAGCCGAAAGGTTTTCCGATCGTCTTGATTCTAAATTAAATCTATCCCTCACCACATCGAACGAACACGTCAAATCATTCAACGTGGAAACACTTACAGCTCCTCCCGCTACATCTTGTTTGAAACTGCAGGGTGGATCTAAACAATTATACGTCTCCCAGGAACAGGCTCCGAACAACTGTCAATCATTCACCGCCACGTCCTCTTATTATTCAGGTGAAAACATGTTCGTTCCCCTCGAGGCCTCCCTAACTTGCTGAGACACAAGCAATCAAAATAAAAAAAGAACTGCGGATGCTGGAAGATACGAAACAAACAAAAACAAACTGCCGGGGAAGCTCAGCAAGCCTGACAGCATTAAGGAAAAGGGAAAACAGAACGAACGTTTCGAGCTCAATCACCCTTCTTCAAAACTGGCAACATAAACTGCCCAGAGGTTACACCCGCCCCTTGCCAAGCTCTCATTGGAAAATTGTATCAGAGAGATATTGCTTAGCCTGCTGTGTTCATGCAGCTCTATACCTTGTTATCTCATTGGAAAATGTCCACGTCAATCAGATAATTAGACAAGGGCGGCCATATTTCGAGGCAAAACCTCGATACGTACATACTAGCTCTGAACCGACCAGAATTTCTTACCGGTTAATGGTGTTCGACTTTTGGGGGTCCTGTGAAACAGTTAAGATTTGAACGGTGTTACGTGGCCGTTTCCTGGGTGATCCCAGTGAAGGTTCGGTGGTGAAACCGTGTCTCGCGAGCACGGGTTCTGTTGCCTTGGTGACCCTTAGACCCTCGCCCTCTGGATTTACCTGCGGAGCGCAGGTTGGGCTTTGTCGTTCCCGCTGAACGTAGGTTCGCGATGGGTCACGGACTGAAATGCAGTGTTGCCTTTTCCTTCTTCGCCGTTTTTGCGGCTTACTGGTACCGGCAGCAAGTGGGCAATGAGCTGGACTCGCGTTTAGAGACTGTGCTGACTTCGTTGTTGAAAGCAGAGAGCAAAGTGGATCTGAACCGGCGGCCCCGAGTGGCAGTAGGTAGGCAATCAGAGATCGCCGTCACTTATCTTGTGTGTTCCATTGTTGTCTATTATTGAATACTTCTCTGGAAAAACAAGTTTTGAAGGCTATACAAATGTAAGATTAGTTTACCTAGTTCAACATTTTATATTTTTTCAATATTGGCGCAATATCCTCATAATCCTTATGTTGCTTCAGTGGAGAGTCTTGAAACACACTGTAAGCTGCACAGCTGTTATTTTAGAGATAATGGGAACTGCAGATGCTGGAGAATCCGAGATAACAAAGTGTGGAGCTGGATGAACACAGCAGGCCAAGCAGCATTTTTAGGAGCACAAAAGCTGACGTTTCAGGCCTAGACCCTTCTTCAGAAAAAGCTGTTATTTTATTTCAAGATAACAAAATGTGAGGCTGGATGAACACAGCAGGCCAAGCAGCATCTCAGGAGCACAAAAGCTGACGTTTCGGGCCTAGACCCTTCATCAGAGAGGGGGATGGGGGGAGGGAACTGGAATAAATAGGGAGAGAGGGGGAGGTGGACTGAAGATGGAGAGTAAAGAAGATAGGTGGAGAGAGTGTAGGTGGGGAGGTAGGGAGGGGATAGGTCAGTCCAGGGAAGACGGACAGGTCAAGGAGGTGGGATGAGGTTAGTAGGTAGCGGGGGGTGCGGCTTGGGGTGGGAGGAAGGGATGGGTGAGAGGAAGAACCGGTTAGGGAGGCAGAGACAGGTTGGACTGGTTTTGGGATGCAGTGGGTGGGGGGGAAGAGCTGGGCTGGTTGTGTGGTGCAGTGGGGGGAGGGGACGAACTGGGCTGGTTGAGGGATGCAGTAGGGGAAGGGGAGATTTTGAAACTGGTGAAGTCCACATTGATACCATATGGCTGCAGGGTTCCCAGGCGGAATATGAGTTGCTGTTCCTGCAACCTTCGGGTGGCATCATTGTGGCAGTGCAGGAGGCCCATGATGGACATGTCATCAAGAGAATGGGAGGGGGAGTGGAAATGGTTTGCGACTGGGAGGTGCAGTTGTTTTTTGCGAACTGAGCGGAGGTGTTCTGCAAAGCGGTCCCCAAGCCTCCGCTTGGTTTCCCCAATGTAGAGGAAGCCGCACCGGGTACAGTGGATGCAGTATACCACATTGGCAGATGTGCAGGTGAACCTCTGCTTGATGTGGAATGTCATCTTGGGGCCTGGGATGGGGGTGAGGGAGGAGGTGTGGGGACAAGTGTAGCATTTCCTGCGGTTGCAGGGGAAGGTGCCGGGTGTGGTGGGGTTGGAGGGCAGTGTGGAGCGAACAAGGGAGTCACGGAGAGAGTGGGCAACCCCGCCCACGGCCGACGGAACCCCGCCCACGGCCGACGACCTCATCGCTCCGCCCACAACCTCCACAGCCTGCAACCCCAGAGGAGACAGCCACACTGAGGCCTGCCGCATCTTCACCATCCCCCCAGACCTCCCACTGACTGAGGACGAACGGTCAGTCCTTAGCAAGGGGCTCACCTTTGTCCCCCTACAACCACACATCAACGAATACCAGTCACGGTCGGACATAGAGCAGTTTTTCCGCCGTCTTCGCCTCCATGCCTACTTCTTCAACCGGGAACCCAACCCTCCTTCCACTGACCCCTTCACCCGCTTCCAACACAAGTCCTCCTCCTGGACACCACCCCCAGGCCTCCTACCCTCCCTCGACCTCTTCATCTCCAACTGCCGTCGAGACATCAACCGCCTCAACCTCTCCACCCCTCTCACCCACTCCAACCTCTCCCCCGCAGAACGGGCAGCCCTCCGCTCCAACCTCAACCTCACCATCAAACTCGCAGACAAGGGTGGCGCAGTGGTAGTATGGCGCACTGACCTCTACATCGCCGAGGCCAGACGCCAACTCTCCGACACCACCTCCTACCGCCTCCTCGATCATGACCCCACACCCGAGCACCAAACCATCATCTCCAACACCATTCACGACCTCATCACCTCAGAGGACCTCCCACCCACAGCCTCCAACCTCATTGTTCCCCAACCCCGCACGGCCCGTTTCTGTCTCCTTCCCAAAATCCACAAACCTGCCTGCCCTGGTCGACCCATCGTCTCAGCCTGCTCCTGCCCCACCGAACTCATCTCCACCTATCTGGACTCCATTTTCTCCCCTTTGGTCCAGGAACTCCCCACCTACGTCCGTGACACCACCCACGCCCTCCACCTCCTCCAGGACTTCCAATTCCCTGGCCCGCAACACCTCATATTCACCATGGACATCCAGTCCCTGTACACCTGCATTCCGCATGGAGATGGCCTCAAGGCCCTCCGCTTCTTCCTGTCCCGCAGGCCCGACCAGTCCCCCTCCACCGACACTCTCATCCGCCTAGCTGAACTCGTCCTCACACTCAACAACTTCTCTTTTGACTCCTCCCACTTCCTACAGACTAAGGGGGTGGCCATGGGCACCCGCATGGGCCCCAGCTATGCCTGCCTCTTTGTAGGTTACGTGGAACAGTCCCTCTTCCGCACCTATACAGGCCCCAAACCCCACCTCTTCCTCCGGTAC
This sequence comes from Stegostoma tigrinum, assembly GCF_030684315.1. Classification (NCBI taxonomy): domain Eukaryota; kingdom Metazoa; phylum Chordata; class Chondrichthyes; order Orectolobiformes; family Stegostomatidae; genus Stegostoma; species Stegostoma tigrinum. Next base: position 79,070,782 of record NC_081362.1, on the reverse strand, counting down.
ATTGATGACTGTATCGGCGCCGCCTCTTGCTCCCCAGAGGAGCTCGAACAGTTCGTCCACTTCACCAATACCTTCCACCCCAACCTTCAGTTCACCTGGGCCATCTCCAGCACATCCCTCACCTTCCTGGACCTCTCAGTCTCCATCTCAGGCAACCAGCTTGTAACTGATGTCCATTTCAAGCCCACCGACTCCCACAGCTACCTAGAATACACCTCCTCCCACCCACCCTCCTGCAAAAATTCCATCCCCTATTCCCAATTCCTCCGCCTCCGCCGCATCTGCTCCCACGACAAGACATTCCACTCCCGCACATCCCAGATGTCCAAGTTCTTTAAGGACCGCAACTTTCCCCCCACGGTGATCGAGAACGCCCTTGACCGCGTCTCCCGCATTTCCCGCGACACATCCCTCACACCCCGCCCCCGCCACAACCGCCCCAAGAGGATCCCCCTCGTTCTCACACACCACCCTACCAACTTCCGGATACAACGCATTATCCTCCGACACTTCCGCCATTTACAATCCGACCCCACCACCCAAGACATTTTTCCATCCCCTCCCCTGTCTGCTTTCCGGAGAGACCACTCTCTCCGTGACTCCCTTGTTCGCTCCACACTGCCCTCCAACCCCACCACACCCGGCACCTTCCCCTGCAACCGCAGGAAATGCTACACTTGTCCCCACACCTCCTCCCTCACCCCCATCCCAGGCCCCAAGATGACATTCCACATCAAGCAGAGGTTCACCTGCACATCTGCCAATGTGGTATACTGCATCCACTGTACCCGGTGCGGCTTCCTCTACATTGGGGAAACCAAGCGGAGGCTTGGGGACCGCTTTGCAGAACACCTCCACTCAGTTCGCAAAAAACAACTGCACCTCCCAGTCGCAAACCATTTCCACTCCCCCTCCCATTCTCTTGATGACATGTCCATCATGGGCCTCCTGCACTGCCACAATGATGCCACCCGAAGGTTGCAGGAACAGCAACTCATATTCCGCCTGGGAACCCTGCAGCCATATGGTATCAATGTGGACTTCACCAGTTTCAAAATCTCCCCTTCCCCTACTGCATCCCTCAACCAGCCCAGTTCGTCCCCTCCCCCCACTGCACCACACAACCAGCCCAGCTCTTCCCCCCCACCCACTGCATCCCAAAACCAGTCCAACCTGTCTCTGCCTCCCTAACCGGTTCTTCCTCTCACCCATCCCTTCCTCCCACCCCAAGCCGCACCCCCCGCTACCTACTAACCTCATCCCACCTCCTTGACCTGTCCGTCTTCCCTGGACTGACCTATCCCCTCCCTACCTCCCCACCTACACTCTCTCCACCTATCTTCTTTACTCTCCATCTTCGGTCCGCCTCCCCCTCTCTCCCTATTTATTCCAGTTCCCTCCCCCCATCCCCCTCTCTGATGAAGGGTCTCGGCCCGAAACGTCAGCTTTTGTGCTCCTGAGATGCTGCTTGGCCTGCTGTGTTCATCCAGCCTCACATTTTGTTATCTTGGAGTCTCCAGCATCTGCAGTTCCCATTATCTCTGTTATTTTATTTCAGTTGCACCACTCTGGTCTGGATTTCCTTTGTGCACATCTTTCGATCTCAGCTGTTTTGCCTTAATTTCATGTATTTTGTTCCTATACCAGAAGTGAATAGGAGATTTGGAGAAAACACCTTTAGGAAAGTTAGCATTCAAACGAGTGGCGAAAGTATAAATGCAAATTGCTAGACAGCAGGCTCATCTGTTTGTTTTTTTTTTAAAAAAGACATGTTAATTCTTTTTGTAACTGAAAGTTGTCTGTTAAAGGGCCTTGTAGCATGAGGAGGAAAATAGTCTACTTTAGTTGAATCACCAAGAGGTAATTAATGGGCTCAAGTATCTAAAGTGTTCCAAAGCAGAAAGCAATACAACTTAAAAAATACAATATCTTTAAAAATCCTGCATATTCAGGTACTTCCTGGTTTCACGGTTTTTGATATTTTTTTTCTGTGTTGCTTTAGCTAAACTGGAAGTTTTATCATAAGTGTTAAAACCTGTAGTGGTTTCTGATGAAGGGTCTAGGCCCGAAACATCAGCCATTCTGCTCCTATGCTGATGCTTGGCCTGCTGTGTTCGTCCAGCTCTACACCTTGTTATCTCATGGTAGTAAAGCCACTGGTGGCTTAGGATAACTGGCAATAATACCAATCAAATGGGAAGCACATCCAGTACCAAAGGATAGAGCTGATTGGTTGATAAGTGGCTTAGTAGAAGCTTTGCCATGGGGAATGTACAAATTTAGAATTTACAGTCATATTATGACAGTGTATTGGAAATTTTATTGGTCAATACAAAGTGTATAAGTGCTGTATTTTGTAGACCGCACACATACACACACTCTGCCTGTTTGGACTCAATAAAATAGGTGACACCTGTTTGGTTCATTTCTCAGGGCACTATCTTGACTGACCAATGTTATTTGTCTTTAACTGATCCTCCATGACAGTGTCTTGACCAGTCAGAGCCCACTTCCCAACCAATTGAGCACTTTACGAACAAATGGTAGTTTTCCCCTTATTCTTGTATCTCGTGAATTATCCTGATGAGTGCAAGATGAGAAGCTTCAACAAACTGTGATAACATGGTGTGTTATCTCAGATTCTCTAGCATAGGCAGTTCCTACTATCTCTCCAGCAAACTGTGCCTTTTTTTTTTCAGCAATGCGCAACGACTGGGAGTCTAGATTTCAGGTAAGGGACAGGGAGTTTAGAGGGGATGTGCGAGAAACAGATTTCACCCAGAAGGCATTAGGAATCTGGAATTTGCTGCCAGTAAAGGTGGTAGAGGCAGAAACCCTCCTAATGTTTGTGTTTATATGAGCACTTGCAATGTCAAGGCATACAACACTATGGGCTAAGTGCTGAAAAATGGGATTAGAATAGTTAGCTGCTTTTTTTTTGAAACCAGCACAGACTTGATGGGCCAAGACTCTCTTTCTGTGCTGCAGACCTCTAATACTCTGATTCTGTACTGTCAAATGACACAACTTTTATATTTGGAACAATATTTTTCAAGTTGATCTGTTGCGTTGAAATTGGGCACCTTCATGTTATAGTCATTGGGTGTGCACCAAAAAACAAACGTCTGTATAAAATTGTGCATATGTATGTGTTGCGTTCTCCAGGACAAACTGGAGATATTCTGAATACCCTTCGAGTTTAGGTGTCTAGAAGCACCTAGGGTTTGAAAGCATCACAAAGGGGATTATAGGTTCTGTAGTTGGAGTGGCTAGTAGGCAAGCCTAGGGAAAGAGTTTAAATTTGGAAGGGACCAGACCCTGAGTGTATGGGGTGATCTGGTGATATTTGGGGCAAAATGATACTGCAGTGGCAAATGGAATATCATAATCTGCGTATTTATGTTGCATTTGCATAACAATATTTCCTCCCATTTGATTTTTTGAGAACATCTGTTATTACTGATTTATTAATGGGGAGATGGCGATGTTGTGATGTCTAAAAATCCAGACATACAGGTTAATGCTGCTGTCAGCTGCTGGAATTTAAATTTAATTAATATAAAAGAAATCTGGAATATAAACCCAGTCTCTGTATTGGTGACCATGAACCTGTCATTAACCCATCTGGTTCACAGGCAAGGAAATCTGCCATCTTTACCGAGTCTGGCTGACATGTGACTCCAGATTCACAGCAGTACGTTGACTAGCAACCCACTCTCTAATCTTTGGCAGTGGAGATAGGCAACAGATACTGGACTTGCTAGTCATTCCACATCCTGTGAATGAATAAATATGAAAAATAAACTTGTTAATGTTGCTTGATTAAAGGACATTTTGCCACTGTGCTGATGTCATGCTGTTTATATTATTTCTATAAGAAACAAGTTTTTAAACAAGTGTTAGCTTGCAAAGTGTAGAGGGAGGGAGGCCTTTTGATCTGTTCATAAACCAATAACTATAAAGCAAACCAGGAATCTGCATGGTAGCATATTTTAATCGTGTTAGCCAGTTATAGACTTAACAGTGCAGGAGCAAAGGACTTTGGATGTTGGACATCTGGAATTAAACCAAGTATCAAATCTGTTGACTACTTATTAAATTCTGTTATTATAATGTTACCTGTTAATTTCTTGTGCACTAGTGTGACTGCAATTATGTTTTGTTAATTTTGTCTTTCCAAGAATGGGAAATTAAGCAGGAATAAGGCAGAACTGGATAATTCAAAGGCCTTTTGGAGAAGTCTGTAATGGTTGAAGTGGCCAGGAAACTCATTGGGGATGTGTCGCATAAAGGACTTAGAATAAAAATAACAACTTGCATTTACTAAGCACATTTTTTAAAACTGTAACAAAACATCCACAGACACACAACACAATGGACCAAAGTGTATCAAAGACCATTTAAAAATCTTCTGTGATCCACCAAATAATTGACAAGAAGTTAGGGTTTTAGTTCTTGTTAACTTGCCAAAAGGTGGTAAAAGCGGGTTCTATTGCAGTTTTCAAAAAGGAAATAGATAGGTGAAAAGGAGAAGTTTACAGGCCTTGCAAAAAGGACCTGGAAATGAATCTGACTAGAATAGTTCTTTGAAAATGCGCACAGCAATATAATGATTACCATACAAGCTGGACTTCAAGCTTTCTTTTTAAATATTAATCATACACTTATTTTGGCCTTGCTGTAGGTTTTGGTGGCTGTCTTGACATTGTGGCAGATGGAATTTCACTGTTAAAGAAAGCTGGCATCAAACCGAGCAAGAATGCTGTCCATCATAGTTTCATCACATCAGAAGAGCAGTTGGCTGAAAGCTTTGCATACTTCTTTCCTCCTGGAGCTGCATCTGAGTAAGAAATTAGCATGAATGAAATTTAGCATATTGAACATAGACTTTTAATCAAAAGTTTGGTGATGTTTACGGTCTCTGGAGAATAAATAATATAGTAACTATGATTAGGAGATGGCATAGATTTTCTTCCCCCCCAAAAAAGAATTCTGTCATTCCTACCTGATTTGGCTTATTTTACTACAGACCCCCAGTAACATGGTTGACCCTTAACCCTAGACAATTAGGGTGGGCAATAAATTTGAGCTGAGCCACGTCCAATGGACTAATAATTTTAAAAAAAACAAACATTATCATTTTGATTTCATTCAAGGAGAGCAGTAGCAATTTTGATTGGGCTGATAGTCATAAGTATAGTGCGTAACATTCTTTTCATTTTAAAGGATTGTGCTGTGAATTGAGATTACATTTAGCAATAACTTATACTATCAGAACAGTTTTGAAATAAAATAATATAGTATTTGAAAGAATACATACGAACCTCAGGGGCAACTTGTTTAAACACAGGGTGGTATACATGTGGAATGAGCTGCCAGCAGAAGGGACTGAGGCAGGTACGTTAACAATATTTTAAAAGGCATTTGGTTGAATACATGGAGAGGAAAGATTTCTAAGGATATGGGCCAAGAGCAGGGAAATGGGGTTAACATGGATGGACCATTTGGATTGAAAGGCCTGCTTCCATGCTGTATGATTCTGACTGTGTGAATGAGTATGATCGTCCACCTGTGAAATCCCATGTCACTGGTCATGGGTTCTGTGGGTCCTTGCATGTCCAAGTCCAATCCTACAGCTGCATCTCCAACCACACATTTGGCAGGTATTTCCAGGAAATGAAAATAGCCCTTGACCAAAAACAAATCTGCTGGCAAAGCTCAGCAGGTCTGGCAGCTTCTGTGAAGGGAAAAAAAAGTTAACATTTTGGGTCTGGTGACCCTTCCTCGGAACTTCTGAGGGTGGGTTACCAGACCTGAAACTTCAACTCTTTTTTTTTAACCTTCATAGATATTGTCAGACCTGCTAAGCTTCTCCAGCAATTTTGTTTTTGTTCCTGATTTACAGCATCTGCAGTTCTTCCAGTTTTTATTTGAAATAGTCCTCGAAACTGGTGTTCCTTCCTCTGGTTCCTTTTCCAAACTTCTTGCCAATGGGTGTTTGCAAAGAATTGTTCCTTTATTATACAAGATTTTTGTCCAATCTGGTTTCTTTTGATGTCAATGCCTGGGATATCCTTGTGCAGTTAGAAGGTATGTGTGTGCTTATTTCCACCCAAGAGTGGATGCAGGAGAAGGTAAAATTTGTAGGGCACTTAACAATTAAAAATGGCCATATTTGTGATTTGATAATATGTAAAATGTGATTCAATGAGAGAGGTCAGCCAAGAGGTTGGATGTGCATGATTTGAATTTATATGGCAAAGAAGGATTAAGGAAGGAAAGAAGTGCAGCACAGCTGGGTGGGGTGAAGAGAGCACAAATAAAGTTACTGAGGATGGTGAAGAGGCTGAGAGATGAGAGTAGTGATTTTTGAATTTTTTTTTCCAACTTTGGGCATGGCAAGAAGACTTTTTAAGTAAATTGAGTGAAACAAGGTGATGCGCAAAGAAAGAATAAGAACCATTGGACTAAGGGTTCAAGCCAAGGTGTAACTTGGTAGAGAGAGCAGAGATAATGGGAACTGCAGATGCTGGAGAATCCGAGATCACAAAGTGTGGAGCTGGATGAACACAGCAGGCCAAGCAGCATCTCCTAAGATGCTGCTTGGCCTGCTATGTTCATCCAACTCCACATTGCTGCTCTCTCTACCGAGATAACATTGTTATCACTGGCCTAGGCTGAAGAAGCAGTGATGGGTATAGACACCAAAAAGGCTCTATTCAGGGATTAAAGTATCATATTAAATTGAAATAAATCTGGTTGAGGAGCAATGATCAACAGTGAGTTTGGGGATAATAAGGACTTTGTTTAACAACTGAAAAGACATTTTTGTAGAGAGATGCAGAAAAGGCAGTTAACCTGAATCCAGATGCAGAGTTGACAGGGTCAACAGTGAAAATGGTGAATTTTACATGAAGAAAATAGGCATAGTTTACATCCCAGAGGTGAAAACTGGGTGACAGCTTTGATGAAATAGTAGAAAGAGCTCTTGGAGTTGTTGCTGATAATGAGAGAGTTCCAGGTGCCAAAATCTTTCATAGGATTCTGGGGTGGTGGGTGGGGAGAGTGTAGGAGGTAGAGGGAGGTTATACAAGGTTGTTGTAAAGCGTTTGGTGCAGAAAGTCTGACCGTTTCTGGGAATTGGAATGGTACAGTACTTGGTAAAGAGATTTGAATGGGGCTATGATAATAGAATGGAAACATTGGAGTTGTTTTTGTTTTTGTTTTCTTAAGGAAATAGAAATGAAGAGCTGTTATCTGCAGCAGTATTCACAATGCATTAACAAATTAATATGGAAACTTAGGCCTGGTTAATTGTCAGATATTAGGATACGTAACAGATAAATGGGAAAATAAATAGATAACAGGAGGCAGTCCAACCTTCCAGTGGTGGGACAATATTTGCAGATAAGGTACAGTTAGTACAGAGGATTAAATGAGTTGTTGTAGTTTCGAGAATGATATGTAGCTATTTTGAGGGTGGAGTATCAAAAGATGATCAAACAAAGTATTTCATTCTTGTGGGAACGAAGATTCAGATATGTTATGGTATCAGTTGCAGGGTAGAAAGAAGGAAAAGTTGAGGTACTGCAGAGGAGCCAAAAGTTTGTATTTTGGATCAAGTCAGGAATAGACTGAAACCAAAGTAACAGTTCAACTAGTAGCCAGTGACCAGCACAGCTATAGATAGAAGTCACAGTAGCAGTAGAGATGCAGACTGATTTCATTAACTGCTCACGTCAGCCCTTTTGTCCTAAATCTGCATAAACTTGGTGGGGACTTGTCTTGCTTTAATTTGGCCGATCAGTAGCTGCCTTATCTGAAATCTTAAAGAAAACTCAGGTATTCTTAAGCTTTATAAGTAAGGATATAGAGCTGAAAATAAAAGATGGAATGTTTTGATGTAAAAGGCTGTAAGTTAGTGATATTTTGATCACATCTCATTGTAGCATATCCCATTTTTCTGCATCAATCTTGCTTTCACTGACTTACTTTGGTTTCTGATTAACAAATAAATCTAAACTGTATAGTCAAGATTTTAAAACCTCTCCCTGTATCTGCAATCTTTTGGCTTCTTTTAACCCTCCAGAATTATCCCTATGATTTTGGCCTATATGTGGTTAGCACTGCTGCCTCACAGCGCCATGGACCCGGGTTCAGTTCCAGCCTTGGGTGACTGTCTGTGAGGAGTTTGCACATTCTCCCTGTGTCTGCATGGGTTTCCTCTGGGTGCACCGGTTTCCTTCCACAGTCCAAAGCTGTGCAGGTTAGGTGGTTTGGCCATGCTAAATTGCCCACGGTGTTCAGGGACGTGTAGATTAGGTGGGTTATAGGGGATAGTTCTTTTTGGGGTGCTCTGAGGTTCGGTGTGGACTTGTTGGGCCGAAGGGCCTGTATCCACACTGTAGGGATTCTGTGATTCTATGTGTGCATCTTTGATTTTTAATTATTTCATTGGCCATGCTTTCAGATGTTAAGGCCCTACATTGGACTGATGCTGACTAAGCCAGCAATCATTGCTCATTCCAATTTACCTTCAAGAAGATGCATTGAGCTGCCGCCTTGAACTTCTGCAATCCATTTGGTGCAGGTAGCCCTACAAAGTCATTGGGGAGAGTTCCAGAATTTTTACCTAGTCACACTGAAGCTACAACAACATATTTCTAAGTCAGGATAGTGAGTGGGTTGTGGGGGAATTGTCGGTTGTGGTATTCCTGTATATTTGCTGCCCTTGTCCTTATGGATCGTAATGGATGTGGCTTTGGAAGGTGCTTCAAAGGAGTCTTGATGAAATCTTGTAGGCATAACGCACTGCAGCTACTGAACTTCGGTGATGAGGGGAGTGCATGTTTATGAATGACGTGCCAATCAAGTGGTTGCATTGTGCTGAATGCTAACACGCTTCTTAGGTCTTGTGTCCTCCTTGCATTCCTCCAGCACATTAAGGGATCCTCTAGTAAGATGTTGATGGCTAAGCACTCTATTCCACCCAATTTTGTATGAAAAGGTAAAGCAATCACACCATAGGTAATTATCTAGAGAATTTCTATGATAAACATTGTGTGTTGGGCCAAACATAGCCCACAGAGGAAATTCAAGAACGACAGAAGAACTTTCTAAGCTTGCTATCTAACAGTCAACCTAATGGTTGGGAGTATTTTATAATTCTGTAAGGAGGGCTAAGGATCTTGTAAATAAAAGGAAAATAGAATATGAATTTTACATAGAATGTAACATAAGCTGGCACTGTCAGTGCATTTTATATAAATTTACATAAAGGAAAAGGTATCATAGACAAATGTGGGTCAATTGCAGGCATAGTCAGGAAAATTTAGTGAGAGGAGAAAAGAAATGGCAGACGAGTAAAAACAAAGTAATCATTTGAGAAAAGAACTGCAAGCAGGAGAAGGTAAATCAGCCGTTTGAGCCTGCTTTGTCATTTAATGTAATCATTGCTGATCTCTCAATTCCATATTTCTGCTCGCTCTCCATAATCCTTCAACACATTACTCAATAAAAATCTGTTTCCTCTTTAAAATTTACTCGATTTTCCCCAGTATCCAGCACAGTGAATGGTAGTGAATTCCATAGATTTGTGTCCTTTGATAGAAGTAATTTCTCCTCGTCTGTTTTAAATCTGCACTGCTTAGATGAAAACTGACTTTGGCAACTTATTCACACAGTGGGGTTCGCATATGGAATGAACTACCAAAGGAATTGTTAGATTTTGTTACAGTTGCAATTTTTAAAGGCCATTTTGACAGGTACATGAATAGGAAAGGTTTAAACGAATATGTACCAAACATGGGCAAATGGGACTCATTTAGTTGGCATGGACGAGTTGGACTGAAGGGTTGTTTTCTGTGCTATATGACTCTCACTGTGTTGTTGGATCCAAACTCATGCAGGCAAGAGGAAAGTATTCCATCACGTTCCTGATTTGTTCCTTGTAAATGACGGACAGACTTTGGGCAGCCTGGAAATGAATTACTTACTGCAGACTAACCTGTAGTCTTTTCTGTAACCATAAAATTTTTATGGCTAGTCTAGTTCATGTTCTGGTCAATGGTAACCCCCAGGATGTTGAGAAGAGGACTCAGTGGTTATGCCACCTTCCTATTGTCTGATCATTAGCTCTGAATATTGCCTTGCAATATCAAATATTGTTGGATAATGCTCCTGTAGATCACCTTATGTTGTACAATGCATAGTAAAACTACGATAAGTCCAAGTGCAGGGGCCTGCTCTGATCTCTGTTAAGCCAAGCTTCGAAAAGACTGAGAAATGCCTTATGTAACTCAATTTGTGTACAAGTGTGCTCAGTGTCAGCTCAGAAAAAGCAAGTGCAAACAGGAATGTGGTAAGAAGTATGAGAAAAATGTCTTCATTTTTCCACTTATTTGCACATTATAATGGCCTGACCTTGCCAGGTAAAACAAAATGGACTATGTTGGGAGTTGGCTCTGGAGTTTCTGGTTAGCTTGCAGTCTCTGGATGAGTCTGATACATTCCGCAATGTTGTCAGTGCAGTCAAATGTGTTTTGTGTTTAGCTTGTAGTATAAAGTGCTGATGCACCCCTATCCACTGTTTCCTCTAAGTTGTTTTCTGCTGCAGGGACCTGAGTTCCTTGTGGGGTATTGATGTCTGGAACTGACAGTCGTTGCCATAATTGGCATGTTCCTGCCTTTTCAGGTGACTGCATAGTTTAGAAGGAATGCTGCCACTAACTCCCTAGGCCTCATTGCTTATGATGCCCTGGCGACGCTACGCCTTGCTTTGAATCAGCCCAGGCATCTATTACTGCAGGCGAGCTCCTTGTACCCTAGGGTGACTCTCCTTTCCTGCTGGACATGGTACATTTTTCTACTTGAGTTACTTTGAACCATGTTAGTGGAGCTTCTTTAACCTCTGAAAGGATAACAGTTCTCAACCTCCATGCTTACTAAAGGGAATGCCTATTAGTTCCAAGATGATAGCCTTGTGCTTCAGAATGATTGATGAAATTCAATAGTGGAATCTCCTGCTTCTTAGGGACATCCATTTTTAACTTTGCACCACGGTTTTCCACTGGCTGTATTGGTTTCCTATTGTCTTCAATCAACAGCACTTCTTAACTTTTTCTCATTTTTTTGGGTTTGAACATTCTTTCATAGCCATTATTCAACATAACGTTGTCTTATCAGTTATTTCATGCTCTGACGTGGCCTAACTCGGGTTCTATTCACTGGCATTGTTATATGGCAAGTGTGCATAAATTTGACTAATTTGGAATTGAGTTCCTAACTTATACAAATCATGGATTTATACAAATCTATTGGATTTCCTATTTTGCCATAGGGAATGGCTGACAACTTTGCCATAATTGATGTTTCAGGTTATCTGAATTTGACTCATTGTAATTTCATTGTAAGTATGAAGTGATTGGTTTTTTTTTAGTTTTTGTGTTGAAGAACATTAGCACCATGGGAAGTATTCTAGGGGTATTTGCTCCAATTATGTTTTTAATGTGCCTTATTTTGAGAAAAGAGATCTGAGAACTTGAGGCTCTTTTATTTAAAAAAAAGGCCTGGTGATCAGGAGGTATTCCAAGTTATTTTGATTTAAGGTTGGCAATATTAACACAGTTTGCGTTCCTAACTAAAGTATGTAGAGTGAATAACAAATGAATAAACATCAGACTGTCAATGTAAAGCATGAGGTGTGGTAGGGAAGGTAGAATATGGAAGAGGATAATATTTTTTTAAAAATGGGTGCAAGACTGAATGCATAACTATTCCAGGGGCAGCATGGTTATTATGAGCTCTCAGCCTCCTATGTTAAAATTTTTAAATGATATTCTTCCTTTCTTTCTTTTATGTCAGTATCATTTTTTTAAAAATTATTTTCAGACGCTTTATTTCCAATGATACACTGTTTCGTAAGTTGGTGAAAGCTACCCAGGGTCTCCCTCAAGTACGATGGTCATTAGGTGGAAATGCACCAGTCATGGCAAATCGCCTTGCCAAGGAAGGATGTGAAGTACTCATTGGGAGTCGACTTACGCCTGACCTTATTGATGTCCTTCAGGAGCATGTGACTGGTTTGTAGCAATAAAATAATGCTTGGCTTAAACATGTGCGTAAACTTGAAAACACCAGCTAATGTGAACAGCTTAGTTCAGCATATTTAATTAATTGAGCACCCCATAGTAGCTCTCACACGTGTAAAGAAATATGACATCACCACTAATGTGAATTGATGTGAATTATGCAAGAAAGCCTGCTTCGGTTTTGAGAACAAGTGCATGAGGTTTGCGAAGGGAATTGTCAAAAAAGGCCAAGCTGCTAAAATTTTCTTTCACTATGGTGTGGTCGAGCAGTAATCAGAGGAACAAAAGTTGTGAGGAGTGGACGGTTGAAGGATTTCTCTGAAATAAGATTGTTGCTTGGTTTTGGAGAGGCTTGAAGATGGGAATGACAGTTTTTAATAGAATGGGCAGAAAAGTCATGGTATTATACAGCATGAAACAGACCCTTCGGTCCAACCAGCCCATGCTTACCATAATCTCGAGTTGTACTAGCCGTGCTTGCCTCCATTTGGCTCATATCCCTCCAAACATTTCTTATTCATGTATTTGTGTAAACGTCTTTTAAATGTTGTAACTGTACCTGCATCCACCAGTTCATGTGAAAGTTCATTTCGCCAAAGAGCCTCTGTTTTTAACAGAAAATGGCCCTTCATGTCTTTTTGTAAATCTCTTTCCTCTATTTAAAAAATACATCCCCAAGTCCTGAAATGCCCCACCCTAAGGAAAAGACACCTGCCATTCACCTTATCTATATGTCCTCATTATTTTATAAACCTCTATAAGGTCACCCGTCAAACTCCCTAAACTCCAATGGAAAATGTCACAGCCTGTCCTTTGTGATTCAAACCCTCCATTCCCTGAAACATCCTCGTAAATCTCGTCTGAACCTTCTCTAGCTTAATAATATCCTTGCTACAACAGAGACCAGAACTGGACACAGTACTCCAGAAGAGGCCTCACCAACATCCTCTAGATCCTCAACATAATGTCCGCGATTCCAACGTTCAAAAGTCTGAGCAATGTAGGCAAGCATGCTAAACACCACCTTTTACTGCCCTATCTACATATGATGCAAACCTCAAAGAATAATGTACCTGAACCCCTAGTTTTCTGCCCAAGGCCCTACTTTTAATTTTATAAGTCTTGTCTGTCTTTGTTTTCCCAAAATGCAATACCTCACATTTGATCCAGATTAAGTTCTATCAGCCACCCTTCAGCCCATTGACCCAATTGATCAAGATCTCATTGTCATCTTGGATAACTTGCTTCACTCTTCACTATACTGCCAATCTTTGGTATCATTCACAAACTTACTAACCATGCTTTCTATACTCACATGTAAATTATTTATGTAGATGATGAACACTAGTGGAATACTGCTGGTCACAGGCCTCGATTCTGAAAAACATCAAAGGAAGGAATGATGTGAGCACCGTTAGTATATGGCAAAACAGTTCACTGCAGAGTTTTGGACAAAGTGGAGGTTTTGGAGAGCAGAGGGTAGAGGATCAAAAGAGAATCTTGGAGCAGTTGAATTTGCAAGTAACAATCTGTTGGAATCTCAAGGCCAAGGGCTTTGTCCTATTGATTACAATGCAGATTCACAATGTAATGAATTTGCAATAGTTGGATTTTTTTCACTTCATACTGGGTAACAAATAAACAATAACATTGTTCTTTATCAATACAAGTGAAAGATGGATGGATGAAATTGAGATACAGACTTTAAAAGAATAGGACTAATTCAGGATTTAAGAACATTATGATTGATAATTATAAAAGTCACTAATTGGATAGTTCTTGCAATGGAAAGTGAAAAGGTATGGAGTAAAGGGGAAATAAGTCAATGATATATCATCAATCACTGTACCTCCAGTCAGAGATATCAAATTATATTAGTGGGATGTAGAAGTTGCTGAGTTAGTTGTGATCTTAATTGGGAAATTAATGAAAGAGGTGTCAAAATTGATGGTCGAAAAAAGACAAAAGTCCATTTGGTTGGCTTTGTATCGTTTTTGGTTCACAATTTCAAGCATGTTGTTGGCGGAAAATGCTGCATTTCTGATATAAGGTTTTGTACTCTCAATTAGGATGGGACTAAAAACAAATTGGTAGACCAGTCACACTGAGCTGCTATTGCATACCTCCTAGTGACTATAAATGTAGAAAATAATTCAGAATAGATCCAGAGCAAACACAATTTAGTTTAAATTTAGTGCTGTTTATGTTCCTACTGAGATAATGTATAAGTAATCAATTTGCCTTTTTAGTTTGAAGAAATTTACTCTGTGACAGTAACGAGTGGCTGTGTTTAGTTCAAGTTCTGCACCCAGTAAAACCAGTCTCTGGATTGAACCTTGTAATTCTAACTTGTTTGTCTGTGAAGATATTTTTCATTTGAAGAGTAAGGTGCTACAATTTCTTGAGAGCCTAAAAATCATCTTTTAAAAAAGATCAATAGCCATACTCATCAGCTCATCAGTTGAGAGAATGGGTGTGAAATATGGCTTGATTCTGTGGGTGTGGTAACGATGCTTCGACATTGAGTTCCTGTTTAAATTAATTATTATGTCTAATCTCTTTATATTTTTCCTTATGGCTATACGCCTTCGTGATAGATAATCATGCAAGCCTTGCTCTGTATCTTTCAGGTTACATTGTGGCCTAGCAGTTTAGGGGTAATGTTGCTTGCGTTGCTATGTGAGAGTGAATGTAATATCCCATTTTAGTTGTGTTTTTTATTTCCTTGCCTTTCCATGTTGGTCAATCTCAATTTTTGCCAATGAAATCCTTTAAGATAATAAAGGGGACCATGTGATAATATTATGGCTCATCTGATCTGTGGCCTTAACTGCATCTGCATCTAATCGTAAAATATGTTTTAAGCTCAGGACAATGAGTAGAGCTTCTAAAAAGAATATAACCTGACTGGCATGGAGCTGATTGTAATGTTGGTGTTTTCATTATTGGCTTTAGAATAAGTTAATAAATTCTTGACCCCTTCAAATGACTGTTCTTCCTTTCTAGTTACAAGCAAACCTGTAGATGAAACTGACATTCACCTAATTCTGGAGTATTCCTCCGGTGCCAAATGGGGGAAGCTAGTGTCTCGAAGAGCAAACAGGTTTGTAGAATCAGTTTGCACAAATTGAGGTAATTAACCAAACTATCATACAATTTTAATAAATAATTGTAAGCTAGTTTGCATGCTCATCATTCATACCAAGTTATTTCATAAATTGACTTGTAAAACAAATGCCTCTGAAAGCATTTCATACCGACTTATATTTAAAGTCCTTGGTTTTCATTTTACTGACTTCTCTAATTTAAGTGTCTACTTTTGACACGTCTGCAGAGGAGACACGTGTTCCCATTATGTTTTATTTCTGTTTGATGCGTCCTTTTTCAATGAGTTGTCAGCACAGCTCAGGTAACAATTTAGTAAGAAAAGTCAGAATCTTAATCTCCGTCTGCTCTGTGATAATGGGAACTGCAGATGCCGGAGAATCTGAGAAAACAAAGTGTGGAGCTTGATGAGCTTAGGCCAAGCAGCATCTTAGGAGTACAAAAGCTGACATTTCGGGCCTAGACCCTTCTGAAATGTCAGCTTTTGTGCTCCTAAGATGGTGCTTGGCCTGCTGTGTTCATGCAGCTCCACACTTTGTTATCTCTGTCTGATCTGTGACAAGTTCTTGACACTTTGGTGTTCTGTTCCAGAGATTGGATGAAGCTATCTCTACAACTATAAGATCACCTGCAGTGTGAATCATTTTTATTCCAGAGCTGCAATTTGAGCGATATAAATGTGTAAAATGAGAGTTTGTGTTAAACGTCATTATAAGTGATGTACAGCATAGAAATAGACTCTTTGGTCTAACTCCCCGTGCTGATCGGATATCCTAATTTAATCTGGTCCCGTTTCCTAGTATTTTGCCTCTATCCCTCTTAAACCCTTCCTATTAATGTACCTTTCCAGATACCTTTTAAATGTTGTAATTGTACAGACTCCACCACAACTGGCAGCTCATTCTATACATGCACCACCCTCTGCATGAAAACTTTCTCTCTTGGATCCCTTTTAAATCGTTACCTGCTCGCATTAAATCTATGCCCTCTCATTTTGGACTCCATTACCCTGCGGAAAAGACCTTGGCTGTTTCCCCTATCCATGCCTCTCATGATTTTACAAACCTCCATAAGGTCACCGCTCTGTCTCTGACTCTCCAGGGAGCAGAGCCACAGGCTATTCAGCATCTCCCTCCAGCTGCAACGCAGGTAACATGCTTGTAAATCTTTTATGAACCCTTTCAAGTTTCACAACATCCTATGTAGCCGGGAGACCAAAATTGAAAGCCATATTCCAAAGGTGGCCTCACTGTTTTCCTGTAACTGCAACATGACATCCCAACTCCTATATTCAGTGCACGGATCAATCAAGACGAGAGTACCAAATGCTGCCATCACTATGCTATGAACCTGCACCTCAAGATCTCGTTTTGTTCAGCAAAACTTCTTGGGACCTTACCATCAACTGTGTAACTCCTGCCCTGATTTTCCTTGCCAAAATGCAGCACCTCACATTTATCTAAATTAAACTCCATCTGCCACTCCTTGGCCCATTTGTTCAAGTGAAGTAACCTCCTTCGCTGTCCACCACGACACCTATTTTAGTATCATCTGTAAACTTGCTAACCATACCACCTATATTCACGTTCAAATCATTTATATAAAATGATAAAAAGCAGTGGACCCAACACACAGCTTTGCTGCATGATACTGGTCACAGGCCTTCAGGCCAAAAAGTAACCCTGCACCACCACTCTGTAAGTCCTGTCTTTGAGCTAATTTTGTATCCAAATGGCTAGCTGTCCCTGGATTTCATGAGATCTAACCTTGCTAACCAGTCTATCGTGTGGGACTTTGTCAAATGCCTTACAGAAATACATGTGGACAACATCCAGTGCTCTGCATTCGTCAATCTTCTTTGTCACTTGAAAAAACTCAATCAAGTTAGTGAGATATGATTTCCTGCACACAAAGCCATGTTGACTATCCCTAATCAGTCCTTGCCTTTCCAAATATGGGTAAATCCTGTAACAAAACATCTTTTGAATCAAACGCAAAAGACGACAAGAAATGATTGTTCTAACTTGGCTGAAGGAGAAAGCCGAAAATTAACACTGGTTGGGATTTTCAGACTGAGTCTGAAAGTGGGAGAGTTTCCAGGATGGAAGTCCATTACCTACTGAGGTGAGAGCGCCTGCTATATCTTCTGGCAGTCAAGCAACTGGTGGATTTTCTGCCAAAATTAGCACCTTGGGGGAGGAAATCCTGGTCAACCAGAGGCTGGCAACACCATGTTGGAGGATATGCTGCTGCTGGGCCACCTCCCCTGGGGTTGTAAGATGGAGGATCACTGCTGGTAATGCCAGGTGTTGTTTGACTTAGGGGTGGGAGGGTTGGGGTTTTGGGGTTAGTTCTTAAATGAGGCATGGGCTCCGATTTGAGACCAGTAGTCTCAGTTCCTCTGCTTCAAAATTAGTGCAGAGCAAATGATCCCATCTCTCAAACTGATCAGCCAGTCTCTGCCAAGTGGGATGACCCTTTCTCATCCTGCCTAACCCTGAATTAATTGAGTTGTCTTCCTCTGCGGCCGCCTTGCCCATTACTTTTCAAGAAGAGTCGATTTCACCCACTATGTGGTTATCTGTGTTGTCCTGCTCTTTTCATCTAAATGTTTCTAAATATGTCAATGTGATAAATGTACTTAACTGTAGTTGATAGTTTCAAACGCTGAAAATAATCCATTGTTTGACCTCCTTAGGTTCATAGTCCATCATGACACTTCCAATCCCATTTTGGAGTCACTTGAAGACTTTCAGGCTCAACTCCAGCAGTTTAAACCATCTCTACTGATAATTAGTGGGCTTCAAATGATGGATAATTTTCCCTTTCGACCAGGTGAGAGTGAAATGTGGTTGCATTATATGTTGCAAATTGAAGCTGTTAAGGAAGAGAGGTAGTTTCCAGAAGCTCTTGTAGACTTGTAACTGAAGCTGCAGATTAAAATTTAGAGTTGCATTGCTCCTGTTGGAAACTGAAATAAACAAAATTATTGAAAGTAAAGCTTGACTTAAAAATAATTGTTCATATTATCAACAGCACACTTTCCCTGAGCTTCTTGCTAGTACTGAAAATCAAGTTCCTATTCCAGATGTCACTGTACTGTGATCAAAACTCATTTCCTGTACAGACAATTACAATAGAGTACCAAGGAGCAATGGCACAGTTTGGTGATGCGTGGAATCAATTTCTCTTTGTAGTATTTCCATATTTGCAATACTGCTATGAGATCTGTTCTCATATTTATGCAAATATGGAAGTTGGATATTTGTGGCCTTTCTTAACCTCTCTCAAAATGTCACCATCTTTTTGCTTTAGAATCTGAGTACTTAATTGTATATACCATTAGAAAATCAAGTGTTAACACGGTTACACTCTTGTTATTCTTTGTGTGGCATGGGCAAGTTGGTGTTCGGCCGCAGGGCTTAGTTCCATGTTGTATACTACTTTGACTCTGTGCTCCTCAAACTGTTTCCCTGGTCCCAGTTTTGTGGAGGCTTACCAGAAGATGCAGGGAGAGCCCTGAAGCCTACTCCTGAAGTGTTTTCCAGTGCCCTTTTCAATGAGAAAATAGCTGTTTTCTGCTGAAATAACCTACTCTCAGATGCGCAGTTTGGATTCTGCCAGGGCCACTTGACTCTTGACCTCATTACAGCCTTTGCCCAAACATAGACAGAGAGCTGAACCGATATAACTTGCGAGAAAGCGATCTAAGCATCAAGGCAACATTTGATTGATTATAGTAGCATGTCCTCGTAATAGAATTAGTGGAAATTGGAGGAATAAGTCTCTGGCCATATCTAGCGTCTTAGGCAACTAATTGTGGTTATTGAAAGCAAATCATCTCATTTCCAGGACATCACTGCTGGAGTTCCTTATGCAGTGTTCTGGACCCAACCATCTTCAGCTGCTTAATCATAAATGACACCACATTTTCCCCCCATTTTAAGGTCAGTAGTGGGGATGTGCAATTGAATAGTATTCAACACCAATCGTGACCTCTCGAATATTGAAATATGGTGTGTCCATATTCAACAAGATCTAGAGAGCAGTGAAATTTAGGCTGATGTGTGGCAGATATGTTCCTTGCCATTTATGTGCCAGGCCATAACCATCATCTGGTCTAAAAGGAAAATCATTTTGAACCCATTAATTTCCAAAGAGAGAGAATTTGACTGTTACTCCTTCAAATTCAGTGGAATTACGGTTGCTGAATCCTCCTTTCTCAGAGTTACTACTATCCAGAGCCTGAACTGAAATAGTCATACAAATACTGTGGTTACAAGAACAAGTCAGAGGCTAGGAGCTCTGTGGCAAGTAACTCCCCACGTGTCTGCCACCCACAATTTACAAATCAGGACTTTAATGGAACGCTTGCCACTTGCCTAGTGAGCAGTTTAACAACACTCAAAGCTTGACACATCCAAAGAAAAAGAATCTGTTGCATGCAACCCATCCGGCACCTTCAACGTTCACTTCCTGCACCAACAATGTGCAGTTGTAGCAATGTGCGTCATCTACAAGACGCACTGCTCAATTCTACAAGTGTCTTTCAACAGCATCTTTCAAACCCGTGACCACTAGTGCCTTGAAGGACAGGGCAACAGATTCATGAACACCATGCCTGCAAGTTTTCCCCCTTCTAGTCTTGCACCATTCTGATTTGGAGCTGTACCACTGTCCCTTTACTGATGCTGATTCAAAACCTTGAAACTAACTTCCTAACTGCAGCACTTTGGTGTCCTTAAGCCCCCCATGACAGTTGTGGTTCAGAGGGAAACTCCGTGTTTTTTTTTCCAATGCAACTGGAGATGGGTAGTTAATGCTAGCAATGCAGTAAGACATATGACATTAGCTTGAAAGTTACTTTTATATTTTTTGATCATGTAGCAATTATGTTTATTAAATGATATATTAGATGCAAAGGAGCCTTAGTGCATTGTGTTGACATTTAATGTAAATGTTTGACTTTTCCTTTCGAGTGGCCTTGAATTTAAACATTTGATAAGATGACTAGTACTTAATTAAACGCTACTGTATTGAAGGCTTATTACATGCTGTGTTTACGCACAACTCTCAGATCAAATCGTCAAAGGATTCATTGTCTTCTGAAGGTACAGTTGCATTGTGTTTTGGTGAGGGTCCTTGAATCTTTGCATCTTTAATGTGCTTTAAAAGATCCAAACTAAAATGCACTTACAAATAACATACAGGAATGAAGAAGTCCAGTTGTATTGTTGAAAAGTCAATGCAATTACTGTTCCTACAATGTGGAAACGGGCCATTTGGCCCAACAAGCTCACCAACCCTCTGAAGAGCATTTCTGCCCCCGCCCCCACCCTTTCTCTGTAATCCTATGGCCAATCCACCTAACCTGCATATCTTTTGGATTTGGAAGGAAGCTCACGCAGACATGGGGAGAACTTGCAAACTCCACACAGTCACCTGAGGCTGGAATTGAACCCAGGTTCCTGGTGCTGTGAGGCTGCAGTGCTAACCACTGAGCTGCCATGCCACCCTAAGCAGTACATTGCACTTGAGCCAGGTAGGACTCGAACTTCTAGGCTTCAGATCCAAAGTCCGACACATTATCCCTTGTGCCACTGGCCTAATACCTGCCTTGGCACAAAAATCCCTTTATAACTCTATAATCTTTGCAATTCGCTAATTTTTATTACTAATTTTAATTAACATTTAATGCATGAAATAATTAGTATGATTTATGCTGTTTTATTGTTATATTGAAGTAAGAAATTGAAACACTTGAAACAAACTTTTAAAGAATTCTTTGAATTTACCAAATTCAAAGTGCTTCTTAATGGTTGCATGTGCCAGTAGTGGTTACTTATTTTGGAGGAGAGGAACAGGAGTGGGCTTTTCAGCCCCTTGTATCTGCACAGCCATTCAATTAGATTATGGCTAGTCATTATGACTCAGTGCCATTTCGTCACACTATATTCATCGCTGTCATTAGTCTCCAGAAATTTATTAATTTCTGACTTGGGCATACTCTAAAGCTTCCACAGCCGTTTCTGGCAGAAAACTCCCAAAGGTTTTCCACCTTCTGAGTGAATAAATACCTCTTTGTCTTTGGGCTTATTGGCTTAACCCTCATTCTGCGATTTGCCTTCCAGTTCTAGACTCGCCAGCCAGGGAAACATCTCTTCGAGGAGATAGCAAAAACTGTAAATGCAGAAGTTGGAGTCAATGCAGCATAGCAGAAGGAACACAGCAGGTCAGGCAGCATTAGAGGAGCAGGAAAATTGACATTTCGGGTTGGGACCCTTCTTCAGTCCTGATGAAGGGCCTCAACCTGAAACATCGACTTTCTTGCTCCTCTGCTACCTGACCTGTGTTCATCCAAATGTCTCATTTACTTGTCTTGTAAGAATTTTGTAAGTTTTACAGCGACCACTCTTGTTTTTAAAATCTCTGAAGAATGTTGACCAGGTCTCCACAATCTCTCTTTCTCTCTTTTAAAACATGCCTGCCATCCCAGGGACTAGTCTGGTGAATCTCCATTGTACTCACTGATGACAGTATATTCTTCCTGAACTAAGGTGTCCAAATTTCTCTCCAGTACTCCAGGTGAGGTTTCACTGAAGCTCTATGTGATTGCAGCAAGACATCTGCTCAAGTCCCCTTATGATGGCCAATATACCATTTTGCCTTCCTAATTGGTTGTTACACCTGCAAGTGACCTTTCATGGTCATGAACCAGAATACCCAGGTCCTTTTTGGCCACCAGCACTTGCCTATCACTCCTCTCAAAAAAAAATCTGCCTTTCTTCTGTACCAAAGTGTCTGTCTTCACACTTAGCCCGATGACATTTCGAACAGCACAATGTAGCCCAGTCACCTACCTTATTTGCAGTTTCCATACATCCTCTTCACAACTTGTGTTCCATCCTGGTTTTGTCATCAGCAAATTTTAAAACATTACAGATGTCCTCTATCTAAAACACTAACAAAGATTGTGAACAGTTGCGGACTCAGCACCGATTTCTGGTGGAACTTGACTGATAACAGCCTGCCATTCTAAGAATGAAGGTGGAACAGTCAGTCTTCTGTTACACTGGCACCATCCCTCATCTCTTCCCCTGCTATATCAGTGACTGTATTGGCGCTGCCTCATGCTCCTGTGAGGAGCTTGAACAGTTCAGCAATTTTACTAACACCTTCCACTGCAGTCTCAAATTCACCTGGACTATCTCCTCATACTTTCCTCTTCTTCCTGGACTGCTCTGTCTCCATTTTCGGTAACCATCTCAGCACCAACACCTATTTCAATTCCACCGCCTCCCACAGCTACTTTGACAACATCACCTCTCACCCACCGCCCTCGCCCCACAAGAACGTGACCCCTTACTTCCAATTCTTCTGCCTCTGCTCCCTAGATAGGGTGTTCCACTCGCGGGCATCGCTGATGTCCTCCTATGTCAAGGACCACAACTCGCTGCTCTACTGCTGATCAAAGATGCCCTCAGCTGCATCTCTTGCATTTCTTGCACTTCTGCTCTCGAACCCTTGTCCCCCAATAAAAATAGAGCATTCCCCTGGTCCTCTCATAGTGCACCGCAAACTTCCTCATCCGGTGTATCATCATCTGCCATTTCCACCACCTACAATCTGACAACTTCAACAAAGAAATTTCCCTCTCCACCCCTATCTGCCTTTTGGAGGAACTGCTCACTCCAAAACCACTTCATCTGCTCCACATTCCCCACCACACCTGGCACCTTTCCAGGAGGTATATCCTCCAACCTGGTCTACTGTATCTGTTGCTCCCAGTGTGGACTCCTCTACATCAGTGAGACCAAACGTAGATAGATTTGCAGAGCACCTGCACTCTGTACGCTATAATCAATAACCGGTTGCTAGCCATTTCAACTGGCCCTCTCGTACCCTTGGTGACATGTCCATCCTGGGCTGCCTCCAGTGCCATAATGATGCCACACGCAAACTGGAGAAGCAACACCTCCTATTCCACCTTGGAGCCTACAGCCTAATGGCCAAAACGTAGATTTTACCAATTTCAAAATCTACTCCCCCTTGGCCTCATCCTTGCCTCCTTGACCTAACTCTACCTTCCCCGCCTATCCACCTCACTCTCTTACCATTGACCACTATCCACTATCCCTGCATCCACCTAGCACCATCTCACTAGGCTTCCCCAAGTCTCAGATAACAGTGTAGAGCTGGATGAACACAGCAGGCTAAGCAGCATCAGAGGAGCAGGAAAGCTGACATTTTGGACCTTGATGCTTCTTCAGAACCCAGTCTCATCCTTTCCCTTTATTTCCCAGCTCCCTTCCCAGTCCTGATGAAGGGTCTAGGCCTGAAATGTCAACTGTCCTGCACTTCTGATGCCGCCTGACCTGTTGTGTTCCTCTAACTCCACGCTCCATTGATTCTGACTCCAGCATCTGCAGTTCTTGCTATCCCTAAGAATGATACCTATCCCCTCTGCTTTCTTTGAACCAATTCTCAATCCATGCCACGACATCCTGTAAGTTCCAATTTTGTTGACTAACTTCCTGTATGGAACTTCTACCAAGAATCTTTTAAAAATCCAGTTGCATCTCTTGATTATCCTTTATCCATGCTGCAAGTGAAATCCTCCAAAAAAATTCCCAAGTTTGTCAAACATGATTTCCCTATTCATGTATTCCCTTAGGACAAACAGAGTTGTTGTCTCTGGTTTGTTGCCCGTGCCACATGCTAGTGAGGCGAGGAATAGGGAGAGAGAGGAGTTGAACACGTGGCTACAGGGATGATGCAGGAGGGAGGGTTTTGGATTCTTGGATAATTGGGGCTCTTTCTGGGGTAGGTGGGACCTCTACAAGCAAGATGGTCTTCACCTGAACCAGAGGGGTACCGATATCCCGGGGGGAAATTTGCTAAGGCTATTCGGGTGGGTTTAAACTAATTCAGCAGGGGGATGGGAACCAAATTTGTAGTTGGAGTATAGAAAAGGTTGAGAGTAGGGTGGTCCGAAATAAAGTTTCAGGGAAGCAAGATGGCACCGGCAAGCAAGAAGTTGGTTTGAAGTGTGTCCACTTCAATGCCAGGAGTGCCCGGAATAAGGTGGGTGAACTTGCAGCATGGGTTAGTACCTGGGACTTCGATGTTGTGGCCATTTTGGAGACATGGATAGAGCAGGGACAGGAATGGTTGTTGCAGGTTCCGGGATTTAGATGTTTCATTAAGAACAGAGAAGATGGTAAAAGGGGCGGAGGTGTGGCATTGTTGGACAAGGACAGTATTACAGTTGCAGAAAGGATGTCTGGGGACTCGTCAACTGTGGTAGTATCGGCTGAGGTTAGAAACAGGAAAGGAGAGGTCACCCTGTTGGGAATTTTCTATAGGCCTCCGAATAGTTCCAGAGATGCAGAGGAATGGATAGCAAAGACGATTCTTGATAGGAGTGAGAGAGACAGGGTAGTTGTCATGGGGGACTTCAACATTCCAAATATTGACTGGGAACACTATAGTTTGAGTACTATAGATGGGTCAGTTTTTGTCCAGAGTGTGCAGGAGGGCTTCCTGACACAGCGTGTAGATAGGCCAACAAGGGGCGAAGCCACATGAGATTTGGTACTGGGTAATGAGCCTGGCCAGGTGTTAGATTTGGAAGGAGGTGAGCACTTTGGTGATAGCGATCACAATTCTGTTATGTTTACTTGAGTGATGGAAAGGGATAGGTGTATACCACTGGGCAAGAGTTATAGCTGGGGGAAAGGCAATTACGATGAAATTAGGCAAGATTTAGGGAGCATAGGATGGGGAAGGAAACTGCAGGGGATGGGCACAATAGAAATGTGGAGCTTATTCAAGGAAAAGCTCCTCTATGTCCTAGATAAGTATATACCTGTCAAGCAGGGAGGAAGCTGTAGAGTGCGGGAGCCGTGGTTTACGAAGGAGGTGGAATCTCTGGTCAAGAGGAAGAAGAAGGCTTATGTTAGGATGAGATGTGAAGGCTCAGTTAGGGTGCTTGAGGGCTACGAGGTAGCCAGGAAGGACCTAAAGAGAGAGCTCAGAAGAGCCAGGAGGAGACATGAGAAGTTGTTGGCGTATAGGATCAGGGTAAACCCTAAGGCTTTCTTTAGGTATTTAAGGAATAAAAGAATGACGAAAGTAAAAGATTAGGGCCAATCAAGGATAGTAGTGGGAAGTTGTGTGTGGAGTCAGAGGAGATAGGGGAAGTGCTAAATGAATATTTTTCAACAGTATTCACTCTAGAAAACGACAATTTTGTCGAGGAGAATACTGAGATACGGGCTACTAGACTAGGTGGGATTGAGGTTCACAAGGAAGAGGTATTAGAAATCCTTCACAGGGTGAAGATAAATAAGTCCCCTGGGCCGGATGGGATTTATCCTAGGATCCTCTGGGAAGCACGGGAGGAGATTGCCAAGCCTTTGGCATTGATCTTTAACTCGTCATTGTCTACAGGAATAGTGCCAGACGACTGGAGGATAGCAAATGTGGTTCCCCTGTTCAAGAAGGGGAGTAGAGACAACCCTGGTAATTATAGACCAGTGAGCCTTACCTCAGTTGTTGGCAAAGTGTTGGAAAAGGATATAAGGGATAGGATTTATAATCATCTAGAAAAGAATAAATTTTTTAGGGATAGTCAGCACGGTTTTGTGAAGTGAAGGTCGTGCCTCACAAACCTTATTGAGTTCTTTGAGAAGGTGACCAATCGGGTAGATGAGAGTAAACCGGTTGATGTGGTGTATATGGATTTCAGCAAGGCATTCGATAAGGTTCCCCACAGTAGGCTATTGTACAAAATGCGGAGGAATGGAATTGTGGGAGATATAGCAGTTTGGATCAGAAATTGGCTTGCTGAAAGAAGACAGAGCGTGGTAGTTGATGGGAAATGTTCATCCTGGAGATCAGTCACTAGTGATGTACCGCAAGGGTCGGTGTTGGGTCCACTGCTGTTTGTCATTTTTATAAATGACCTGGATGAGGGCGTAGGAGGATGGGTTAGTAAATTTGCAGACGACACTAAGGTCGGTGGAGTTGCGGATAGTGACGAAGGATGTTGTAGGTTGCAGAGAAACATAGATAAGCTGCAGAGCTGGGCGGAGAGGTGGCAAATGGAGTTTAATGCAGACAAGTGTGAGGTGATGCACTTTGGTAGGAGTAACCAGAAGGCAAAGTACAGGGCTAATGGTAAGATTCTTAGTAGTGTAGATGAGCAGAGAGATCTTGGTGTCCATGTACACAGATCCTTGAAAGTTGCCACCCAGGTTGACAGGGCTGTTAAGAAGGCATACAGTGTTTTAGCTTTATTAATAGAGGGATCTAGTTCCAGCACCAAGAGGTTATGCTGCAGCTGTACAAAACTCTGGTGCGACTGCACTTGGAGTATTGCGTACAGTTCTGGTCACCGCATTATAAGATGGATGTGGAAGCTTTGGAAAGGGTGCAGAGGAGATTTTCTAGGATGTTGCCTGGTATTGGAGGGAAGGTCTTATGAGGAGAGGCTGAGGGACTTGAGGCTGTTTTCATTGGAGAGAAGGTTGAGAGGTGACTTCATTGAAACATATAAAATAATCAGAGGGTTAGATAGGGTGGATAGGGAGAGCCTTTTTCCTAGAATGGTGACGGCGAGCACGCGGGGGCATAGCTTTAAATTGAGGGGTGAAAGATATAGGACAGATGTCAGAGGTAGTTTCTTTACTCCGAGTAGTAAGGGAATGGAACACTTTGCCTGCAACGGTGGTAGATTCGCCAACTTTAGGTACATTTAAGTTGTCACTGGATAAGCATATGGACGTAAATGGAATAGTGTAGGTTAGATGGGCTTCAGATCGGTATGACAGGTCGGCACAACATCGAGGGCCGAAGGGCCTGTACTGTGCTGTAATGTTGTATGTTCTATGGTGTCTGTACACAATTTTAGCAGTATTGAAAAGTAAGTCTTTTTGATATCACATCCTTTTAAAATAGACTTAGCTGCTTCTAACGTTTAAACTAACATCTGTAGTTCCCATTTTCCTCCTCCCTCCCCTTTTATATAGTGGCGTTATGTTTGCTACTTTCTGCTGAGGCCTTTCCAGAATCTGTAGAATTTTAAACAACAATACACACATTTGGTTATCTATCTCTATAGCTACTTCATTCATCACTGGAATGCAGTTCTTCTCGTCCATGGAATTTGATCCTTGATTAACTTTTTTAGAAGTACTTTTTTTAAAAATAATACTAATAGTTTTGAGATCCTCAGATTCAATAGTTCTTTAACACCTAGTATTTCTGGGAGATTTTCTGTATCATTGTGAAGACAAAGCAAACGAATTGCTTTATTTCTTTAAAAATCTCTTTGTTCTCATGTCTCAACTTTTAATGTGCTCATTTTGTCTGAGCTAATCTTTTCTTTCCACATACTTTATGAAACTTTTACAAGCTGCATTTCTTGCTGGCTTGCATTTGTTTTCCCTTATTTTGTCAGTTTCTTGGTCCTCTGCTGCTGGGTTTGAAATTGTTCCCGGTACTCTTAGTTTGTCTTTCTAGTATCTTTTTATAAGCTACATCCATTTAATTTAATGTAGTCTTTAACATTTTTTTAAAGCATTGATTTGATTTACCTTTCCCTTTTAGATGTTTGTGCCTAAGTGAATTATACATGTGTAGATCACGTACTATTTCTGTAGAACTAACTGTTGCTTGTCTGCCAATAATTGCTATAATTCATTTAACCAATCTGCTGTAGCCAACTTGCCCCCCCCTATTTTCGTAGTTTTCTTTTCTTCATATTGAAGACCCTAGTTTCTGCATGAAATATGGTAATGCTGAAATCTAACTGTTAAGGGACAATTGTTTTAACCACATGGAGGATATTGTTAATGTTAAAGACAGCACTGTTCTCGTGTCCACATTGAAGCTGCTTCTGTTGATGATATTCATCCAGCAGCAATTATTTAGTGTATTTCCACCTCTGCTTTCTCTTCAACTGACTAGCATGGAGTGATGTAGAATTTTGTATTGGATTTGCGTGAAAAGGGATGTGGTAAAAATTTTCACAGGCAATACAATTTTGATCATTTTATTAGATCAATAAACTTAAAATATTAAACCATATAGTTAGAATTAATTTTGCTGACTTTTTTGTTTGATAAATGTTTGAGTATATCTTATTGCAGTTATCAAAATGGCCTAGATCTGAAATTGATTTGGTGAAAGAAACAGTTTAGTAGTTGAATGTTTGTTTTATACAGACTTTTTTAAAAACCTGGATTGTTTTCCATTTGCCTTTTGAGACATTGGGCCAGAATGTACAATTCTGGGAAGTGACCAAGCAAGGATTCAGGCAAATGAATAGAATTGATTGTTACCCATTCAATTTACATTAGCTTTTACATGGCAAGTTGCTGTAAGCAGCAGATCAAATCTCTTACAGTCAAAAAAAGGCATAATTTTTTCTAAGAACTCCCAATGACAACTAAGTACTGGGAGGATGAGACTATACTCTTAACAGTTAACTCATTAAAAACAATGCTGGAAGAAACTCAGCAGGCCTTGCAGCATCTATAGAAAGAAAAAAACTGTTAGCGTTGAGAGTCTAGTAATAGTTTGTCAAAACTGGTCACTGGATTTGTAACATTAACAGATTTTATCTCCAGATGCTGCCAGAGTGGCTGAATTTCTCCCAGCACTTTGGATGTGGGAAATCACAAAAACGTCATTCTTTTTATTATTGTAAAAGTTAATAACTGAGTTATTAACACTCATCATGTCACTTAAAATGTGTAGATTGTATGTAGTGTGTAGACATGCCTAATTTACTGTGGCAAGCTTGGTTTGTATCTGCTGCACAAGTACACCTTAACATCATTCAAAGCATTTCACTAGTGGGCCACAGTGATGTCGTTTATGCAATACTAATGCAACAGTGGCATAGCACCTAATAGCAATTTTTTTTTGGATCTATCCTAGTCTGAAGTTGTTGCATTGTCCATAAGTATTAATGAGTACAATTTACCTTGCTAGTAATTTGAAAGCTGCTATGGGCACTGTCCTTCAATTTCTGATTGTGCAAAGCAATATGGCTGAAAACAACTACAATCAAGCACTCCTTGATAGATTCAAGGTAGATAGGATGAGCTAGGTGTCTATCCCAACAAAACATGCATATCTCTTGTGACTTTTTTCTATTGCTGTTGTTTCACCTTTTTCTTTTCTTTTCTTTTCCTCTTCAGTAGTTTTCTGTATGTACTTAGTTTCTATTTTTGACTCCTTTGTCATCATTTACGTAGTTGGCCAATAAGCAGTTAAGGACAAATCAGAGTTAATTTCAATCCTGCATGTGTAACATTGGCCAGGAACAGCGTACTTTGCTTCCCAACTCCCATTGATACTCTTGACAGTACACGCACACCAAGGCATTTGGTGTGTGCTCCCTGGGTATTCTATTTGGTGTGTGAGTTGTTTCAAATTCTACTTTTTCAAGCTTCCAAAAGAGGATTTATGTTGACATCTGCCTGCAACTCTTCCTTTCCCCCCTCCTTTATTTACAAAATGCTGCTATGTGCTCTTTCTTTGGTGTACAAGTTTAATTATCCTAGCCTCCTTTCTGTCTTTCACTTGCATGCTTTCTTTGGTTAGCAATAAATGTGAATTTTATGTATTTAATTTGCTTCAAATTAGTCAAACACATTGATGTTTTAGGTTCAGTTTTTATCCCATAAGAGCCATACAGTGTTGTAACAAACTGTACAGTTAACTTCATGTGTGATCATTTTTTGTGTAGTACAGTGCAGTGCCTTCCTTTTGAGTTGCTGAATTTTCTTCCTGTGTCAAAATGTAGAAAGCCAGTTGAGAGTAGGCAAGAATCTGCTACTTCTAGGAACACCACTTTTTATTTGAGGATTCATTTAAAATTTTGGATTTGGAAGCTTTTTTTGATTGGCTTTTAGCAGTTATGGTTGACTTCAGGGATTGAATGGAAACTAATTTAGCTTCCAGACCCTTGCTCTACTCTAAAGTGACTTCCTTGGCATGTTAAGTAAATCAGAGCATCTTTTGAAGTTGAATGCAGCACAATGAAACTTCCTACAGTGTGGAAACAGGCCATTTTGGCCCAATAAGTCCACATTGACCCTCCGAAGAGCATCCCGCTCAGACCCAATCCCCCATCCTATCCCTATAACCCTGCATTTCCCGTGGTTAATCTACCTAGCCTGCACATCCCTGGATACTATAGGCAATTCAGCATACCCCATTCCCCCTAACCTGCACATCTTTTGGACTATGGGAGGAAACTGGAGCACCCGGTAGAAACCCACACCGAAGTGGGGAGAATGTGCAGAATCCACACACAGTCATCTGAGGGTGAGCCTAAGTTAGACAATAGGTGCAGGAGTAGGCCATTCGGCCCTTCGAGCCAGCACCACCATTCATTATGATCACGGCTGATCATCCACAATCAGTATCCTGTTCCTGCCTTATCCCCATAACCCTTGATTCCACTATCTGTAAGAGCTCTATCCATCTCTTTCTTGAAAGTATCCAGAGAGTTGGCCTCCACTGCCTTCTGGGGCAGCGCATTCCACATATCCACCACTCTGGGTGAAGAAGATTTTCCTCAACTCTGTTCTAAATGGCCTACCCCTTATTTTTAAACTGTGTCCTCTGGTTCCGAAATAATTCCATCTTCCCTTAATCACATGAAGTGGTATGGATACATCTGCTCATTACTTCAGCTGTTGGTCACAATTATCAAGTAAAACACACATTGATGTTGACTGAAGAAGTGAAAATGACCTTGACATTTTATTAATTGGAAGTGACTTGCTTAATATGTCAAAACACACCACATTATGCTTGGGAATTTAGCTCTGTCTGCACCTAATATGAATAGCTTGGTAAGGTTTGTATATTGAACAAATTTTTTGGCTTATTTGCTATTTTCAGAGAAAAGTTTGCAATTCATATTGGGTTGGTTGAGGAAACTGGCATAGTTTTACTCCATGCCAAAAATATTATTTTTGAACAATTAGAATGTACCAATGCATCATGATGCATTAACAAACTTCTTTTTTTCTTACAGGTCAGCTTGATGAGCGGTTAAGATTGCTCCAGGATCTCATGTTATCAATTGATAGCATCACTGGAATCCATTTTGAAATGGCCTCTTTTGTGGACAGCAGTGTTCTGAGCAAACTTTTATCCCATGTTGTCACTCATGTAGACTCATTAGGAATGAATGAACAAGAGTTACCCAATCTTCTTAGCATGTTAAAGGGATCCAATATCACTGTCTTGTCTGACCCTTACCCAAGAGTAGCAAATGTACTTGATCAAATGCGGGATGTGTATCGTATCTTAAATTCTCAGGAAATAAAAAGCTCACACCGCAGACTGACACGTCTGCATGTTCATACTCTTGCTTTCCAGGCAATCATTATTGCTAAAGGGTCCTTTTGGAGAAACACGATGTCAGCAGCTGCCAAAGCTTCACTAACTGCAAATCGCCATGTTTGTGGCTCACCAAATATTGATACCAGCAAAGCCAAGTTGATTATGGATGATTCTTTTTCTATAAGTCGTGAACAAGGGAGTAAGAAAATTCCACTTGAAGAAGATCGCCCTGTTTCTTGTTGGGAGGAGTACAGCTATGAAATTTGTGTTGCTCCAGTGCTAGTATGTACTGAGGTCTATCAGACTGTGGGTGGTGGTGATAATGTTTCTGCAGCCAGCTTGGTTCTGCAGATCTAATAATCTCTCTCGCTCTGAAGAAGAGGAGAAGGTTGGAACCAGCACGTTTCAATCTTTGCTTATTACCTCGAGGGAGCTTCATAGGTTTTCATGCTTGCACGTTCCTTCCCACCCTCTAAAATAAAATTTTATAATCGTCTGTGTATACTTTGGCCTCTTGTAATCAACATTGAGGTTTTTGGGTATTGTTTAACTATTCATTTTTCACAATGTTTGTATAAATTATTCCATGGTCCTCAATTTATAAGGTGGAATTTTGATTTATACTTTTTGTCCTTTTTTCTGTTTCTGACCGCTGTGACAATATTGAAAACATAGTGAGTATTTATTTAGTTGCAGTTCCCTATTTTCTTAGGAATACTCTGAACTTAAGCCAGCCATTGCACTATTATATAAAGCTTGGTACATTCCATCTTCATTTTTCAGTCAGTATTTTACATCCTCGTGGCTGCCAAAGTGGCTTGTTGAAACTGAGCTAAGTCTGTGATTATTCTCAGGTGCAATACTGTCCTGTGCTGCTTTTTCTTCCTCCTATTAAGATGTTTATATAGTCTCTGTATATCTTGCGTTTTTTTTCTATTTCTGGTCATTCCTAATTCATTTCCAGAAGCACAGGCAGCTGTTAAGGACACCACAAATGCCCTAGTGAGTTTAGATAGGTCGTCTCTTTGATCATGGACAGGGAAGATAGTGGAGCCAGTCATGATGTATTTGCTCCCACTGTACTTGTAACATCTATCTCCAATCAGCTTGATTTGGAGTGTGGGAACATTTACCCACGGTTGAATATGGGAACATTTGACTGTTCTGCCCTTCTCTCCCCATTGAACATTGGACCCTATCCTAGTGTTTCCTACCTCGCTCAGATCTGTTAATTTGGCATAACAAGTGATTACGGGTAGGTATTTTCTAGTCTGTGGTTTGATATCTTTTTTTCTGTGTGGTATATTTGGCCTCTTCTTCCTCTCTGAACAATATACCTTCTCTTTTGAGAAGGTTAGAGTTAAAATAACTGGGCAAGTCTGAAACAAACTGGGAACTCCTCTAATAGGAATCTACTCAGCTCTCAAACTGCTAAACATTGTCACTTCAATGTAAACTTTCAATAATTTCAGCAGAAAACAGAATTTTGCTGACTACTTGTATATATTCAAATAGCTGAAGGGGTATTAGCCTTCAATTTTTAGCAAGAAGTATAAAACTGTATTCCTTGTTTTACACTTTTTCATAATTTGAGGAAAATGTGTTAGATTACCGTGATAATGTGAATGGATCTGGGAAAGTATGAAAATAAAACTGCTTTAGTAGGTTAAACGTGATGGGTCAAAATAATAACATGGATAAAAGTGTAATTTCATTTTTAAATTGCATTAGTGTTAATTTTTTTTTCCTTTTTGGAGGCTGGGGATCCACATCAAGCAGACACTCTCCCTTATAACCAGAGTTCTGCTAGTTAGGTGTCAAATCAGGAAGCACTTTATTCATCACACTATAGTGAAAATCTGCAACTTCCTTCTGTTCCAACAAGGCTGTAGTTGTCATGCCAGTTGAAAATTTCCAGACAGAATTTGATGGGATTTTTATTAAATGAGACTTAATAGAAATATGGAGGAATCAAGTAAACGTTGAGGTCCAGATCAAACTGAGGAGTGATCAGGTTTAAGTGACTTGTAAAACCTGTGCCTGTGTTTTTTCTGGATGTTATTTAATCACGCAACGAAGATTTCATTGCTAACTGAAATTTGGAGGTTAACTGAAAAACTTTTGGGAAATTGCACCAACAGTATTGTTTTGGAAGGCTGGAAGCTTAACATTCTGTTGTAATGAGGTGAATAGCAGTGAACTTACTAGATTTTTGCTAAATCTACTGAGTGCCTTTGGATATTTTATGTTGAAAAGGTGCTACCTAAATAAGAATTATATAAAATTGCTTTACCTATTGAGAAATGCTTTTTGTGTCAAGCATGAAAGAAAATCTTGACGTCTTCATTTTGCCCCGATCCTACTCTGAACACAGTTATTAAACAGTGACCTTTTTGACTGGTCTCAGCCTTGTTTTTAAGTGAGTCTTTGCCAAAAGAGGTACATTTTTAAATAGATGCCAATTATTGAAAACAAATTTGACACTGCTGTTTAATATGATAAATGGTATAGTGTTTTTGCCTGATCATTCTTTTAATCAGCATTTGTTCATTAGTCTGTGTAACTTAAAAGGTCTTTAAAACAGATAATGGGAACTGCAGATGCTGGAGAATCCGAGATAACAAGGTGTGAAGCTGGATGAACACAGCAGGCCAAGCAGCATCTTCAGAGCACAAAAGCTGATGTTTCGGGCCTGATGAAGGATCTAGGCCTGACATGCCAGCTTTTGTGCTCCTAAGATGCTGCTTGGTCTGCTGTGTTCATCCAGCTTCA
Organism: Stegostoma tigrinum; assembly: GCF_030684315.1. Taxonomy (NCBI): domain Eukaryota; kingdom Metazoa; phylum Chordata; class Chondrichthyes; order Orectolobiformes; family Stegostomatidae; genus Stegostoma; species Stegostoma tigrinum. The sequence continues at coordinate 79,036,445 of NC_081362.1, read as the reverse complement.
CACTTTATCAATGTAAGTGTACATTTTGATTTTTTTTTAAAAAAGCTTTTGATAAAGTTTATTTGCTAAGTATATATTTTACTTTCATTGAAAGATCATACCTGAGCCATTCTTGTGAATATGAAGCTAAGAAGCTATATTCTCTTGCATTTAGTTGATAACCATCTTTAATCCAAGTTTTGAAATTTAACTGTAAACTATTTATTGCTAGGCCATCTTGTTATTAGGTTATTCTTTCATAATCTTTGTAGTAATGTTGAGAACAATTCTGATAGCTATATATTTTAAAAATAAATGTATCCAAAAATAACTAGTAAGATTCTCCACATGGTATGTCCACTGTATGAAGAGCTGAAATTTTAAATGAAACTTTAAATGACCAAAGTGGAAGAAGACTGGTTTGTTTTGAATACCTTGATGTTTTTGACCAATGTAGAAATATAACTTTGCCAACAACATGCAGTAAATATTTTAGATTTGTCCAATACCTTGTTGCCCAGGTGTATACAAAATTAATAACTGCCTATGTTACAGTCCATAACTTAAATTGATACACCAACACTGGGATCCTGGCTCTTGAAATTGCTGTTAGTTGTGTTCTTATTATGAATAAATCCAGATTCTTAAGGTGGAATCTCAGCATTGTTTGAATCCTTGCAGTAGCCATGAGCTTGCTCTGAGATAGTCAGTCAGATTTTATACAGGGTATGACTAATTTAAAAAATACTGCTGCACCATTCCAAATAGCCTCAGGGATGGATAGATGATATGTACATTATTGTTGATCATGCCCTTCTGGTGGGAATGTGAAGAAATGCATTTAACTTGCTTGAGACAATGACTTTGCTTTTTTGTGGCATGACAAAATATAATTAAATTCCTCAAACTTTCAACCATTGTTATGAGCTGCTTTATTTTCCCTGTAATGTTTCTGATGAAATACCCATTTTATTTTATGTTTCCAATAAACTGATTCTGAATATTTAATTGCCTAATTATTCACCAACTGAAGTGTCTATCCTTTTGGTTGAGATGGAGGCTGCAACTGATCTATTGGCACAACTTCTGAAATGACAACTGCTTCCTGCTCTTGAGTATAGCGCAAATAATGGAATGCTAGAAAATCATGAAGTGGAAAAAGCTCATTTTAGGTTAACCTTTGTGAATATGACTTGGCTGAAACTTTTCCCTCCAATGTTTGCTATTTAATCATTTGTAAGGCTAGTTTGGTTATTTTAGATGTCAGTCACGTAGTGTGGGATTGAAATGGCATGTCGGTCCTCTTAGAAGGACAATGATCCAACTGGGTTTTTTTACATCATTATAGAAACTTTATTTGTTTTTTCTTTTACTTGCCATAATTGACTGGTTTATTAAAATTCCCAAATTATCATGGCATGATTTAAATCCAGTCAAGTAATATTTAGTCTGTGCATTAATTATTAGTAGGAATGGACATTAAGCAACTCAAGTAGCACTTTTAAGATGATGTGATCATCTTAAACATAATCCACCTAAACTAGGATTAAAACTGAGTTGGTGATTCAAAGCTTCACTCGTTTGGAAAAAGGACAAGCCTCTAGAACAGGAGACCTTTGGGGAGGCATTAAGTTAAGTTTCTTGAAATTGACGTTCTGAAATAAAATTGAGTCTCTTTAAAAATTGTCCTCATTGAACACAGGGCATTTCAACAGCAGGCTGTTGCATTGACTACAGATCATATGCTTTGTTTGGGGTGAAGAAAGTATTATTGGGACAATGGCTGACAATTAGTAATCAAACAGATGGATAACTGCTGATGTAACAAATGACCCTTTGCTATCTTAAGTATTGTCTGCTTCTTCCACAATATACATCGTTCAACAGCCAAGTTGTATGCAAGACTAAAATGGAGAATAGTTTGACTTGCTCAAGAGTAATGATAAGAACATAAAATACTAGTAGGAGACCACTTTACCAAATCTACAAGTATCTCTCTGCAGATGCTTCACTTTTGAATCAAAGTGCCATATGTTTTGACAAAAAAAAGCCAAAAAACTGCTCAAACAAAGCTTTATTCATCCCCATAAATTAAAATCTTCCATTAAACTTACATTTCATTCACATTTATATACATGATCAAAATACAGATAAGTAAGTATTTTTACAATCTTTAAAAAAGTGCAGGAAAGGCAATCTTAAAGGACCTCTTCAAAATATATTTAAAAACATTAGTTTGAGATTGAAGGCATGTTGTGCAGCATCTTAACATTATTGAAGCTTATTGAATGGCCAGATTTAGCTCAATTTATTGGCAGCTTCATAAACATCTGCTTTAATGACTCACTGGTTATCCTGGATGTTGGTGTTCTGAGTTGAATCAAGAATTCCCTTGACCTTCATGAGAAACTGATAGCTGGGACTTAATGAAACATTTTAGTGCTCTAACCAGTACTTGATCCAAACATCTAAGCATGTAGTTAGCTGATCTACACATGACAATAAGTGACAGGTAATATTTATAAATTTAAATACTATTAACCAGTGCTTAACGTAGACCCTGCTTACTACTAGATGCCATTCACATTTTAATGGTGATACTGAAACTGCAATACATATAATGGTCCTAATGTTTTTGCATGGAATTTTTATCTTTCATCCCAATGCAGAATGACCAAGTAGAACAGGAAGGTTAAGGTTTTCATTCTTACGTCTATGTTGAACCAGAAGATTATAGCCATTGCAGTAGTGGCAGAGGAATAATTGGCCTCTGTTTTACAGGACTAGGGAAGCAAGTTGTGGGAAAATAAAATCCTGAGGGCACGTTGGTAAGGTGGATGCTGTGAGGGTGCTTCCCTGGATTGAGAAGACCAATGGGAAAATTAAGAGCCAGACCCCTCAAGTAAAGTCAGGAAGCACTTCACATTTGAAGGGTTAACAGTTTGGAACTGAGAGATTAATTATTAATTTTTAAAAATAATGGCAATAGCCCTTTGTTAGACAAAGTAATTAAAGAATATGGAGTCAGGTCTGACCTAAGATTCAAGTGGGTAAATAAATGGCTATTTCCACCCCCATTTTCTTGTATCCTATCATTCTCCTCCTTAACACATGAGCATTGTTTAAATGACCAATGTGACAGAAGTATGTAATTTCTTGGCAAATGATACTGAACATACATTGCAGACGAGCTAGTGAGCAGGTAATAAACAATTACGTACATTGTTGATCACTGAAGAAAACTTGAGGAATATCATCCACTTAGAAACATGGTTAAATAATTCACGCTGGCTTTGCATACTACATGTAGTTCAAAATGAGAACTTTAGTAATGGGCTGCTGTGCATGTGCATTTACTTTTAAATTTTTCTTGGTTGTGAAAAAGTAGAATAAAGCAGTAAGATATTAAGCTATTTACCTCAAGCTATGCCCATGCAATAAATTAGCAACAATTTCTCTGCTCTGCCATTACCTTCCACCTCACGTTATTCTACTCAAAAGTGAGGGAGGAAAATTGAGAGCAGATCCTTAATGCCACTATTTGACGATACCTTGTGTTTTACAATGTTGTACTTATCTTGTATTAACTTAGGCATTTAGACTGATTTTTTTCCCCCCCATGAAAGCCGTTTGTTAACCTTTAGTGGGTGCTTTTTTTAAATAACAACTAATTGCTTGAAATTAGCAACTGTTACCAATTGAGAACATTAGAAACTGGGTGATCATTGAAATATTTGTTTGCAAGTTACTTTAATATTGAATATTGCTAAGAGAAAGTAGCCTGGGAACTGGGTATACATTGTGCCAGGAACTGTAAGTACTGGCTCTGGGAACAACATGACCTGAAGGAGGTGAAGCTGAAAGAGACTGAGTGAGAGAATATTCTTACAAACGCTTGATACATTTCAGTAGAAATAAGTTATCAGCCATTTTAAATTTTATGAGTTCTAAACTGCTAGTTTAGGATGACATTTAAACTACTTTTTCCAAGGAAAAGTATTTTTTTGTAACATGAGAAAAATGCAGCAAGACTAAAACATTCTGTGTGTAAGACCAACTTAAAGGCACCTCAATATAATGTGTATTAACTATCAGTCAGTATCATATCCTAAAGTGGGTCCCAGCCATTTCTCAATGTCTTCCACTTTCATCTGTTTTCTGGCTGCATAATCCTTGACCTGTAAATCAATTTCACATTCATGTGAATTTAAAAATTCCAACAAACTATCACATTAAACTGGAAGAGTGTAAAAAAGATCAACAAGGATGTTACCTAGACTGGAAGGTTGGAGTTTTAAGGAGATGTTGGATAAGCTAGGATTTTTTCCCCTGGAACGTAGGAGGTTGAGGTGTCCTTATAGAGGTTTATAAAATCATGAAGAGCTTCGATAAGGTTAATAACTAAGATCTTTACCACAGAGTAGGGGAGTCCAAACTAGAGAGCATAGGTTTAAAGTGAGAGGGAGAAGATTTAAAAGGGACCTGAGGGGCAACTTTTTCACGCAGAGGATGATGCCTATATGGAACATGCTGCCAGAGGAAATGGTTGAGATGGGTACAGTTACTACTTTTAAAAGACATTTGGACAGGTACATGGATGGGATAGGTTTAAAAGGATATGGGCCAAATGGAGGCAAATGGGAATAGTTCGGTTTAGGAAACTTCGTTGGCTTGGATGAGTTGGGCCAAAGGACTTGATTCCTTGCTGTATGGCTCTGTGATGCTAGTTCAAAGGTCACTTCAGAGTCAGTCACTTTGCAGATGTGCTGGAGTCATGTGTACTAAAGAACACTACACTAAAGAACATTTGTTACAAAATCCCATCTTGTTCACAATCAAAAGTTGTTTCAGAGTTACCATGACTGAGACTAGCTTTTAATTCCAGATTTTATCAATTGAATTTTACTAGCTCCCAGCATATTTATTGGCTTTTGTATTAGTAGTCCAGTAACATTGGCAGGCAATGTAGTTAACTCAGCCACGAGGGGCATTTAAACAGCCCTTGGATAAGTAAATGGATGATGATGGGATAGTGTAGGGGAATGGGCTTAGATTAGTTCACAGGTCGGCGCAACATCGAGGGCCGAAGGGCCTGTTCTGCGCTGTGTTGTTCTATGTTCTATGTTCTATGAATACACAGGTTTAACTCCTAATGTAGCCATTGATCTGCAAATTCAAAATATGCCATCCTTGTATTTTTTACATTTAAAAAATCTGCTTCATAAGATGATTCTGCACTTTATGGTTTTAAATGTAGATTTAAAATATTCTCTGGATAATAAAACTAAAAAATTAAAACACAAACTGTTGCATTCGTTAGATTGAACATAATTTTTGTGGTATTGAGTTTGACATATACTTTTAAGTCCTTTTAGTTTGGCTCACAATTACTTTTAATGTAGGTTATATAGTAAGCAGCAGCTGCTTTTAAAACAAAATTGGAAGGAATATAAAATTATCTTTTTCGAAGGATGGCAATTTACTAAAATGGTAATTATTGGATGCGTGAGTCTTGAATAGAAGATTTTAGCAGACCATTCATCTATGGCAGATCTACAAAACTGGGTCTGACCCCTCACCTCAACAAATGCAGCAGGTGTCTCTGCATAAGGATCAAGATTCAGAAATTGTGCTGATTCCTTGTCCCATTGTCCTTCGCTACCTTTTGGGCATAACTGCTTTGGCTTAACTGAAGTCAATAATTTCACACTGTTCGATGTGAACCTGGGATTTTTTTTTGTTATCTGCATGTGTCAACTGCTCAAAATGATTCATTGGGTTTTGCAATAACCAGGTACCTGAAATATTGCTTCTCTCAGGCCCTCCGTACATCGATTTTAACCCAATTCATTTACTACATGGTGCCAACTCAATATGTACCAATTGCATCCTTTATTTGGTTTTGCTGGAAATTCCCTTAAAATTCATCACTTAGTTCTCCCACTGTGGTCCCATCTTGGGAATTTCTGTTTTATTCAATGGCAGCCCTAGGCAGTTCAGATGACATTCAGAATACAGTGATTCAAACCCAAAATCTACACCTCAGTGCTGTATTAAAAGCAGTGACAAAGGAAGTCACAAAGCAGAGTTTAAGCCCTATGTTAAATTTACAGCTCAGCTGATGCTGCACTACAGCACAGTCACAGAGGAACAAAGCATTCAAACAGGCCCTTTGGCCCAAACTGGTCAGCATGGACTCAGCTAGTTCCAATTGCCTGCATTTGGTACATATCCCGCTAAACCCTTCTCATCCATGTACTTATTCAAATGCTCTACAGATGTTGCTACTGTACTTGCCTCGAACACTTTCCCTGGCAGCCCATTCCAATTAATCACCACTTTCTGCGTGAAGTTGCCTTTCAGGTCCTTAAATCTATCCCCTCTCACCCCAAACCTATGCATAAATGATCTGGATGTGAAGGTACAAGGCACAATTAGTAAGTTTGCGGATGATACAAGATTACAAGGTATCATTGACAGCAAGGAAGGTTATCAAAAAATTCAGAGGGATCTTAATCAGATGGGGAAGTAGGCTGAGGATTGGCAAATGCAGTTCAATACAGATAAGTGTATGGTGTTGCACTTTGAAAAGTCAAACCAAGGTAGGACTTGTACAGTAAATGGTAAGGAGCAGAGGAGTGTTGTAGAACAGAGGGATCCGGGAGTACAAATACAAAGTTTGTTGAAAGCGGTGTCACAGATGGACAGGGTGATGAGGCAGGCATTTAGCATGCTGGCCTTCATCATTTGAAGCATTGAGTATAGGAGTTGGGACATTGTTATTACAGTTTTAAAAGTTGTTGGTGAGGCTGCACTTGGAATATCATGTAGAGTTTTGGTCACCCTGTTAAAGGAAATAAATAGTTAAACTGGAAAGTGTGCAAAGAAGATTTACAAGGATGTTGTCAGGACTAGTAGCCCTGAGGTAAAGGGAGAGGTTGGCCAGGATAGGACTTTATTTGTTACAATGTAGAAGAATAAGGGGTGACCTCATTGAGGTGTAGAAAATCATGACGGGCATAGATAGGATGAAAGCGTATAGTCTTTCCCAGGGATGGGGAATTGAAAACTACAATGTATATATGTGCCCGTCATGATTTTCTACACCTTACTGAGGTCACCCCTTATTCTTCTACATTCTGCCTCAAATGCTTAGAGGGTGGCACACGATGACACAGATGGAATTATTATACTTTTACGGAGACATCACGCAAATATCCTGCTTCCAGATGAATGTTGCAAGAGCATGAGTCTCCTGGGCAACTTTCTCCAGCAACATCACAATCAGATTAACTAGCCACTCATCACTGTTAGTTAAGAAATCCTCTTAATGGAAGGGTGTCTGTCAGATATCTTCTCTGAATAGTGAATTGCATTTCAAGGCAACTAAATGAATACACAGCATATGTCTAATGTTGAAGGAAATGTAGAAAATTGTTTGTATTTACTTAAGGCTTTTCTGTTTGATAGAGATCACAAATCCACTAAAGTACTTTACAGTCAATTAAGCACTTTTGAAATATGACTTTTAATATTGAGAAATATGGCAGCTAATTTATTTTCACAATGTTGAAGTGTAAACACTGGCCAGGATACTAGGTGAATCCCACACTCTTCAAATACTGTATGGGATCTTCGTGCCTGATCTTAATGTAACTATTCAGTGTAATATCTCATTTGACAGTGAAGAACTCCCTCAATATTGTATTAAAGTTAATCCAGAAACACGCGCTCAAGCAAAAGTAATAAATGGAAACATTTCCAAAAGCTAAGTGAAAGAGGTTCAATTATACAACTTCATGTAGCCCCCAAAAGTTTAAGAAAGCACTCCCAGGTTTTGTGTGCTTTCCCCAACTACTTCCACAGATTAAACAGATTTAACCATGCATTTTCTCGATTCATTTGCTTCACAAATTAACAACCAACCTGTTCCTTTGTAATTTTTCCAACAGCAAAATACATGGATTGTGGACTGGAAAAGTAAAAGCCCGAGACTGCAGCTGCTGGAGTCATAGCCAAGGATTCTGTCAATGCAATTCCTGTGCAGAAAGTAAAGAGAAACTGTTTCAGTCTGATATCGATGAGGCAAGACAACTAAATATTAAATCCTCACCATTTATTGAATTGAACAGGAATGAGCCCTTTGGTCCACGATGTTGTGCTGAACAGGATGCCTAATTAAACTAATCCCTCCTGCCTGCCCTTGGTTCATATTTCTCCATTCCTTGAATACTCATGTGCTTATTGTGAGATGGTAAGACCTGCCGATGCTGGAGTCTGAGGTAACACAGTGTGGAGCTGGAGGAACACAGCAGGCCAGGCAGTGTCAGAGGAGCAGGAAAACCGATATTGTGAGTCAGGCCCCTTCTTCAGATTCTGAAGAATCACACACTTACCACTATGTAAAACAACTTGCCCCTCACATCTCCTTTAAACATTCCCTCACTCACTTAAAAGCATGCCCTCTAGTTTTAGGCATTTCAACTCTGGGGGAAAAACCCTATCTATGCAATTCCTAATTTAATAGATTTCTATCAAATCTCCCCTCAGCCTTCACCACTCCAGTGAAAATAACCCGAGGGTTTCTGGCCTCTCTTTATGGTTCATACCCTGTAATCTACACAGCATCCTGGTAAACCTCTTCTGCACCATCTCCAAAGCCTCCATATCCTTCCTGTAATGTGGCAGCCAGAGCTGAACATAATTCTCTAAGTGCAGCCTCACCAAAGCCTTATAAAGCTGCAACATGACATCCTTACTCTTGTGCTCAGTTCCCCAACCAATACAGAGAAGTATGCCATATGCCCTCTTAACCACCCTATCTACTTGCATGGCCACTTTCAGAGAGCTCTGGGCTTGAACCCAAAGATCCCACTCTACATTAACGCTGTTCAGGGTCCTGCTATTAACTGTATACAGTTTCCTTAACAATTGATGTCCTAAAGTGCAGCACCTCACACTTAACATGGATTAAGCTCCATCTGCTATTTCTCCACCCATTTCTTTTTTCTTTATTCATTTGTGGGATGTGGGTGTCACTGGCTGGCCAGCATTTCTTGCCCTCCCTTGTGGTGGTGAGCTGCCTTCTTGAACTGCTGCAGTTCTCCTGCTATGGGTTGACCCACAATGCTATTAGGGAGGGAATTCCAGGATTTTGACCCATCAACAGTGAAGGAACGACAATACATTTCCAAGTCAGGATGTGAGTGGCTTGGAGGGGAACTTGCAGGTGGTGGTGTTCCCATATGTCTGATGCCCTTGTCCTTCCAGATGGAAGTGGTCATTTGGAAGGTGCTGTCTGATGATCTTTGGTGAATTTCTGCAAAGCATCTTGTAGGTAGTCTATGCTGCTGTTACTGAGTGTCAGTGGTGGAGGAAGTGGATGCTTGTGGATGTGGTACCAGTCAAGTGGGCTGCTTTGTCCTGGATGGTGTCAAGCTTCTTCAGTGTTGTTGGGGCTACACTCATCCAGGCAAGTGGGGAGTATTTCATCACACTCCTGACTCGTGCCTTGCAGATGCTGGACAGGCTTTGAGGAGTCAAGAGGTGAGTAACTTGCTGCAGTATTCCTAGCTTCTGGCCTGTTCTTGGGTCCATTGTGTTTATGCAGTAAGTACCGTTGAGTTTCTGGTCAATGATAACACCCAGAATGTTGATAGTGGAGGGGATTCAGTGATGCTAACACTATTGAATGTCAAGGGATGTTAGTTAGATTATTTCTTATTGGTGATGGTCATAGCCTGGCATTTGTGTGGTGTAAATGTCACTTGCCACTTTTCAGCCCAATCTGGATACTGTCCAGGTCTTTTTGCATTTGATCATGGACTGCTTCAGTATCTGGTGCTGAACATTGCCAATGACTGTACAAACATTCCCACTTCTGACCTGATGATGGAGGGAAGATCAGTGATGAAATAGCTGAAGATGGCTAGGTTGAGGACACTACCCTGAGGAGCTCCTACAGAGATGTCCTGAAGCTGAGATGATTAACCTCCAACAACCACAAACATCTTCCTATCTGTCAGATATGCCTCCAACCATCGGAGTGTTTGCTCCCGATACCCATTGATTTCAGTTTTGCTAGGGTTCCATGATGCCACACTGCGCAGGTGCTGCTTGATAACACTGTTGATGACATCTTCCATCACTTTACCATATCTGCAAATGATCTATATCCCGCTGTATCCTTTGACAACCTTCTATATTATTCGTCATTCCACCAAACTGGGTATCATCTGCAAACTTACTTACATTTTCATCCAACTCATTGATATACATCACAAACATCAGAGGTCCCGATGAAACACCACTAGTCACGGACATCCATCCTGAAAAACACCCTTCCGCCACTATCTTCTGCCTTCTATGAGCAAGCTAATTCCAAATCCATGCAGCCAAGTCACCATGGATCCCATGCATCTTAATCTTCTGGATGAGCCTACCATGAGGGACCTTGGCGAAAGCCTTATTAAAATCCATGTAGACAACATCCACTGCTGTATTCTCATCAATCACTTTTGTCACCTCTCATAGTTCAGTCAGGCGAGTAAGACATGACCTGCCCTGCGCAAAACCATGACAACTGTCCCTAATTAGACCTTAACTGTAACTGCTATTCTAACCATTCACAAACTCACAAATCAATTCTGCCTGAATGTACTGAGTCTTAGAAGTGATTACCTGTAATTTCCTCAATTCTGGCCAGATTCCACATCGTTATTTTCTCAGTGTGATCGGGTTGGCTTGGGTATCCTGGAGCTGGACGAATTCCCGCATATTTGATTCTATGCATATCAGCAATATCCAGGCTCTCATCAGGGGAGTATCCCCAAAATTCCTTGCGGACTCTTGCGTGCATCTCTTCTGCAAATGCCTTTGAAGTACGAAAATAAAGTAAAATCTCTCTCTGAAAAATAACTTACAGCATCAAAGCAACAAATAAAATTATTCATAGGTTAGTTAAACAAAATTATAATTTCTCTGCACTTTGCTGTTTACAGAACTGAACATTTTGACAATTTTGCAAAGCAATAAATTCCATTTCAGCATGTTGACCTTTGAACTGTGTGTCCATGTAATATGTACTAAAAGCCACTTATTATCTCACTTGGTACATATTTATTAAATACTTCCCAAAAACAATGAATTAACATTAGATCTAAACTGCCTCAGGTTTTTCAAAAGAAGATTCAAAATGCTTTGGTGTAACTAACATCAATCAAATCGATGTTTAGGATATTTTAGTGTTTCCACAAATGTTTAGGACACTACTTTCAACCCATTGTCAGAAGACTGAGTGTATAGACACTGCATGTATGAGCTATACCCACTGCTTAAATTCCCATGTGAAGTTCACCTTTAAACTTGGTGTGACTGTAGGGACAGGGAAATGAAGAGGGGCAGTTCTGAGCAAGGTACCCGAAACGTTAACTCTCATTTCTCTCCATAGACACTGCCAGATCTGCTCAGCACTTTTGTCGGAGGAGTGAAGGGGGGAAATCAGGTTGGGGTTATCCCCATACCCAGCCCCTCTCTGTACCACACCTTCCCTCCTATCCTGACGCTCTCTTCTGAATATGCATAGCTCCTTAGCGTACGAGGTCTTTGGAAAGCTTCATGACGCAGCATTTTTGGAATTGTGCACAGGTGTTTCTGGATAGGTGAGCATGTGCAGTTTCAAGAATTGCCCGGTATCCACAGATACTAGTTTCAGAATGTGAACATTATTGGCAAATTATCACCTGCCCCTGATCAAAGGTGATTAGGTGGCAATTTTCCACTTGAAGTCTATGTGGAACAGTACAACTATAGATTGTAGAAAGGCACTTCCAGAATTTTGATTCAATAGCAGAGCAGGAACAGCAATATAATTCCAAATTAGGATGATGTGTAACTTGTAGCTGTTTACATGGGTCTGCAAGATGGTAAAGGTTGTGGGTTAGGACAGTGCTTTGAGGGAAACTTAGTGAATTGGCGCAGCAATCCTTCTAGATGATACATGCTGCTCCTGCTATGTGCCAATTGTGGAGGGAATACATATTTAAAAAGTTTGTGGATGGCTGAAAATTGAATTGGTTGCTTTGTCTTGGACAGGACTAATCTTGAGCACGATTGAGCTGTACTCATCCAGGCAAGTGGAGAATACTCATCATAGAATGCATCATTGAAGATCACAGAATCCCTACAGTGTGGAAACAGACCCTTCGGCCCAACAAGTCCACACTGACCCTCAGAACATCCCAAGCAGACCCATCCCCCTGTAACCCACCTAAATCTACACATCCCTGAACACTACAGGCAATTTAGCATGGCCAATCCACCTAGCCTGCACATCTTCGGACTGTGGGAGGAAACCGGAGCACCTGGAGGAAACCCACGCAGACATGGGGAGAACGTGCAAACTCCACACAGACAGCAGCCTGAGGATGGAAATGAACCCGGTTCCGCTTTAAGGCAGCAATGCTAACAACTGAGTCACCATGCTAACAACTGAGCCACCATGCTGCCCAAAGTCGTGCATGTGACTTCTGCTTGATAGATGATGGATAAGCTTCAGAGTTAGGAGAGGTGTTACTCACTACAGAAGTTCCAGCTTCTGTTATCCTCCACAGGATTTATACAACTGTTCCAGTATGTTTCTGGGAAATAACTCCCGGATGTAAATATTGGAGAATTCAGCAATAGTAATGTCAGTGAATGTAAAGGAGAAATAGTTGGATTCTTTTACTTGCCATTTCTCAGCTCAAACTTAAGTTTTATCCAGTATCAGGAAGAAAAGAAATGTTTTAATTTCTTGTAAGTCATCTGGTCCCGATGACAATGCGAATTATTTTGATAAAATCACGCTGTAATTCACTGAATTTCTTTCTAAAGGGGAACAGTTTTCTTTAAGAACAGTCTCGTGACTTTTGTCATAATGGCTTCTAATGTGTGCAAATATGATTCACTAAATCATAGAAAATATGACTGTGACTTAAAACCTTGTCAAATGATTTTCATGAAGGGACATTTTGTTTGGAAAATAGTTCTTTCGCCAGTTTTGTGTTCCACTGTACAATATCAATATTTTCATACAACTTTTTATTAAATGATTGAAATGCTAAATTGAATTTTAATTTGTTTTTAGGCCAAAATTAACTTGCATAAACGGAACACGGGTTGTGGAGCGGTAATTGCTTCAGTGCAAAGCACTCATGTTGCATGTTTTTTTTCAGCTGTTTTAGAGAGATCATCTCTCAGGCCATCTGACTGCTCCCTGTCTGGAAAACTTTCCTCATACATTTCTAACAATCAGGGACTTCATTTCTTGAACAGAATCTGGAAGCAGCAATTCTGAATTGTTTTTTGTTCGGGCACCTGTGCTAGTAATTTATTGCAGAATTGTTTTTGTATTTTTTAAGAAAAGCTTGTTTGATTTCCTTTTTTATACATGTAAAAGACTCTGTGCTTAATCCTATACATGGCAGAAAAGACTTTAGATCCATAAATTTTCAACCACTGATCATCATCTCTTTGCTTGCAATGGTATATAGTTGCCCAGCGCAGAAAAGCAGGTTGTTTGGAGAAATCTAATCACCTCCAGCTCAACTTTTTATTTTACACCCAGTAACTGGCATTAATGCTCAAATGCAGCAGCATGCAATGCTAATCATCAGATAAAGGTTTAAAAAGGTTAAAAATAACAATAATTTTGATAGCTTAGAGTATAGAATAAGAACATAAAATGTTTCTCATTCAGAAATTCTCTTCTTGCACTGCACAAATTCAGCTCTTACTTATCTATCTTTTGTGGAATTTATTTTATCTTTACAACCTAGACAATTCCTTTTCACTTCATTCATGGGATGTCGCATTGCTGGCTAGGCCAGTATTTATCAGCCATCCCTAATTGCCTGGGGGCAGTTAAGAGTCAACCACGTTGCTGTGGGTCTGGAGTCACATGTAGGCTCATTAGACTTTTACTTACAGGAATTTGTGTAATTCAAATTTAAGCACTTGCTGTGGCAGGATTTGAACCCAGGTCCCCAGAACACAGGCCCCAAAGCCCACCTCTTCCTCCGTTACATTGATGACTGTATCGGCGCCGCCTCTTGCTCCCCAGAGGAGCTCGAACAGTTCATCCACTTCACCAACTCCTTCCACCCCAACCTTCAATTCACCTGGGCCATCTCCAGCACATCCCTCACCTTCCTGGACCTCTCAGTCTCCATCTCAGGCAACCAGCTTGTAACTGATGTCCATTTCAAGCCCACTGACTCCCACAGCTACCTAGAATACACTTCCTCCCACCCACCCTCCTGCAAAAATTCCATCCCCTATTCCCAATTCCTCCGCCTCCGCTCCCACAATGAGGCATTCCACTCCCACACATCCCAGATGTCCAAGTTCTTCAAGGACCGCAACTTTCCCCCCACAGTGGTCGAGAACGCCCTTGACCGCGTCTCCCGCATTTCCCACAACACATCCCTCACACCCCGCCCCCGCCACAACCGCCCAAAGAGGATCCCCCTCGTTCTCATACACCACCCCACCAACCTCCGGATACAACGCATCATCCTCCGACACTTCCGCCATCTACAATTCAGCCCCACCACCCAAGACATTTTTCCATCCCCACCCTCGTCTGCTTTCCGGAGAGACCACTCTCTCCGTGACTCCCTCGTTCGCTCCACACTGCCCTCCAACCCCACCACACCCGGCACCTTCCCCTGCAACCGCAGGAAATGCTACACTTGCCCCAACACCTCCTCCCTCACCCCTATCCCAGGCCCCAAGATGACTTTCCATATTAAGCAGAGGTTCACCTGCACATCTGCCAATGTGGTATACTGCATCCATTGTACCCGGTGTGGCTTCCTCTACATTGGGGAAACCAAGCGGAGGCTTGGGGACCGCTTTGCAGAACACCTCCGCTCGGTTCGCAATAAACAACTGCACCTCCCAGTCGCAAACCATTTCCACTCCCCCTCCCATTCTTTAGATGACATGTCCATCATGGGCCTCCTGCAGTGCCACAATGATGCCACCCAAAGGTTGCAGGAACAGCAACTCATATTCCGCTTGAGAACCCTGCAGCCCAATGGTATCAATTTGGACTTCACCAGCTTCAAAATCTCCCCTTCCCCCACCGCATCCCAAAACCAGCCCAGTTCGTCCCCTCCCCCGACTGCACCACACAACCAGCCCAGCTCTTCCCCTCCACCCACTGCATCCCAAAACCAGTCCAACCTGTCTCTGCCTCCCTAACCTGTTCTTCCTCTCACCCATCCCTTCCTCCCACACCAAGCCGCACCTCCATCTCCTACCTACTAACCTCATCCCACCTCCTTGACCTGTCCGTCTTCCCTGGACTGACCTATCCCCTCCCTACCTCCCCACCTATACTCTCCTCTCCACCTATCTTCTTTTCTCTCCATCTTCGGTCCGCCTCCCCCTCTCTCCCTATTTATTCCAGAACCTCTCTCCCCATCCCCCTCTCTGATGAAGGGTCTAGGCCTGCAACGTCAGCTTTTGTGCTCCTGAGATGCTGCTGGGCCTGCTGTGTTCATCCAGCCTCACATTTTATTATCCCCAGAACATTACTTGGGTGTCTAGATTAACAGTCCAACGATAATACCATTAGGCCATTACCTCCCCCATAATTAGCTAAAGCTATACTCAAGATGGAATTATATTTAAATTTCAAAGGGGGTGGCTAAGTCATTGCTGACATGAGAACAAAAATTATAAAATACAAAATTATTCAGAATGAAAATGTTAGTTTCCAACAAATTTGTAAATTGGATTGTAAACTCTAGTTAAGTAACCAAATATCAGCCTTACCTCAACTAGTCTGTCTGCCAAGGCTTTAACCATTATGCTGCTGTAGTCATCATTCTCCTCCAGGTATTGCTTGCTCAGGAGTTCAGCACCAAAGCATGCCACTGCAAACAAGCCAATATAATCTGGCACGCCAGAATCCCTGGGTGCTATGAAGTCAGAGATGCAACAGTACTGTTCTGTGCTAATGCTGTCCTTGTCCACCTGTAAAAGTTGAATCAGCTGTACTTACTAGCAATCTACAACAATCATTCTGATTGCCCACAGGAATACTGCCTTATAAGAGAAATCAAATCAAGAACTGTGACTCTAGATACAATAACATGTACTGTATATAGAATGCGCCAACAACCAAGTCACTACATCCACTGTGATGGCAGAATTCCTACTAGGGGCAATGTGACACTGGCAACATTCAATCTACTCCCTATATTATTTCATTAATGCAAACACATCTAAAATGTTTACTGTCTTGTGTTTGCAATTATTCAGATGTTCGCTGAATTGTGATTATTCTACTAGAAAATCAAAGCAATGCCAGTTGTAAACACAAGGGCTTCATTTTTCCGTATTTACATTGTGGACTGAAATGGGAAAAGAAGATGGTTTTTAAAACCAAAGATTATTGAAGACTTCTCCACATTTTAAAATAAAATAATGGGATACTCATTGTAAATGCTGTTTACACTGCTGTATACAAAGAATAAAACAGCACAGGAACAGGCCCTTCAACCCTTCAGTGACACATTTTATCCGTTCATACTAAAACTTTCTTCACTTACAGGATTACATGCACTTTATCTGATTTATATGATCTGTATGCATGAAGTATCACATTGGACACTGCATCGGCCAACAGAGAAACCAGAACAATTTTTTTAAAACTGACAAAAAGAAGTCTTACCTGTTGCCTTAAACCATGAAACTTAGCTAGTGGTTCACCAGTGCGAGGGAAAGTATCCTCTGCAAACAAATGTATATCATCCCCAACACTCTGAGCTGGCCAGAATCCTATAATTCCCTTGGCAGTCAATTTCTTTCCTTCAATTAGGGCATTCAGCATATCCTGTGCATCTTGAAACACTTGCTTGGCTTCTTCGCCTACAAGATGGTTAACAAGTTAAACCTATTATGAGGATAGTATCTTGAGACTGGATGGTATTGATGCACAATCCCTCATCAGTGCATGGCAAATTATGGCCTGGCTTTATGACTGATAATGTAGCTAGTGCACACAGTTTAGAAAAAGAGCATATTGCTCGGGCTCTTGTGTGGTGATAGTGTTCCTTCCTTCAAGTCAGAAAGTTCAGGTTCAAGTCCTACCTGCTCCAGGTGTGTATCATTACATGTTTGAATAAATTGATTGATTAAAATGATGAAACATATATTGCCAAGCATATATTGATAGCTAAAGAAAATAACATGATGGAAGAGTAGTTTTATTGGCACTTACCAACAGTCTTGTCTCTAAAGATTTTGGGATACCCACGATTCGGGTACTTTCCTTTCAGCTGCCAAACATCAAAGAAAGGTTTCCAATCAATGTAGCTCATCAATCTCCGTAAATCATAATCTGCAAAGGATTGGGTGCCAATAAAAGTTGGTTTCACTGTAAAAGAAGGAGACAGTTCCGAGTTTTAAAATTGCAATAAACAGAGACCACTGGGTTAATATTTATTAATTATTTTTCCTCTATGTATCAATTGCTCTTCATGTGGACAATCATTTACATTATGGTAGATGCTGTAATCAAACAAGTTTATCTATTTCATTTATTATGTCACCTGGAATCTGTTAAATCTATGAAAAACACATTCATATTGAACAGCAGCCTTATTCTATAGACAAAGTTGACAAAACAGCATTGTAGTTACCCATTAATAGACATCTCAGCATGTCCTGACACCTGGAACTCAGTTTGAAAATGTCATTCCTGCCATCGAGAAAGGCCTCGCCTGGCTTCTCTCCACACTTCACGATATTAAAGACCCTAAAAAATTCTGCAATATGTCTGAAAGTGTCCCAAGACAACACTCTCAAATTTCTTGCATCAATTTCTCCTGCATCTCGATAAGGTATCTTCGAGTTTCTACATGGTGTCTTTCACAGACTGTACTGATGATAATAAAACTTCTCTGTTAGAGAACTAAGAAACAACACTGCACTAAAAATTCCAATGTTTATTCTAAATACTAAAACATTTCAAAAGCCTGGTACTTTGGCTGTTCATCTCTCCAAAAGCCCTGAAGATTTCCTCTCAGAAACACTCAGATTCTCAATATTAACCTTATCATCCAAATTATTTTGACAGGAGTAAGGCCTTGGGCAGTGTTGTAGAACAGAGAGACCTAGGGGTTCAGGTACATGATTCTTTGAAGTTTCCTTCACGTATAGATAAGGTGTTTAAGGAGGTATTAAGCACACTTGCCTTCATTGCTCAGACCTTTGTCATTGGAGTTGGGACATTATGTAGAGGACATTGGTGAGGCCACTTCTCGAGTACTGTGTCCAGTTCTGGTCACCCTGTTATAGGAAGATTATTATTAAGCTGGAAAGGGTTCAGAAGATTTATTAGGTTGTTATTGGAAATAGAGGATTTGAGTTACAAAGAAAGGTTGGATAGCCTGAGATTTTTTTCACTGGAACATAGGAGGTTGAGAGGTGGCTTGACAGTGGTTCATAAAATGATGAAAGGTATAAATAAGGTAAATGGCAGGTGTCTTTTTGCTAGAGTGGGGGATTTCAAGAATAGGGAGCATATTTTTCAGGAGAGAGGAGAAAGATTTAAGACAAGGAGCAATTTTTTTTAAAACACAGAAGGGAATGAACTTCCAGAGGAAGTGGTGGATGTGGGTACAGTTACAACTGAGTGTTAGATAAATACATGAATATGTAATGTTTAGAGGGATATGGGCCAAGTGCAAGCAGGTGGGACGGGTTTGATTTGGGATTATGGTCGGCATGGACTGGTTGGACCGAAAGGTCTATTTCCATGCTGTATGACTCTATGGCTTTGAGCAGTAACATTAAGCATACATTACTTCTCACTGGTACAAGCAAGCAATGTAAACGATTGGGATTTTACCCGTAAAAACAAAGCTTAGAATAAAGAAGAAGGACACTAGGATCATCAGTTCTATGCCTTTCATGTAAAACATCTCGGTCACTGGTAAGTCTCCACATTTCAACTTCCCAAACTCCTATGTGGACCAAATGAATTTATTGCCATCTCCATGGACTGAATTTTACCTTAAATTGACCAGAAAGTGTCAATTTTGCAGCTGTATGGAGGGTGTTTCGCCTTGTGCAATCCTGAGAGTTCTTACATTTTTTTTTAAAACTTGCCTAAATTACCTACACATCATGCCTCTATGGCAATTTAATCATTGTAGCTTCCCTCTCAGCACAGGTAGAAGTACTTGCCACTACTGCAATCTCCTGCGACTCCCAGTGCTGTTTAAAGCCTGGATGTCCCCAGGAGATAATCGGTGGTCTGGTTGATTCACTATTACAAATAAAATAACATCTTCTCATTGAACAATGTGGGATCATCACATGCCTGAAAGTCTTCCAACTGTTGAAAACTATCACTGTTATTCAGCAAGTGAAGAATTAAACAAACAAAAACTGCACTTGCTTCTGGGAATATTTGCCTTTTGAGCAGCAACACAGTTACCGTTCAATGAATGATCACTGCACCAACTCGCATCTATCAGAACAGGATGTTGATTAAGTCCTGTCTGACCTGTTGCACTCAACACCATGCTGAAGGTGATGTTCCTCTTAGAGGCATAGAGCTATACAGCTTGAAAACAGACCCTTGGGTTCAATTTGTCCATGCTGACCAGATATTCTAAAATAATCTAGTCTGGTTTTCCAGCATTTGGCACATATCCCTCTAAACCCTTCCAATTCATATACCCATCCAGATGCCTTAAATAGTGGCACCACATTAGCGAATCTTCAGTCTTCCGGCACCTCACCTGTGGTTATTAACGATACAAATACCTCAGCAAGAGGAACAGCATTCACTTCTCTAGCTTCCCACAATGTTCCAGGGTACAACTGATCAGGTCCCAGGGATTTATCCACCTGTAAGACATCCAGTACCACCACCTCCGTAATATGGACATTTTTCAAGACGTTGCTATTTATTTCCCCAAGTTCTATATCTTCCATATCCTTCTCCACAGTAAACACTGATACAAAACATTTATTTAGTATCTCCCCAGTCACCTGTGGTTCCACAGATAGGCAGTCTTGCTGATATTTAAGGGGGCCTATTCTATCCCTTGTTACTCTTTTGTCCTTAATGTACTTGTAGGATCTCTTTGGATTCTCCTTAACCCTACTTGCCAAAAGCTCTCATATCCTTTTTATTTCCCTCTTAAGTATACGTCTACTGCCTTTATAGTCTTCTAGCTACTCACTCGATCCCTGCGGTCTTTAACTGATGTATGTTCCCTTCATTTTCCTGGCCAAAAACCTAATTTCTCTAGTCGTTCAGCATTCTCTACATCTACCAGCCTTGCCCTTCATACTAACAAGAACATACTGTCTCGTGATAACAAAATGTGAAGCTGGATGAACACAGTAGGCCAAGCAGCTTTTGTGCTCCTGAGATGCTGCTTGGCCTGCTGTGTTCATCCAGCTTCACAATTTGTTATCTTGGATTCTCCAGCATCTGCAGTTCCCATTATCTCTGATACTGTCTCGTGACTCTCATTATCACATTCTTGAAGGCTTCCCATTTTCCAGCCAACCCTTTACCTGTGAATATCTGCCCCCAATCAATCTTTGGAAGTTCTTGCCTAATACCATCAAAATTAGCCTTCCTCCAATTTAGAACTTTCACTTTTACATCCGGTCTATCCTTTGCCATCACTATTTTGAATTATGATCACTGGTCCAAAAGTGCTTATATCTCAGGCACCTACCCTGCCTTGTTTCCCAAGGAAGGTCAAGTTGCACCCCTTCTCTCATAGAACACCCACATTCTGAATCAGAAAACTGCTCAATGCTCTCATCTTTCACTTTGGAAGACCACTGCCACTCTCCAAACTCTTCAGAATCTATTGCATCCCTTTGTAGAGCACGTCATGTGAAGATTATGTGGCACTATTGGTCAGAACTGTCCTGCAAAGCTCTCCAAGACTGTCTAAGTATCGGAACCTCATCTTCACCAAGCCTACTGTCTGCTCTGCTTTGGATCTGGTCAAAAAATGGGCTGTAATTCAGTCTGGGGTTTGCGTAATGTAGTTATCAGACACATTTTCAAACCAGGAGTCATCCTTGTAAGGCATCTGGCCCTTGATGGCTTTATATGATCTAACAGATTGGACTCCACCAAGGAGGGCTATGGAACATATCTACATGAATCCTTGACATTTGGAGCACATTTCAACGAATGCAGTACAAGCCATGTTATGAAAATACAGCAGATAATAAATGCTGTTTGATTACTGATACTTTATCCCCAAATCTCAATACCACCCAAGAAATGAGTCCAAAACTGGATGGCATATGTTTAAGGTGAGACAGAAAAGATTTAAGAAGGCCCCGAGGGGTAGCTTTTTCATGCAGAGGGTGCTGCGTGTGTGGAATGAGCTGCCAGAGGAAATAGCGGAAGCTGGTACAACTACAACATTTCAAAGACATCTGGATAAGTACATGAATAGGAATGGTTTAAGAGGGATATGAGCCAAATGCTGGCAAATGGGAGTAGGTTAGATTGGGATATCTGGCTGGCATGGACAAATTGGATCAAAGGTCTGTTTCCATGCTGTATGACACTATGATTCAATGACTCCAAAGGCAACATTGTATATAGGGGCATGTTGACGAATACTTACACTTCGAGGTGAAAATCAGCTCCAATGCCCCTGTGCAGGCTATGAGATCTTTGCTTTTATGAACAGTGGGCCAGGGTGTCACTTTTGAGGTTGCCTGTGCTTACTTTTGCTTCACAGTGATGAGTAACTTCAATCTGCAATGACCAATGACATGGTCAGGATTGCATATGAGCAGAATCTGCATCTCACATAGTTGGACAATGCGTGCATTTCACACGCAGGATTCAATGAAAACAGATGTCTTCAACCTTTACTGTGTCAGTGCCTGATTAATGCAATTGAACTTTGAAAAACCAGAGATTGTTGACAAGTACAGCCCACATGCTCAGATAGAAAATTAACATTCACTCTGCCCAGAGATAACAGGACATCCATCACATCCAGCACATCCCTCACCTTCCTGGGCCTCTCAGTCTCCATCTCAGGCAACCAGCTTGTAACTGATGTCCATTTCAAGCCCACCGACTCCCACAGCTACCTAGAATACACCTCCTCCCACCCACCCTCCTGCAAAAATTCCATCCCCTATTCCCAATTCCTCCGCCTCCGCCGCATCTGCTCCCACGATAAGACATTCCACTCCCGCACATCCCAGATGTCCAAGTTCTTTAAGGACCGCAACTTTCCCCCCACGGTGATTGAGAACGCCCTTGACCGCGTCTCCCGCATTTCCCGCGACACATCCCTCACACCCCGCCCCCGCCACAACCGCCCCAAGAGGATCCCCCTCGTTCTCACACACCACCCTACCAACCTCCGGATACAACGCATTATCCTCCGTCACTTCCGCCATTTACAATCCGACCCCACCACCCAAGACATTTTGCCATCCCCTCCCCTGTCTGTTTTCCGGAGAGACCACTCTCTCCGTGACTCCCTTGTTCGCTCCACACTGCCCTCCAACCCCACCACACCCGGCACCTTCCCCTGCAACCGCAGGAAATGCTACACTTGTCCCCACACCTCCTCCCTCACCCCCATCCCAGGCCCCAAGATGACATTCCACATTAAGCAGAGGTTCACCTGCACATCTGCCAATGTGGTATACTGCATCCACTGTACCCGGTGCGGCTTCCTCTACATTGGGGAAACCAAGCGGAGACTTGGGGACCGCTTTGCAGAACACCTCCGCTCAGTTCGCAACAAACAACTGCACCTCCCAGTCGCAAACCATTTCCACTCCCCCTCCCATTCTCTTGATGACATGTCCATCATGGGCCTCCTGCACTGCCACAATGATGCCACCCGAAGGTTGCAGGAACAGCAACTCATATTCCGCCTGGGAACCCTGCAGCCATATGGTATCAATGTGGACTTCACCAGTTTCAAAATCTCCCCTTCCCCCACTGCATCCCTAAACCAGCCCAGTTCATCCCCTCCCCCCACTGCACCACACAACCAGCCCAGCTCTTCCCCCCCACCCACTGCATCCCAAAACCAGTCCAACCTGTCTCTGCCTCCCTAACCGGTTCTTCCTCTCACCCATCCCTTCCTCCCACCCCAAGCCGCACCCCCAGCTACCTAGTAACCTCATCCCACCTCCTTGACCTGTCCGTCTTCCCTGGACTGACCTATCCCCTCCCTACCTCCCCACCTACACCCTCTCCACCTATCTTCTTTACTCTCCATCTTCGGTCCGCCTCCCCCTCTCTCCCTATTTATTCCAGTTCCCTCCCCCCATCCCCCTCTCTGATGAAGGGTCTAGGCCCGAAACGTCAGCTTTTGTGCTCCTGAGATGCTGCTTGGCCTGCTGTGTTCATCCAGCCTCACATTTTATTATCTTGGAATCTCCAGCATCTGCAGTTCCCATTATCTCTGATACGATTCCCCTGACTGGTTTAAGATAACAAGGTGTAGAGCTGGATGAACACAGCAGGCCAAGCAGCATCAGAGGAGCAGGAACGCTGACGAGAAGGGTCTAGGCTCGAAGCGTCAGCCTTCCTGCTCCTCTGATGCTGTTTGGCCTGCTGTGTTCATCCAGTTCTACACCTTGTTATCTCAGATTCTCCAGCATCTGCAGTTCCTACTGTCCCCTGACTGGTTTTACTGGTCCTGCAGGAATGACTGTGGTCCATACCCTTAACAATAGTGACACACAGCCCCTGACCATGACAGTCTGAAATGACTGATGATCGTGTCAAAGCCCTGGATGAATTTCAGATATTGCATGCAAACTACTGAACTAGAAACTCCTGACAGAATGTTGTCTCCCTTGACCTAGAAATGAAAAGACTTTGAGACACTACATGGGCTTCAACCAATGGCTTTGTGTTTGCCACGTACATTGCTGACACATGGTGCAGATGTGACAGCAATATGTTTAACACTTTGACTGACCGCTGATGGCCACGACAAGCAGACTAGTTTTGTGTCAGCACTAATAGAGGCGGCAAGACAAGGCAGAGATGCTGTGCACATCCAGGTAGGTGTAAAGTGAGCAAGCATTAAGACAGCAAGTGAAACCCTGAGATGCACCATGGTTCAACCCACAAACTGTCCTACATGTTAAATTTTATGACAGCAGCATTGCAATGATAGGTGCCTGCAGGCTTCAAAGTGCATTTAAATATAGAACTGTATTGTAGATAGGCTAGAGATGTGCCATGGAAGTATGGTGACGGTGGTACATGTCTGATGTCTATGGGCGGGGTGCAGGCAGTTACTGTCTACGGAGCATTCCATGAAACACTGGGGATTTGATGTCCAAGATGGAGGGTGGGACGAGCAAGTAGCCAGGTGGAATTTTTTTTTTCTTTATTCATTAACGGGATGAGGACTTCGCTGGCTAGGCAGCATTTATCATCCATCCCTAATTGCAGAGAAGGCAGTTCAGAATCAACCACATTGCTGTGGGTCTAGAGTCACATGTGGGCCAGACCAGGTAAGGATGGCAGTATATTTCCCTAAAGGGCATTAGTGAACCAGATGGGTTTTTCCAACAATCAACAATGAATTCACGGTCATCATTAGATTTTTAATTCCAGATATTTTATTGAATTCAAATTCCACCATCTGCCATGGCAGGATTTGAACCTGGGTCCCCAGAACGTTATCCAGGTCTCCAGATTAACAGTCCAGCAACAATACCACTAGGCCACTGCCACCCCAGGTACCTGTGCATCTAGTTCTTAAATTCAGCAAGTGGGAAAATGAGAAACTGCATATTAATGAAGTGAGGTTAGGTAACAGTGGTATGCCAATGCATTTAAATGGACCCAGTAGGCCTCTCGCTGTTCATTAGAAAGATTCTTATCTGGCCATTCAACGTGTGGTTGGAGGATCAGACTTTCTCTTTTTAATGTGGAGAATCTCATTCCTGCCAGTCTAGTCCTATTTTTCCCAAATGGCTCACCAATGCTCATGTCAAGCAAGGGTTTGGAGAGATTCCACCTTATGTTCCTTTGGCCATATTGAGACAGACAGATGTGGCATAACATGACAGCAGATTTCCTAGGAGATAGCAAGGTAGCAGCACAGTAATATTCTCCAGGGGGGCTGTGCTGATTACAGGCACTTCCTGAGGTGAAGGAAAATGGAACAAATCTATATGATAAAAATATAAAATGCGATACAAGATGGGTCCAGAAGATATCTCTGATTGCTCCTGGTACAACTCTGGAAAAAAAAATTGCCTTCATGTTTTCCTATGAATTCCAAATGACGCAAGGTGATGAAAACAAATGAAATGAATCAAATTCCACATTAAAACTACCTTGCAAATAGTTTCTACAATAGTTATTCAAATCCATCTGTGACAAGAAGAATGTTATTAAATAGATACATTATGTTACTACTAACCTGGCCTAGGATGAGAAAGCCAGTCTATGTGGAACCCTTTATTTCTGGCTTGCTCTAATGTTAAATAATTTCTTTCCTGCAAACAATAAAATTATGATCAATGAACAGACAAATTACCTGTGACAATCACCAAATGTATCAAATTTCCTCATCAGCATAATTGCCAAAGTAGAATTGCCAAAACTCATTGGAAACGTAACATTTTGAAATTAGAGCAAGAATAAGGCAATTGATCCATTAGCTCACTCTTTCCTGAAACTGATTTCCTTAACATGGACTCACACGCAGCCAGTTTCACAATACAAGGTTTAACATAAATATTGATTTATTTTTCTGAACTAAATTTGGAAGCAATTATCTACCCTTACGTCTCTTAACACCTCAACCTAGATCAATTCTCATTCTCGGAAATGTTACTTTCTCCCATTCCCTCAAAAAAAAATGCAATCATTACATCTCAGTATCTAATGTATCAGCTAGTGTATAAACTAACCATTAGAGTATTGTAATAATCTTGTCGAATCTCTTCATATTCTTCAGTTACTTCCTCAAAGTAGTCATCCTTACCGTAATCATCCAAAAGTTGAGAGCACTACAATTTATAAAACAAGGGAATAATTAGACTTAAATGAGCTAAAAAAGCATTCAAAGCAGCATAAAAAACTCCATGTGTTACATGCTCAAAGACAGGATAACAGCTGAAAAAAGCACTGTAAAAATGTGTCTTTACGCAGCAAAATGCAAGTTCTGTATTGCCAAATGATTATTACTAATATACTTTATAAGTTTGAAACATTTTTCATTCAACATGAAAAATTCTGATGTCTGTCTCACATTGAGGAAGATTCATTGAAGCTGTTAGATATTTATGGGTCCTATTATCCCAAGCATTGATGTTGGGAATTGAAAAGGACAATGTTTGTGCAATGGTGAGCTTTTAGAAATGAGAATTGGAAACATCAGTTACTGGGAATAGTAAGGTTAGAAATTGGAGCTGAAAGGACCGTGTTCATGTGAAGCAAGCTTAACAAAATTATCATCGCGGAGACTTTTCTCTAGCTGTTCTAAAAGGCCAAACCCAGCTTGCTCAAGCCAACTAGAAAAATCACAGGGACCATCAAAATATTCGTATGCTCAAGAAGCCTAATAACTGAAACATCTGTGTGGCACTTTTAGTGCCAATTCAAAACGGCAATGGTTGCAGTGTGCGATACTAGAGTTTCAGTTCCACTGACCCTATTTTCAGCTCCCACATAATTAATGTAATCTGGGTTGTCTTACATCAATTTGACTACTACTTTAATACTCTGTTAAGGCATCAGTCACACATAATAGAAATGACCTTGATTTAAACACTGTTCTTTATAAATTTTTTTGATTTTCAACTGCACAGGTGATTAGATGAAGAGTAACTGCTAAGTCCTTTAACTATTAAATGCGAAAGTACATAAAATAAGCCAGAACAAAGAACTTCAAAATAATCTTAAATTATAAAGTAGTTGCCAGCACAATCTCACGAGAACACTTACCACAACAACACTCTTAGAAGCATCGAGGACATGAATAGCAGGTGCATTATACTTTGGTGCAATTTTGACAGCTGTGTGTGTTCTGGGATGAGAAAAGCAACTTAGAAGCAAGTAGATGCAAATGGTCAAAGTCAATTTAAAAATATATTAGCGAAGATTCACACTGGTTTAATTGTTCAAGGCAGTGAGTAGCTCAGCCATAAAAACTAGAAAGGTGCTTACTCTGCACAAAGTTTTCAGATACTAGCCACTGTGGTAGCAAACAAAACCGTGCTAGGTACAACTATCTAAGTTAGATACTACACATGTCAGGATCAAGCAAACATGATCTCACTAACAGTACGTGAAAGGAAATAATGAATATAGTGGACATAAAGCCAACGGCTTTGCGGGGGGGGGGGGGGGGGGGGGGGACTGTATCTTTTTTATACATAAAGTGTGGAGCTGGATGAACACAGCAGGCCAAGCAGCATCTTAGGAGCACAAAAGCTGACGTTTTGGGCCTCGGCCCTTCATCAGAGAGGGGGATGGGGAGAGGGTTCTGAAATAAATAGGGAGAGAGGGGGAGGCGGACTGAAGATGGATAGAGGAGAAGATAGGTGGAGAGGAGACAGACAAGTTAAAAGGGCGGGGATGGAGCCTGCGGAGGTGAGTGTAGGTGGGGAGGTAGGGTGGGGGATAGGTCAGTCCAGGGAGGATGGAGAGGTCAAGGGGTCGGGATGAGGTTAGAAGGTAGGAAATGGAGGTGCGGCTTGAGGTGGGGAGGAGGGGATAGGTGAGACGAAGACAGGGACGAGCTGGGCTGGTTTTGGGATGCAGTGGAGGGAGGGAGATTTTGAAGCTTGTGAAATCCACATTGATACCATTGGGCTGCAGGGTTCCCAGGTGTGATACGAGTTGCTGTTCCTGCAACCTTCGGGTGGCATCATTGCGGCACTGCAGGATGCCCAGGATGGACATGTCGTTTAAGGAATGGGAGGGGGAGTTGAAATGGTCCGCAACTGGGAGGTGCAGTTGTTTATGGCGAACCGAGCGGAGGTGTTCTGCAAAGTGGTCCCCAAGCCTCCGCTTGGTTTCCCCGATGTAGAGGAGGCCACATCGGGTACAGTGGATGCAATATACCACATTGGAAGATGTGCAGGTGAACATCTGCTTGATGTGGAAAGTCTTCTTGGGGCCTGGGATAGGGGTGAGGGTGGAGGTGTGGGGGCAAGTGTAGCACTTCCTGCGGTTGCAGGAGAAAGTGCCGGGTGTGGTGGGGTTGGAGGGGCGCGTGGAGTGGAGAAGGGAGTCACAGAGAGTGTGGTCCCTCCGGAAAGCAGACAAGGGTGGGGATGGAAAAATGTCTTTGGTGGTGGGGTCGGATTGTAGATGGTGGAAGTGTCGAAGGATGATGCATTGGATCCGGAAGTTGGTGGGGTGGTATGTGAGGATGAGGGGTATTCTCTTTTGGTGGTTATTGCGGGCACACGGTGTGAGGGACGAGTTGCGGGAATAACCGCCACCTGGACCACCTCCAACACATCCCTTACCTTCCTGGACCCCTCTGTCTCCATCTCAGGCAACCACCTAGAAACTGATATCTATTTCAAGCTCACCGACTCCCACATCTACCAAGAATACTCCACCTCCCACCCACCTTCCTGCAAAAATTCCAGCCCCTATTCCCAATTCCTTCAACTCGGCCGCATCTGTTCCCAGGATGAGGCATTCCACTCCTGCACATCTCAGATGTCCTCATTTTTCAAGGACCACAACATCTCCCCCCCGCAGTGGTCAAGAACGCCCTCGGCTATGTCTCCTGCATTTCCCGCAACTCATCCCTCACACCTCGACCCGCAATAACCGCCAAATGAGAATCCCACTCATTCTCACACACCACCCCACCAACCTCCTGATCCAACGCATCATCCTCCGACACTTCCACCATCTACAATCCGACCCCACCACCAAAGACATTTTTCCATCCCCACCCTTGTCTGCTTTCCGGAGGGACCACTCTCTGTGACTCCCATGTCCGCTCCACACTCCCCTCTAACCCCACCACACCCGGCACTATCCCCTGCAACTGCAGGAAGTGCTACATTTGCCCCACACCTCCTCCCCAACCCCCATCCCAGGCCCCAAGAAGACTTTCCACATCAAGCAGATGTTCACCTGCACATCTTCCAATGTGGTATATTGCATCCACTGTACCCGATGTGGCCTCCTCTACATCGGGGAAACCAAGCGGAGGCTTGGGGATCGCTTTGCGGAACACCTCCACTCAGTTCGCAATAAACACCTGCACCTCCCAGTTGCGAACCATTTTAACTCCCCCTCCCATTCCTCAGAGAACATGTCCATCCTGGGCCTCGTGCAGTGTCATAATGATGCCACCCGAAGGTTGCATGAACAGTAACTCATATTCTGCTTGGGAACCTTGCAGCCCGATGGTGTCAATGTGGATTTCACAAGCTTCAAAATCTCCCCTCCCCCCCACTGCATCCCAAAACCTGCCCAGCTCGTCCCTGTCTTCCTAACCTGTTCTTCTTCTCACTTATCCCCTCCTCCCACCTCAAGCAGCAACTCCATTTCCTACCTACTAACCTCATCCCGCCCCCTTGACCCCTCCGTCCTCCCTGGACCGACCTATCCCTACCCTACCTCCCCACCTACACTCACCTCTACAGGCTCCATCCCCGCCCCTTTAACTTGTCTGTCTCCTCTCCACCTATCTTCTCCTCTATCCTTCTTCGATCCGTCTCCCCATCTCTCCCTATTTATTTCAGAATCCTCTCCCCATCCCCCTTTTCTGATGAAAAGGTCTAGGCCCAAAACGTCAGCTTTTGAGCTTCTAAGATGCTGCTTGGCCTGCTGTGTTCATCCAGCTCTACATTTTGTTATCGTGGATTCTCCTGCATCTGCAGTTCCCATTATCTCTGTATCTTTTTCATTCTGGGTTGGCTGTCAACATTTACTGTCGGTCCCTAATTGCCCTTGAGAAGGTAGTGGCGAGCTGCCTTCTTGAAATGTTGCAGCCCACAATGCCAACTGAGAAGGAATGGGATATTGACCCAGTGACTCTGAAGGAACATGATATATTTCCAAGTCAGGATGTTGTGCAGCTTGGAGGGGAATTTTCAGGTGGTGGCTCTCTTATGTATCAATTGCCTTGTACTTCTAGAAGGAAGTGCTCACGGGACTGGAAGGTGCTGACAAAGGGGCCTTTATAAATTTCTGCTGCGCATCTTGTAGACGGTACTCGCTGTTGCTCCTGAATGGCAGCCACAGAGTGGATATTTGTGTATGAGGTATCAATCAAATGGGCTCCTTTGTCCTGAATGGTGCCAAGTTGGGAGTATTCCATCATACTACTGACTGGTGTCTTGTAAATGTGGACAGGCTTTGGGGACTCAGAGGGTGAGTTACTCCTTGCAAAGATTCTAGCATCTGGCCAATGTGTTGAGATGGCTAGTCCAGTTCAGCTTCTGGTCAATGGTAACCCTACCGTGTTTATAGTAGGGGGGGGTTCAATAATATTAACACCACTGAATATCAAGGGGCAATGGTTATATTATCTTTCGTGGAGATGGTATTTGACTGTGTGGTGCAAATGCTGCTTTGCACTTTTCAATCCATGTCTGAATATTGTCCAGGTCTTGCTGCATTTGGACACAGACTGGTACAGAACCTGAGGAGTCACAAATGGTGCTGAACATCATGCAATTTCATCAGCCAACATGTGATCTTATGATGGAGGGAAAGACATTGAAGCAGCAGCTGAGGATAGTTGGGTATTAACAGGACAGGTTATAGACGGCAAGAGACATGACTAGTGAATTCAGTGAACAAGGAACAGGTGCCATCGTACAACAGTTTTACAAAAGCTTATAGAGAATTAACCAAACATCTCTTTGTATCCTGTTCTTTAACTTGCATTAAAAATGCAGGGTAGATTATTATTCAATAGTATATTATCATACCTTTTACACTGATGTCCAAATACTATGAAAACCTAACAGTAGTCATGGAAGCAACACAAGTGAACAGAGGTGTTCATGAACAAAAGGCCATAGAAAATTAGTAAGTGACACCAATTACAAAGCAGGTACTATTTCTAGAAGCACCAGGAAGCACCACAGTTTAATAATATGCCCTGCTAAAATTACTCTTCTTGGCTTTTAGATGGTAAGTGGTCAGTTAGTGGAAGTACTGAGGGAATTTAGCACCAAATAGCTATGTTCCAGCAAGGATGTAACTTAATGTTTCTGTGAAGATTTGGTGGGGGTCCGGTGCGTGGGGTGAATATCACCTGAACAATGAATGAGAAAAGAAATGGGATGAATAGTTATTGAACAAACATCAATGGTCCAGCCATTATGTCAGGACAAGGGAGATGGAGTACAAAAGTACACAAGTTTTGCTGCAACTATACAGGTCATTAAGCAAAATCGGATTTGGAGTACGGTACACTGTGCATAGACAGGGACATATCGCAATACAAGAGGCTCAGAGAAGTCAGATTCCTAGTGTGAACTGGGAGGCATATTGCAATCTCGTATTTAAGACTGAGATGAGGAGGAATACCTTCTCTCATAGGATCATTCACATTTGGATAATATTCTATTCTAACTTGTTACTTACTTTGAGGTTGTTGCTCCACCAATCAGTAAAGGTATTTTCATACCCAATCGTTCCATTTCCTTGGCAACATATATCATCTCTTCCAAAGATGGTGTTATAAGACCTGATAGTCCAACAATATCTGTCATAAAATTTAAAACAGAACATGCAGTCAAACCCATTCACAACACTGATGTTTCAACTAAATCAACATTTGGTCAGATGTGATTTCTACTAGCGCCAAAAAGCCTGTGGATTTGAACTTAAAATCTTCGACACAGAACTGCGCAAATCCATCAGGTGGAGATCAGAAATAGAAAGCTAATTACAGACAAGCATTTCTGAAGTTACTTTTATGTACTGCCGAGCAGCTGATTAAGAAGGTTCTGGCAGAGGTGAGGTTTGGTGGAGTAGATTAACCACTCACCATTGTGATCCAGATGCACAGATAACTTCCTTTCAAATGCACTAAATTCAAATCTTTTCTCTCAGAACTGTTTGGTGACCAGACTACCAATCTTTGGAGAACCAGACGTGTTGAGGGATTAAGACTAAACCTAAATTTATATGTAATTTCCTTGGAAAACAAAATCAGCTTCAAACCATACAGCTTCGTACCGACTGGAATGATGCACACAGAATGCAAGAAGGAAAAACACAGCATGAAAAATAAAAACCTATACGCATGTAAAAGAGTTTAGCTGCTAAGCTTATTTAACAGGGTGAAAGAATTTGTGGTCATTTGTACCTGCTTTATTCTCAAGAGCTGCTTGCAGTATCTTATCACATGGAGTCATCACTCCCAGATCAATCACTCTGTAACGATAATTAGAAGAGTTGTAGAATCAAAGATAATGGGAACTGCAGATGCTGGAGAATCCAAGATAACAAAGTGTGGAGCAGGATGAACACAGCAGGCCAAGCAACATCTCAGGAGCACAAAAGCTGACGTTTCAGGCCTAGACCCTTCATCAGAGAGCCTCTCTGATGAAGGGTCTAGGCCCGAAATGTCAGCTTTTGTGCTCCTAAGTTGTAGAATCAAAGTTTGGATTTGAAAAATAATAAAAGTATGCATCCTCAGTCTGGTTATCTCCACAAGACACGCTATTAAAAACTTTATAATGCTCTGTTTAAAGGTCATATCACTTGTGTGTGTGTGTGGGACGATTTACTTGATGTTCACTGAGTTTGGTACAGATACCAGATATCTAGTTCAGAGTTTAAGGTAGAAATTTAGATTTATTTAATGTTGTCACTTGTGCCTAGATACAGGGCATTCCCAAATTCTGGCAGGAATAAATAAACATAGAAGATTTGTAACTGTAATTTCAGTTAAGATTTTAATGTGCTGCATTAGATTGCATTATAATAAAAGCAAATAACCCATCTTTCCTAAAACCAACAGTGTTACAACAACAGATTTTAAAAGTCGGTATTCTACACAGTTGTTGCCATTTGCTTGACTGTTTTGTTTATTGGAAATACTCTTTACACATCATTTAGAATTTTTCAGAACTGATTCAATCCTTATTCCTCTCTAATTATTTGTACAACAACTTTTCTCATGCCTCTACGAAATTATAAATACTGAAAACAGCTTTAAATTGAATTAGTGGGTCTGAGGGAATAGGACTGATGTTGAGCAGCCTTTGTAACTTCCGCTGCAAAATATCTAACAGAGCAATAGTTAATCCAATAACACAGTTACCTCAATTTATAATGTACAAAGGTGCATTTCATTAAACAAATAACTTCTTCCCTCTAACCAAATTCTTTTAAGTTTCAAACTTATGCAAATTGTAAGTTGTTAAGATTGATGTGGGAGATGTGTATTGACGGTCTAGTGCCACAACACCTTGCTTTACAACCTTCTGGGCTTAATATTGAGCTCAACACCTTCAAATTACGAACCCACTCTCAGTGCTTCCCTTTTGTTAAAGCTTTAGTTGTTACATTCTCTGTCAGCATGTCTATCCTCTCTCCTCTCTCCCCATGTCAGTGAGACTGTTTTTTCTAGTCTGGCAGTTTGGCACACGACTATTCTGCCATTCTGATCACTTAATGTGAACTGTCAACATTCTTTCTCCCCCAAGATTCCATGCTCTCTCCTCCAGGCATCACATCAGTTTTGAAGAGGAGTCATCTAGACCCGAAACATTAGCATGCTTTCTCTCCATTGATGCCGCCTGACCCACTGTGATCTCCAGCATTTTTTGTTTTCAACGTATATTTAATTGTTTTACCAAGTTCCCAATATGCCATTCATATTCTTTCTCTATATTAGACTAAGAACGAAGATCCTCCAAGCAGCTTTCTTAAATACTTACAAAATGATTGATTTATTATGAAACAAAGCTCGATCAACAAAAGTCGTTCCACACACTCACACAAGTTAACGGGGAAAAAATGGATTTCCGTCCACAGTGATTCATTGTGGGAAAGTAAACACTTTTGGGTAACTTTTGGGTTAGTTTTTGAAGAAAATAACAAGTGTGGAATGTTCACATGGCTGTTGCTCTGAACTTTTGGCACATATAAACACTCGCATGCAGTTGCCTCTTGGGTCTTGCCAGATGCAGCTTGCTCAAAAAATTTGTAAGAATCATGAAGTCCTCCAGACACACTTCAGGCAGACAATCAGGTTTCAGAAGAGGCAAACAAAAGGTATTTCAGAAAGGTGGTAAAGTAATTGTTGCAGAATTGTGGTGATTACCATTAGATCTTTCTTTCAGAGGGTATTCTCGACACATCCATTCTAAATCTAATGAGAAACTTTAGCAGCTATTTGTCAAAATAACAATAGCAGATTATTTAAAACCTACATAAAACAATGATTTTTTAAAAATTCACTCAGTGTGTACAGACCTTGTTGGCTAGGGAGGGTTTATTACTCATTCTTAGTTACGCTTATGGTAGTTGAGTAGATTTCATATACTTTTGTAATCCACTCGGTGTTGGTACACTCACAATGCCGTTAGGAAGGGAGTTCCAGGAATCTGGCTCAGTGACGTTGAGGGAATGGCAATATGTTTCCAAGTCTGAACGTCAAGTCGTTTGGTGGGGAGCTTGCAGGTGGTGGTGTATCTACTGCCCTTATTCTAAACTGTAGTGGCCGTAGATTTGGAAGGTGCTGTCCAAGATGCCTTGGTGAATTTCTGCAGCGCACTTTGAAGATGGTGTATATTGCTGCTGAGCATTGGTCGTGGAAGGCGTGAATATTTGTGGATGTGGTGCCATGAAAGTGGGTTGCATTGTCCTGGATTGTGTCAAGCTTCTTGAATATCGTTTTGAGTTGCATTCATCCAGGCATATGGAAGTATTCCATCACACTCCAGTTTTGTGCCTTTGGAGAGTCAAGAAGTGACTTACCTGTGCAAGATTCCTAGCCTGTGACTTGCTCTTGTAGCCACAGTACTTACATGACTAGTCCAGTTCAATTTGTGGTCAAAGGAAACCTTGTGTATGTTGATACGGGAAATTCAGTGACAGTGATATCATTGAATGGCAAGATGGTCAGGTTCTTGTTTAACATGGCCATTAATGCCACACAAGTGCCAGGCAATGTTATTTGGCATTGGTCAGCCCAATTCTAGAGACTGTCCAGATCATGTTGCTCTTGGGCATAGAATGTTTTATTAACTGACAAGTCTTATGACGGAGAGAACGTCATGGATGAAGCAACCAAGGATGATTGGGCCAAGGACACTTGGATGAAGGGTACTAACCTTAATTTGAAAAGAATTAAAACTCTGGAAGAATAAAAGAAAGTACTAACAAGTGGAAGATGACAAGATATGTTGTAGTAAGTTTACCTGAAGTTGTTGCAAGCTAATACCACACCAACAATGTTCTTGCCAATGTCATGAACATCTCCCTTCACAGTGGCTAAAACAACAGTACCTTGATATGGACTCTGAAAAATAATACAACCTGTTGATTGTTTGCATTTAGAAAACTGATCTGTTAAAATTGTTTAACTTGGTTTAAAAAATTGTAATTAGACAGAAATTGCAGCATAGAACAGTTAATTTAGACCAACTAGGCTGTCACAGCATCAATACTCCAGCTGTTGGTTGGTTCACCGAGCTGTCTGGTTTTCGTGCAAATGTTTCGTACCCTTTCTAGGTGACATTGTCAGTGCTGTATAGCCTCCATTGTTGTACCTTGGTTCTGTTCCGTTATCCAGTCTGTATTGGTGAGTGGTTCTGTTTCCGATTTTGCTCCATAATGGTTTATAGGTACGACTTTTTTCAACATGTTTATTTATGGTACCAGTGTTCGAAAACCAGGCTTCCAGGAATTCTCGTGCTTGGCTTTATTTTGCTTGTCCCAGTTAAACTGATGTCCTTCTTTGTTGGAGTGAATAGAAATGAGGGAGAGTTGGTCATGCCGTTTTGCTGTGAGTTGGTGTTCATGTATCCAGGTGGCGAGTTTCCTGCCCACTTGTCTTATGTATCTGCAGTTGCTGCATTGTATTCTGTCTTTCACATTTGTCCTGCTCATTTGAGGTCTTTCGTGTTTGAGAGAAGCTGGTGAAGTGTGACTGTTAGTTTGTGTGCTATCATTACTCCAAGAGGTCACAGGAGTCTTGTAGTCAGTTCCGCTGTGTTTCTATTATAGGGTAGAGTGGCCAGTGTATTGGAGGGTACAGTGTCTTCTTGGTGTGGTTTATTTGCCAGTCCTGGGTGGATGAAGCTGTTAGGACACCTGCTGCATAGCTCTGGGGTGTTGTGTACGCAAAAACAAGAGGAACACCTATACAAAATCTTTGCAAACAGTGCGTATCCTAACAGCTTCATCCACCCATGCCTCACAAATAAACAATACCAAGAAGACAATACACAGGCCACTTTACCCTACACTTCAGAACTGACGACAAGACTCCTGTGACCTTTTGGAATAATGATAGCACACAAACCAACAGCCACAGTTTGCCAGCTGCTCTCAAAGACGAAAGACCCTATACCCACAATGAGCAGGACAAATGCAATATACAAAATACCACGCAGCAACTGCAAGAAGCTGAACATAAGACAGATGGGCAGGAAACTCGTCATCAGGACACATGAACGCCAACTCTCAGCAAAACGGCATGACCAACTCTCCCTTGTTTCTGTTCACTCCAACAAAGAAGGACATCAGTTTAACTGAAACAATGTAACAGTACTAGGACAAGACAAACAAAGCCAAGCATGAGAATTCCTGGAAGCCTGGTTTTCGACCACTGGTGCCATAAACAAACATGTTGAAATAGACCATGCCTATAAACCACTACGGAGCAAAATCAGAAACAGAACTACCCACCGTAATAGAACAGACCGCATTTATTCAGAATGGAACAGAACAATAGCGCTTCAGCAGAGGCTAGACAGCACTGAAAATGTCATCTAGAAGAGGGACAAAACATTTGCACAAAAACCAATCAGTTTTGCTTTACCACCAACAACTCCAGCCACACCCCAAGCTACAGATCTTTGCTAAGACATTAAACATCTATGCTCCACTCAAGATACCACCGCCTGGCCTTAACTCATTCCATCCATATAACCATCTATGCCTTTCTCACTCTTGTATTTGTGATAATGGGAACTGCAGATGCTGGAGAATCCAAGATAATGAAATGTGAGGCTGGATGAACACAGCAGGCCCAGCAGCATCTCAGGAGCACAAAAGCTGATGTTTCGGGCCTAGACCCTTCATCAGAGACGGGGATGGGGTGAGGGTTCTGGAATAAATAGGGAGAGAGGGGGAGGCAGACCGAAGATGGAGAGAAAAGAAGATAGGTGGAGAGGAGAGTATAGGTGGGGAGGTAGGGAGGGGATAGGTCAGTCCAGGGAAGACAGACAGGTCAAGGAGGTGGGATGAGGTTAGTAGGTAGGAGATGGAGGTGCGGCTTGGGGTGGGAGGAAGGGATGGGTGAGAGGAAGAACAGGTTAGGGAGGCAGAGACAGGTTGGACTGGTTTTGGGATGCAGTGGGTGGAGGGGAAGAGCTGGGCTGGTTGTGTGGTGCAGTGGGGGGAGGGGACGAACTGGGCTGGTTTAGGAATGCGGTGGGGGAAGTGGGGATTTTGAAGCTGGTGAAGTCCACATTGATACCATTGGGCTGCAGGGTTCCCAAGCGGAATATGAGTTGCTGTTCCTGCAACCTTCAGGTGGCATCATTGTGGCACTGCAGGAGGCCCATGATGGACATGTCATCTAAAGAATGGGAGGGGGAGTGGAAATGGTTTGCGACCGGGAGGCATCTAAAGAATGGGAGGGGGAGTGCCAGAGGAGCTCGAACAGTTCATCCACTTCAACACCTTCCACCCCAACCTTCAGTTTACCTAGGCCATCTACAGCACGTCCCTCACCTTCCTGGATCTCTCAGTCTCCATCTCAGGCAACCAGCTTGTGACTGATGTCCATTTCAAGCCCACCGACTCCCACAGCTACCTAGAATACACCTCCTCCCACCCACCCTCCTGCAAAAATTCCATCCCCTATTCCCAATTCCTCCGCCGCATCTGCTCCCACGATGAGGCATTCCATTCCCGCACATCCCAGATGTCCAAGTTCTTCAAGGACCGCAACTTTCCCCCCCGCAGTGGTCGAGAACGCCCTTGACCGCGTCTCCCGCATTTCCCGCAACACATCCCTCACACCCCGCCCCCACCACAACCGCCCAAAGAGGATCCCCCTTCTTCTCCTACACCACCCCACCAACCTCCGGATACAACGCATCATCCTCCGACACTTCCGCCATCTACAATCCAACCCCACCACCCAAGACATTTTTCCATCCCCACCCCTGTCTGCTTTCCGGAGAGACTACTCTCTTCATGACTTCCTTGTTCGCTCCACACTGCCCTCCAACCCCACCACACCCGGCACCTTCCCCTGCAACCGCAGGAAATGCTACACTTGCCCCCACACCTCCTCCCTCACCCCTATCCCAGGCCCCAAGATGACTTTCCACATTAAGCAGAGGTTCACCTGCAGATCTGCCAATGTGGTATACTGCATCCACTGTACCCGGTGTGGCTTCCTCTACATTGGGGAAACCAAGCGGAGGCTTGGGGACCGCTTTGCAGAACACCTCCGCTCGGTTCGCAATAAACAACTGCACCTCCCAGTCGCAAACCATTTCCACTCCCCCTCCCATTCTTTAGATGACATGTCCATCATGGGCCTCCTGCAGTCCCACAATGATGCCACCCGAAGGTTGCAGGAACAGCAACTCATATTCCGCTTGGGAACCCTGCAGCCCAATGGTATCAATGTGGACTTCACCAGCTTCAAAATCTCCCCTTCCCCCACCGCATCCCAAAACCAGCCCAGTTCGTTCCCTCCCCCCCACTGCACCACACAACCAGCCCAGCTCTTCCCCTCCACCCACTGCATCCCAAAACCAGTCCAACCTGTCTCTGCCTCCCTAACCTGTTCTTCCTCTCACCCATCCCTTCCTCCCACCCCAAGCCACACCTACTAACCTCATCCTACCTCCTTGACCTGTCCGTCTTCCCTGGACTGACCAATCCCCTCCCTACCTCCCCACCTATACTCTCCTCTCCACCCATCTTCTTTTCTCTCCATCTTCGGTCCGCTCCCCCTCTCTCCCTATTTATTCCAGAACCCTCACCCCATCCCCCTCTCTGATGAAGGGTCTAGGCCCGAAATGTCAGCTTTTGTGCTCCTGAGATGCTGCCGGGCCTGCTGTGTTCATCCAGCCTCACATTTCATTATCACTCTTGTATTTAACTGGTTTCCCATGACTACATTAATGTTGACTGCTCATAAATGCTGCGAGTTTAGAGTCTTTGCTTCTTGATTTCAAAGTTGAGATTATCCTATTTTGGCTAGCCATACCCTTTGCGTTCAACTATTTTTCTTCAGAAGTTTTCACTAGAAATTCTGAAGAAGGGTCCAGACCCAAAATGTCAGCTTTCCTGCTCGTCTGATGCTGCCTGGCCTGCTGTGTTCCTCCAGCTCCACACCTTGTTATCTCAGACTCCAGCATTGGCAGTTCCTACCACCTCTGATTCACTTGGATAATGTCTCTGATTTATCCATTCAAAAGTCACAGCTCACAACAACTGAAGGAAAGGTTTTTCCTTCACGCTTAAACTGAATTTTTTCCAA
Organism: Stegostoma tigrinum; assembly: GCF_030684315.1. Classification (NCBI taxonomy): domain Eukaryota; kingdom Metazoa; phylum Chordata; class Chondrichthyes; order Orectolobiformes; family Stegostomatidae; genus Stegostoma; species Stegostoma tigrinum. The sequence continues at coordinate 78,996,741 of NC_081362.1, read as the reverse complement.
ATTGGCAGGCAAAACAGGCAGTTTCTACTGTTGAGGAGAAGAAGGCACTCTTCTGATTTTTCTGTGTGTCAGTGCATCTAAAACTTGATTCCAGTTCTAACTGCTCAGTTATCTGTGAACCAAATCAGCTTCACTTGCAAATAACTTCTCAGTCCCTGATCATCTACACATTGCAGGAACCCATAGCCACCAAAAAGTAGATATTAAATTGTTTGCTGTGAATATATGCAGTGTTTCTGAAAAAATCATTGCTTCTAAAAACAATTCTTACTCTTTATAGTCCACAGTTTTTAAAGACAAAAACAAAATGACATAATTCTTTCAGTAAAGAAGTTTTCCCTGAGTTCCTTGTCAGATTTAGTTGAGATTATTAAATCTTCAAGAAACTGTTGGCACTAGTTTTTCCCATTCTTGTGGATTCCTCCAGTATTTTACTCATCAGCTTTTATTTTCTGGTTCTTTAACTAATTCAATATCTCTCCAGGAACATTAATTAGCCTCTGTTTTAAATCACGAATGTATGAATCTAACAAGAGGAATAATTAATTCAACCCCCTGAGTTGACGGCTTGAAGTTAAAGAAACATTAAAGCCAAGTGACTTATTCATCCAAACTGTGATAACTGTGCTATGGCCTCACAGACATGGGTAGTGTTATATATAAATAGCAGAGTGTCTGGTGTAAACAAAATACAAAAAAACCCATTTTGAATCTGTAATTCTCAAATATCCTCAGTCAGACAGAGTAAAGATGAAAATAAAACTCAAATCGATTTTACAAATAGCTTTTCACATTTCTAAAACATCACAAAGTGCTTCACATAAAAATAAATCAGAACCACAAAATAATTAATTATAAATGTCACATCAGTAGTGATTAGAAAGAAGGAAATGAGTGATTAGTAATTGGTATATACTACTTATTAGGATAGTGGAAACATTAAACACATCAACTTTCAAAAGATATTTGGACAAATAACTAGAGTGAAAAAAGACCTGGACGGATACAAAGAAAGAGCTGGAGAGTGAAACCAACTCGAACTGGGTACAAACTGATGGATTGAATGGCTTCCTTTTAAGTTGCAACATTTTGCCTCATTAAATCCATAAATGCCTTCTCTACCCCATACTGTCAGTAACAGTGGTGTGAGCAGACATATGTCTAAACCAGAGAAAGGAGGCAGAACTCACTGGTATTTCAAAGTTAAGTAACATTTTTTAAAAACATGTAGAAGACGACAGTGCCAGAAATATTTAGTGGGTCAGATAACATCAATGGCGAGAGCGACAAAGTTAATGGATATGATCTCGACTGGGTACGTAGTACCCTTCTGCACTGTTAATTCGCCACTTTCTCTCCAGATGGCTGCCAGTTCGTCACCTGACACTAGATTTGCCGAGATGGCACGGGCACAAGCAAGTGGATCACTCACTGATCTGTGCCTCTCACCATGCCAAAACCATTAAATGTATGACAATAACTTAGGTCATACTTCTAGCAGCTTCTGTTTTTATTTCAAGTTTCCAGCACCTGCAGTATTTTACTTTGGAAAAATACTCTAAGAAAATAAAATCAGTACTACATTTAGATGGAAGATATTTAAAAACAGGCTTTCTAATAAAATAACAAAGGAGGCCTTATAAGCCTGTAATCCCAGTTCTTTATGCAGTAACATACCATTTCTTCTGAATGGCCTGACTGTGCCAATCTTTCCTCTCTCTCCTTCTCCATGAAGGGGATAAGGTAATTCACAGCTTTCTTCATTACCCGAGCAGATTTAACAACCTGATGACATAAAATAAATCTGATCTACAAAACATTGAAAAATGTATGAAAATACCTCAAATTGGACTCTTCAAAATCATCAAATCTTGCCCAGTTGAAATATGAGAGTTACAGCATGGCCTCATGTTGCAATCAATTTCAGCTGAACTTCGAAATTTAGAATCTCTTGCTCAAGAATTATTATGCTATTTTCAATAAAAACGAACTATTTAGACATAAATATAAAATTAAAAATAAAAATGAAAAATGAAAACGCTTCTCCAGACAGCACTGGAGGCAGACATCAAATATTTATAAGGCACAGGTAAATAGATTCCCGACCAACAAGGAAGCAAAGGAGTGGCCAAAAACAGATTAAATACAATTTTATCCTGATTCATATGTTCATATTTGCAAAACAAATTGCATCTAAATAAACTCAGAATTAACTGTTCAAAATTCACACAACCACAAGACGTTTTTGATAATTCTGTCCTCTCTGCATCTAAAAGCAGAAGCTTTTACTGATTCCATCAGCACCACCATCCTTTGGAACTTTGCTGTAATTGCTACTGTTGATGGAATAATTATTATAAAAAGGCTTGATCTTGTCATCTACCCACTCATACTTCCAAGTATGACTCACTGAATTGTGAATAGGTTAAAATCTAATTGATTGCCCTCCCTAATTCAGAAACACAAAACATAACATCTACACCCTAGGACTGAATAAAGATAAAAGTTAATGAACATGGCAGGACTGGGCCAGGTTAACGAACATGGCAGAACATGGTCCGCAGTGTATTTATTTTAATGTAAGAATAATAACTGTGATCAAGGCGGATGAGCTTACCAACTTGCATTAAAATGGGACGACAGAATGGATGCCATTATAGAGATGTGGTGAGAACACGGCAGGGCTGACAGCTCAGGGTTTAGATGCTTCAAGTGAAATAGAGAGGGATGTAAAAGACATGGGGATTTTGCATTACTGATTAAGGAGAATGTTATAGCTGTTCTAAGACAGGACATTTTGGAGGGCTCATCTTTTGAGGCCATATGGGTAGAACCTACAGATAAGAAAGGTGCAATGACTACAATGGAGTCATGCACAGCCCTCCTCCGAATAGCCAGCAGGATCTGGAGGAACAGATATGTAAGCAGATTATGGTAAAATGATAAAACAATAGGGTTGTTTTGTGATTCATTTTAACTGCCCCAATTTGATTAGGACTTGCTTAGTGATACTGACAAGTGACACTGAAAGTTCAGTCTAATAGAGAAAGGAAGCATTTGTAAAGTTCAGGAAACAGAAATCATACAAGCCCCTTGCGGGATATAAAGGATGCAGAAAATAACAAGAAATTAGGAGGGTTAGGAGAGGCCATAAAATGCTCTTGATAAGCAGGATTAGGGATAATAACAAGGTATTTTATACATATATTAGAAGTAAGAGGATAACGAGGGAAAAGGGAGGTCCACTTAAGACAAAAGATGGAATTTATGTATGGAGTCACAGGAAGTGAGTGATGTCCTTATGAGTACATTGCACTGGTATTTACTATGAAGAACGCTGGATAATGGTTAGATTGGGAGGAATATGTCGATATTCTACAGCATGTCAACATTAAGGAGATGGTGGTGTTGGGTGTCTTGAAAAACATTAAGGTAGGTATGTTGCCAGATAGAATCCATCCCCAAGATACTGAAGGCGGCAAGGGGAAGATTGCTCGGATAGAAATCTTTGTATCCTCTTTAGCCATAGGCAAGATCCCATAAGTCTGGAGAATAGCAAATGTTGTTTCTTTGTTTAAGTAAGGCAACTGGGATAATCCAGGAAATTACAGGCCGGTGAGCCTAACATCAGTGGTGGGGAAATTATTGGAGAATATATCAAGGGACAGGATTTACACACATTTGGAGATTAATGGACTTAATAGGGATAGTCAGCATGGTTTTAATGCAGGGGAGGTCTTGTGTCAAAAAACTGAATTGAATTTTTGAGTAACTGACATAAATGATAGATGATAGTGGGACAATGGATATTGTCTGCATGGACTTTACAAAAGAATTTATGATTATTATTTATTCATGGGATGTGGGCGTCGCTGGCTGGCCAGCATTTATAGCCCTTCCCTCGTTGTCCTTGAGAAGGTGGTGATGAGACGCCTTCTTGAACCGCTGCAGTCTTAACCTGCTATGGGTTAACCCACAATGCCCTTTGGTGGGGAATCCAGGATGTGGACCCCAGCAATAGTGAAGGAATAATGAAGGTGATATATTTCCAAGTGAAGATGGTGAGTGGCATGGAGGGGAACTTGCAAGTAGTGCTCCCAATATATTGGCTGCCCTTGTCCTTCTAGATGGAAGTGGACACGGGCAGAATGTGCTGTCTGAGGATCTTTGATGAATTTTTACAGTGCATCTTGTAGATAGTACACAGTGCTGCTACTGAGTGCCTGTAGTGGAAAGGATAGATGTTTGCGGATGTGATATCAATCAAGTTCCCTCAAGGTAGACTGGTTCAGAAGATTGAACCACATGGAATCCATGGTGAGTTGGCAAGTTGTATACAAAAATGGCTTGGTCATAAAAAGACACAGGGTGGCTGTGGAGGCTGTTTTTCTAACCGGACATCTGTGACCTGTTCTGTTCTGCAAGGTTCAGTACTGGGACCTTTGCTGTTTGCAATTTATAAGTGATTTGGATGAAAAGGTCAGTAGTCTGATTTGTAATATTTCAGATGACATGGAAGTTGGAATTGTGAACAGTGAGGAAGATCATTAAAAAATATGGATTAGTTGGAAAGTTGAGCAGAGAAGTGACAAATGAAGTTTAATCCAGACAAGTGCAAAATAATGCATTTTGGGAGGTCAAATACAAAAGGAAAGTATACAGTGAATACCAAGATCCTTGGTAGCATTGATATATAGGGCTATCTTGGGGTTCAAGTCCATTGCTCCCTGGAAGTGGCAACACAACTGGATAATGTAATAAAGAAGGCATACGGCATATGTGCCTTCATCAGCTGGGGCACTGAGTATAAAAATTGGTAAGTCAGGTTGCAGTCGTATAAGGCTTTAGTTGGACTAAATTTGGAACATTGTATGCTGTTCTGCTGGTCACACTCTAAGAAACATGTGGAGACTATGGAGAGGGTGTTACTCGGAAGTTGCCTATATTGGAGTGTATTAGCTAATACAGTGGACAAATTTGGATTGTTTTCGATCCAGCCTGGGAGGATGATGGGGCAAGTCATTGGAAGTACACAAAATTATGACAGGCATGGATGGGATGGATAGTCAGAGACTTTTCCCCAGGGTGGAAATGTCAAATACTAAGGGCTGCAGGTTTAAAATAAGAAGGGGAAAGATTAAAGGAGATGTGCGAGGAAAGATTTTCTTTACACAGAGGGTGGTATGTGCCTAGAACACACTGCCAGGAAAGATGATAGAAGCAGATACGTTAGCAAAGTTTAAGAGGCAGTTAGGCAAATAAATGAATTCACAAGAAATAGAGGGTTACAGACCATGTGCAGGCAGATGAAATTAGTTTAGAATGGCATCAGGGCCTGTTCCTGTGTTGTTATGCACAAGGTAAAGTCATAGCAGTCCTAGTGGATTAAAGAGTTGTTTTCTCAGAGAGAGGTGATTGCTGGTGGTTACCACACCTAACTGTTGGGAAGAAGTTGAGAAGGAGGCTCCTTCATGGTAACTTCAACTGGAGCAGGAATTGAACCCAAACTGTTGGCTTCAGTCTACATTCAAATTAGTTGTCCAGCCAACTCAGCTGCTGGCTCCCTAAAAAGATTGAATTCCAAAATAAAAGTAAAATTAAAAGGCATTGCAAATATACCTTAATCTTCACATAATTAACTAGCTTATTCCAGTCTCACCTGTGGAAGGAACATTTTTCCTGTTCCAAATAACTCCCCTACAACTTTCATTCCATTCATCAGGGGGCCTTCAATTATATGCAAAGGCCTAGGGTACTTTTCTTGATTGGCTCTTGCTTCTGCTGTATCTTCCACTATGTATTTTTCTACACCCTGAGGGACAATGATAACAGTTGAATTAATGCAGCAAAGAAACACAAAAAAAACGCACAATAAGCAAGACATTGAGGGGGTGGAATGAAGACAGAGCGTGAGACAGTGAGTGCGTGATAGCGAAAGAAAGCGAGACAGAGAAAGGGAGAAAGCGAGACAGAGAAAGGGAGAAAGCGAGAGAGACAGCGCACGAGAGAGAGAGACAGCGCGACAGAGAAATAGAAAAAGAGAGACAGCGTGAGAGAAATAGAAAAAGAGAGAGCGAAAGCGAGAACGAGCGAAAGAGAGAGAGAGCGAGAGCGAAAGAGGGGGACGGAGAGAGCGCGAGCAAAAGAGGGGGAGGGAGAGAGCACGAGCGAAAGAGGGGGAGGGAGAGAGCACGAGCGAAAGAGGGGGAGGGAGAGAGCACGAGCAAAAGCGGGGGGAAGAGCGAGCGAGCAAAAGGGGGGGAGGGAGCACGCGAGCAAAAGTGGGGAGCGCGCGAGCAAAAAGGGGGTGAGGGAGTGCGCGAGCAAAAAGGGGGGAGGGAGTGCGCGAGCAAAAAGGGGGGAGGGAGCGCGCGAGCAAAAAGGGGGGAGGGAGCGCGCGAGCAAAAAGGGGGGAGGGAGCGCGCGAGCAAAAAGGGGGGAGGGAGCAAAAGGGCGGGGGGAAGAGCGTGAGAAAAAGGGGGGGGAGAGAGCGCGACTGAGCGAAACAGACAGAAAATGAGAGACAGAGAAAGAAAGAGATCGAGAGAAGAAGAAACAGAGAAAGGGAGCGCGCGAGGGAGACAGCAAAAGAGAGAGAGCATGAGAGCGAGCAAAAGAGAGAGCGAGAGCGAAAGAGAGAGAGCAAAAGAGGAAGAGAGATCGAATGAGAGTGGGCGAGGGAGAGTGGGATAGAAAGAGACAGACAGAGAGAGGGGGACACGCCCAGAGAGAGAGACACAGAGAGAGAGAGAGAGAGAGAGAGAGAGAGAGAGAGAGAGAGAGAGAGAGAGAGAGAGAGAGAGAGAGAGACACACACAGCGAGAGACAGACACAGAGAGAGACAGAAGAGAGAGACAGACAAAGAGAGAGAGACAGAAAGAGAGAAAAAGTCAAAAGAAAAAAGAAGCTTCAGTTTACATAGTACGTTTTATTGCCATTGAAAATCTCAACTCTCTTCCATTTAAGGCGTACCACCCACAATTCCACATATATTCAAGCATTTACCTTAATTAGAGCATGTACAAGCCGTTCCTCAACAGAACCATTCCTCCATTCGTCAGTGTGCAAAATTTTCTTCCCACCAGTGGTAGGATTCTGAAAACAAGGGGCCACAATATAGTTTACCAAGACACCGTAAATCAGTATACATCAATGACGTCTCAGGATACATTAAGATTGCTGTTTATGTTTAACCGAGTAAAATGAAATGTACTTAATGAAGGAACCATGGCATAACTTTATGCTCCTGAGATGCTGCTTGGCCTGCTGTGCTCACCCAGCTTCACCCTTTATTATCTTGGATTCTCCAGCATCTGCAGTTCCCATTATCTCATGGCATAACTTTTCCTTGTTCAAAAGAGCTGGACACGTCCTGGACAAAATCTCTCCAGGGGAGAGGTGGTAAAACACAACACTGATCGGCAGTATGATATAAATTTGTACCAATGTTAGAACACGTTTAAAAATTAGCACTGTGCCTACTGAATATTATCCAAACAGATTTTTGTTCTCCAAATTTAATAATGAATTTTGATTTGCCATTGATATTATGAATCGATTTAATCTATTATTATTTCATGAATACAGGCAGTATCTTCAATGCCAAACGTTTTTGCCCATTTATAACCATAAGCACTAACAATTAACGGCTCTATTATCATGCAGATGCTTGTCATGGTGCATGTGTACCCATATTTCACTAGCTATTTTGGTATTATGAGAAATTCTTAAAGAATTTTAAAATGCATGTGTTACTGCTATCATAATTACTGTTAGAAACATTTTAATTTTGACTTTTTACATAAACTGGGATTCTTTGGGATTAGGTTAATTCACAATGACATATTTGCCAATGGAAGACTGGAATCAAATCAATTCTTCATGATAATAAGCTCCATATTTTTACACAGAAATTGCTATGCTGCAATATTCCACAATGCTTTTGATTGAACATCAAGACTTGCTCTTTGTTTGAAGTGACGGGTGGGGCGGGGGAGAACATGAATCAAATGGGGCTCAGATTTTTATTTTCACACACACATGTAACCTAATTCACTTATTAGCTTTACTCTTGATGACCTACAATATTGCCTGGTTTCCCAATAGATTGTAGTGGCATTGGTAATAATCTTTCAGAAATCAGGGAGGGTCCCAGGGAACTGCAAATATCTACTTTAACACAGCTGTTTAAGACAGGAGGGAGGTAGAAAACAGAAAACTAGAGGCCAGTTAACCTGCTTTTGATTGTTAGTGAGATTTTGAGAGTCCATTATTAAGGACAAGATTGCAGAGTGCGTGATAAAATAGAACGCAGCCAGTAAGGCATTGTCAGAGGGCGGGGCTGGGGTGGAGGTGAGGTGGATTATACATGAAAAATCTATTAGAATTCTTTGGGGAATTAAGAAGACAAGTTAGACAAAGGACAGCCAGTCGATGTGACCTATTTGGATTTCCAGAGGCCTTTGACAAGGTGTTGCACGGGAGATTGCTAAATAAGATGAGGGCCCGTGGGGTTAGGGGAAAGGTACTGGCATGGATAGAGGATTAGCTGACTGGCAGAAGGGAGAGAGTAGGGATAAAGGGATCTTTTTCAGGATGGTAGCCGGTGACTAGCAGAGTTCTGCAGGGTCCTGGGATCACATTAACAATGTGGACAGAGTAACTGAGGGCATTGTTGTTAAGTTTTCAAATGACACAAAGATAAAAGGAGGGACAGTAGCACTGAGGAAGCAGGGAGGCTACAGAAGGAGTTGGTTAAGTTATGAGAGTTAGCAAAGAAGCGGCAGATGGAATACAACATGGGTAAGTGTGAGGTTATGCACTTTGGTAGGAAAAATAAATACACAGATTATTTTCTAAATCAGGAAAGGCTCTGGAAATCTGAAGCACAAAGAGACTTGGGAGTCCTAGTTCAGGATTTTCTTGAGGTTAACAAGCAGATTCAGTTGGTGGTCAGGAAAACAAATGCAATGTTAACATTCATTTCCAGAGGGCTAGAATACAAGAGCAGAGCTGTACTGCTGAGGTTGCATAGCGGTCTGGTCAGACTTCATTTGGAATATTGTGAACTGTTTTTGGTTCCATATCTAAGGATGCATGTGCTGGCGCAGGAGCAGGTTCAGAGGAGGTTTACAAGAATGATCCTGAGGATGAAGGGATTTTCATACAAAGAGTGGTTTAGGACTCTGGTTCTGTAATTGATTCGAGTCTAGAAGAAGTGATTGGATTGAAACTTACAGAATACTAAGAGGCCTGAATAGAGTGGATGTGAAAAAGAGGTTTTCACTAATAGGGGAGACCTGGACCCCAGGGCAGAACCTCAGAATGAAGGGACAACCCTTTAGAACAGAGATAAGGAAGAATTTCTTCAGCCAGAGAGTAGTTAATCTATGGAACTCATTGCCGCAGAGGCCTATGGAGGCCAAGTCATTGACTGTAGTTAAGACAGAGATAGACAGTTCTTGACTTGCAAGGGATAAGAATGTGGTTAAGAAACACATTGACTATGGCCAAATGGTGAAGCAGAGCCAATGGGCTGAATAGCCTAATTCTGTTCCTATATCTTATGGTCTTATAAATTTCCATCTGTGTAGTTAAATTCACTCATATCCGTACAACTCTCCAAGTGAAAGGGACCCGGGTTTGATTCCACCCTTGGCTGACTGTGTGGAGTTTGTACATTCTCCCCGTGTCTGCGTGGGTTTCTTCTGGGTGCTCCGATGTCCTCCCACAGTCTGAAGATGTACAGGTTAGGTGGTTTGGCCATCCTAAATTGCCCGTAGTGTTCAGGGATGCGTAGCTTAGGTGTGTTACTGCAGAATGGGTGGGATGCTCCAAGGATCGGTGTGGACTTGCTGGGCCGAAGGGCCTGTTTCCACACTGTAGGGATTCTATGATCTTCTATGAATGTGGAAATTGCACATCCCTCACTCCCTGTGTCACACCATTGATGACCATGCCATTAGCTGCTTGAGTCTTAAACTTGACTTCTCTCTGCTTCTCCCTCCTCTTTTAATGACTTCATTAAAAATCACCTCTTTATTCAAGCTTTAAATGAGTCTAGTTACCTCATTTGGCTTTGTTAACTTGTCAGATGAAGACAAGTTCCATTTTATATAAAGCACACAACAGCAAAATATGCGTCACAAACTGACGATTTTAGCAAAATAAACCATGCTCATGGCTGCCAGTATCATTCAGTGCTCTATTTTTGACAATGCACAATTTCAATAAATAAGTATTATTCCTGTTCAATATTCCTACCTGTGCATATTGCAATAATTTCTCTGTAGCTGCAGGATTTTTGTTCCAGATCAAATTCTCACACAGCTCCAGAAGTTCTTTGTCTATGTCATCATAGACAGGCAACTTTCCTGCATTCACAATTCCCATATCCATTCCGGCCTAAAGAGATTTATAACAAATGTTGCAGATGCAGACTGTGTAAATTATATCAGGGAATAAAGATCAACAAGCACACTGAATTGCAACAGGTAAATGGCTAATATGATAATCACAGTTATATTAACATTCCTTATAGTTATGTTTTACAAAGGTCAAACTGCAAACCATAAATTATATTTAAATATAACAGTTGTTGATATTACTATCCAAACTGAAGGAATTGGCATATTGAAAAAATATATAATTTTCTACCTTTATAGCATGGTAAAGGAACACACTATGCATGGCTTCACGAATCATCTCCATTCCTCGAAATGAAAAGGACAAGTTAGAAAGGCCTCCACTTATTCTTGCACCAGGTAACTTTCTCTAGTGAAAAATTTCAATATAACAAATACTTAGCAATAGAGGAATGAAGGGAGGTAATAGTTAGAACGAAAAGATAACACTTAGAGCATACTATTTATGAGTCTTGAGTGCTTTACACTAGATAAAATGTAGGCATACACTTTCTAATTAGAGTTTTATTTCAACCAACCACACATCATAAAACTAAGTTACCGCCTGGCTTTTTTTTCATTTATATTTGAATACAATTAAATAATTAGTTCACAACACTTGTTTGTGTCATTACCTTTAACGTTAAAGTATTTAGCGTCCCATTAACAGAATTAGATATGAACAACAAGGAACAACACTCAGGAGTTGCTCTGGGCTATAAGTCCCAACTGCTCTAAATGTGTCACAAAAAGTCAGCATTGGTTGATTCAAAAATACCTATATTAATAATGGGGCTCTTATGGCATAGTAATACTGCGCTTCTGGGCCAGACATCTGGGTTCAAGGCCCATCTGCCCTGGAAATGTGTCATAACATATCTGAAGAGACTGACTTAAAATAACTATATTCACCTCTTATGGCGCAGTGGTCGTGCCCATCTCTGGGTCAAAAGATTCACTTTCAAGTTCAGACATATATCATAGTACATCCGAACACATTGATTAAAAAAAATCCACACAATGAAGCCCAGCTTTGAGGAAGTGGTGGGGTAGCAGTAATGTCATTGGACTAGCAATCTAGAGGGCCAAGCTAATGTTCCGGGCATGGGTTCATACTGCCTCATGGCAGGTGGTGAAACCTGAATCCAATTTAAAAAAAACTAGCCTAATGGTGACCACTGTTGACTGATATAAAACCGATCTGATCCACTAACATGTTTTCAAAGGTCTCTTTCGGCGTACCTATGGGCCAGAAGACATGGATTCAAGGCCCACCTCCTCCAGGTATGTGTCACAGCATATCTAAACAGGTTAATTAAAAATATCTACATTGAGGACGGAAGGGTACCTGTAGTGCAGTGGTAGTCTATCATTGAGGCAGAAGGTCCACATTCAAGTACCATCTGCATCAGAGGTGTGTAATAACATGTCTGAACATATTGATTAAAACAATTATATTGGGAACAGCAATATGATGTGACAGAGTGGATGGTGTAACATCAAGGTCAAATATAATAAGCTTGTTCAGGGATTTAAAAGAATGGTTTGTGCAAATTAGCAGTCTTCATGAGGAATAAAAAGTGAGACAGTAAACATTGGGATTAAGAGTAAAATGAGATAATTAGTCAAACCAAAACATTTACTTGGTACATCTCGTTTGCTAAACATAGGCACAAAGACCATGACCAAAGCCATGTTGCCATGCACATTGAAATAGTTTCTTCTTAGCATTAAGATCAGATTAACTACCTGATTTCAACAAAGTCAACAAAAGGTGAAGTTTTCCTTCAATGGCCATTTTGAAGATGACCCCTCAAACATTTGTTCGTGTTCAAAGTTAGTTCAAATTAACCGAATTAACCCATTTTTATCACTGAAGAAATGATCAGATCTCTTTCTGACAGTAAGCAAAAATGTAACCTAGATTTCACTGGGTAGCAGGATGTTAAAAATATAAAGGGGGCTGCTCTGTCTGGAATAGTGTCAAGTTTCTTGAGTGCTGTTGGAGCTACACTCAACCAGGCAAACAGATAGTAATCCAAAGTTCTAACTTGTAACTTATACGTAGAACATAGAACAATACAGCGCAGAACAGGCCCTTCGGCCCTCGATGTTGCGCCGACCTGTGAACTAATCTAAGCCCCTCCCCCTACACTATCCCATTACATTACCCTGTATTCCATGGGTTTTTACTTATGATAGACAAACAGTGGGGAGTCAGGGGGTGAGTTATTTTCTGCATAATTCCTAACCACTGATCTGCTCCTGTATCTACAGTATTTATGTGGCTGGTCTATTCAATTTAATTGGGTTTCTTTTAGCAAATGTTGAAGTGCATTTGTAAACTCTGGTAATTGTGATGATAGTATGACTTTAAGAAGTATATTTTGTCCTGTTATTTTTTAAAATGAAGAGAGGTGGAGGCAGAGGTACTGAGTAGACTGTTCAAAATCAATAAAGTAAGCGGAGTGAGAAGCCTTGGGGTTTTATTTTAAAAAATGTTTGAACAACAGAAAGGCCAAATGGTTGGGGTCAAGCTCCCACAGGACCAGGATTTTTAGTTTAGCTTTCAGTAGCAGTTGCTGGGGTCAGATCATAGAATCCCTTTGGTGTGGAAATAGGCCCTTTGGCCCAACCAAGTCCACACTGACCATCAAAGCATCCCATCCAGACCCATCCCCCTCTAACCCACCTAATCAGCACATCTCTGAACATTATGGGCAATTTAGCATTGCCAATCTACATAGCCTGAACTTCTTTGGGCTGTGGGAGGAAACTAGGGCACCTGGAAGAAACCTACAAAGACATGGGAGAATGTGCAAACTCTACACAGACAGTTGCCTGATGGTGGAATTGAACCAAGGTCCCTGGTGCTGTGAGGCAGAGCGCTAACAACTGAGCTACCGTGCTGTCCCATTGAGAAGCTAAGTCCCCCATTGTAACCTCAGCCAATGCAGGAATTAACCCACGCTGTTGCTGTCACTCTGCATTACAAATCTGCCATCGAGTCAGCTAAGCTAACTGACCCCTCTTGAAGCTGGATTGGGAAGCTCTTTTTCCTCTATCTGCTACAGCTAAAAAGCTGATGTTCTCTTTCCTGCTGCTGAAATAGACAATCCATTTTACTGACTTTGGCATTGCTAAAAGTGTGCTTATGAGGAAGGGTCACTGGACCTGAAGCTTCAACTTGATTTCTCTCCACAGATGCTGCCTGACCTGCTGAGCTTTTCTAGCAATTTCTGTTTTTGTGTGCTTATGAGTGTTACTATATTGAAACAGTTAATGAGTTGTTTATTAAGTATTTTGACAGTTAAAGTTAAACCCACTATTTTACTTTATTTTGTCTGTATTTTAATTGTAGCATATGAATAAAGTGAGTTCTGCTTCAAGCCTGATAGTTTGACCAATCAAATTGCATCTGGAATGCAATGCACTTGCGTTTCAAAGTTAGGATCAAGGCTATCTCATTGACATTGAGGGGGTTTGGTCTGGTCCATAACACAATTTATGATCCAGATTTGCTTTGTCAGGATTCATTGGCTAAGCACTGGCTATTGCACATTTTATGAACAGCTTTATTCACATACTGACTTTTTTTTGAAATCAGACCATTACTTTTTCCCTACTGTAAAGGCAGCGATAAAGCACCTATTCAACAGCTCAATTTTGTTATACTCTGATCTCAGCTACTTACTGTAATTTTTAAGTACTTGATAATGTACACTTACCTTTATAATTGAAGTAGCTTTGATAAAGTTTTCAGCATACAGACTATGCTCCTCCATTCCAGTTCCAATTGTCAATATATTTGGATCAAATATTATATCATTTGGATTAAATTTCACCCTGTTCACAAGCAGGCCATAGGCTCTAGTACATATTTCCACTTTATCTTTAATCTCAGTTGCCTAATAAGGGAACACAAACCGTAGTTAGGATTTCCTTCCGTTTAATCTCTTAACTATTCAGCTGTCCACCGACATATATTAACATGCAATAGTTCATTTATTGGAGTATAATTTTGAACACGATTACACTGTACCCTTCAGGTTACAACGTGAGAAACTGAGACCATTTTATTTATAAGTGTGTGACAGCTTCAGTGTCAAAATGCAAGCTTGCAATTCATACATGACAAACTTATCGTTCAAAATTACCAACAGCTGCCTCAAATATACAGTCACTTCTGCACAATGTCTTGGGCCACTTCACATTAAGAGACTATAAAAAGCAATTGGAATCCCAAAAAGCTTGTCTTGGATTTCTGCCTGTAATACTACATATGTCATGTTACAGATAGATTGATGTGAGACATGCTGAATTAAAACATTGACAGCACTAAATTTTCAGAGATGGTGCATCATCTTTGCATACAGTTGAGGACAGAAACCAATGAGCTGTAAACTCTGGATTTTCTGAGAAACTGCACACTCAAAAGCAAGCTCCCATACCTGCCCATCCCTAACCCTGATGGCGCAATGTTTCCACTGAATTTCACGACAGTGCAAAATCTTCACTTAAAGTTGCGGTTGTATTCCTGAAAATCATGATTTGAAGTGAATCACATTTTCATATTAAAACCAATTAAAAGCTATAATTGGGTTCTATCGGACCTTTCACATATTTAAAATAAAAAGTATTTTGTTTTAAAGTTGAAATAATTGACCAATGAAATATGTATTTTAACTAAATAAAGTTAAAAATATAAAGAATGTAAATTCACATTTCCAGTAATTCCCTCTTGCAGCCAATCCTGTTTTTCTGCATATTATCACCAATTACCCCCCCTACCCTGGTCCCAGTCTCTTCCTCTACCTGACTCTCCAATCTGCAGCCTGTCTCAGTCCTCATCCCTCTAACTATAAGCATGAGCTCTGGAGATTAGAGGGGAGAGGTAGGACGAGCGGTTTTGACAGTAATTTTCTTAAAAAAAAATGGATTGCACGAAGTCCAGATGTATACTTTTACAAACCAGGATCTCGGCCTTCCAATCAGATCTGAATCTTGAATGGAATGCATGTTTGAGAGACAAAGGCAAGGGGGGGAATCAGGGAGTGAGAAGTTCATCATGAGAAGAAGATCACAAGTTAGAGAGACAGGGAGTGGGAAAGGTCACAAGTTGGAAGGTCAAGGTTGCAGAGATAAGGTGGGGGGGGGGCATAAGTTGAACACCTAAGAACTAGGAGTTAAGAGGCAGCCATCAAGCCCTTCGAGCCTGCTCTGCCATTCAGTAAGATCGTGGCTGATCTTTTCATGGCCCCAGCACCGCTTACCCACCTTAACCCTAAATTCCTTTACTGTTCAAAAAGTATCTTAGCTGTAAAAACATTCAATAAGAACTACTTCATCGGGTTGGAAATTTCACAGACTCTCAACCCTTTGGGTGAAAAAGTTGAATGGTCAGATATGGGGAGGGGCTGAAGATGCCACAAGTTGAAGAATCAGGGACGAGCAAAAGATGCTCATTGATGGGTCAGGCACGTGGACAGTTCAGAGATTTATAAACAGGGAGAAGGACAAAGAATGACTGAAGAGGCCTCAAGTCAGAGGGTCAGGGACAGGAAGAAGCCACAAGCAGGTGGATTAGGCATGGGAAGAAGCCTCAAGTCACAGGGTCGGGAACAGGGAGAGATTTTAAACCGGAGAGTTGGGCAGAGAGAAAAAGCAAGCCAGAGGATTCGAGAGTAGAACAAGCTGGTCCAATGTAACACCAATTGGGCTGCATGGCAGTTGTTAGACTGGAGGGAAACAATGCTGAAATGAATCTTGCAACGTTAAACAAGATCTCAGACCCCATTAAAGGGAAACAATGCCAACTGGGTCAGTGTTAAACAAATTTACTGTGGGCTGTTTGATGTGGTAATGCATTTTGCCACTAGGTGTCATCATCCTCCTGAGCATAAACTTCATGGGCAGAATTTTAAGGTCCCCTATTGTAGGGCTTGCAATATAAAGATCCCAAAATATTCCACAGGTTGCCCTCATGCCACCCTCTATCTAACTTCAATTATGTGAACCTGGTACTTAAGAGGCCAATTAATGGGCCACCTGCCTGACCTCAATTTTGAGGCTAGTGGGTGAGGTCAGGGAGATTAATGGAAATCTGGCAGGCCACCCAGTTGAAGCCTTGGGTGGGAAGGGGGTGAGAGCCTCCCACATTAACTCTCCTTCCAGATAGACTCCCTTTCCCATCAAGGTCTGCCCTAGCTGGGTGCAACAATTTAAGCATGC
This sequence comes from Stegostoma tigrinum, assembly GCF_030684315.1. Lineage (NCBI taxonomy): Eukaryota > Metazoa > Chordata > Chondrichthyes > Orectolobiformes > Stegostomatidae > Stegostoma > Stegostoma tigrinum. Next base: position 78,980,107 of record NC_081362.1, on the reverse strand, counting down.
TTTTGTCAATACAGGTAGTTCTGCTATAATGCATGTTTTGTTAACGCGAATTGGATGTAACACAATTGATGAATAGTGGACACTACTTGGAGAATGCAAACTTTCTGCTCTACAAGCTTAGCATTTTTTCTGTAGCGATTTCCCTATAGCATGGTTTTCTATAGTGCGAGATCATGCAAGAATGCAACTGTTGTGTTCTAGGAGAACTACCTGTATTTATCAACCCTCACTCCCCTAAGCTTCTATTACTATCTCTGTTGTAAGACCTTCATGTTTGCCATCAACCTGGCACTAAGACTTGGAATCATAGAATCAAATTGAGAGTTTCTGGCCAATCACAGTGGTTGGAAGCTCTCTGAAGGTGGCACTACCTCCCGGGGTGGGGGCAGGAATCTAGTTTCCAGCAAATTAATGCTCCATCACCCATAAATATCTGTTACATATTCCAATAATAGATGTTGCGCCAATTTCAGGAGGCGGAGCATAATTTCACCACTCTCTTTTCTCCTACTTTAATTTCTTGAATCCTGAACTGAGACCCTGATAAATGATTACCAACATATTTCTCTTGGAACCATTGTGCAGGTTGATAAATTGCAATAAGATATTCATTAACTTCTTGCCCTCAGATTAGAAAATAAAAGTAAAACTAAATGATAAAACTAATTGAAAAAAAATGTATTTTAATAAAATCAAGTTCAATCTAAGAATTGCTGAAGAACGCAAGGAAATTATAACCACATCTTGCTGTTTAATTCGACTCTTACCTGGCCTTTCTCATCAAATGCCATTACTACAACAGCAGCCCCAAAGCGTTTAATGATGTGTGCTTTCTCCAGAAAGTTTTTCTCACCGTCCTTCAAACTGATGCTATTTACAACACATTTGCCCTGGCAGCACTTCAACCCCTCTTCAATCACAGCAAAATTGGAAGAATCAATGCACAATGGAACCTGTGACAGAAAAACATACATGTACTTCCTGTTAGCCTAAGTTGTTAAACAGGCGTAGAATAGTTACAGCACAGGAGGAGGCCACTCACCTTACAGTGCTCATACTGGCTTCCAACAACTGCAACTCACCTGGTCCCACACACCTGCCTTTTCCCTGCTGCTCCGTAACCATGCAATTTGTTTCTCTTCAGATAATTACCCAAACTACTCTTGAAAGCAGCAACTGAATCTGTCTGCATCATGTTGTCAGGCAGTACATTCCGGATCCTAACCACTTGCTACAGCTTGGAGAAGATTATTCTCATGTCATCATTGTTTGCTTTGCCAATTGCCTTAAATCTGTGTCCCACGGTTTTCAATCTGTCAACTGATGGGAACAGTTTTGCCCGATCATCTCTCTGTTCTGGCTGGTCTTAAGTTTGAATATGTCTACCAAAATCCCTCTTGATTTTCTCCCTGGTCAAGTTCACCAGCCTCTCCCATCTAGTCTTGTAATCTGAATTCATCATCCCTGGAATCATTCTCATAAAACTGTTCGCTGTTTCTAATACCTTCACACCCTTCCAAAGCATGGTGCTCCGGAACTGGATGCAATACTCCACCCGAGGCTGAATCAATGTTTTATATAGGTTTATCATAACTGCCTTGTTTTTGTATTCTGTCCCCTTATTAATTAAACCAAGGATGCCACATGCTCTATGAACAGCTTTCTCAGCTAGTCCTCCCACCTCCAATTATTTATGCACATATATTCCGGGTCTCTCTGCTTTTGCACCCCTTTTGAAATGCATCCTTTATTTTGTATTGCTTATTTTTGTTCTTCCTACCAAAATGAATGACTTCATACTCCCCTGAAATTTAATTTTATCTGCCAAATGTCTACCCATTTCATTGTCTTTTGTGATATTTTTAATCAATCTGTTCAGAAATGCTCTGGAGCAGGTAGAACTTGAACTCTTACATTTTGATTCAGAGGCAGGGACAATAACATAGTGCCACAAGAGTCTTCATTATCTTAAGTATCAACAATGGTAAGATTAAGCTCACGGAAACAACATGGTCAATTAATATTTATCCACACAACTGAAATAGAGATTCTGATCAAATGCGTGGCTTTCATTATTTTCTTGCTCAATTGATTTTTATGAGTAATAATTGCTTTTAGGCAATTTTGTACGAACCTTGGCAATATCTGGTTCTGTTGCTACAAGGTTGCAGAATCTGATCATAGCACTCTTGCCATCTAACATTCCATCATCCATGTTGACGTCCAGGATTTGGGCTCCCATTTTTACTTGTGATTTTGCTACATTCAAAGCTTCCTACAATTAGGATCAAATGACAGTTAAATAACTACTACTTAGTCTTTAATGTTATATACAAAATAACATGTCAACTCACTATCCATCTTCAATCATCCATGAAGTGTTGGGAATTTAGTTCTATAAAAAGTGACACATTTTCTTTGTAAGTGCCAGAGACTTTACTACATGGCTTTAAAAAAATCCTTTAAGATTTGCAATTTAAATCATTACTATTTTTCCCGACTGTATTCTTCAGAGGCAGTCACAATGCTCTTTTTGCTCAATGTTAAGAGCACAATGCTGGGAAAGCTGTAGCCTAATTCCAATATCAGGCCCAGTGCAAGCACTGAAGCTATGTAGTGTATAAGATGTATTCCAATTTGTGCATTTGTCCTCTTGACTACCAGAAGTAAACAGGTAAAATAAGATCTTCCTCCTACTCCTTCTGGGATAAACAGGTATTAACAGTAATCCATGTATCAGACTAAAATGAGATTTAAGCAAATTCATCCTTTTCCTTTGCATTGCAATGTTGATGTTCAAGCACTTGACGTTTTTCAGTTTGAGGCACCATGGATTTACAGAAACTGAATTAAATATTTAAACGACACATTTACAGTAATGCAAGTTAAGATGCACTTTACCTCATAATTACCTGCCATAATAAGTTTAGCAAAATTTCTAGATCCTGCTACATTGCAACGTTCTCCAATATTGACAAAGTTGGTATAAGGTCCAACTTTAAAAGGTTCAAGACCTAAAAAAAAAGACATCATAAAACAAATTTAAAGATGCTTGCCAAATGTAAGGACAGGCAACAGAGTGAAGCAAGCCGAATAAGAAAGAAAAATTCATGTAATACTATATCTACATAATATCTAATTCATGGCCACTGTTGTGCACTGCAACATGAATAAAATGCACTGCAAAATTAAATACATTTGCTTCACAACTACTAACACTGAAGCAATACATTAGATCAACTCACTACATAAAGTAGACCCAGAATGCTCTTGTGGTGCAGTGGTAGTGTCTCTACCTTTGGACCAGAGGAGGCAAGGTTCAAGTCCCACCTGCTCCAGAGGTGTGTAACAATATCTCTGAACAGGTTGATTAGAAAAATAGGTTAAGATAAAACAAAGCAGACCTCGGGGGGCTTCTGTGGTAATTATTTTTTAAATTCAATTCATGAAACATGGGCATGGGTGGCTGGCAAGCATTTATTGCTCATCCCTTGTTGACCGTTGAGAAGGTGGTGGCAAGCTGCCTTCTTGAACAGCTGCAGTCCACCTGCTGTTGGTTGACCTACAATGCCCTTAGCAAGGCAATTCCAAGATTATGACCCAGCAACAGTGAAGCAACACTGGAAATAGTTCCAAGTCAGAATAGCGAGCAGCTCTGAAGTGAACTTTCAGATAGTGATGTTGTCACGTACCTACTGCCCTTGTCCTTCTAGGTAGGGGTGGTTGTGGATTTGGATGGTGCCGTTGAAGGAGCTTTGGTCAATTTCTGCAGTGCATACAAACTGCTGCTTTCTCCTGGATGATATCAAGCTTCTTCATGTTGTTGGAGCTGCATCCTTCCAAGCAAGGTGGGAAATATTTCACCACACTCCTGACTTGTGTCTTGTAGATGGCAAACAGGCTCTTGGGTGTCAAGTGGTGAGTTACTCGTCACAGTATTCCTAGCCTCTGACCTGCTCTTGTAGCCAGTGTTTTTGTGGCGAGTTCAGTTGAATTTTTGCTCAATGGTAACCCCGAGTATGTTGATAGTGACAATTCATTGATGGTAACACCAATAAATATCAAGGAGAAGTGATCAGATTGTCTTTTTTTTGGATGTTATGGACCAGATTAAAGCCCCTCAAAATATAACGTAGAGATAGTTTAGCCATAACTTTTATCTTGTTTTACAGGCAAGTGTAAAGTAGTGTGTTCCAGATGTGATTCAACTGGTCACACCACAATGCTTAAAGCAATACACAAGTTATTCTTACACTACATTTAAATTTGTCTCAGTACTTACTATGGAGAAATACATGGAGGCTACAGAACCCAGGGAGATAAATGCTTATGTCTTGAAAACAGTGCACTTTGCAGAAGGGGAGGTTCTGGAGCTCTTTTACAAAAAAGTGTATGATTCTCAGGCACCTGATCAGATGTGTCCCAGGACATAGTGGATGTGTCAGGTATAACTCCAACCAGCAGACAGGATACCCTTTGATACCAGTTTTGCTAGGGCTCCTGGATGCAAGCTCAGTTGAATGCAGCCTTTACATTCACTCTCACCTCACCTCTGGAATTCAGCTCCCTTGACCATGTTTGAACCAAGGTTGTAATGAGGTCAGGAGCTGAGTGGCCTCGGCAGAACCCAAACTGGACATCACTGAGCAGATGCTTTTTGATAGCACCGGTGATGACACTTTCTATCACATTACTGATAATCGACTGTAGACAGATGGGATGGTAATTGGTCAGGTTGGATTTGGCCTTTTGTTTTCAGTCCAGGACATACCTAGGAAATTTTCCACATTGTTGGTACAAGTGTTGTAACTGTACTGGAACAGCGTGGCTAGAGGAACAGCAAGTTCTGGAGCAAGTCTTCCGGACCATTGCCAGAATTTGCCAGGGCCTGTAGCCTTTGTTGTATCCAGTGCCTCCAACTGTTTCTTGATAGCACATGGAGTGAATCGACTGGCTGAAGACTGGTATCTGTAATGCTGAGACCAGTGGAGGAGGCAGAGATGGATCATCCATTTGGCATTTCTTGCTAAAGACTGATGTGTCCCTAACTCTGAACTAGGAGGCCTGGGTTCAAATCCCAACTGCTCCAGAGAAGTGTAATTACATTTGGAACAGGCTGATTAGAGAATAAAGCAGACCTAGGGATAAGTCTGCAGAACTGTGTGTCCTGTTTTGAGACTAGCCTATCTACACCACAAGTAGTGGCTCTATTTTTATATTCAACAATAAACAGTAAACAATATTCCTTTCCAGACGGCAGACGATTTCCTGAGTTATTACACCCATTTCCCCAGTCCACTGCCTCCAATCTTATTTGGGACTGGAAAATTCAGACCATTAAAATGAGCAATTTTGTTGATGTCATCAACTGATAAATAACCAGTATCAGTACCTTAAGGCAAACTTATCTTCAAAACTGAAACAGTGGAAAACTTTAAGTTTTCCAAACTGATCTAGTTCTTCAATCAACCGAAGACAAAAGTTGGCTCCAGTGTACACCTGACCCTCCAGATGAACTACAATTGAATGGAACACAGGCTTGTTAGTATTTATACATAAGCATACCAACCTGGTTGTCTATTTACCTGACAGTAACAGGAAGTCTCCAAAAACAGACGGAGGAGGAATTCTCGGTCTACATTTTTGGACAGCTTCTGCTATTGCCCTAAAATGAGATGCAAAATGTTAATTAAATAAAAATAATCTGTAACTGTGTAGTATTTACAGCAAAGAAATGGGTGATTTGGCTGGTATTTACGCTCCACGCAAGCCTCCTCCCACATTTATTGCCGAATCGTATTCGGATTTTTTAAAACTTCTTCCCCATCTGGCTTCCCTTTAAATACATCCAATACATTCTCCTCAGTTATTCCTTATGGTAGTGAGATCAACATTTCACAGTCATTCCACAGGTAAAGAAATTTCTTCTGAATTTCCTAATGGATTCATTTAGCAATGATCTTATAGTTACGACCTCAAGCTCTGAGTTTGCCCTGCAGATGCAAGTATTTACTCCACACATCCTTCCTCAAAAATATTTACGATTCTGTAATGGTTCATCAGGTTACTTCTATTTTCTTTTTTCTTGAAAAGAGATCCCAAAGCTGATTAAATATGTCTTTTTTGCATCTCCTCCGATGCCTCTTTTCTCCCCCCAAGTGGTCAGAACTGTTCCTAGTACTCAAAGTCTGGTCTAACCAAAGCTTCAAATAAATTTGACATAATCTCTTGTTGCTTAATTACACTACAAGAGCTGAAATCTAGTGTTTTGCTAGCTATTTTTAAGGGCCTCATCACACAGTGTCACTACTTGTAGTATTTGTGCAAGTGTATCTTCAAAACCCTCTGCTCCTCTACCCAATTTAGATACATTTTCCAAAGTATATGGGCTCCTCATTACTTCCACCAAAATGTACCAGCAGTAGCCATTCTTCCATCTGTGGCAGAAATGCATTCACAGAACTTTGGTGAGGTCGTATAAGATCACCTGTTACAATCTCCTTATTGGCAGCACAAGCTAATTCTAGGAAAGGCAAAGTCTGCGTCAAGTGTTACATGTGAAGTTGTTTCTTTGTCTGAATAATCTCCGCTGATGCTTTGTTTGCAGGGTTGGAGTCTACTTTGCAACAAATGAAACCACATGCCACGTGGAGTTTTCTGCCCACAACATGCATTGCCATTAGTACTGACTGTTCGCTCATCTCATCTTGTTATGATTGACGTGGAGGGTTTCCATGCTTCTTTTGGCAGTATACTTGAATTTGAGCTTTGTGTCCCCTGCTGTCCTCTTGGCAGGGACTAGACCTCTTTATAGGAAATCTTTAGGGAGGAAGTTACCTCCCAAACCTAACCCAAATGAAGCCTTCTTTGCTTGACTAGTGAAAGCAAATATAGCACCTCACACAAGCTTACCATGTACCATCTTGTTGAAGGTATTTTGAAAGTCCAAATAAGATACCTACCTCATAACATCTATTCACCTTTTCTGTTACTTCTTTAAACAATTCACTAAGTTTGGTCAAGCATGACTTCTTTTGAAACCTGTACGAACAATCCTTTGACATTTTCAGAATGTTGGTAATTTCTAATCAAGAAGGATTCCATTTTTTTGATTCGATTTGATTTATTACTCTAACGTGTACCAAGGTATAGTGAAAAGTATTGTCTTATGAGCTTTAGAGGCAGCTTGTACAATACAAGTGCATCAAGACAACAGAACAGAGCGCAGGATACAACATTACAGCTACCGAGAAGATGATGAGGGAGAGTTCAACATTAGCATTAAAGAGGTCCATTCAGAAATCGACTAACAGCAGGGAAGAAGCTGTTCTTGAATCTGTTTGTACGTGTATATAAACTTTTATATCTTAGGCCCAACAGAAGAGGATGAAAGAGAGTATAACTGGGGTGGGAGGGTTCTTTTATTTTGCTGATTGCTTTCCTGATGCAGTGGGTTTCATAGACAAAGTCAATGGATGGGAGGTTGGTTTACGTGAAGGACTGGTTATGTTGACAACTCTCTATTGTTTCTTTTGGGCTTGAGCCGAGCAGGTGCCATACCACAAAGATGTTTTCTCTGTGATACGTCAATAGAAGAGTCTTTATGGACATGCAGAATTTCCTTAGTCTCCTGACGAAGTAGAGGTGATCTTGCGCTTTTTTAACTGTAGTGACAACAAGGGTGGACCAGGACAGTTTGTTGGTGATGATCACTCTCAGGGACATTATGTTGTCGATCATCTCCACCTCAGTACCACTGGTCCAGTCAGGGGCATGGATTTGTTCAAGTTCCCTTTTTAAATATAGCATTCAGATGACCAGCAAGACCTCTCATTTATGATGAATTTTATATCTATGCAATATTGCCTGTTATTTCTTTGCTGACTTATTTTAATGCACACAAATGCATTTCACCCACCTTCAAGTATGATGAATATACCAATTATCTCTATTTCTCAGATGGATTCATATATTTTTGAGATCCTCTTCTAATTTCATGCCTACCAAATACTGAAACAAGTAATTATGTCATTTTTCTGCCCATTACATGCTTAAAACCAATATGCAGATGTAATGAAGGTGAAATGAAGTTACTTAAAGCTTCAAAGGAGAGGGAAATAGCAAGATGTATTTTTCTTGCGCTACTCAAACTTAAAACCTCCCTGCAAATAAAATGTCACAAATGAGCAGAAGGCAGGTAGATTGTATCCAGAGATAGTAGGAACTGCTGATGCTGGAGAATCTGAGATAACAAGGTATGAGGCTGGATGAACACAGCAGGCCAAGCAGCATCAGAGGAGCAAGAAAGCTTGACGTTTTGGGTCGGGGCCCTTCTTCAGAAATGGGGGAGGGGAAGGAGATTCTGAAATAAATAGGCCCCCTGACCCGTCCATCCTCTCTGGACTGACCTATCCCCTGGATGTGAGTTTGCTCGCTGAGCTGGAAGGTCCGTTTTCAGACGTTTCATCACCATTCTAGGTAACATCATCAGTGAGCCTCCGATGAAGCGCTGGTGTTATGTCCCGCTTTCTATTTATCTGGTTAGGTTTCCTTGGGTTGGTGATGTCATTTCCTGTGTTGGTGATATCATTTCCTGTGTTGGTGGTGTCACTTCCTGTTCAGGAACCCACGCGATCTTAAGCACACATTGTCCACATTTCTAGATTCCATTTTTGCTCCACAGATATCTTCATAGCAGTTGAGTAAATAAAAATATGTTTCAACATAGAGAAACTTATATTGCATTTCTAAGCACTTCAGGATCATGCATTTTAAATTATTTTCAGCAAACTATATAATTCAGCAATTACCGGATATGACTTGGAGTTGTCCCACAGCATCCTCCAACAATGTTCACTAGCCCATCCATGGCAAATTCCTGCAATATCAGATAGGTTATGAGTGAGTAGGCAAAGATCTGACAATTGGAGTACAAAATAGGAAAGTGTTAAAGTGTCAATTTTGTCAGGAAGAATAAAAAAAAACAAGAGTTCTCAGGTGCAGAGAGATCTGGGTGACTGAAATAACTGCATAGAGGCCAGTGCCCCATCACCAAGTCACTCTTTATTCACTAGAGGACAGTACACTGGCTGTGGCTTGCCAACTTGGATCAATCTCTTCAACGGAGGAGACCATAATCTCCTGGCTATGTTGGTCAAACAAAGCTTTCCTGGTTGGTCCAAACAAGAACCTCAGTTAACAAGGTCCACTTCGTTCCAATCACTACATCCCTCCCAACTCATCCAGGGATATAAGCCTGGTCTTTCACTTGTAGCTTCAATTGCAAAACCTTCACGCCAGGTCCGGTTCCTCAGACACAAGCATCATGCACCAGACGGTGGCTTGTCTCGTGTCTGGACCGTCTTGGAAGAGTCTCCTCATCTTCCAGTGGCAACAGTATTGAGGCGGCTTCCATTTTGGACTCAGGTTTCCTTGACACTAGATGGAGGGGGAGGACCTACAGCTTCTGCCAGGCGTTCTGGCTGTTCTGAAGGGCCACATGTGTTTTCCTCCTCCCCATTTGTGATGTAACAGCTTTCAGGTGATCCAAGTGTTTGTCTTGGACTGTATCACCTACCCAAACCTTGTAAATCACAGGACGTGACCTTGCACCAGCCTCATCCTGTATCCACAGAGGGTCGTTTCACGGTTCCAGCACCAATTTCATCCCCTGATTTAAACAGTCTCTCTAAGAAGGTATTTGGCCAGTATTAGCATCCTGTGCTGTTTCAACCTTCCCTCTTCCACCCCCCACAATGGTCTGGAAGTATTACGTTTAACCTGGTGTGGGGTGTTCTCTCCTTCAGCAACTCTGCCACAGCAATCACTGTTGGTGGTGGTCCTATAATCGAACAGGAACTGCTACAGCTTGGCTGTCTTCTTTAAACCCATCTTCGACGTTTGGATCACTCTTTCCGCTAGATCACTGGACGACGGATGATATGAAGCTGTCCTTCTGTGCCAAATGCCATTGGACTTTAGCAAAGATTTGTATTCCCTGCTGGTAAATGATATCCCATTCCCCATGACCAATATATCCGGGAGTTTGTGTGTTGCAAACAATGCTTGCAGCTTCTCAATCGTCATCCCCGAGCTTGCTGATAAACTTTACGCACATCCGACCACTTTGAACGGGCATTCAGAATGACCAGGAACATTCAGACCTTGAAAGGACCGGCACAGTCAACATGCAAGGGTTTATCTGGTCATTCCCGTGAATATGGGACAGCTGCTTGTGGAAATTTTTGTCTTCGTTGGCACTCTGTTCACTGCCCCACCAACACAGCTATGTCGGCATCCAACCCTGGCCACCAGACATAGATTCTCGCCAGGATCTTCATGCTGGAAAGCCCTAGATGGCCCTTTTGGCGTTCAGCCAGCATCTGCTGCCAACCTTTTCTCAGGCCAATCACCCTGGCTCCCCACAATAATATGCCATTCTCTACAGTGATGTGGTCTCACCAGGTCCAAAAAGGTTTCAATTCCTGTTGCAATGGCCCTTCTGTTTCCCCCATCACCACCAGCTGTTTCAGTTTTGCTAGGTCCAGATTTTTGTGTGTCCATGGTCAGATATTGCTAGCCGTGACCGGAAGTATATCCAGAAAGTTTTAAAGCAAAATGGACACTTTCAAGACAGTCAATACCAGTGGAGTATCTGCTAATGGGAGGTGGCTCAAGGCATCCATATGAGCTACTTGGCTTCCTGGGTGTTTTTTTTTAAACCTGTACACACTAAGAGTAAGGGTCCAATGCTGAATTTTACCAGAAGCTATGGGGCAGCACCACCTGGTCTTCCTTCAGTAACCCTAGCAGGGGTTTGTGATGTGTTAAAACAACAAATTCCATTCATAAAGGTTCTGGTGGAACTTCCTCACAAAGATGACCAAACCTTTCTTCTCCATCTGGGCATACTTGCGTTCAGCATCAGCCAAAGTCCAGGAAGCATATGCTATCACGTGTTTCTCTCCATTTGACCGCTGGTGAGCCAACACCTTAGATGATGATAGCTACTTTTTCACTTCCCTAAAGGTTGCTTCCTGGCTTTGTGACCATTTCCAAGGCTGACACTTTTTCAACAGCAGGTGTAAGGGTGCTAAGATGGACACCAGGCTATGTGTGAATTTTCAATAATAATTCACTAACCCAAGGAAAGACCTGAGCTCCAGTACAGACATGGCCCTCCCTTTCTCTTCCAACGGGTGTAACCCAGTTTTGTCGGCTCTGTAACGCAAATAGGTCACTTGGGGTGCCGAGAACATACATTTTTCCTATCTAAGGCGTTCGCTCACTTGGGGGAAAGGTTTAAACACCACGTCCAAATTCTTTGTGTGCTTTATTGGTCTTCCCTGTTCATAGCATATCATCCAGATTAAATAGCAAGCTGGGGTAGCTCTTGTAAAATGTTCTCCATGGTTCATTGGTAAAGAGTGCAGGCTGATGATACCCCAAATGGCAGTCTTGTATGTGATATAAACTCTTTTGGGTATTAATTGTAGGTACTTCTGGGACTCCTCATCCAGTCGCAACTACAGGTAGGTGTGGCTCAGTCCAGCTTTGTAAAAGATAGCCTCCCTGCCAACTTTGCGTACAAGTCCTCTATGTGAGAGATTGGGTATTTATCCAACTGCAAGAAGTGGTTTACTGTTTGTTTAAAATCTCCAAAGCGAATCAGACTTCACAATTGTATGACCAGAAATGGCCAGTCTGTAAACTGCACTGGTTTGATGATTCTTATGCTCTCCAGCCTTCTGATTTCCCATTTGCCCAAATGGCAAATGGCATCAGGTGGGGCTTGCAAAGATCTCCAAATTGCGTCCTGGTCAATGTGTAAAGTGGCTTTGGCCCCTTTGATAGTCCCAAGACCTTCTTGAAAAACGCTTGGGAATTTAACTAAGACTTCACTGAGGCAGCTATTTTCCAACTGAAAAGTGTTGAGCAATCAAGGTGAACCTTTCTCAACCATTTCACCCCACCAGGCTTTGGCCGAAGCCCTTCACTACCATCAGTGGTAAGTGCACCAACTGCTTCTCATAGCAGACCAGAAGTGAAGCTGTACCCTTAACTTGCAACGGTTCTTCAATGTACATTCTCTGTCTGGCTGAGGTCTTGCACAAGATTAAAATTTGGAGTCCTGAGTGAATCTTCTTAAAGTCAGATTCTGCAACCACAGATACAACGCGCTGGTATCGACCTCCATGGGAACTGTTTGATCATTTAACTAGACATCAGCTTTTAATTGGCTCCGATTTTGGTGTCACTAAGCAACGTGATCATTCCAACCCACAACCAGATCCTGAAGATCCTGTTTAGCCACTTGGCCAAGGTTCGGCTTTGTTATGGGGTTCTGCTTTGGGTTGGCCTACGGTCCCTCTGCTCAACCCATGCTATGTGTGAGACTTTGCAATTGCCTACACTCAAGTGGTGTTCCCCAAGCTCAGTCGGACACGGGAGAGTGTCCACTTCCACTGGGATTCCCTGCAGTTCCCACATTCCACTTGCCGCATTTTCTAATGACTAGGCCAGCTTCAGTGTCTGTTTGAAGTCTAGTTGGGCTTCATCTAGTAGGTGCTTCTGCGTGGTTATGTCAATAATCCCACATAGCAAATGATCTCTCAGCATCTCATTCAGGGTTAACCCAAAATCACATGCCTCTGTCAGTCATCGGAACCTTGTCAAAAATCCTGATAGAGAACCAAGGGGATCTATAACAGCGTAACAAAACCACAGCCTCTCAAGGTTAGAGGTGGTTTGAGGTCATAATTTTCCTTAATCAACTCTTAACTCGGTGGTTTTTGGTGTCTGGTGCCTCTGTGAATGTTAGGTCTCTCGTAACTGAAAATGCTGTGGAATCAGAAGGATTACTTGTTGCCTTTCATCTGTCCCAATATCATTTGCCCAGAAAACATATCGCATTCTTTTACATACTGAACCCAGTCTTTGGCTGGGTCAAATGAGTCAAGCTTCCCAAATAGAGGCATGAGGCCAGAAATGCATATCCCAGCTTTAGGATAACAGTTGCAAGCTAAGGTTCTTCAGGCATGTTCTGTTTTCTCCCATTGCCACTGAAATAGCTGCACAGAGGCCGCTGTGCCATCGCCAGTCACCCTTTATTTACTACTACATAGTACAGTGAGTGTGGCCAGCCAGCTCAGAGAAAGTCCCTTCAACTGAGGAGATTCTAATCTCCTGGTTGTATTGGTCAGTCAAAGCTTTCCTTCTGGCCCAGGTTAACAACCCCAATTAAGAGCCTCGTAGATAACAAGGTCCACCTGGTTTAATCACTACAGTGACCTATTGCAGTAGGTTAGTGTGCAGGTACAGCAAGTAATTTAGGCAAAATATTGCAGATGCTAGAAATCTGAAACAAATACAGAGAATTCTGGAAAACTCAGCAGGTCTGGTAGCATATGTGGAAAAGGAAAGAGAGTTAACATTTCAATTTCATTTAGAATATAATGTTTTATTGCGAGGGGAATTGAAAAGTAGGGAGCTTATGCTTCAGTTAAACAGAGCATTGGAAAGACATACCTACTGAATCTAGCATCCCATATGCAAAACCATAAAGTTCTAATTGCAGGAATTTACAATTAGAAAGATTTCCATTATCATAATAAATTTATATTTACAGGTCATAAAGCTACAATAATGATAGAGACTATAGCTAAACAGACCAGAAACAGTTCAATTCTTTGCCTCTTATTTGAGATGCAGACTATCAAACCACCACTCCTTGACATTCAATGGTGTTGAATCCCCTTCACCACCAATGCTTAGTCACAGCTTTGTGTACTATCTACAAGATGCACTGCAGAAATTCACCAAAGATCCTTAGACAGCACCTTCCAAATCCACCATCACTTTCATGTAGAAGGACACGGGCAACAGATACAGAATACTACTACCTTCAAGTTCACTTCGAAGCATGTACCATCCTGACTTGGAAATATATCAATTTATCTTCAGTGTCGTTGAGTCAAAATCCTGGAATCCCCTCCCTATGGGCATTATGGGTCAATCTACAACACATGGACTGCAGCATTTGACTACTACCTGCACAAGTGCAACTAGGAACAGGCAATAAATGCTTGGTGCAGCTAGTCATGCCAACACCTCATGTTGGCCTAGTGGTATTATTGCTTGACTGTTAATCCATAGATCCAGGTAATGTTCTGTGTACCTAGGTACTAATCCCACCAAGGCAAAGGGTCAAGTTAGAATTCAATAAAAATCTGGAATTAACAGTCCAATGATGACCATCTAGCCATTGCTGATGATCAGGAAAAGCTCATCCAGTTCACTGATGTCAGTTAGAGAAAAAAAAATCATCCTTTCCTGGTCTGGCCTATATGCGACTCCAGACACACAGCTATGTGGTTGACACTCATCTCCCATCCCTAATTGTCCAGACAGCAGTTAAATGGTGGCCTAGCCAGTGAAACCTTCATCCAGTGAATGACTAAAACAAAAAAAAATTGGGAAAACACTAATTACCAAAGCCATATTACCATTAGAGCAGGAAAAGGAGGGGGGAAAAATTGAGAAATAAAACAGCCAAGATTTCCTTTTCTTGTCAGCATTGATTGCTGGAAGAGAGATTTAATGAAGACAGAACAACTTTCAGATACAGTGCAGCTGATAGTTAAGTGGTTGCGTAGTGACATGATAAACTCGTTTAGGCAGCTATGGTCAATCTCATCATACGCTTAAATGAGAAAAAAGGACAAAAATTGAGGAGGGGAGATTTGGATTGTCTACAGGAATAGTGCCAGATGACTGGAGGATAGCAAATGTGGTTCCCCTGTTCAAGAAGGGGAGTAGAGACAACCCTGGTAATTATAGACCAGTGAGCCTTACCACAGTTGTTGGTAAAGTGTTGGAAAAGGTTATAAGGGATAGGATTTACAATCATCTAGAAAAGAATAAATTGATTAGGGATAGTCAGCACGGTTTTGTGAAGGGAAGGTCGTGTCTCACAAACCTTATTGAGTTCTTTGAGAAGGTGACCAAACAGGTAGATGAGAGTAAACCGGTTGATGTGGTGTATATGGATTTCAGCAAGGCATTCGATAAGGTTCCCCACAATAGGCTATTGTACAAAATGCGGAAGAATGGAATTTTGGGAGATATAGCAGTGTGGATCAGAAATTGGCTTGCTGAAAGAAGACAGAGGGTGGTAGTTGATGGGAAATGTTCATCCTGGAGACCAGTCACTAGTGATGTACCGCAAGGGTCGACGTTGGGTCCACTGCTGTTTGTCATTTTTATAAATGATCTGGATGAGGGTGTAGAAGGATGGGTTAGTAAATTTGCAGACGACACTAAGGTTGGTGGAGTTGTGGATAGCGACGAAAGATGCTGTAGGTTGCAGAGAGACATAGATAAGCTGCAGAGCTGGGCGGAGAGGTGGCAAATGGAGTTTAATGCAGACAAGTGAGAGGTGATGCACTTTGGTAGGAGTAACCAGAAGGCAAAGTACAGGGCTAATGGTAAGATTCTTAGTAGTGTAGATGAGCAGAGAGATCTCGGTGTCCATGTACACAGATCCTGGAAAGTTGCCACCCAGGTTGACAGGGCTGTTAAGAAGGCATACAGTGTTTTAGCTTTTATTAATAGAGGGATCGAGTTCCGGAACCAAGAGGTTATGGTGAAGCTGTACAAAACTCTGGTGAGGCCGCACTTGGAGTATTGCATGCAGTGCTGGTCACCGCATTATAAGAAGGATGTGGAAGCTTTGGAAAAGGTGCAGGGGAGATTTACTAGGATGTTGCCTGGTATGGAAGGAAGGTCTTACGAGGAAAGGGCGAGGGACTTGAGGCTGTTTTCATTGGAGAGAAGGTTGAGAGGTGACTTAATAGAAACATATAAAATAATCAGAGGGTTAGATAGGGTGGATAGGGAGAGCCTTTTTCCTAGGATGGTGACGGCGAGCACGAGGGGGCATAGCTTTAAATTGAGGGGTGATAGATATAGGACAGATGTCAGAGATAGTTTCTTTACTCAGAGAGTAGTAAGGGAATGGAATGCTTTGCCTGCAACGGTAGTAGATTCGCCAACTTTAGGTACATTTAAGTCGTCATTGGATAAGCATATGGACATACATGGAATAGTGTAGGTTAGATGAGCTTCAGATCGGTATGACAGGTCGGCACAACATCGAGGGCCAAAGGGCCTGTACTGTGCTGTAATGTTCTATGTTATGTATGTTCTAAAACTGAATGCAAATAAACGTGAGTTAGAGAATAAACTTTAAATGTTGAACCGTACCTTGAGGTATTTTGCAGTGACATCAGGCGTTTCATCATAGCCTCCAAATGCATTTGGAAAACCTAAAGTTAAAAAGTACAATGTGCCTATATTAGATACATTTAACCCAAGATGTTGAGCTAGGTATCTCCATTAATTAATTAGCTAAAGCATAAATAACATTGAAAGATGTGTTTTATTTTTCTACTCATGTTTTATGTCTCTAACTATTCTTCAGTTATGCTACTTCTATGTTGTTACAGCAGATGGTGCATTTTCTAATGGCAGTAAGATTAAAATAGAATAAAGGAAAATTTAACAAGCAGAGATTCTGAATGAGAAAGGACCTTTGCTGATGTTGCGCTTATAAAACATATAAGTTATGGACAGTGTACAGCTACAGTGCTTGCACTTATATAATGTTTTAGCATCTTTCTGGGAAATCTCAAAACATTTTATAACTTTTGAAATTCATTCCGTTGTACTGTAGGCCAATATTACAATCAATTTTGGTGCATCTACAAACAGAAAGTAAACGAGTTAATCTTTTTATGAAGTTAAGGGAGGAAGGTTGGCCACGACATCAGGAAAAAAAAACACAGCTTTTGCTTCAGTAACACCATTTAGTTTTAGATCCCTGAGCAGAGGGCACCAATACCTTTGTTTAATGTTCAAGTTAAAAGATAGCGCCTCTGACATTGTATTCCCTGCACTATATTGAACTGTCAGATTTGATTTTATGTTCCTTAAATCCTTAAAGGCAATAATGGAAAGCAACTACTGTTTGTGAAGCCCTTCCAGAAAAATGAGTCATTGACCTTTGGAGAGGAAAGGTAAGAAAAGCAGATTGGGTGGGATGATGGGTTTATCTGTGGGGAAATTAGAAATGGAGCTATTATATGATTGCAACATCAACAAAGCTCTTTATCAACCACAATCGCAGAATCTCTGCTTGTTAAGTTTTCATTTTGTAGGTGAATGCTGATGACTAGAGAAATCAAGGCTTTGGTTAAAAAAAAAGGAGGTATGTGTCAGTCATGCACAGCTAGGATCAAGTGAATCTTTCGGGGGATACAAGAACAGTAGGAGTATACCCAAGAGGGAAATCGGGTGGGCAAAAAGGGAACATGAGATGCCTTGGAAAATAGAATTAAGGAGAATCCAAAGAGATTCCATTTATACAACAAAGAGCAAAAGAATAATTATGGGGGGAAGAGGACTTTTTAAAGATCAGCATGGCTGTCAACATGTGGGACCACTGGAGATTGGTGAGGTACTAAAAGACTACTTTGTGTCAATACTTACTCTGGAGAAGGACATGGAAGCTAGGAAACTTAGAGAAATATAGCGATGTCTTGAAAAGCATTTATATTACAAAACAGGTGTTACTGGAGGTCTGAAAACACAAAGGTAGATTAATATCCCTGGGACATGATCAGGTGTTTCCCAGATAGGCAAGCGAGAGAAGAGATTGCTGAGTCCCTTGCTGAGATATATTTATCATTGAAAGCCGCACGTGAGGTGTCAGAGCACTGGAGGTTGGCTAATGTGATACAATTATTTCAGAAAGACTAAGAAAAAGCAAGGTAACTATAGACTGTTCAGCCTTATGTCAGTGGTGGGTAAGTTGCTGAGGGACAGCATTTACACGCATTTGGAAAGGCAAGGGCTGATTCGGAATAGTCAACATGGCTTTGTGCATGATAATAGTGTCCCATTAATTTGATTGTCACTTCTTCAAACAAAAACTCAAAGACGACTGATGAAGGCAGAGCTGTAGATGTCATCAATATGGACTTCAGAAAAGCATTTGACAAGGTTCTGCATGTCGACTGGTTTAGGTTAGATCACATGGGATCTGGGAGGAGCTAGCCATTTGGATACCAAATTGACTTGAAGGTAGGAGACAGCGGGTGGTGGTAGAGGGTTGCTTTTCAGAGTGGTGGCTATGAACAGTGTGCCACAAGGATATATAAGTGATTTGGATGTGAATGTAAAATGTAAGGTTAGTCAGTTTTCAGATGACACCAAAATAGATGGTGTAGTGGACAGTGCTTCCCAAAAAGGGAAACTAGATCTTGATCAGATGTGCCAATGAGCTGATGGGTGGCAGATGAAATTTAACTTAGATAAATATTAGGCAATAGACAATAGGTGCAGGAGTAGGCCATTCGGCCCTTCGAGTCAGCACCACCATTCATTGTGATTATGGCTGATCATCCACAATCAGTATCCTGTTCCCGCCTTATCCCCATAACCCTTCATTCCACTATCTTTAAGAGCTCTTTCTTGAAAGTATCCAGAGACTTGGCCTCCAATGCCTTCTGGGGCAGAGCATTCCACATATCCACCACTCTCTGGGTGAAGAGGTTTTTCCTCAACTCTGTTCTAAATGGCCTACCCCTTATTTTTAAACTGTGTCCTCTGGTTCTGGACTCACCCATCAGCTGAAACATGCTTCCTGCCTCCAGAGTGTCCAATCCCTTAATAATATTATACGTCTCAATCAGATCCCCTCTCATCCTTCCAAACTCAAGTGTATACAAGCCCAGTTGCTCCAATCTTTCAACATATGATAGTCCCGCCATTCCGGGAATTGACCTCATGAACCTACGCTGCACTCCCTCAATAGCAAGAATGTCCTTCCTCAAATTTGGAGACCAAAACGGCACACAATACTCCAGGTGTGGTCTCACCAGGGCCCTGTACAGCTGCAGAAGGACCTCTTTGCTCCTATACTTAATTCCTCTTGTTATGAAGGCCAGCATGCCATTAGCTTTCTTCACTGCCTGCTGTACCTGCATGCTTGCTTTCATTGACTGATGTACAAGAACACCCAGATCTCGTTGTACTTCCCCTTTACCTAACTTGACTCCGTTTAGATAGTAATCTGCCTTCCTGTTCTTGCCAACAAAGTGGATAACCACACATTTATCCACATTAAACTGCATCTGCCATGCATCTGTCCACTCACCTAGCCTGTCCAAGTCACTCTGTATTCTCTTAACATCTTCCGCACATTTCACACTGCCATCCAGCTTTGTGTCATCAGCAAATTTGCTAATATTATTTTCAATGCCTTCATCTATGTCATTAATGCATATTTTAATGTATATTGTAAATATTAGGTGCTGCATTTTGGTAAGGCAAACCAGGGCAGGACTTATACAATTACTGGTACGGTCCTGGGGAGTGTTGCTGAACAAAGAGACTTAAGCATGCAGGTGCACGGTTCCTTGAAAGTGGAGTCACAGGTAGACAGGGTGGTGAAGGCAACATTTAGCACACTCACCTTCATTGGTCAGAATATCGAGAATAGGAGTTGGGATATCATGTTGCAACTGTACAGGGCATTGAGTAGGCCACTTTTGGAATACTGTGTTCAACTCTGGTGTCCCTGTTATAGGAAGGATGTAGTCAAACTTGAAAAGGTTCTGAAAAGATTTACAGGACGTTGCCAGGATCAGAGGGTTTGAGCTACCTTTGAGGCCACCTTTGGAATACTGCATGCAATTCTGGTCGTTCTTCTACAGGAAAGGTGTTGTTAAACTTGAGCAGGTGCAGAAAAGATTTACAGGGATGTTGCCAGGACTGGAAGATTTGAGTTATAGGCAGAGGGTGAATAGGCTGGGGCTTTTTTTCCTGGAGCATGAAAGATCAAGGAGTGACCTTATTAAGGTTCATAAAATCATAAGACGCGTGGGATAGGGTGAATAGCCAAAGTTTTTTCCCGGGGCGGAGGAATCCAACATTAGATTTAATGTGAAAGGAGAAAGATTTAGAAAAGACCTGAGGAGTACCCTTTTCACACAGAGTGGTGCACATATGGAATAAGCTGCCAGAGGAAGTGGTGGAGGCTGATACAACAACATTTAAAAGACACCTGGATGCGTATGTAAACAGGAAGAGGGATATAGGCCAAATGCTGGCAAATGGGACTGGGTTAGATTGGGATATCTGGTCAGCACGGACGTGTTGGACCAAATAGTCTGATTTGGTGCAGTATGACTCAATGTTTGAGACTACATGAAGGGTATGCTTACCTTAAAGTAATTTATATACTGAAGTGTTTAAAAGCTATCCACCTTCTTTGATCTACAGTTCCATCGCATATATATTATAAAGAAAAAATTATGTGGCACTGACCTGCATTAGGGTAGCATAAAACATAAGCAGTTGTGCATTTTCCAATTGCTTCTATGAATGGCCTCATTTCCACAGCTCCCAAAGCACAATTTAATCCAATGCTAAAACAAAATATCTCAAATTACTATAAGAAATTGCATATTGTTTCAGTAGAATTGTTAAAGAGAATAATGTCCTCATTCTCTGCACCAGGCATACACAATTACATGCAAAATTCATTTTCTCCCTTTGCTGAACTTTGCCAAAAAGCCCAAAGATAATTATAAACATATTTCAATTTTGCAGACTAGGCACATCCTGACAAAAACCCTGAGCCTGCTAACAGTCTTGAATACGTACACATAACAGTAATGTAATTTGTGCAATTCTTCTCTGAATGTGTTAAATTCAGTCAAGACTTTAACGGCTAGAATGGAATTAATATCAATATTCATAAATACTTCAGGTCTTTAGCAGTAAGAAAAGATCCTAACTTGCGTTGTCATTAGCCTTACTCATGTGCAGTTCAGTAACAGAGTCAGAATTCACAGCTGCTATTCATTTATACAAGGTTATATGGTTTTAATTCCATATTTGCAAAGCAGTAACTGACGTTATTTGCATAGGAGCTAAAATCCAATGATAAAATACAAATGCAGGTTTCTCTGCAACGGAGCCAGTTTTGTGCTTTTAAAAGTACTGAAAAAGTCAGGCATTTCTCTGAAAATTGTAGTTATCAACATTTCAAATAAAAATTATTCTTATTCCTGCCATTCAGAATGACAATGATTTTCAGATTAGGTTGGTGTCATTGCTACTGAACAAGAGTAAAGAAATTTACCTCAGAATATAACAGGACTTTGATCAGATGTGCTAATGGGTGGCAGATGGAGTTTAATTTAGGTAAATGTGAAGTGTTGCATGTTAGTAAGGCAAACCAGGGCAGGATTTATGCACTTCATGGTATGACCCTCTAGTAAAGTTAAGGTCATCGTTGTTCCAGAGGACCATCGGGCTGCTTTCTCATTACAGACAGGTTGGTGGTTTAACCAGAGGGTCACCATGCATCAGCTGACAGGACGGATTGACAAAGAACGTAATCCTAGCCAGTGAGGGAACTGAACCTGTGCTGTTGGCCTCACCCTGCATTACAAACCAGCTGTCATTCACTGAGCAAAATTGATATCTGGGATAATTAATACAATACAAAGTATCGTACTCATTATTTTACATTCAACAAATGTGAATGCTGCGTCAAGTGGCATTCTTGTTTGAGTTTAATTCTCATCTCAGAGGAGTGTGAACATCGTTGGGTCCAGGTATTCTTTGGTGCATTCTATATGGGTATCCACCTCAACCTCTCATTTCCAGGCTAGTTGCTGCAACTTAATCCACTGTCTTTGTCTTTTTAGCTGAATTCAATACCCCTTTGCACTCTGATACTTTGAATGAATGTTCACCAAGATGGGTTTAACAAATGGTTTTGGGTCAAGCATTCAATTTGAATTTGAAATTTTAAACCCGAACCCAATCACTTAGTACAAACTTGCCCACTTCCGGATTAATGAATTTAGCATGGGATAGGTGACCAATCTGCTCACTGCAGACATGCCATTCATTGAAGGCTTTTAACTAGTCTCTGAGCTTCCACATTGATAATAATTTATGTTTGTCTCATAATAGATGGTTTCCCACAGCTCTGGAAATCTGGCAAGTAAAAAGGGACAAGAAGGGTGAAAATTGCTAAGCCAGAGTTTTACAGGACAGCTGGTGGACAAAGGGGACAGTACTTCTTGGGGATTGGGTTTCGGGGATGTCAGATCTGGGGTGTTGCTGGGTGTATGAGAGCTGTTAAATAGTTACTCAGCAATTATACTTTGTGAATTATAGTCTAACTTTTCATGAGCGACTATTTTATTTAGTTTCATCAAAATCCTCTGAAACCTCTGATTTAACTGAAAACGTTTAGAGGGTTCCAGGAGTAGGAGGACTGTCAAGCTGCCTGGGCAATTCCTTCACAGTCTGCTATAACAGGAATTCCGCAGGATCCTTGCAAAGACCTCTGGTCTACAATAGAACGATAGCTAGCATAAAATCCAGGCCAATATTTCATCTAGACTGATTCTGGAAATTGCTTACACATGCAAAGATGTCTAAGCGTACCCATTCGATTTATTTACAAAGACAGAAAGCTCTTGCTGTTTCACAGATTTGCAAAAACATGTAACACTAGTCTTTAGAAGATAGCAACATCCAACAGCTGGCTATCAACAGTCTCTTATCGAATTACAGCCATAACTTTTCAGTCAAACATGTAAAATATCCTGTCAGTCGTCCACAAATTTTCAAACTCATCATGACACTTGCATATGCAAATGAGCTTAAACTGTTAAAATAATGCAAAAACAAGCCAACTCATACTATTAATTCAGCATTGGGTACACTGATCAAGGATGGCAACACAGTCAAGTATTAAGATTCCCTTTCTGTTCTTTAAAACACTGTCCACTTGAAATATGAATGTTCTTATGCATCATTAAAAAGGCATTGGCCAAATTCTATCACCCAGCCCAGGTTAGACAGTTGCTAAATTTTCCAGATAGCATGACAGGTGCTTAGGATCATGTTATACTTGAAGTATTTGAAGAGCTGCACATATATAAAGTGCCGAGCATTACTCTTGGAATATGTTATATACAACAAACTAAATTGAACACTCTTGCAGTTTGCCTTATTTTTGTATTCTAATCAAAGCTTGTCAACCTGAAATATTAGCTGATTTTGCTCCAGATTCTTCCATAAATGGTCATGATTTTTGGTCTTTACTGTAGAACTCAAGTTTACTTAAGATGCAAAATGCCTACTCCCCTTTCGTTACATCACTAATTTCTATTGAACAAATTATTTCCTTTCTAAAATATATACTCTTTTGATTCCAGCTTTGCTGACAACTAGTTATCTTACCTCAGCGGCTCTGCATGGGATACACTGATGACAAATGCTTCTCCTGTCTGACCAGAAAGTGTGCGTCCACTCTTATCTACAATTGTTCCAGAAATCTGTTACAAAACAGAACTGTGTAACTCAAAAACGAGGTTACTGCCAGGGTGGGAAATGTAATTGTCAAGAAAAATAAACAGTGGTTTACACTTACAAAGAGAGGTCTCGATTCATATTCTTCTGCAAACAATTGTTGAATAGCAAATAAGGCAGCCTGTGAACAAAATATATGTCATTAGCAAAACAAACTATTTATATTATACTTCTGTGGATTATAACATTTTTATAGACTTCATAACTTCAAACAGATCCTAGTTGCGTCACTCAGGAATTAAAAGCAGGATAAAAACAAAATTGCTCCAGCAAATGTCCATTGAGTTGTTGAGTTATAGAAGTTAGAAACAATTCTGGATATCTGCTTAGATCAGCAACAGCATCACAGACATTTGCTGGTGCCCCGGCTTAGGAATGTAAATTAATTAAGGAAAATTAATTAAGACAAGGTACTGGAATTTGTTCATTGTCGTGAGAATTTAGAAACAGGAGCTGGAGTAGGCCATTTGGGTCCCTTGGTTTGTTCCACTATTAGATACAGCATGGCTGATCTGGTTGTGGCATTAACCTTATTTTCTTGTCAGCTCTCTCCAGACATTGACTTTGTTGTTCATCTAAAATCTGTATAATTAAGTCTGGAAAACATACCTAGCTTCCACTGCTACTTTTGCAAAAGAATTCCAAAGACTAACAATACATTGAGGTAAGGAATTTCATCAACTGTTTTAAATGGCTTTGCTGAAACTGTGTCTCCAATTTTAGACTCCCCGTGAGGGAAGACATTCTTTCAGGTACACTGTCAACCCCCTTCCACCCTCAGAATTTCATATATTAAATATTCTAGTCTATATTACTCAGGCTATTCTATTCTAAAACTCTCCTCAGCCTCTGCTCCTTCTCCCTGTCATGCTGCAAGTCCAGAGCCATGGCTGCTGTTGCTCCCACACCCTGTTGACTCCTTAGTGTGAATTGCATCACCCGTTCCAGTCTCCTTCTGTATGGATGTAGCAATTCCCAAATCAGCACAACATCTCTGCAGTCCCTCTGGGTTACTCCAAACATTTTGCACTGGAAAATGAGAATGACTGCAGCTGCTTTGATGGGACCTGTTCCATTCAGTAGCTCCAGTAGCCTGACTCTTCATTATTGGCAGGAACAATATATGTGTAGCCACTGTGTTTATTAGCCAAATTTAGGATAGTGCACCATACAAGGGAGGAAATGGCCTCGTGATATAATCATGAGACTAGTAATCCATAAATTTGGCGAATATTCTGAGGATTATGGGTTCAAATCCCACCCTAGCAGATAGTGGAATTTGAATTCAGTAAAGAATAAGCATATGGACGTTCATGGAATGGTGTACGTTAGATGGGCTTGAGATCGGTATGACAGGTCGGCACAACATCGAGGGCCGAAGGGCCTGTACTGTGCTGTAATGTTCTATGTAATGTCATCTTCTTCTACAGTTACCGTGTTAAGCTAACTTGTTCAATTTTTCCTCATAATACAATGTTCTTTATCAAGAGTCAGCTTAGTAAATCTCCTCTGAACCATTTTCAATACATGAATATCCTACCTTAGGTAAGGTGACCAAACTGCACAATGGTGTGATATCACTAATGATCTGCACAACTGTTTTATGCTCCACACCACTGGGCCCAACAGACCTACCTATTTAATTGCTTAACCTGCATACTAACAATTTAATTCTTCAATTTCATCCATTAAAGGACCAACACCCTCTTTCGCTACTGTTTTCCTTGTAAACATATCATTGTTGAGAATTATGAATTATCTTCTTAAAAGTCTACTACTGCATTTTTACAGTTTTATCTTTTAACTATTTTCCCTGTCCACAATAGTCAACTCTATTAGATACCTTATATTTGCCACTTTTAGGCTCACATTTCTTGTCCTCAAATTGAATGTAAAATTTACAATTTTATGAAACCCCTCAACTTGTGAAACCTTCTTGTGAAACATTACCATGCCTAATCTAACAAGTTCTATACTTAGTTCCAGAATGTATTGCTCTAAGAAACTGGTCCCAATAAATTCTGTGAACTCACCCCAAGGATATTTTTGACAATTTTATTCAATGTCAAGAATCAAAATTGCCAACTGTAGCTCTCATACAAGTCCCCATTATTTCTGGATTTATGCCCTGTCCCACAGTGTGGTTACTGGTAAGGAACTGATAAACCATCCTACCTATGATTCTTGCCTTTGCTATTTATTATCTCTCCCCAGATTAACTGATCCTTTGAACCAAGATAATTTCTCACCACTGCACAGATCTCATCTTTTATTCACAGAGCTACCACACCACCACCTCCTTTTTTCCTGAGCATCTGAAATGTCAAATACCTGTGAATGTTCATGTCCCTCCCTTGGTCACTTTGCAACCATATCACTGTATTGGTTGTCATAGCGTACCATGTACTCATTTATTTCTATATACATTATCATTCATCCACCATTTTCTAATGCCGTGTGCATCAGCTAAGGAGCTTACAAGTATGTATTTTCAGCAGGTGCAATACTCTACTTGTCTTTATCATACCACTATCCGATATTTTTGTCTTATCCACTCTCCTTAACTTTCTAAAGCTAGCCTCAATGAACCCCATCAGCCCTCATACTCTTTAGTTTAAAGTGCTCTCTTTAATCCTAGCTATGTGAAATACCAAGACTTAGTCCCAGTGTGGTGCAGCCAAAAAAGATCCAAATGGTACAGCTCCCTCCTTCCCCAGTAGTAATGCCAGGGCCCCTGAAATTGAATACGTACTGTAGTGATGCTTACCTGAAATAACCAATGTAGCAGACATCAAAAACAATACTGTGAACTGAACCACTATAAGAATGTCCAAATAATTAGATTGGTATAAGTGCCAATTTAAAGGTGTCACCTTTCGCTTAGTGGGGCAACACTCATTTCCCAGTCTGCCATTTATGGCTTGGTGCCTTGCTCCAAAAGCTGCAGCATAGATTTTCAGCTGACACTTTAGTTCAACAATAAGGGACTATTAGAGAGCATTTGTTTTGGACAAGATGTTAAGGTCTACCTCTGGTGGATTAATCACACCATACAAAAAAAAAACCGCTCAATTCAACTAAACAAATTAAGCAACAGCCATTTCACTGGTTCGTTATTCACAGCAAAACCTCAAGCACAGTCAATGTGCCTCGTTTAAAATTTGAGCAACGCTTTGCAACTAACAGCCAATAATTATTAACTGGAGCATTCTCCAAAGCAACATATCCAAAATCACAGAATAATAAAATGTGAGGCTGGATGAACACAGCAGGCCCAGCAGCATCTCAGGAGCACAAAAGCTGACGTTTCGGGCCTAGACCCTTCATCAGAGAGGGGGATGGGGTGAGGGTTCTGGAACAAATAGGGAGAGAGGGGGAGGCGGACTGAAGATGGAGAGAAAAGAAGATAGGTGGAGAGGAGAGTATAGGTGGGGAGGTAGGGAGGGGATAGGTCAGTCCAGGGAAGACGGACAGGTCAAGGAGGTGGGATGAGGTTAGTAGGTAGGAGATGGAGGTGCGGCTTGGGTTGGGAGGAAGGGATGGGTGAGAGGAAGAACAGGTTAGGGAGGCAGAGACAGGTTGGAGTGGTTTTGGGATGCAGCGGGTGGAGGGGAAGAGCTGGGCTGGTTGTGTGGTGCAGTGGGGGCAGGGGACAAACTGGGCTGGTTTTGGGATGCGGTGGGGGAAGGGGAGATTTTGAAGCTGGTGAAGTCCACATTGATACCATTGGGCTGCAGGGTTCCCAAGCGGAATATGAGTTGCTGTTCCTGCAACCTTTGGGTGGCATCATTGTGGCACTGCAGGAGGCCCATGATGGACATGTCATCTAAAGAATGGGATGGGGAGTGGAAATGGTTTGTGACTGGGAGGTGCAGTTGTTTATTGCGAACCGAGCGGAGGACGTCAGCTTTTGTGCTCCTGAGATGCTGCTGGGCCTGCTGTGTTCATCCAGCCTCACATTTTATTATCTTGGATTCTCCAGCATCTGCAGTTCCCATTATCACTCACACATATCCAAAATCACAGTCTGTTTATCAATCAATCAACACTCTCCTCTCAGATAGTATAAATGACTGTCTTCTCCTTAAATTGATATTCTTGCTAATTGTCCTGTTGAGTGCAAACCAAAAAGCTTCAACAAGAGGTGTCTTTTCTCAGCAGTAGAAAAGTTCTGATCCAATGACTGCTCAAAAAACACGGAAATTCTGTTGGGTGCTGTGGCTAATACGTATCCATCAACCACACCACCAAAAACAGATTAAATGAAAATTTAACTCACTGTCACATGAACAGCAATGCTGTGTGCACACTGGCTGCCTTGCTTCCCTACATAACAACAGTGATTAGTGTTCTTTATTGGCAGGGAAGTGCACAGACATGGTAGTGTCGCAATATGCATTATATAAGGCAGTTTACAAAAGTAAAAAAGAAAACTGCACTTGTTCCAATATGACTTCTGAACTGAGCATGTATATTCAAAATAGCAGGACTTAAAACAAAAGCTAATTTTAGTAAATGGCTGTATGATTTCCTTTTTGATAATTTACAAATTGGGTGAGGTTTGGTATATCTGTTACCTTTGCGTTTGCTGTATCAAATATGGTCTCCACCAGGAGGATATCAATACCACCATCAAGCAGGCCTCTGGCCTGTTCTTCATAGGCTTCAACTAACTCCTTGAATGCTGCAAACAGATTTATTGATAGTAAAACTCCACTGGACAATTACAGGTAGGACATTTAGAAGCAAACGATTGGAACCATTTTTCCCCAGTGAAAATTTGGAATTCCCTCCCAAAAGACACTGCACACTGAAACAATTGAAGTTTTCAAAATTGAAAGAATAGATTTTTGTTAGACAAATCAGTCTGTAACTATAATTGATATAGCTTTTACAAAGTATTGGCTGGCATCTTCCACTTTTCAATAATGTATCTGACAGTCTGCTTCAGGTTAAACAATAAATTCTATCATCTTTTCAACTAACTCTGAGATGTGATTCCAACTACATGCTATAAAGCCTTTTGCTGGAGCTCATTATTTTATTTATTTTTTATTTCATGGCAATGTGGTACGATCTATATTTTACAATCTGTTACGCAAAGAACAAGAAATAGTAGTAGACCAAATGCCCTCACATGCTTACTCTGCCATTCAATACAGTCATGCTAATCTGCCTAAACTGCACTTTCACACCCTTCTGCAAAACCCTCAATTCCCTGAGATACCAAAATCTGTCTATTTCAAATTTAAGAACTCAAATGGAGTATCTACAACTCCTGTGCAGATAGTTCCAAAGATTCATAAAACGCCGAGTAAACAAATTTCTTATCCTCTCAGAGCTAGATTATTAACCCTTATCCTGTTCCAGATTCCTGAGCCAGAGAAAACAACTGCACAGCACCTACCCAATTGAGCCTCTTCAGAATATTAAATAAAAATACAAAGTGCTGGAGAAACATACAAGACTGCAGAGAGAGGAACAGAGTTAAATTTACGAGGCGAATATTACTCTTCTTTGAAATACCCTGTACACCTGTTAGATTCAAAACTCCATCAACAGGTAAATTAAGATAGGTAGCAATTATGTTTCCCTTCCTCCTCACTTCTGTGAGGGGAAATTAAAGCTATAAATTACCATTCTAACTTAACTATGTTTTCAGGTAGCATTCACACAATATGTAATGTACAACAGCAACCAAATCGAGAGTTCCTAAACATTTCAGCAACACCAGTCTATGAAGCACCTATCTTTAGCAAACATTGGTGACTTATTATCTCATAAATTAAGGAAGATGGTTTGTAAATTTCCACTTATTGCTGCTTTTATGTTGTGGCAGTCATAAAAGCCAGATAAAGATCCCTGCGTAGAAAGCAACTGGGAACTGCCAATTCTGCAACAGCATTTGCAGTTTCAAAATAGATTTTTTAATACAAACTTAACAGCTTAATACCAAGTTAACAGCTTGAAACCATCCAAAATTTTTCACTGGCACAGTTATTATTTCATACTTATATTTCTGTAATCAGGCCTCTCCACAGATGGTGATATTGATAACGTTTTGTTCGTTGGTCCTATTGCACCTGCCACAAATCTTCGGGTACCTGTGACAAATAACATAAGTGAGTAAAACACTGCAGAAACTTTGCAACTATGGCAAACCCTTCCAAAGCACTGTGGTAATATTTATGTAGGTACTTGTATTTTCCTCCAAGTGAAACTTACAGAGCAACTGGAGTAGGCTGTACACTCATCAATGGATGATAGTTTTCCAAAAATAATTACCAGATTAGCTAAAGATATTAGGGGATATTTTTGCCAATGACAATCTATTGATCTCAGATTCACCACCTCAGGTGTAAAGCTAGACCATAACAGTCTCTTCCACTTTCAGAATTTCTTGCTGTTACCAATAATTGATTTTAATCTTGGAAAAAAAACCAGCTCTGCCTTATAGAATATGCAGTTTGTATAAAATATATAATTTACATTTATTTATGGATGACCAGCTAACAAATACACCAAACTTTCCATTGAAACAATTTAAGTACATGGCCTGTTACAAATCTGAAAAAAGCAACTTTTGTTTTGCTGGGTCTCTGAGTTGCATTTATAACTTGGGCTTGAAACATACTTAAATCATGTATACATGTACATAGACTTAGAATTTGGCTTAATCTCATATGATTAAAGTGTTTTGTTTTGTATTTGCTTTTAAAGACATGTAGATTTGTACTATAGATAGAAATAATGAAATGGTTAAGTTGTTCATTCAAGAATAGCTCAAGTATGACTGTGTACAATTTAGTCCACTGTGCTTTTTAGTTTCTGCTAATACTGTGGGATGTGTGCCTCCTATCTTCTAGCATATTGCTATCTGCACACGTTGAAATGAGATAACCAAGATAGATGTGAAGGACAAATACTGATAATAAGCCATGACAGTAAACAGGTTTTAGCCGAGGTTTTGTAGGAAGTAATTCATTGCTGGAGGAGTCTTATGCACAATAGTATTTGTCATCTCATTAGCAAGGATAGTGCATGTGAGAGGTGATCTATAAGAGGCCTATAGGAGAGCTATCCTTAATTTGTAGAAACAAGATCAAACATTCAATGCAAGTTACACGTCTGCCCTGGAAATAAAACTTCCAAATTGTACTTATTTTTCAGTAAGTCTGCCCAAAAGGCGCTGCACCTTGTCTGGGCTTGACTGAATACACTGGAAGAATTACACTGCAACGAAAAGAAAAATTTTCGCCTCCCCTTATGTGACATGAGCAGTAGTAAGGATTTGGAAAATATGTTAAATGAAAAAGATAAGATCTCGATGTCAAGATTAGCTTTTGCAATTTTCCCCTTAAGGTTTGAATGGTGATTTCAGAATTCTGCTGTTTACTTGCATCTCACTAAGACCCCAACACACTTTATTTTTACATAACTTCCAAGTCTCCTTACCTATCCCCAAAACTAGACTAGGCAAATTCTCAAAGTGATGACAGAGCAGGTATCTAGTGCCTGCGAAAGGCTTAGGGGTAGGCTTAGGGCTAACCCTAAGCCTAACTCTATCGCAGCTCATTGAATGCTTGTCACTACCATCATCCAACTGCTTTTCATGACATCACTGCATGCTCCATGGCTGTCATCCTCCTTAATCCTTAGTTGGCATCTTCAAATCACTAGCTTCTCTGCATCATCATGTGCATCCGTGCAGGATATATCTTATGAACTTGCTTTCTTAGCACTCACTAACTTTGCATTTATTTGGACACTGCCAGTCACAATGGTTTTTGTGACTTTTTAGCAGAGGAAAAGGCAGGAAGCTTGTCAGGGTGAGGAGCACTAAACAGTCAAGTGGTTAGACATGTCAATGTGCAGCATCAAGCCAGGTTAAAATTGCACCTGCGTGTGCAGCAAACAAACTGCAACAGCTTCCAGCAATGATCATGCTTGCAAGTCAAATGGATCTATTTCCAATTCATATGTGTGGAGGTGGGGTCAGTTACACATGGTTGTGGTTTTGGCATTGTCAGCAAAGTGCTTGGTTGTCTGAGCAGTGCTGATTGTGTGCGCAGACCAATAATTGGGCCAGAGACAGTCCAACAGCTCAAGTACAAGCTGTCCTGAGATAACAGGTACTTCAGTCGGGATCTGGAGACAGAATAGGGTGTGATAGAACTAACTATAAAAAGTTAGGTTTGTGGGTTGGTTTAGCTGCTGATTTGTATGTAGAGTGACACCAACAGCACGTGTTCAGTTTCCACACTGGTGCAGGTTACCATGGAGGACTTGCCTTCTCAACATGTGCCCTCACCTGAGGCATGGTGACCCTCAAGTTAAACCATCACCATCAGTCTCTCTGTCTGATGAAAAAACGGCTCTATGGTAAGATTAAAGTGACTTTACCTTTACCATTCAATGTATTCATATATTTTGCTGTGACAGCAATAAACATGGTCATCACCTGTTTGCAGTCCCACGTCATCAGCTGCTTTTCTGGCCAGTTCTGCTGAGACTTTATTCAGTCGGTAAGCCTGGATGGAAAAAAAAATGAATACAACTTTGGAAGCAATCACGAGTATCCCATTACTTTCAGCACATAATAAACTTATATTTCTGTATTTCCCCATCAGATACCAAAGTGGTCAGTCACTTTAAGTGCAGATTGTTATGTATGCTCACAACTGTGCACATACAATCTGCACTGCAAGGTTTCCCAATTAAGTGAATGACCAAAGAGTGCATTTTTGGAAATCCTGGTTAAGAACTATATGTTAGGCAGGGCCTTCCCTGGCAGTATCATGGTATATGTTCTGTACACTTCAGCAAACAGAAAAACATAGATTAAACATGCCTTTCAAAATTAGGAATTTTGAATCAGGAAACTAACTACATTAGGAACACACTGATATCTGCTTAGATGATGTGGTCAAATCATTCCAGGGTTTGGCTGTACAAACTAACTTTGCATCTGGAATATGGCCAACTAAGCAAAAATGGCAAACAGATATCAACTTCACCTTAAAAACCAACACTGCAATTGAAATCAAAGCAAAAAGAAAATGTAAATATGAAGTTAGAAGTCAAACAATAAATGTTTTATCAGCCTGAACGCATCAAGAATATCACTAAAGCTGCCTGATAATTCAGGGTCACTTGTTAGAAAGTAGTGCAATTGGAAGTAGCAAGGCTACAATCGAAAATGTTGACTGCCACACCTAGCACTGTATTTATTCACACAGATTATGATCATTCCCACCTTCATTGAGTTTAACTGATTTAAAACTAATGTGGCAACAAACTGAACCGATGATTCTTATTGCAAAATGCATATGTTGTGTAAAGTATTCAGGGGAGATGATGGTGAAGTAGTAATGTTTCTGGATTAATATTAGTCTAATACTCTAGATTAACATACCAAGGTAAACATCTTGGAACATGGGTTCAAATCTCACCATGGGTAGTGAAATTTAAATAAAAACAATTAAAAACGTGGAAGTGAAAGTGACTAATCAATAATGATAACTAAAAATCTATCACAGATGGTCATAAAACCCATCCAGTTCATTAACGCCCTTTAGGGAAAGGGATATATCACGTTTCCCTAATCTAGCATAAAATATGATATTAGATTCACAGCACTTTGGTGAACTCTTAACTGCCTTCTATGATAACTAAGCCAACTGCTCAGTTCAAGAGCAATTATGGTTGGGCACTAAATGCTGGTCTTGCCAACAAAGTCTAAATTCCATGAAATAAAAAAAACTAAGTATTTAATAAAGATAGGATTGATATGAACTTCAAAATTCTTCATTATCTAAGATGCAACTGAATACCAAACATTAAGTATGACTAATGGACATTTTGCTGAGGGACTGAACAACTGCACAATCTAGGTGGAACACTGGCAGTATTATTCAGGCAAAAATGGTCAAATAGTTGTAAAGAAAATTAAAATCTTAGTTCTATTAGAATTGTTTCAAAACTGTAACCCAAAGGGCCAACAGACTCAGACACAGACTCCATCAACCTTCTGTTATGTACAAATGCCCGGCGTTTGTCTGATACCTCCCCATCAGAGAAAACAACAAATACATAGAATAGGAAAACAGCACTCTTCTCCAAGTCCGTTCCCCCAATAAACCATACTAACATCATTTAAGTATCCAAAAAGAGAGGAATGATTAAACATATTGGTAAAACATTCACTAAATTTCCTCCAACAAAATGAAAAGAATTCCTGGCCTATTTTTGGGCTGCTGCCTTTGAAAACCTCTGACAGAGGTGTAGGAGAAGGTTAGGCAACAATTGAGAAGAATATGTAAAGAAAATGTTGACGGAAAAGTGTAACCCCAAACTCTCAAATAAGCCTTAACAATAATGTTACACAAAGCATCCACATTTCTCTGTAAACTATTTAAGAATCTAGGTCATCCAAACACAGATTATTACAGAAAACAATGTACTTTATTACCATAAAGTCACACATAATATAACTTCTATTGCTGTTTTGTCACAGTAACTAAAACACCATTATTTTAAAACTGCAACTGTACACCAAAAGTACTTTTCCACACGAGAATGATGTGTCTTGAAATGCTTGCCAGGGAGCGGGGGGGGCATATTTGTGCAAGGTGTGATTAGCTTTTGATCTGTACACTCCTCTCGTTACCTTCCCCAGAGTTCTGAGGTTCAACTACCTGGCAACATATCAATTTTAAGCATTATTCTTTCACCCAGTGCAAATCGGTTTGCCGACAAAATGGCACATATTATTAAGATGCATTCTCCTTACATAATTTCTTTCAGTGGGATTCGACATGGGGTAGCAGAAAGATTTCTTACCAAATGTTCCAACTCATAATCCGCCTGCGCAACTCTTGTGCTGCTGAAAGTGTTTGTCTCCACGATATCTGCTCCTGCCAGCAAGTAGTCCTAAAATTTTAAAGAAAATTGCACTTACTTTCCTGATAAAAAAGGGAATACAATCTACATCATTGAAAATCTTGTCTAAGCTATGCACATTCTTTGTGTTAACCTCACTTTTTTAAAATTCATTTGTGGGACATGGGTGATGCTGGCTGGTCAACATTTATTGCCCATAAGGTGGTGAGCTCTCTTCTTGAATGGCTGCAGTCCCTGTGCTGTCGGTTGACATACAATGGTCCTAGAGGGGGAAGTGCAGGTTTTGGACCCAACAAATGTGAATGAACAATGATATATTTCCGAGGCAGAATGGTGTGTGGATTAGAAGGGAACATGCAAATGGTGGGTGCTGCTGCCCTTATCCCAGAGAGAAGTGATCATGGGGCTGGAAGGTGCTGTCTGAGGATCTTTGATAAATTAATGCAGTGTATCCTACAGATAGTATACACTGCTGATACTGAGCAGTAGAGGAGGGAATGGATGTTCATAGATGTGGTGCCAATCAAGCAGGATACTTTCTTCTGGGTGGTGTCAAGCTTGAGTGTTGTTGGAGGTGCATCCATCCAGGCAATTGGACAGTATTCCAACAAATTTTGGACTTGTGTCTTGTAGATGGTGGACAAGCTTTTGGGAATGAGGTGAGTTACTCGCCACAGTATTGCTAGCCCCTGACTTGGTCTTGAGCCATTGCGTTTATGTGGACAGTCCAGCTGAGTTTCTAGTCAATGGTAATTCCCAGGGTGTTGCTAATGGGATATTCAGTGCTGGTAACACCACTGATCGTCAGGAGGTTGACGTTTGATTTTATTTTTATTACAGGAGACAGTCATTGCTTGGCATTTCTGTGAATTACTCGCTGCTTATCAGTCCAAGCCCGCATATTGTCTAGATTTTGTTGCATTTCATCACGGACTGCTTCAGTATCTGAGGAGTGGCAAATGGTGCTGAACGTTGCACGTCGGCGAACATCCCCACTTCTGACCTAATGACAGAGGAAAGGTCACTGTGGAAGGAGCTGATGTTGGTGAGGTCAGGGAAACAACCCTGAGACACTCCTGCAGAGATGTTCTGCAGCAGAGATGACTGACCTCCAACAACCTCAACCATCTTCATATGTGCCAGGTATGACTCCAATTAGCGAAGTTTTTCCCACAAACCCATTTATTAATGTTTTGCTAAGACCTCCTGGATGTTACACTCAATTGAATGCAGCCTTGACGTCAAGGGCTGTCATTCTCACTTTGCCTCTGGAATTCAGCACTTTTGTCCAAGGTTGTAATGAGGTCAGAAGCTGGGTGTCCCTGATGAACCTCAAACTGGGTGACAGTCAGAGGATATTGCTGAACAGGTGCTGCTTAATAACACTGTTGATGACAGCTTCCATCACTTTACTGATGATTGAGAGTAGACTGATGGGGCAGTAAATGGCTGGATTGGATTTGTCCTGCTTGTCATGTACAGGACATACCTGGGCAAATTTTCAATTGTTAGGTAGATCCAGTTTTGGAACTGTACCAGAACAGCTTGACTAGGGGAGCGGCAACTTCTGGAGCACAAGTCTTCAAAGCTATTGCTGGATGGTTCTCAGGGCCCACAGACTTTGCAATATTCATTGCCTCTAGCTATTTCTTGCTATCTCAAGGACTGAATCGAATTGGCTAAACACTGGTATCCGTGATGCTGGGGACTCCAGAGGAGGCCGAGATGGATCATCCACTCAGTCCTTTTGACTGAAGATTGCTCAGAACTTTCCAGCTTTATCTTTCGCTCTAATCAATCATTGAAGGTGGGGATATTTATGGAGCCTCCCCCTCCAGTGAGTTTCGGTGTCATGATTTTCAGTGCCAACTTCTGAGAAGCTAACATTTTCATTTCAATTTTGCGAAGCAAAATGCCACAGTTTAATTATTTTTTTCTGCTCACTTTGCTGAATTACTTATTACGTCTTTGAGATTGTGTAGCCTTAAGTCAGTCAGTATTCCATACCTTGTGAATTTTGCAGATAAGGTCAGGTTGTGTTATGCTGAGAAGGTCATTGTTCCCCTTTAAAGGTTTAGGATGTTCTTTGAACTCCTCACCACGATAATCACGTTCACCAAGTTTATGTTGTTGAATCATAGTGCCCATTGCTCCATCCAGCACCATGATGCGTTTTTGTAAAATTGCTTTAAGTTCATCTTGAAGAGAACTCCTCGGTCCTAAAATTAGAATTTAAGGTTTAAAATCATGAGCAAGAGAGAATGTATTCTACATTCTTGATTCAAGAAGTTTACACGGGGCTGTGAAAGGTTGCAATGGTAACACATGCTATGTGAACTTACAAAGCACCAATCTTGACTTTTGAATCATGCAAAGCATTTGCAGCCAAAATTAGTGTTTCTGAAGTGTTATGACCCCAGGCTAAACACTAACTTTATATTACAATCCCAGACAAAATCAACTAATTATGATCAATTTAGTCAACTTCACAAACAAAAATTACTTGTTCCTAAAGTTGAGATCTAGGAGACTTATTCAGTGAATAAAGTCACAAGATTTGAATAAACAACAATACTGTACTATCGAAGTTTAAAAAGGAATACACCATACAATTAATGTACAACTTATTTCTAACAGTGGATTTAATTGTGATCGAACACCCCTCAGCACTCAAATAACAATTGAAATCAAGATAGATATCAACAGATGTCCCAGCAAATTTCCCCAGGTGTTACTGCCACATCAAGTCACATTAAAACTTACAAAGGATTTACAATTCTTTATGTTAGTCGATCTGGCCTCGAAATTCCCTCTCAAGAAATGTTCCATCACCGACTGCCTTGATAACTGTCCTGTTCCGGGTCAATGCTTTGAAAATTACACTCCTGTACTTATTCACAGTGCACAGCAATACAATAATGATTGGGTATTTTTCTGTGATTTTACTGAGAGAAAATTATTGGCCAGGATACCTGTAATAACTTAGCTGCTCATCATCAGGTAGTGCTGTGGGAATTTTTTTTTGTGTCTGCCTGAGATAGCATGTAGGGTCTCAATTTAATGTTTCGTTCAAAATACACCTCTGACAATGTGGCAATCCCCAAGTATTGCAATGGAGTGTCAGCCTAGATATTTGCCTTCAAAACTCAAGCATAGGACTTGAACCCACCAGCTTCTAACTCACAGACAGCAGCATTACCAATTATGTTATGGCTGACTCATCAGGGCATAAATGCAGCAAATAGCCGACTTTAGTCTTAGACTCAAGACAGAAAAGGAATGGAAGTCTTTGGTGTGGGAGGAAGGAGTTTGAGAGCTAGGGTGGGGTCTCCCCACAACTCAATCAACTATGAATTATCCAAAAATCAATGTCAGCCAAAAGACACTTGAGGTTTTGATGAGGATGTTACAGATATTTTTGAGAAGTGGAGGCGAATCCTGTCACTGTATAACTGGAAAAGGTTGCCAAAAGTTAATAATATACAACTATTCATTCAAGAAAAAAAAATTAAGCAAACTACCCTGTCCTTCAGGGATCCCAAATGTTATAAACACAAAGGATTTATTTGAGATGCAGTTACCATTGTTATTCAAGAAAAGTGATAGGTGCATAGGAAAGTCATAAACAGTAAATAGACAGCCAGATAATAAAATGTGAGGCTGGATGAACACAGCAGGCCCAGCAGCATCTCAGGAGCACAAAAGCTGACGTTTCGGGTCTAGACCCTTCATCAGAGACGGGGATGGGGCGAGGGTTCTGGAATAAATAGGGAGAGGGGGGAGGCGGACCGAATATGAAGAGAAAAGATGATAGGTGGGGAAGTAGGGAGGGGATAGATCAGTCCAGGGAAGGCGGACAGGTCAAGGAGGTGGGATGAGGTTAGTAGGTAGGAGATGGAGGTGCGGCTTGGGATGGGAGGAAGGGATGGGTGAGAGGAAGAACAGGTTAAGGAGGCAGAGACAGGCTGGGCTGGTTTTGGGATGCAGTGGGTGGAGGGGAAGAGCTGGGCTGGTTGTGTGGTGCAGTGCGGGGAGGGGACAAACTGATGACTTTCCATATTAAGCAGAGGTTCACCTGCACATCTGCCAATGTGGTATACTGTATCCATTGTAACAGCTGTGGCTTCCTCTACATTGGGGAAACCAAGCAGAGGCTTGGGGACCGCTTTGCAGAACACCTCCGCTCGGTTCACAATAAACAACTGCACCTCCCAGTCGCAAACCATTTCCACTCCCCCTCCCATTCTTTAGATGACATGTCCATCATGGGCCTCCTGCACTGCCACAATGATGCCACCCAAAGGTTGCAGGAACAGCAACTCATATTCCGTTTGGGAACCCTGCAGCCCAATGATATCAATGTGGACTTCACCAGCTTCAAAATCTCCCCTTCCCCCACCACATCCCAAAACCAGCCCAGTTTGTCCCCTCCCCCCACTGCACCACACAACCAGCCCAGCTCTTCCCCTCCCCACCCACTGCATCCCAAAACCAGTCCAACCTGTCTCTGCCTCTCTAACCTGTTCTTCCTCTCACCCATCCCTTCCTCCCACCCCAAGCCGCACCTCCATCTCCCACCTACTAACCTCATCCCACCTCCTTGACCTGTCCGTCTTCCCTGGACTGACCTATCCCCTCCCTAACTATACTCTCCTCTCCACCTATCTTCTTTTCTCTCCATCTTCGGTCCACCTCCCCCTCTCTCCCTATTTATTCCAGAACCCTCACCCCATCCCCCTCTCTGATGAAGGGTCTAAGCCCGAAACGTCAGCTTTTGTGCTCCTGAGATGCTGCTGGGCCTGCTGTGTTCATCCAGCCTCATTTTATTATCTTGTATTCTCCAGCATCTGCAGTTCCCATTATCACCAATAGACAGCCAGAGACAAGTTTTGATAATTATGGTTTTCAGTTCATTGTGGGAACAATATTGGCAAAGCCACTTGTCCATTGTCCAATATTACAACAGGATCTTTTATATGAACAGGAACTTGAGTGGGCCATCTGACCCTTCTTTGAGTAAACCAAAACAAATGTCTTCAGCTCCACTCCAGCTTTCACAACCGACTGCTTTATACCACCTACTGTATTGGCATGTTGACTTTATGCAGTTCATGTGTAAAAAAAAATTCACAATCCTTTCAAAACCACCATTTCGTAATCTTGTGCAACTCCAATGATATCCTATTCTAACTTATTTTTCCAATCTAAGTGGGAAACATCAATTTACCTTTGTGTTTCATCTGACATCTTATTGCCCATTCACCCAACCCATCCATATTACCTCTGTGGCTTCTTCATCATTTAGTTTCCCATCTATCTTTGTCTTGTAAACTTGGATATGTTACACACAGCCCTGTCATCTAAGTCATGAATACAGACTATAATTAGCAGAGGCATGCTATTAATTGCTGCTAGATGCACAGAATCATCATAGAATCCCTGCAGTGTGAAAACAGGCCCTTTGGGGCAACAAGCCCACACCGACCATCAGAGAATCCCACCCAGACTCATCCCCCTGTAACCCACCTCATCTATACATCCCTGAACACCACGAGCAATTTAGCACAACCAATCAACCGAACCTGCACATCTTTGGCCTGTGGGAGGAAACCGGAGCACCCCGAGGAAACCCACGCAGACACGGGGAGAAGCTGGTGGGTTCAAGTCCTACGCTTGAGTTTTGAAGGCAAATATCTGGGCTGACACTCCATTGCAATACTCGGGGACTGTCACATTGTCAGAGGTGTATTTTGAATGAAACATTAAATTGAGACCCTACATGCTATCTCAGGCAGACACAAACGAAAACATTACACATTAAGATAAATACGTACTTTTATACCTGTGTATTGTACTTCTACAGCGAACTGTGCAATCATTACCGCAACAGAATTACTTGTTTCTTTACATGATATTTTCAAAGATCTTAAACCACGTGGATTCACTGTAAAGTTAAACATTTTGCTGACAGCAATAAATCGCATAATAAGATTTGTGTTACTTTTCCCAAGTAATTTTGCCTGGTGAACAAATATTCATCAAAACTCCTCCTAACTATCCTGGTCTTCGGGACCAGTTGGGATGGAAAACAGGTTCTGTGTTTAACGTTTCATCTTAAAGACAGGCAGATCCGGCAGCGCAGCAACCGCTCCGCACAGCATGAGAAATGACAGTCCGTGATTATCTATGTTCTCTGGGCTTGGGGGCTTTCAGCCTCATGGCGCTGTCACTGAGCCGACTGCTGAAAACTTGGGCAGCAGTGTACAGTGAGTGCCTGTCGCCTGGGTAACTGCCCCACTTGGGGCATGAGATTGCAACGGGGTGCCCTCCCTGACAGCACCTGCAGCTCCTGGATCTGACGCTACCGTGTTCCCGCTTACCGGCTCCTGTCGACCCCGTCCCGTAAGCCGGTGCCATGATCCCCGCGACTCTGGAGACTTTCAGCCAGGTCTGGCAAATGCTCAGAGCCCGAGCTCTCGCGATCAGCAGCAACGCGGGAATTTTCCCTCCACTTTCACAAACTCCACTCAGACAAAAAAAACCGTCTACCTACTGCGCACCCCCTATTACGCATCGGCCCCTCTTCAGCCCGCCCCATAAACCCCCATGCACGAATGCACATGCGCTCATACTTACGCCTCGCGCCGCCCCCCCCCCCCCCCCCACACACACCGCGCGGACAGACGCAAGTGCGCAGGCTCCAATTCTTGAAGCCCGTGCCCAGTACGTCTGGATAACAAAGTGTGGAACTGGACGATCACAACAGGCCAACCAGCATGTTAGGAGCACAAAAGCTGACGTTTCGGGCCCAGACCCTTCTGATGAACAGTCACAGCACAGAAAAAAAAAGATTCTTTGCCTTGTGTATATACTGACCATCAAGCATCTGTCTACTCCGCTCCCTTTTTCCAGTACTTGACCTACAAACTTGTACGCCATGATGTTTCAACTGCCCACCTTAAGTACTACTTAAATGTCTTGAGAGTTCCTGCCTCGACCAGCTTTTCAGGCAGTGAGTTCAAGTCATTCTGTGCGGAGATGTCTCACATATAGAATTGGACCCATGTACAAACCCATTCAGATCAAAACCAGGCATGACACTACTCACCCTAGTGGACCAAACAGTATAAACTCCAAGTGGAGTAGGAGTACACCACTTCATCAGAGGTTCCACTGATGACATCACCTAACATGGTAATGAAACATCTCAACAAGAACAAGCCAGCTCAACGAGCAAGTCAACAACCTCATGTTTCACACCCCTCTGGAGCAGGTGGGTTATCTCATGAAGGAAGGTCTGGACCTCACTGGCACTTACAAGAGTGAGCAGTGACTTGATTGTCAAAAATATTTGGGATATTACAAACTTCAAAGCAGATAGGAAAATGATCTTTCCTTTTGTGGATGAGTGCAGAAAGAAGGGGACATGTTTTAAAATTAAGGGTCATCCTTTCAGGACAGCATAGAAGTGAATATTTTGCTTCCTAGAAGGTTGAGAGACCTTGAAACTGTCTGCCTCCGAATATTTTTAAGGCAGAGGTAGATTATTCCTATTGCCTAACAAAATAAACTAAGATTATCAGGAATGGATGTGAATGTGGAACTCACAACACAAACAGGTCATCCTTGATCAAATTGAATGGCAGAGCAGGCTTGAGGGACCAAATGGCCTACTTCTGATCCTAATCTGTATGTTTATATTTCCTATTTAACTTACAAAAAAACTTACAAGTTACAGGAGATACAACTGGACCAAGTAAAACCATGGTATTTTTATATTAAAATTTCAATACAACTAGATTTGGTGCATTAAATAAAAATTATGAAAATAAGTAATTCATTTTTTTTAAACTGAAATGCAGTAATAGTGACAGGATGGAATGTGTTGTGGCTGGAGCACATAGGAAATTGCCAGTGTCATAAACAGGATCACATTTGTAGCAGTAGTGGGATTTTTGTCAGGGTCATTAAGCCGAAGGTCAAATTACAGACAGATGCTTACCTTTACAACCGTTTTTTT
Source organism: Stegostoma tigrinum (assembly GCF_030684315.1). Classification (NCBI taxonomy): domain Eukaryota; kingdom Metazoa; phylum Chordata; class Chondrichthyes; order Orectolobiformes; family Stegostomatidae; genus Stegostoma; species Stegostoma tigrinum. The sequence goes on along the minus strand of NC_081362.1, from coordinate 78,937,725 downwards.
TAAACCAAGAGCTTTTGCAATTCCTTAGTCTTCTGGCACCTCCCCTGAATCTGAGGAAGACTGACAAATTATGGCCAGCCACCAAAACAGGTAATCCCCATATTGCAAATAGCTTCCATCCTGGAGTCCATTTGACCGCCAGTCGGAACACAATGCATGACCAAATAAAGAAACTGTTTGTGAGTACAGGGAACATGCCTACATCATGTCTATAAAAGTACACCACTTTAAGAGATCGTGTTCATAAGTTGGACATTGTAAAACAGAAGACACCCTGCGCTGAAATTAGCTTTCAATTCCAAGTTTATTAGCAGAATTTTAATTCCTACAGCTGTCATGATGGGATTTGAACATGTCTCCAGAACATTAGCTTGAGCTTCTGATTTACTAATCCAGTAAAGTTACCAGAATACCACTGTCTCCTTCCTTCCTTGTGCTTCTTTCTACTCTCTCCGAGCACTGTTGTGAAAGGGCATAACTGACATAAAAGCCTGAAATCTATGGTTTTCCTCGCTTTCTGCTCCTGTGCTGCATAACATAATGGGAAGCTTGGCAAAAACCCAATTCACTTGTGTCAATGGGTTTTCTACAAAGTGGCAGGAGCAGTTCAGTGAAAATTCCTGGCTTTTCAGTTCAGCTGACAAGGTATGTCATTCACAAATCAGGTCAGAATTCATACAAATTCAATGGTTAATATTGCCATTAATAAATCTTGGTCTTAAAACTATTTTTTGTCACTTTATTATATCTTTAATTTTTGGATTGCAGCAAACCATCAGCTTCTGTATATACTATGGATATGAAATAAGAGAAGTCAATTTAGCAAGTGCATATTTTAATAATATTTCAAACATCAGCAGTGGTAAAAATGTCAATTGTTATATTTTACAATAGCTTCATAAAGGAAAATGTATCAAGTCTGTTTGTTGAATTCCTTTAATCTTCCCTTTTGTACTGTTACACTTCAAAGACCACCCTAATGACACTATCATTTCACATTAGAAGGATCCAGAATTTTAAAAAATTAATAATAAGTTGAAGGTGATTAATGATCACTAAACATGACAAAAAGGAGTAAAGACTTAAGCTCTGACAGTTTAAATGTAATTACTTCGCACACACGGTGGTGAGTAGTGGGCATTGGCTTTACATGGTATTGTGCAAGTGAATACCCTTGGCAGTTTCAAATACAAACCAGATAGAGAAAACGATTAAAGGTGGCTGAAGATGCAGAGAGCTCTGTGTTTTTTTTGTATTCTGAACTGGCCCACAATTATATAATCTGATTCTAATTATTCCTGTGACATTTTCTTTGGTATCTCAGGAATGCTTGAGCTGTTCCTTACAAATTCTGTAATAGGATCTACAAACTGCTCACAAAAGATCCTGTCAGTAACTTGTGTAAAAGTCAATGTTCAACAAGCAATAGTTAACAAGCAGACTTTAAAACAAAATGAGTTAATCAGATTTTGCAGTGACATGTATGTTTCCAGTACCAAATCCTGATTTTTTTTAAAAAAGATTTTGTACTAAAACATAATTCATACAAGGAGATGGTACTTCCATCATTTTTCCCTGGTGCCACACACAGCTCTGCATCTTTTTTAAAGATCCACATCTAACATTGCATTCAAGGCTATTATTTATTGTTCTATGCTTTTACTTCCTAAAATATCCAGACTTTGGTAAGAAAGAGCAAACTCTGCATCTGAGTCCATTTTTCACAGGTCACTTTCACCATAGAGTGCAGTCGAAAATGAAACATAATCCAGGGCTCCCGGTACAGCATTGGGCCCTCTGTATGGTGGCATGCTGGCAATGCAATATTCAGCCTGCTCGGAGGGCAGCTCTCGACGCAATTCCTCGGCTAGGATGTAAGGCTGTATAGAAAAGAAAAAATATGGTTTTGCTAACATTTGTTCAAAATATTAATGCTTTTTAAACATTTTAGGCATAAACATCTCTCATCTTCTCAGATAAGGGGAAGGCAGCATATAAGGAAGATAACGCTTCCTTGTTCTTTATCAATGTAGTTATGAGTTATCGTTTTTCAAAATGAACAGAAAGCCAATATACTTCATCTCAGCCCCTCCCCACTACAGAACAATATTTGATCAAGACCTGGAAGGTGATATCTTCTTCAAGAAATGATCTTACTGATATCAACCAGAGACGACAGTACATGTAGCCTTCTTAGTAAAATCTAAGAAGTTGTGGATGTGTTGAGAAAGCTACAGCTTCATGACAAACTTGTATTTTAACAGCTCTTGTTTAAAGCCAGGTATCTCATTCCAGGGACTGAACGTTTGAATTAAATGATCTATTATATTGGGCACTGGGTGGTGGATCCACAAATATTCCTTTTTCTTCACCAAGTTTACAGGTTTTCTAATTGTCAGTGATGGAGGTCAGACACTGGTGAGTCTTAATAGGAGTCTTATTACGTTATTAGAGGCTGTTTATTCCATGCCAGCAATATGTACAAATTACCTTGATGAGATATGCTTTATCATGGAAGATGATCAGAAATCAGGGGTTTTCATCTGTCTATACTGCTATTCTGCCTGATTCTCAACCCAAAAAAAATGACATCAGATTGAGTGGAGCTGACTGCAACTTCCAAATTAACTCTTTCAGGACTTTTCGTTGTCTTATACATCTCCCTCCATAGTCAACATTTATACCTTAATGAAAATAACCATTTGTACACTTATCATTACTCCATCACACCCCAAGTCACAAACTTCACAACTACAGGCAATCTGGAGGCTGCACATATCTACCAGAATGCATTGGTTTCTAGCTTGGAAGATTGGTAATTCATCGAATTGGGGATTGTTGACCTCGATTCTGATCTTGATTCTTCTCTGAACCTTTCCTCTGCTGGAGGATCTTTTATCTTTTGGATGTCCTTTACGAAGGATGTCATTCCTGATAAACTCTGCAGTTGGTCCATTGCTTTATCTGGAGAACCCTTAACCTCTGAACTCTTTTCACAGAGGAACTTTCCTGTGCTAACTCACACAGGTGCACCGCAGTATAATCTGAAGGACCTTTATCTTGTGCATATCCTTCATGGATGGCTGTGCTGTTACAATAAGTATTTTCTTCCTATCAGCATTCTAGATTTCTGCAACAGACAGTTGTTTTCTGATTTTAACAGGTATTTGCTATTTTGCCATTTTCTGGTTGTTCAGACCAAATAACAACTTCTTGACTGTGTCCTGAATCTGTGGATGTTTGACTGCGTTCCACTGAGTCTTATGCAGCTCATTTCCATCTGTTTCAAACAAATATTTGTTCTCAGTCTACTGATCTGAGAGGAAGTAAACAAGCTCCTTCCTTCCGTTTAGCGATTAGGTTGAATATCATTGAATCCCAACAGTGTGGAAGCAGACCATTTGGCTCATCGAATCCACACAGACCCTCCAAAAAACATCCCACTCAGACCCATGTCCTGCATTTCCCGTGGCTAATCCAGCTAGCCTGCATATCCTGGCACACTATGAGTAACTTAGCATGGCCAGTCCACATAACCTGCACATCTCTGGATTGTGGGAGGAAACCACAGCACCCAGAGGAAATCCACGCAGACAAAGGGACAATGTGCAAACTCCACACAGACAGTTGCCCAAGAGTGGAAACAATCCCAGATGTCTGACACTGAGGCAGCAGTGCTTACCACTGAGCCACCATGCTACTCTTTTCAATATTTCCAATCATCTTTTATGACTGTCGTCCTGATAAATGGGACATTTTCAAATCATCAACCATAATATTACAGGATTGCTGCTTACTTAGCATTATCTCTCAGTGGCACTGAAAATTCCTCTAAGACACGATGGATTGAAATATTCTTTGGTTATGATATGAATAGAAACCTGTATCTTCCTTCCTAACTGAGGCATTATCATCTATTTTGAAGCACCTTTTCTGATGATAGTGGTGCAACCACCTTAGCCTTTTTTTATGAGTATGCATTAAGCTCTTTGTTCCTCTATTATGGTGTCTTACAGATGTAGTATTCTGTTGTAAAAGTCAGGTCATATGAGGTTTCATTCTTCTACTGTTTCACTGTGATGACATTGCCTCTGTCTGCTGATTAGCTTAATCTCTGCTTTAGCTTGTCATGTGCCTTTTTAGATCATACATGCTTCTTGAAATGAATAGGTCCTGTTGTTCTCCTGTGGTATGGCTGACCATCTCCTCTCATGATCTATTTGTTGAGATGCTACTTCCAGCGTGATTTGAATGGCTTTATCCAAAGTTAAAATTTTCCTTAGACTAAGAAATCTGAACTATTCCACCAACAATTCTCTGTCTCTTATGGATTCTGATTTCAAATTCAGTAGTTAAAATTTCCATCTTTAGAGATTATTAGTATGATCTGATGCTGCACTCTTCTGTTGAATCTTACCCTTCCAATACTTTTCTTTGTTCACAGAATTAATTGTCAAAACTTGTTAGAACTTCGCTCACAGAAAACGTGCCTTTCTTGAAATTTTATTAATTCATATCATCTCTAGTATGTATTACAGTACCCAAATTGTGAATTAATTGTTCAGCTTCAAACTAGCTGTTTAATTTTCAAGCAATGATGTACCTCATAAACCAGTCTCTCCAAGTTGTTCAATATTGTGCACTGCTTGGTCTATCTCTGACAATAAAACTTTTTTTGAAATATTATTTCTCCCTCCATATCTTCAAGTATTTATTTATTCTAATTTCTTTTTAAGCTGTTTTCAGTCTTTAGTGCTGCAACACTGTTTGTAAGCTTCTGTCTTCAAGCTTGTATTTTTATAGGAAATCAATGTTGTTTAAAAATTCTGTTGGTTTAAAAGCTTGAATAATTTTGTATTTAAAAACCTCCAGCGTTTTTATAATCTATACCCCGTGGTGTTCTGTATTATGGCAATACTATATGAAATTCTTTATTGAAGCTTTAATTTCAGTGAATTAGCAAACTCTATTGCATGATTTATTAAGCTATAAATTGTATTAAATAGTAATGATGAAAATGGTAGTTTTCTGCCTCCTGACTGTTTTCCCATCCTTCGCACCCAAAGAATTGTCAACAACAGTATTTCCATGCAGCAGCTGCTCAGCAATAACCTGCTCAATAATGTCCAGTTTGGGTTCTGCCAGCTCCTGACCTCATTACACCCTTGGTTCAAACATGGACAAAAGGGCTGAATTCCAGAGGTGAGGTGAGTGACAACCCTTGACATCCAGGCTGCATTCAACGGAGTGAGGCATCAAGGTGCCCTGGCAAAACTGGAATCAATGGATATCAGGAGTAAACCCTCCTGGCACATTGGAAAGTTGTGTTATCTCAGCTCCAAGACATGTCTGCAGGAATTTCTCAGGGTAGTAACTTAGGCCCAACCATCTTAAACTGCTTCGTCAAGACCTTCCCTCCATTATAAGGTCAGAAGTGGAGATGTTCACTAATTGCACAATGTTAGGCACCATTCACAATTCCACAGATACTGAAGCAGATGTGTTCAAATGCAATAAAATCTGGACAGTAGATGGTAGGACCTGCAGACGCTGGAGAATCTGAGATAACAAGGTGTACAGCTGGATGAACACAGCAGGCCAAGCAGCATCACAGGAGCAGGAAATTTGATGTTTCGGGCCTAGACCCTTCTTCAGAAATGGGGGAGGGGAAGGGGGTTCTGAAATAAATAGGGAGCGGGGAGGGGGGAAAAGAGGGTGGTGGGGGGGGGGGGGGGCTAGGTGAGAGGAAGGACAGGCTAGGGAGGCAGGGACAAGCTGGGCTGATTTTGGGAATGTGGTAGAGGGAGGGGAGCTTTTGAAGCTTGTGAAGTCCACATTGATACCATTGGGCTGCAGGGTCCCCAAGCAAAACATGAGATGCGATTCCTGCAATCATTGGGTAGCTTCGCTGTGGCACTGCAGGAGGCCCTAGTACATTCTACTAGTACATTCAATAATGTACTGGTGACCTTAGCCCAAGAAAAAGAACTTCCTGTGGTTGCAGGGAAAAGTGCCGGGTGTGATGGGGCTGGAGGGGAGTATGGAGCAGACAAGGGAGTCACAGAGAGAGTGGTCCCTCTAGAAAGCAGATAAGAGTGGTGAGCAAAAAATGTCTTTGGTGGTGGAGTCGGATTGCAGATGACGGATGTGCCTGAGGATGATGCACTGGATCCGGAGGTTGGTGGTGTGGTATGTGAGGATGAGGGGGATTTTGTTTTGGTTGTTATTGCTGGGAGGTGGTGTGAGAGATGAGTTGTTGAAATGTGGTAGACACAGTCGAGGGTGTTTTCGACCACTCGAGCGGGGTTGATAGTTGCCATCCTTAAAAAATGAGGACATCTGAATGTTCGGAAGTGGAATGCCTCATCCTGGCAGCACATGCGGTGGAGGCGAAGAAATTGGGAATAGGGGATAGCATTGGCCAAATTGGGCAGGCCTAAATGTACACTGTAGTCCATTGGGGATGATCTGGTTCCGTAGCCTCTATGCCATTTCTGAAGAAGTGTCTCAACCCAAAATGTCAACTTTCCTGCTCCTCTGATGCTGTTTGGCCTGCTGTGTTCATCCAGCTTCACACTGTTATCGCAGATTCTCCAGCATCGGCAGTTCCTACCATCTCTGTAACACTTTATACAACATGATCAATAGCTGGTTAGCTGCAAGAATTATCCTTCATTATGCTGGCTCATTAGGCAGCACCTGTGATTGAGATCTTCGGTTACAATACAGATAAGGATATATTCTGTTTTACCATTTTTTAAAATAAATTTAAAAAACAACTCAGAACTTACTTTATCTCCTGCCAGAATCCTAAAGGAAGCCACAACTTGTTCCGCTGTATCTGTGTCAGCAGTCTCTCGGGTCATGAAGGAGATGAAAGACTGGAATGACACCAGGCCAGTATTGTTTGGATCAACTAGATTCATGATCCGAGCAAATTCAGCCTCACCCTGCAGAAGGAAGTGTGCAAAAATGAAAGGTTAAATTGGAAAATCAAAGGGAGTCCAATACTGTAAGGAAATGTAGCAAAGGCCTGACATCTTTTCTTGGTTAATCTCTCACTAAGATGTAGCAACATTCCAATATGGCAGCAATTTCTGATGCATTATTTGACCAATGTTCAAAGCAATGAAAATTCTTCAGATTATCCAAGCCACCTGATATTTTAGGTAGACCCCACATTACAATGATAACTTACAGTAAATGATGCCAGTAATAATCACATGAGAATTCCTCATTAGAGATAGTGCCTGATATTATTACATAAAATGTGAGCATTTAGGTTTTACCAGAGTTGATAGGAAATAAACTGTACTAGTAGAAAGTTTAGTAAACAAATAGAAATATTTCTAAGAAAAGTTGAAGTCCAGGGGCATGGGTGGAAAAGAATTACTTATCATCTGGATTACATCACCTGAAAGGGTGACTGAAATGGAGTCACTAATAACTTTTGAAGGGATTTGGATCTTTTCTTAAGAAAGGAATGATTTGCACAATCAGGGAAAAAGTGCAGAGCAGAGTGTTAGGATTGTAGCTCTTTCAGAGAGCTAACATACAGAATAACCTTTGCCTGTGTGGTACCACCTTATAGCTGTCAACTGTTAGTTTACTGCAATCTTGGGCTAAGGTCACCAGTACATTATTGAATGTACTAGTACAGATCATTAATACCAGATGAATGGTAATCTCAGATTTATTAAACATGCATCTGTCATACCAAATCAAAGCCCATGGAGATGAGGCAAGCTCTGAGATCATCTGGCTCCATCGCCCCATTCTTCTTCTATTGAGCAGATCAGCAAACAAAAGGAATAGATGAAAAGATGTGGGGATTCCAGGAAGTAGATCAGTAGTAGACAGCCCACAGATCCCGTGGCCAGAGTCAAAAGGATCATGTAAAGTTCCAAAGAATCAGATGGAATGCAGGAGAAAGCAGCATCGTTGTTGAGAATAGGGAGGGAACAACTAACACAGGTAAAATCAGACAAACAGGAAGGAGACGACCATGGGTCAAATATGAAGCAAAGAAGGAAACAAATTGACGCACCAAAAAAATGGACACATGACCACATTATAAATTTGAAAAGGGAAAAGAAAATAAAGATAAGTTTAGCACAGTTTTACTTGTATAGAGAAAATAAACACAGCACAGTCCAGTTAGTACCTTTTTATCATTTCCAACATGTCCAAGGCTGATGAGGCAGGCTTTTAAATCCTTTGGTTGCAGTTTGCCAGAAACATCCTAATATCGCACAGAAGTTAGTTGCAGCATGCAATATACATACACAATGTGCACAATATGTATTGTTAATTACAACAAACGCAATAGCAAGCAAGATTAAAACTGCAAATCATTCACTTAGTTAATAAGTATTGAGTCCTCATTAACACTATCAATTATACCAAGCAATTTAAAACTTGTAAACTAAATACCTATAAATTGGATATAGTGTAGTCTACGTCCTACCTAGTGTAAATGTAGTTTATTTTGAGTAAATATAAATCATCTAGATTAAAATGTGCTGCATTTTATATAATAAAACACAAGTACAAGAGTTTTTGTACGAGTTACATTGCCAATTAAAATCATTTTAATGAAAGCTGACAGCATATGTGTACTTTGTATGTTTCTTCGATTTAAAAAAAAATTCTGGATTCACAATCCTCAAAGATCCCAGGATTGGAAAAGGTGAGAAGATTGATTTCTGGACAGGAGTTTCCCAGGATTTCACTCAGTTTATCCTGGCGTTTTAAATTTCAGTATTTTGGACACTGATCACAAACCACTTATGAATACCTAAAAGAGCTGCCGTGAACGTAGGCTCAGTCCGTTGAGCCCATTATCATGACCATGTTCCCAATTATGATTTAACTCCACATGCACCTACTTTTGTTCCATATCTCTTAGTACTTTTGGTCAACAAAAATGATTAACCTCAGATTTAAAATTAACAATCAGCCTAGATTTAACTAGCAAATCTTGAATGAGATTTTCAAACTTCTACCACTCTTTGCAAGTAAAGGTTTTTTCTAACTTAACCTCATGGCTCCATTCCTAAAACTATGTCTCCCCAGATTCCCAAACTGAAAGATGATTTCTACTTGCTGTACCAATACACCATGATATTTTGAAAACTTTCGTCAAATTGCCCGTTCATTTTCTAAATACTAGAGAATTCAACCCCAGCTTGTGTAATCTCTCCTTGTGGTTTAATATCACTTTTGCCAGCTGAAATCTGGTGCATGTTTCTGAAGTAATTTGAAAGGGTTGAAACGGTCAATATTATCAGGTAATTAATGTAGGAGAGGTTCAATTACCTATCTGGAATCATAAAGGTTTCTTTTTCAACTAATGACTAAAAAACTAATTTTGTTTTTTTTTACTTTGCTGAGCTTTTCAGAACGTTAGGTTGAGCAGCTTTGATTTACTGTCACATATGAACTTGGGTTGGACACTGGACATGCAAATACCACCCCACATCTCTTGATTTGGATGGAAATTCTGGCCTGGGGTGCTGTTGGGAGCAAGCCAGTGCAGTGGACCCTCTCCCTATTTAAGGAATTTAGAGGCATTTTGGAATTTTAAGGCACTACAAGAAGTCATTGAGTCAAGTATACCTCTGCTGGCTATTGCAATTAGCAATATTTAGTTCCATTTTCCTGCTGTTCCCCTGCATAATCTCATTTATATTTTAGTTTTAAAACACAAACCATGCTTTCTCAGAAGCAGGTTTAAGAGAACCAAGAAAACTAAATAAGTTGTATAAACTTAGTATACCTTCATCAGCAGAATGTTAATACATTAATGGCATTTCAATCAAGAAGGCACCATGCTATTAATAGGAACACTTTTTAATTCAGGAATAAATCAGAATAAACTGGTACATGAATTTCACATTTATAATTATTTATCTTGAGGTTTTAGGTTCTTTTGCCATGCACACTTACAACAAATTCTAACATAATTTCAAACCATTCACAGCTAGAAATGACCAAGTAAGCATAGCTAACCATATGAATGGGAAAGAGATAATTTATACATTTGATATGAATGAAGTCACATTGTATCCAAGGTTCTTAAAAGCAACTGGAGGCTAACAAATACTATAACTTGATTTTTCCAATTGTCATTTTAAAAGTATTAACACAGATTAGGCTTTAAAATGCTACAGCAGATTCTGCCAATTCTCTTTTACTGAGTAGTCAGTATAGAAAGTATACACAATTAATTTTAAAATGATTATGTTGATTAATTGTAAATATGAAAAGGAGGTCTCAGCACTCTGATGGCTAATCAGTTGCACCATCTGTCTGAAAACATCAGACTAGTCAATTAGGTGACACTAAAGACAATGTTGGGTGAATTATCACTTGGTTCTCCTGCTTGTCTAGTATTACTTCAGTGTTGGAGCAGCAGGATACCCTGGATGAAACATGGTTTCATAGGCAGCAAAAGTGACAAGAGGTGTCATCATAAAATGTGAATGTTTATTTCTAAAAGATGTTTAACATATTTATGTGAAATCACACTTGATAAAAAGAAAACTGTACCCTGTCAAAATGGCTGAAAGACGACCGGAATTCATTCATCTGTTGTTGGGTGATTCCTTTAGCATCTCTAGTTAAAATTTGGGTCTCAATTTCATTCATGGACCTGGCAATTGTAGTAAGAAGCATCTCCCAGCCAACGCGAATGTGCTACCAAAATGAGTTAAAAAAGAAACAAGTCAAAAAAGTTCTACAGTAATACAAGAAGATATAAAAACATCTCACTGAACATATAACTCAAATCGCCTAGGAGTACTTTTGCAGGTCACAGGGGTACAAAGTTCAGGACTTTTAAATATTGAGGTTACATTTTGTGCCATATTTCACAAAGTTCACTTAAATAAGATTTTTTTTTTAACAACAAGGTACAAGTTTGCCTCTGAATCAAGTAGAATGTAAAGACTGTGTTAGACAAAAAAACAGAACAGAACAGCACAGCAACAGGTCTTTTGGCCTGTCATGTATGTGCTGACCACTGTGCCATTCTAAATTAATCCCATCTGTCCAGATATCGTCCTTATTTGTATGTTTCCTGCCTGTTGATGTATGTCTAAATACCTCTTAAGCTTTGCTGTCTGCTTCTACCACATCCCCTGGCAACATGATCCAGTACCTACTCCCTCTGTACCAAAACAATTACCTCGCACAACTCCTTCAAACTCCCCCTCTCACCTTAAATTTATACCCCCTAGTATTTGACATTTCCATCCTGGGAAAAAGACTCCCAACTATTCACCCTATCCATGCCTCTCATAGCTTAATATCCTTCCATCTGGTTTTCACTCAGCCTCCAATGCTCTAATGAAAACAATCCAAGTTTGTCCAACCTCCATATTTAGCTAATAAACTCCAATCCAGGCAACATCCTGGTAAACCACTTTTGTACCTTCTCTAAAATCTTGACATCTTATAAAGTGGTGACCAGAACTTCATGTAATTCACTAAATATGACCTAACCAAAGTTGTATACAACTGCAATATGGCTTGCCAACTTTCATACTAAATCCCGACCAATGAAGGCAAGCACAGAAGGCATCTTCTTTACCAACTTATCCACTTGTGTTTCCGCTTTCAGGGAGCTATGGACTTGAATCCTAAGATCCTTCTGTATTTCAATGCTCATGAGGATCTTTCCATTTACTATATGCTTTCCTCTGGAAGCTGACCTCCAAAATGCATCACCTCACACTTGTCTGGATTAAACTCCATTTACCAGTTCTCAGCCCAGCTATCCAAATGATCTAGCTGTATCCTTTGATATCTTTCCTCCTTATGCACAACTCCACTAATTTTCACATCGTCTGAAAACTTACTAATCAGCCCTGTTACATTTTTAGCTTCGATCCTTATGGAACTCCACTGGTCACAGATCTTCAGTCAGAAAAACACTCTTCTCAACTACCCTCTGTCTTCTATGACCAGCCAATTTTGTATTTGATTTACCAAACCACCATGGATCTCCGTGTGACTCAATCTTCTGGATCAGCCTACCCGAAGGGACTTTGTCAGATGTTTTAGTAAAGTCCATGTAGACAACATCCCATTGTCCTTCCCTCAATCATTTTTGTCACTTCCTAGAAAAAAACCTCAAATTCGTGAGACCTCCCCCCACACAAAGCCACGCTGACTATCCCTAATAAGTCCAAATGAGAGTAAATCCTGTCCCTAAGAATCTTCTGTAATAGTTTCCCCACCACTGATATAAGGCTCACCAGCCTATTATTTCCTGGATTATCCCTGTTGCCTTTCTTAAACAAAAGGAACAACATTGGCTATTCTCCAGTCTTCTGGGACCTTGCCTGTGGCTAAAGAGGATACAGAGATCTCTGTCAAAGCCCTAGCAATCTCCTCCCTTGCCTCCTTCAGTATCCTGGGTTACATTCCATCAGGCCTTCGGGACCTATCTACCTTAATGTTTTTCAAGACACCCAAAACCACCACCTCCTTAATAGTTACATGTCCTAGAATATTAACATATCCTTCCTCATTTTATCATCCATTGTCTCTTTCCTCGTTGAATACTGATGCGAAGTACGCATTAAGTATCTCACCCACTTCCTCTGGCTCCACGCATAAATCACCTTTGTCTTTGAGTGGATCTATCCTTTCCCTAGCTATCTTCTTGTTTCTAACACAAGTATAAAATGCCTTGGGTTTCTCCTTAATCCTCCCTGCCATGGGACATTTCATGGCCCCTCTTGGCCCTCCTAATTCCTTGTTTAATTTCTTTAATTTTTTAATACAATTTTTATGCTTATTAGTTAAGATCTATCATGCACATTCTTCTCCTCAGAAATACAGAACCTCATGTTAAATCATAATCAGTACTATCAGTTTCTTTAATAAGCAATTGTATTCAAGCACCAAAATAATTAAATTGTTAAAAAAAAAGACTAAGGATAGACTAAGCATTGTACAGAATATTGAAAGCTCCCACTTCAACTATTTCCAAGGAAGAAAATGGTATACATGCTTTTTAGAACTTGTGTTCCATCAGATTGAGAGATGCCCCCATATTTTTGCTCTATTGTCCTTCTGCTTCATGCCCACCTAATTTACAGGATTGTTAGAGCTCAGAGCGTGGTCCTCTGCTAGCTTCTGGCTGTTGAAAGACTTATTTGTCATTTGGGTTTGGCGAACCTTTGGATCACAGCAAACATAACATACATTATGAATTAATGAGTTATAAACAAAACCAAACAAAAATGGCACAACCTTCATAATAACATTCACTGAGTACCTCCATCGTATAATTGGTGTGCTTGTTGTCAAAGATTAGGGCCTCTTGAATAAGTTGATGATCTCCTTCCAGTTTGTCAACATTGGGTTTATAGTTAACGATGACCTCCTCCAGCTGTTTCAGTTGATTCATCTGATCTTCCAGGGTTCCACTCATTTCAATAGAACTTTGAGCTATTTCCTGTATTTAAATACTATGAATTACAATAATATTCAAAGACTAATAAAGGATTTTTCAGGATGGTTTTTCATTGGAAATTTTAATCCTAATTCAAGTACTAGCTACCACTCAATTTAAAGTTGTAAATCCAGCCAACATAGATTTGGAAGGTAATCCTGATGATTAAATAAATGTTGAAATGGGGCTAGCTGTTGCAGTATCCCAAATACACTCTGGCAGCATACCTCAATACTAGTTTGAAATTTCTTCACTATCTTATATTAATCCCTAACTTAATTACTGTATGTAGTAGAGTTCTCAGTGAGTTCATGAAGAGATCCATTCTCAACTGATTCATATGTGCATTTACCTATCTTAATTGATTCCCATGGTGGTCTCAATGGAAGGCTTGCCTGGGTGAATAGTGTGTAATTTTCCAGCTATCCAGTGGATCCAAGGGTGACGGTAGTTGAACAATAAATATATCGAATCATTTTGGGCCATAATAATGAAAAAACTTTTAATTATATCACTAAGTACTTGGAATGGATGAATCAAGCTGAGCCATGTTGCCTTTCTTATTTGGTTGTATCTAATGAACTTGCAAATGCTGGACATGAATGACAGTGTAAACTTCTAAAGAAGGATGACTTTATGTTTTTTTTTTAAACAGAGAAAAGGAAAAGCCCAAGTGGAACAGAGAGAAGCTTGTTCTTTGGTTTGAAATAAATCTATTGCTTTATCCCTGGGATATTTTTCTACATTTAAGATGCTAAACAAATGTAAGTTACAGTTGTTGAACATGAAACATTGGTTGCTTTAGAAGCTAAAAGAAACAACTATAGTACTCAACTGAATTTTAACAACTGTTTAGAATTCTGAACTTGCCTCCATCTTACGCTGGATCCAAGGTCCAATGACATTTGCCTGGCTGGCAAACTGGCGACGCAGACGTTCATTTCCATGTTGCCGTACAAGCTCCTCTTGCAGGGCTGCATCTCTCTGAGGAACCAATTGCTTCACCTGCCATTAAAAACAAATTAATTTTAGTTCAACATACATGCAGCCAATTAATCTAATTAAAATTGTCTTCATCACATGCTTGCATTCTCAAATATTGTTCGTCATTGAAGATGGCAGAGGAGAACAACGAGAATTCATATCTGTTGAATTCACACTGTAGGTGTGATGTCAGTATTAAATCTAAATTAAAGATTGAAGACACAGGGTTTTGGTTTAATCAAAAACAACCAAAGAACAGGATAGTGACGATAAATCAGTTCATGCATTATACTATTCTATAATAGGAAGGCATTATGGACATAAAACAAGTGAGCAGTCATGTATTCTCGATGTCAACCTTATTCCCTGCACTAAAAGCAAATAAATATCATAAACTCTATCGAGGCTCACAAGGAGAAAATTGTTGCAAATCTGAAATAAAACTAGAAGATGTTAAAAATACATAGCAACTCTGTCAGAAAGCAAAAACAAAGAAGTCTATGTTTGTCTAGACCATTGTGAGAAGAGAAAATCTGAGTAGTGAGTCTTAGCAAAGATTCTACTACCAGTTTAGTAACATATCTTCTCTCCTTTCAGTTGATGAAATTGCTATACATATCCTGCACTTTCTAATCTTACTCAAGACTCAAACCATGTCTGGTTGATTACTTTATTAGCATATTCTGTTTGGTGATACCTTGTCCCATTTGGCACTGATCTCTTCACGTGATATCATGCTATAAGGATTTGACACAGTGGATGAGATGTTATAGGTCTGAGTAATCTTCTGCACTTCATTCAGGATTCCCAGGATGGCTTGCTTCTCGCTGTCTGCTTCTGGTAAGGTAGCTTTAAACTGTTCGTGTGCTGCTATCAGACTCTAAAGATTAAGAGAAATGGCTCTAAAAAGCATTACACTTAGAGTACATAGCATTTTTTTAAAAAAGTATAACTGGCATTATCCAGAAAATTGCAAATGCAATACATGATATTTACTTTCTCTTGTTTTAGTATGCTTCCAATAAGTTTTCTTTTTGTAAAGAAAAAAGGATCATCATTGAGAAATGTTACTGCAATTTTGTAGCTTAAAGACAAGCAAAACACAAGCATGAATATTCCAGTATTGCTAAACTGTTAATGATGGGTTAGCAATGGTAGTCTTTAATTTTCAGGATAAAGAATTACAAATGATTAAGTAATTTTATTGCAACACTGATGCTGATTACCTTGTCTATTTTTATCGTTCTTTCATAGATTTGCCTCAAAGCCCAGAAATATCCTCAGAAAAAAACGCCCCAAGAGGCCATACAAGTTTAATATTAAATGTTTTTAATTCTTACAACAGGAGACATGAAAGACGGATTCAAAAGATGGGTTCAAACATTCAGTGAATTATTTTCATGATTTCTTTTACGTGAAAATATATTTTTATGTTTATACAGCTCTGATGCATAGTTAGTAATTCCATGAGTCTGATTTTGTGCAACCATCTAAACTCTAACCACTGGACCTGAAGGTGGGAGATGACCCTGCTTTGGCAAGTGAGGCATTTATAAGTAAAAAATAATGCAGTCCCAATTAAATAAAGTAGTCTGCCTCTCAGAAGTGCTGGGGCAATTAGAGGGCAGCTGCTCCGCAATGCCACTGCTAATGGTGGCCATTGCCCAGATTGCAGGTACAAGAGGAAGATGCCATAATGGTTGGGTGCCCTTGCAGATGGCCTGGGGTCATGGGGTTCATGCAGGAAGGCCCAGCAATTGGCGGGGGCAGCCATGGAGTGGGTTATGAACCAAATGTACCACTGTTCACACAGATGTGGGCATTGCCTCAATGTGGGCCATGGAGTGCCCAAAAATGGAGACCCAATTGCCCCTCCCACTCAGAGTTCATCAGTTTCATTGATAGTCTCCAGAAGCAGCATCTCACATCATTCCCCCAACACACAAAACTCTGGCAAATTGATTAAAGAGGCAGGATTTAGCCACTTAAGTGGCTCACACAATTGGGTGGCCAGCACATAGTGATTTGACAGCTTCCCGCTGCTATCATTTTACTAGTCTCCCATCTTAAATCCTGTCACCAAAGTGCAGTTAAAATTTCAGTGAAATTATTGAATTGTCACACTTAAACAATATCAGTATCAGTTATCTGCTCCATTGCTGTCCAGTATTCTGTTCCAGTAAATATACTGCACCTGGATTTCTTCAATACTGTGAACAATAAACATGTCTTGAAGATCTTCCATTGCTCCTTCCATCCAGTTGTTAAACGGGGAAGCTCGTTTAGCAAACTCCAAGAAGAGCTGATCAATGGTTTCTTGTAATTTCTCGGCTCTCTGTAGTTTAACAATTGGAAAGACCAAGGATACTTACTGCGATATCATGAAAATATTGTAAAGTTTCAGAATCAGAATTCAGTTTCAGATTCAGTACATTCTTATAAAAGCACGGACTGATAACTTTGGTGGCACTGTGCTGAAGCTTCACAGAGTGCATTTTATACTATCATTAAGTTCTGGTCTCGACACTGCTAAGGTATAGAAAGGGAGAAAAGAGGTAATGAGTACAGTTGAATAGAGTACATGCCAAGGCCATGTCCCCTCCGTAGTTCTGTGTCATAGGAGCAGCAATGACTGAAACACATCATAAATGAGTGTAAAACAACTGACAAATAAACCTTAACCTTAAAAGCAAAGCTGAAATGCTAAACTAACCTTGAATAAAATATAATATTTGAAAAGAACCCCTTCGGCCCAACAAGTCCACACTGATCCTCAGAGCAGCCCACCCAGACCATCCCACTAATAACTCACCTAGTCTAGACATCCCTGAACACTATGTGCAATTTAGCACGACCTATCCTGCACATCTTTGAACTGTGGAAGGAAACCAGAGCACCCGGAGGAAACCCGCACAGACACACGGAGAATGTGCAAACTCCACATGGACAGTCACTGGAGTCTGGGTCTCTGGCAGCAGTTCTAACCACTGAGCCATTGAGCTGCTCCCGTTGTTTTCTTTGCTCTGAACTAAATACATACATCATTGGTTCTGTGCATGAAAAGTTTACAATTCATAAATACAAAAGATATTTGGTGAGTCACCATATACATAAAGCTAGAGGATATAGCTTTATTGCTGTAACAGAGCCACTGTGTGGTGAGTATGGGAAATTGCACAGACGCAATACCAACTTTTGGAGCTTCATACTTAAGAATTTCTTATAACAAGATACTAACTTACTGAAAATACACCATCCATTCAGATAATAAAAGGCCCTCAAAATGATTATTTTTTACCATGTCTTCAGTATCCCTAGGCTACACAGAGTAAAATATCAAGCTGGGTGCCTTATTACCCACTGATCAAAACTGGATTAATTAATTCAAAAATGAATATTATTATGCAGTTTTTTTTGTCATTAATGTATTTAAGTCTGAAGTCAGTCGATTAAGGGGGAAGTGGTATGTTGGACCAAATCACAACAATTTGGAAATGGTAGAGGGTTAGGCTCTCTCATGAAGTAATGAGAATTGAGAAGGATAAAAACTACAGTGGTCATTAATTCAGCAGTATCATTTTGATGTTTTTTCTGCTGAGTCTCCAATGAAGTCAGATTCAAAGTGGTCCGCTACTAGATACATTTGAATTATTTCAGTTACATGATGACACAAAAATAGCAAGACAAACCAAATCAGCTTGTTACTGTATTTGCAACACAGTGAAATAAAAAAAATTCAATAACCCTCAAAATGGCTCAGTTGTTCCTAGCCAGACTTTATGAACAACAGATGTTTGACAACAACTTCATGGCCTAAACAAAAATTAACTATATTATTCATACTGTAACTTTAGCTTGACAAAGCTAAACAAGATAATGTAATGAATTTCTAAGATTTAAAGAGTTGGTGATGCCTAGAGGTATTATCACTGGACTTTTAATCCAGAGGCCCAAGTAGTGTTTCAGGATCTGGGTTCTAATCCTGCCATAGCAGATGGTGGAATTTGAATTCAATAAAAATCTGGAATTATGAATGATGACCATCAACCCATTGTCAATTGGGTTGGAAAACCCTTCTGGTTCACTAATGTCCTTCAAGGAAGGATACTGCCATCCTTACCAATCTTCTTGGAACATAACTTCGACTCTCAAATAAACAGACAGATACACATAATTATGTGATGAATCAGAAAGAAAATGCAAAGAATTGTAATTTGTCAGTTCGGTTAAATGCTTTGAAACAATGGATACCAAGTCTTCCTTGCGATCCTTGAGTATGAATTGTTCACAGGGACAATAGCGTATCTAAATTCAAAATCACTGGGGAATGCGAACAATTTTAGTCGACTGCAGATTTGTTTATTTCTTATAGATTGGGTTTCTTTTTTCAAAACATCAATAATTCTTTAAAATTGACAGAAAACGAGAGAGAGAAAAATAGTAGCTGGTCCCAAAGCTTCCAAAATTACTCTGCAGCTGCTAAAACAAGTTTTCTCCCTCTTCTTTTTTAAAATCAATATTCTGTGTTATTGGCTGCTTAGTGTTAGTCCTCCCTTGAAATGACCAACCCAACATCTAAACAGCTGCCAGCCCTAGGCATGGCAACACATGATGTTAATAATGCAGAGTATTTCTTAGATCATTAAGTTTCATTTGTCTTCCAGGCCAGTCACCCACAGCAAATGTCTGCATTTGTCTTCTTCACTTTTAAAACATGGAACTGTTTAAAATTCAATTAATCCTAACCTCAACTCTCAGCTTCACTAAATAAAGGAGAAAAATAAAAGAAAATAGTGAGTTCAGCCTGAGAACTATACAAACTAAATTTAACTTTGATCCTACTGTTGTTTCATAGATGATGCAATATTATAAGAGCACAGTGCTGGTTTATTGTCTATCTTTTCACTTTCCTGTAGGGAAGGGCTTAGCGCTGCATTAGACAGCTTTTAAAAATTAAACACACAGTCTGGCAAATTTGGTAAGCACATGGCGCCCAAATAGTATACCAGTAGATAATGTAGTCAAAACAAAAATTGTTATCAAATCAGTAGGTTCACAAGTAAATGCAGTTTATAGATCTCTCAACTACATTTACTAAGATAATAGGCATGAAAAGCAGACACTTTCAAGTTTCATGAAAGCTTCCAAATTCTAACTTAAATTTTACCGAGATGGTTGATTTTTCTTTCGTTGGGTTCACTGCTAAAAAGTGAGCACATACTAGATCAAGAGATAATGGGAACTGCAGATGCTGGAGAATTCCAAGATAATAAAATGTGAGGCTGGATGAACACAGCAGGCCAAGCAGCATCTCAGGAGCATAAAAGCTGACGTTTCGGGCCTCGACCCTTCATCAGAGAGGGGGATGGGGAGAGGGAACTGGAATAAATAGGGAGAGAGGGGGAGGCGGACCGAAGATGGAGAGTAAAGAAGATAGGTGGAGAGAGTGCAGGTGGGGAGGTAGGGAGGGGATAGGTCAGTCCAGGGAAGACGGACAGGTCAAGGAGGTGGGATGAGGTTACTAGGTAGCTGGGGGTGCGGCTTGGGGTGGGAGGAAGGGATGGGTGAGAGGAAGAACAGGTTAGGGAGGCAGAGACAGGTTGGACTGGTTTTGGGATGCAGTGGGTGGGGGGGAAGAGCTGGGCTGGTTGTGTGGTGCAGTGGGGGGAGGGGACGAACTGGGCTGGTTTAGGGATGCAGTAGGGGAAGGGGAGATTTTGAAACTGGTACAGACTAAGGGGGTGGCCATGGGCCCCCGCATGGGCCCCAGCTATGCCTGCCTCTTTGTAGGTTACGTGGAACAGTCCCTCTTCCGCACCTACACAGGCCCCAAACCCCACCTCTTCCTCCGGTACATTGATGATTGTATCGGCGCCGCCTCTTGCTCCCCAGAGGAGCTCGAACAGTTCATCCACTTCACCAACACCTTCCACCCCAACCTTCAGTTCACCTGGGCAATCTCCAGCACATCCCTCACCTTCCTGGACCTCTCAGTCTCCATCTCAGGCAACCAGCTTGTAACTGATGTCCATTTCAAGCCCACCGACTCCCACAGCTACCTAGAATACACCTCCTCCCACCCACCCTCCTGCAAAAATTCCATCCCCTATTCCCAATTCCTCCGCCTCCGCCGCATCTGCTCCCACGATAAGGCATTCCACTCCCGCACATCCCAGATGTCCAAGTTCTTTAAGGACCGCAACTTTCCCCCCACAGTGATCGAGAACGCCCTTGACCGAGTCTCCCGTATTTCCCGCAACACATCCCTCACACCCCGCCCCCGCCACAACCGTCCCAAGAGGATCCCCCTCGTTCTCTCACACCACCCTACCAACCTCCAGATACAACGCATTATCCTCCGACACTTCCGCCATTTACAATCCGACCCCACCACCCAAGACATTTTTCCATCCCCTCCCCTGTCTGCTTTCCGGAGAGATCACTCTCTCCGTGACTCCCTTGTTCGCTCCACACTGCCCTCCAACCCCACCACACCCGGCACCTTCCCCTGCAACCGCAGGAAATGCTACACTTGTCCCCACACCTCCTCCCTCACCCCCATCCCAGGCCCCAAGATGACATTCCACATTAAGCAGAGGTTCACCTGCACATCTGCCAATGTGGTATACTGCATCCACTGTACCTGGTGCGGCTTCCTCTACATTGGGGAAACCAAGCGGAGGCTTGGGGACCGCTTTGCAGAACACCTCCGCTCAGTTCGCAACAAACAACTGCACCTCCCAGTCGCAAACCATTTCCACTCCCCCTCCCATTCTCTAGATGACATGTCCATCATGGGCCTCCTGCAGTGCCACAATGATGCCACCCGAAGGTTGCAGGAACAGCAACTCATATTCCGCCTGGGAACCCTGCAGCCATATGGTATCAATGTGGACTTCACCAGTTTCAAAATCTCCCCTTCCCCTACTGCATCCCTAAACCAGCCCAGTTCGTCCCCTCCCCCCACTGCACCACACAAACAGCCCAGCTCTTCCCCCCCACCCACTGCATCCCAAAACCAGTCCAACCTGTCTCTGCCTCCCTAACCTGTTCTTCCTCTCACCCATCCCTTCCTCCCACCCCAAGCCGCACCCCCAGCTACCTACTAACCTCATCCCACCTCCTTGACCTGTCCGTCTTCCCTGGACTGACCTATCCCCTCCCTACCTCCCCACCTACACTCTCTCCACCTATCTTCTTTACTTTCCATCTTCGGTCCGCCTCCCCCTCTCTCCCTATTTATTCCAGTTCCCTCTCCCCATCCCCCTCTCTGATGAAGGGTCTAGGCCCGAAACGTCAGCTTTTATGCTCCTGAGATGCTGCTTGGCCTGCTGTGTTCATCCAGCCTCACATTTTATTACATACTAGATCAAATCTGATTTTGGCTTAAGCAAAGTTTTGCAGTTTTTTCAGATCTGATATAGTGTTTTTCACAAGGCTTAAGAAGTTATTCAGCATTTGCGTAATATTAAAAGGAAACCATTGTCCAAAAAGAAAACTTATCCTAATCTGTGATAGTGTTATCTAGACAAGGTAATGTCCACAAATTCCACTTGGGCTTCTCTTTATATTGACACAGCAACATTATAAATTCATCTGATTGAATAATCATGTTAATCTATGAGTAACTATGAGGAAGATACCATATCCTCCTCAAGATACTGATTTTAATTTATTATATTTTTTGTTATTAGTTTATTTAAGTTATTAATTTATTGAATTCAATAGATATCTGGAATTAAGAGTCTAATAGTGACCGTGAGCCATTGCTAATTGTTGGATAAACCCATCTGGTTCACTAATAACCTTTCGGGAAGAAAACTGCCATCCTCACCTGGTCTGATCTACCTGTGACTCCAGACCCACAGCAATGCGGTTGACTCTTAACTGGCCTCTGGGTAACTAGGGATGGGCAATAAATGCTGTAGAGCCAGCGATGCCGTTGTCCCATAAATGAATAAAATAAAAGTTTAGACTCAGTTGATTGGTTTCCACTGGTCTCTGATTGGGGTTCAACTCAATTAGCCTCAGTGGCCCAAGTTAAGAAGTGGTAAGAAATAGAAATTCCCTTCTGGAATTGCATATGAGTGACATCTTGGGATGCAAGTAATGGTCTGCTGGCACTCATTAATAGTGATGTTCCATAGCACAAGCACTTGGCTGCAGCACCAGAAAATGGTAAATTCCTTTGGAAAAAAGCCACCCACTAGAGGGTCAACACACTTTGAATTGGAGAACAAAGGAGGAGATGAGAAAAAGGAAAATACCATATTTCTCATTCAAGGCATTATCTAGCATTGGTACACAATTACAACATCATTCTTAGAAAAATCAATGAAATGGTTCTAACAAAATATTGTTGACTTAGAAACGTTCATATCATTATTAATGTACTTTAAACTCCTGAAATAGCGTATAACGGGCCCAAGTTCCTTTCTCTTTGCTAACAGTGAAACCATGAAATGAGGAGATGAGGCAGTGGGAGTGACTTTGGGGACAAAAAATAGGGTAGTGTCACATTTAATTCCCATAGCATGTCTCATTTGATATTCTGTTCCACTGACTTCAGCATTCTGGAACTGTTTTGTGTCTCAAGCCAAATCTCTCCTCCAAATTCTTCACAGCATCCATTCAACTGTGACCATAAACTGCCACCATGCATCATAGCACAAACAACAGTGGCAATAATCTAGAATTTGTCAATTTTAAATAAATTGTTCTATGTTGAACAAGAAGTTTCTATAAGCAAAACAAGCCCACAGTTTGAAGCTTAACAATTAAAATTAACAGTGTTATGGACCAGACCAAATCGTCTTCAAATATATCAAGATGATAGCCTGGACCCTAACTTTATCTTATATAAAGGCAAGTGCAAGGTGCTGTAATTGGATTGGTTACACTACTTGGCTTTAAGCAAAACACTTTATTCTTACTCTACAGTTAAAATACAAACAATAGCAAGAAGAATTGGTCTACCTTTAACCCTACTGGAAAACTTAACAGAATAGTAGATTTTTTAAACTACTAAACAGCAACTATTCCAATACAGTAATATTCCATAAAAACACTCTTGGCAAAGGCAAATTCAATGGGATAGATTGTCTCATATGCAATATTTCTCCAGTCCAGCATGAAAGAACACCAAGAGAAAATTCTGGCAGGGAGAGAGAGAACTCATGCATTTTGTTGCAGAAGAGAGATGTATGGCCATTTCAAAATCCCAACTACTGAAACCCAGACTAAAACCCTGGTTCTGTGGCAGTCTGACTCCACCCATTCACACTGCTTCTATTATACCAACTTCAACACTAAACCAACACCTCACAAGCTGTTTATTTTATTGGCTTGGAATGGACCACTCAATACCTTTGGCTCAACCTCTGTTTAAATAAAAAAGGAGAAAATACACCTCTCAAAGCCACAGTATCATCAAAGCTGCATGAATTCCAGAAATTAATTTTATGATATAGAAGTTGTATAATTAGTTCACAGACATCAAATCATCTGCAGCAAATAAGTTCACGTACTTCTCTTGTCCCATATACGAAGTATAATTAAGCATGCAATTCAGCAGTTAATCTTCATTCACTTATTTATCATTGAAATATATCTCACCTCTAAAGCCTCTCTTCGCTTCTGTGTGAGTGTTCCAAAACTGTCCCACTGATCACAGATTTTCTGGCACCTTGCATTTACTTCAGCAGCATTGTGATAATCCAACTCACTTCAAAAACAAAGTCAACAAAATTGGTGAGTTCAAGATAATAAAATGTGAGGCTGGACGAACACAGCAGGCCAAGCAGCATTGGTGAGTTGTTATTTTTCATTTTTAGGAATAATGAATTTATAACAAAGCAACTAGGTCTAAATCTAGTGCTGTATTCAAGATTGCATTGAAAGCAGCTAAATATTTGTAGCAATAAATTTATATTTAGAATGTAGCACCAATTACTGCTACTTTATAGCCATTTAAACTGTTCATTCTTATCACTTTCTTAGTCCTGCAAATATTTTAGATAGACCCAACTTAAAAGAAATCTCATTGATCTTAAAGTCAGTTTCTTTACAAACATCTTAAATAAATTAGGATTGCGGATTTTAAGGTGCTTCATCAGTGAAAATGCATGAATTTTAATTTGTGATTTCTCAGGTAAAAAGCCTGATGCCGACTGCAGTCAGAAAGAAGACAGGTCCAATTGTAGCCCATTCATTTCCAAATCCTGCTCAATCATTCAATTAGAAATGGTCTTTTGTCACAAAAACCAAAAATGGGTAAGCAGAAAAAAGGTTGATACCATCTTGAAACTACAATGAAGTTACATTTAAACTTACTATCTGATGGTGTACTCTTGGCTACTACGATAATTGAGGTGCATAATTCATACATTGTGATACACCTATATTATAACAATGCCAGCTATGAACGAAACTGGAAAGACAACATTTTGTCAAAGCTTAAGATAACAAAGTGTGGAGCTGGATGAACACAGCAGGCCAAGCAGCATCTTGGGAGCACAAAAGCTGACGTTTTGGGCCTAAACCCTTCATCAGAAACTAGGCCTGAAACATCAGCTTTTGTGCTCCCAAGATGCTGCTTGGCCTGCTGTGTTCATCCAGCTTCACACTTTGTTATCTTGGATTTGCCAGCATCTGCAGTTCCCATTATCTCTGATCACAATTTTGTCAAAGCTTTCTGTCTTGCATTCATCAGGACATTTGCAAGAATACAGACGTAAATGAAAATAATAATTTTGTACCGAATGAGAAGAGTATGTTCATTGGTTGACAAGTGGACTTTGATTGTTGCTATGGCAAATGCAATTAGATGATGACTAGCAGTTAACTGCCAAGCAGTGTTAAAATTTAATGTGAGATGGTTATCAAGTGTCATTTAGGGTCCTCTTTTGGGCAGTGGTTCCTGCTGTCAAACTGCTGAACAACTAATTGTCATGGTGGTAATAAACTGGTTCACAGGTAAGGTCTCACATGTATAAATCTACGTTCAGGTCCTTTATGTCATGTTTACAAGCATCTTTCAAGTGGAGCTTTGGATGCTCGACTGGCTTTCTGGCACTAGCTTCTTCCCATACGTAGTATGCTTGGGAATGCATAAGTATTCCAACCAGCAAACAGGAGTCTGCTTGATGTGCGCAAGATAAATGGGAGATGCACTTTTGAGAGGCATTCATGACTAATGCCTTCCAACGGAAGGAATAGAGTAACATAAACACTGAACAATCAAATCATTAACATTAAGAAAGCCTACTAATTTGGTCAACTAGTTCAGTATATCATGGACAAAAGTTTAAAAAAAATTTTGTGGAAGTCAGTTTTTCCTGTAGCTGGAAAATTTTGTATTTGAGGCATTTAAAAATTTTCTTGGAGCTGTTAGGTATGACTTTCATTGCCATACTTGGTACCCTTTTTGTTTTTAGTAGTATGCCTTATTAATTTTTTATTTATTTTCACAAGACCAATTACCTTTTACACATATTACATTTTAGTTCTTACATCTTCACAGCAATCATAAATTGACAGATGGTACATCACTTTAACAAAATTAAGCATTCTAAATTTCAACATCCCAGGAAACATTAAGCATTACATCCTGTTTTTCAGGCTTTGTAGCAACTTCAGCCCTGAAATCCTTCATGGTTATCGTATATGAAAGTGTGCCTACTCATGTAGCATTAAGGGGAATATCAATGGGGGAGAAAAAGGTATCTTTCTTCATTATTTCATGGGATTTGGGCATTGTTGGAAAAGCCAATGCTTGTTGCCCATCCCTAATTTCCATTAGAAGGTGGTGAGAGCTGCCATCTCGAACTGCCGTAAGTTGCTGAATGTAGACAGACTCTCGGGGCTACTAAAAAGGGAATTCCAGAGATCTTGAACCAGTGTCAGTGAGGGTAAGGTAATAGAGTTCCAAGTCAGGATGGTGTGCAACTTGGAGGGAAACTTGCAGCTTATGTAGGAATGAACAGAAGTTGACCTTAGTCTCCTAATTACTTCCTGTGGTTTAGCTATCAAATTAGTCTGTGGCACTATTGATACAAATTTGCAAGCATCATGAACAGGCATTTGCTGTTGAGCAAGAGATAGATCATTCTACAATTCATATGTTTTGCTCCTGACCACATTTCAAACAAGGATGAGGAAAGATGCTCAAGAGCAAAGGGTAAAGAAAGAAAAATGGATAAACAATGAACACTAAGTTGTAAATCAAAACTAAGATGTTTGTTGCAAGTTTTGTACCATGACTAATGCATCAGATTCTTGTTTAAATTAATTCATGGGAATTAGGTGTCACTGCATTTACCAGCATTTACTACCATTCATAATTTCCTCAAGCTGGTGGTGGGTAGGCTGACTTTACTTTTCACCGTATCTTCCTAGATATATGTGACAATATAATCATTCATTCATCCATTCTTAAACTGCTACAATCCATGTGATGTGAGATTGAGAAATTATGGAAGGAGCACTTGGATGTTTATAGTTTAACACAGTGTCAAGTTTCCTAACGGAGCTGTTCAACATACAATGAAGTGTATTCCTTCTTGGGATGAGACTGTTGCTGGCATTTATTGCTCATTTCTAACTGCACTTGAGAAGGTAGTGGCAATCTACCTAAACTGATTGGCTTGCTAGGCCATTTCTGGGAGCAATTAAGAGCCATACTACTAGGTGTTTGCAGTAACTTGCAAGGTAGAACACACGAGGACAGCAGATTTTCTTTTTTAAAGGACATTGAGTTCTTTTAAGCAATCCAGTATGATTATTAACAAGTCCAGAATTCTAGATTGGTTAATGAATAGATTTGAAATCCCCTAGCTGCAATGGTAGAATTTGGACTCAATTCCAAACATTTTACTAGGCCTCTGAACTACCAGGCCAGAAACATTACCACTATGCTATCATTCCCATAGTCCCTATACTGCCATAAAATGTCCTGAGGCACTTCATGGAAATATCAAACAAAATCTAACACCTAGATACATGGAATGATATTAGGACAGATAGCCTAAAGCTTGGCTAAAAAGGTTAGGTTTAAAGGAATATCTTAAAGAAGGAAACAGAGTTACGGAAAAAGACAGGGTTAGGGAGGTGGCTTCATAGCCTAAAGCTCTGCAGGTACAGCTGCTATTTATGGAGAAATTAAAATCCTAAAGGCTCATGGGACCAGAATTGGAAGCGTGCAGGAGTGCAGGTACTCTCTGGGCTTCAGGGCTTGCCCAGGTACGTAAAATCAAGACTGTTAAAGGAATTTAGAAACATGATTTTGAATTATAAAATAAGGCTCTGCTTAATCAGGAGCAATGCAGATCAACGAGCAGGCTGGTGATGGTGAATAGGATTGCAAACTAGGACATGGGAAGCAGGGTTTGGACAACTTTATGTTGATTAACGGTGAAAGGGGAAAAACTGGTCAGGAACATATTAAGGCAGTGCAGTCTAACAAGAACTATGCTTGAGGTTGTCAGCAGCTAATGAACTGAAGCAAATTTGGAGTTAGCAACAGTGGAAATATGCAGTCTTTATGACAGACCAGATATATGGCTGGAGTCCCAGTTGACTTCAAAACATGTTTCTAGTTTGAATTTTCTTTGTTAGTTGTATCTATTGAAATGGATGTTTATTTGGCAAACTATAAAAGCATGGAATAAATGTCATCGAGAAGTTTGATCTTGCTAGAATGATGATGATGCCGATGACGATGATGCAAGTGCTGATCATTCTCCCTCCCAAATAACTTCCAAAATACATTTTTTTTTTGAATGTGTTAACTATCTCCTGAAAATTTGAGAAAAAGAATATTCTAGTCCTTGTTTAACATGTACATCACTATTATGATCATCTGCAAATCCTAGTTAGACATCTCTCAGGAGAATGTTTCAAGTTATACTGCTGTCTCACTCACCAAACTACTGGCGACTGAGTTACAGCTGGTCCTTTGACATTTTGATACCAGAGATTTGTGATTAAAACAGCCAGTGAAATTCAACCACTTGCAATACCATTAATGAGACAATATATAGAACAGCGTATGCCACTGTCCCATTGCTGCCAATAGAGTCACTTCTCTCACTTTCTTCAGTTAACAAAGGAACAGCTAAGTTATTTTTCCTGGAAGGAAATATATCTGACATGAAACAGCAGAGGGCATCCATCTACATTGTGGCAATGTGCCCGGTGCCTACCCAAATGTCATTACCAAAGCTTCTATCAATGTAATTTTCAGTTTATTTTTTGAAAAATATTAATGGTGCAGTCAGAATAATAAAATTATGTACAAGTGAGGTAGCAGTTTTGCTTTAGTTTTTTTTTAAATATACAAGGGATTTGTCTTCTTTTTCCCCTCCAAAATGCTTTACTTGGAGTACAATTGTTATCCTGAAATAACAGCAATTAAAATAACCTTTTCAGCTTTATTTTTAACTCAGTTGCTATCATTTGGAATTGCTACACAGTACACAATTATTTGGAAGCCAAATATCAATGAAGTGCCCTCAGCTGTCAGCCTGCAAATGGAACATACTTCAGTTCCTGTGCAATGGCAGCAATCTGCTCCACGCGGTCCTGGTGTGCAGCCAAGTCACTCTCAAATGCCTCATGTTTTCTCAGTAAAGCCCGCACTTCAGTCAAGGAGGCAGATTCATAATCCTTCTGCATCAAAATATAATCTTTCCCTGGGGAAAGCAAGATTCTCCATTAGTTCAGTAAACCTTTTCCTCAAACATTTCAAACTTCTACTTCAAAAATCCTTTTTTAAAAAAGAGATCAAAAAGGGTGATTTTAATTTACGATTTTGCTTTTCTTTATAGTACGGTTAGAGTCTTGCCAGCTCTCTGTATCATAGTCAAAACAATCCCATTCCCCTGCTTGATCCTCATAGTCTTAAGTTTACTTGCCCAAGTCTTCAATCTGAATTCCTTATAAAATCATTTGTCAGCTCTGCATACACCAACCTCATAGGCAGCAAGTTTTTAGGGTATTACCATTCACGCATGAGCAGCTTAGGTTGTCACATTCCTCTTGATCAAAAATCACATGGCACCAGGTTAGAGTTCAACAGGTTTATTTGAAGACGCAGCTTTTGGAGTCTTGCTCCTTCTTCAGGTGTCAGTGAGAAAGGTATCTGATGCTGCTAGGAGAACAACTTTTCTTTTGCATTGTCTAAACCAGCGGCTTCCAACCTTTTCAATAACATGGCATACTTCAACGACACAAAACAATTTCTCAGCAACCCACTTGTTTCCCCGTCACCTCAATTTTATCCCATGTGGCCTTGGGTGTTTAGAATGTTAGAATCAAAAGACCGATACCGTGCTTTTAAATTGATGATTAAAACTTTCACAAGGTTTGAGTCGTAATTTTGATTAAGTATAACATTAAAGATGAAACAATGTTTGTCCTACATTGATTTTCATTACTTCTATACAAAATTTCACCACACACTTGGACAGTTATTATGGCACTGGTCTAAATGTTTCCAAATTGTACACCTCCATCACACCTCCGTTCAGTCTCCTTTGCTGTAAGAGATTTATCATACTGCCTTTTTTTTAAAAAAAGCAGTTACTTGTGTTCATACCACTACTGATTCTTAACAGACCATAAGCTGTCACAGGATAATTTATACATACTCTGGTGTATCTCCTGTTGCATTGGTCCCAGCTGAGTTGCTAGTAGGGACTGGTGTGGGAGTAGCAAGAGGAAGGCTTAAATAAGCTGGGATGGGTTGTACGGGGGGGGGGGGGGGAAACAACTGCAATCGTAGAACAACTGCTAACATGGACAGAAAAGATCATATAATATTTTTGAAAACAACCAGCTCAACCAGTTACCAACCAAAAGACTCATTATTGGTTGAGACTATGTGTATGCACATTAGCTGCTGCATTTCCCAGCTGCTACTCATAACTTTACTGTTTGGATTTTTTCATTTAATGTTGCAGTAGCCTTTATAAATGGGCACCTGGAAGCACAGGCAGATAAGAATATGCAAGGGAATGGAGAACAATGTGCTTGAATCTTTTTTTTAAATAAAGGAGTTGCTTATGACCGCAAACCAGGAAACTACCATTTAGTAAAATATTACTGTAGTTAAAAATTTCTAACATGCATACTCCGCATGGACCAAAAATGCAAAGGGAGCCAATATAAAACTTGGTGATATGGAAATAATGAACAATATACTTTGTCATATTAATGGTGGTGTCTTACCATGTGACCATGCTTCATAAGTTGTTGCTTTCTGTCTGAATTTCTCAGCCAGGTGATCTAATCGCTCCAACCTCCTTATTTCTGTCAGAAGCCATTCTTCATATCCCTTTTCTGCCTGCTCAAGGCGCTGCCAAGCACCTGCAATGTCCTGGATAAAAATGAGAAGAATCAGGTCTTTTTCTAATTTGCTGCATCCTTCTGCATCATAAATCAACTATGACCAGCACAAATACGTTCCCAAGTATCTATTAAGGCAAACCCAAATGAATGATGAACACAAGAAACTTCAGAGGCTTCCTGTCCCATCTAGATCTGCCAATCCTTCACGTGAGGAAGGTCAGTTTTTTTAACATTAAAATACAATGGAAGATCTCATATTCCCTATCTCCTCAACCATTATTTTTACCTCTTCAGCATTGCACATACACTTTCAATTGTGATTTCCTGATTTTGTACAGTTTTAAACATTAAGTTGGACAAAGGAGAGCCAATGAATGTCACCTATTGGATCTTCAGATTGCCTTTGACAAGATGCTGCAAAAGGAAGCTGCTAAATAAGGTGAGCCCATGGTGTGAGGGGCAAGGTACTAGCATGCATAGAGGATTGACTGGCTGGCAGAAGGCAAGAGATCAGGTAAAGGGGTCTTTTTCAGGATGGTAGCTGGTGACTAGTGGAGTTCACAGCCATTAGTGTTGGGACTGGAACTAATCATGATATACATTAACGATCTGGACGATAGAATTTAGGGCATTCTGGCCAAGTTTGCAGATGATACAAAGATATATGGAGGTAAGGCCAATGTTGAGGAGGTGGGGAGGCTGCAAGAGGACTCGGACAGGCGAGGACAATGGGCAAAGTGTCAGATGTAATTCAGTATGGGAAAATGAGAGATTGTGTACTTTGGTCAGAAGAGGCATAAACTATTTTCTAAATTTGGAAGTCAGGGGCACAAAGGGTCTTAGGAGCCCTGTTTCAGGATTCTCTTAAGATTAACATGCAGGTTCAGTTGGCAGTTAGGAAGCTAAATGCAATGTTAGCATTCATTTTGAGAGGGTTTGAATACAAGAGCAGAAATGTACAGCTAAGGATGTATAAGGCTCCGGTCACACCATATTTGGAATATTATGAACTGTTTTAGGCCCCAATATCTAAGGAAGGATGTGCTTGGAGGGGTCTGGAAAAGGTTTACAAGAACGATCCCAGGAATGAAGGGCCTGTCATGGGGAGTGGTTGAGGACACTGGGTCTGCACTGAGTTTAGAAGTCAGGGGTGGGAGAAGGGAAGAGCCTCATTGAAATCTACAGCATACTGAAGAATCCTGGATAGAGTGGGTATGATGATTCTGCTAAAGGACTCAAGGGCATAGCCTCAGAATGAAAGGACAACCCTTTAAAAACTGAGATGAAGAGGACTTTCTTCAGTCTGAGGTTGGTGAATCTGTGGAACTCATTGCCTGTAGAGCCAGGTCATGGAGTATATTTAAGACAGAGATAGATTGGTTCCCTTCTTAATCAAGAAGCTAAGGTTATGGGGAGAAGACAGGACAATGGGGTTGAGAAAAAAAAGAAGCCATGATAAAATGGTGGAGCTGATTTAATAGGCCAAATGACCTAATTCTGCACCTATGTTTTTGGTCTTAATGGTAATTCACAGCGAATCAAATGATCATTCCCATAATTTGCACATTAAGGCAATAGTGCAACATCAATAAATTGTAGAGCTTTGGCAACATCGCTTCATAATAAAAAAAATGCCAAGCTGAGAAAAATGATGAAAAACAAAGGGAGAGATGAGTGTAATAGACAAATTTAGTTTTTAACTTATGTTTTATATCCAACCAAATGGCAGAACTGATTACAAGATAAGGAAAAAGAAATGCATTGATCCTGCCTGTTCTAACAGACTAGGTACTATGTCCATTAAGGTATCATCTACTTTTTTTGGATATGGAGACTATCAGGCTACTGTTCAGTAAATAAATCGTGTAGTTAAAGAATTACTGCAATATTACTGTCTTGTACTCCCTTACTAATTGTTGATCAAAGGGAAATTATTTTGGAGAATTTCTGATTCTGAGCCAAATGGAGTAAAATTAACTTTGGCAATGAACAGTACATTACTTTTTTATTCACTGCACAAATGAAGTCAGCTACTGACAATTTCAGCTACCAGGTTTTCACCAAAACCATTTATCTGGTGGTGATATTGTTAGCAGTTATCCTCTTGCTCTGAAAATGGGTAGTTTATCTGCAAAGTCAGTTTAACTGCTAACAGTCAGGTTAAAATTCTACAACGCTACCTTAATGAAGCAAAAAATTTAACCTTAAGAATTTTAGTAACGTACTGAAACCATTTTTCCCTCAGAGGGCATGAAGGCTGGTCTGTTGCTAATCCTCAACTTGGTCTGCAAAGTGTTGAAGTTGATTTCCAACTGACACTTCTCCTGAATTTTGGGAGGCTTGTGCAAACGACGGTAGTCCCGAAAGTCTTCCAATTTCCGTTGCATGGCTTGCATCGTCTTCTCAGAAGATCGGTTTTCCAGCCAGGGAATGGTCCTCTGAATCCATTGCAGCAGCTAGTAGGGGCAGAAACACAAGTTTACTAACTAGAATCATCATGCATATTCATTGGAGTTTGTCTCAACTCCTACTTCTGCCCTCACCCACCCCATTTCCAACATCTATGGTTTATTTTCCACATTCATCAACATATGAGAAATCATTCACTCCATATTCATACACATTTCTGACTCCAATAGCAAATATAATAAATTAGACCTACCTGTAAGCAAGCACGTACAGGTTACTAATTGGAAGTAGGGAAAATATATTAAATATTTTCAACTTAACTATTCAATATCTAACCTATGATCTGGAAACTAAAGTCATACAAAATGAGTTTTCTGACATGAGTAAGAGAGGGAAAAATGCTTAGAATCTATGTACTCACTGACATGCCAAGTTTCCTGGTCACGTGCTTAATGAAATAAGAAATACACTTATCAATTTCCTACATGCAAATTTTTATTCAAGTAAAACTGGGCATGGGTATAATTTCAACCTCTGTCTTCCAACTAAATTGTTCTGTGAAACAGCTTTAACATATGGATGGAAAATAGGCAGAAAGAGACAAAAATCAAAGAAACAAACTTGGCTTAACATAGAGCTTGGTACAATCTTAAGATTGGTTAAAGTGGTTTACAGTTAATTAAGTACTTCTGAAGCACAATCTCTATTGTAAAGCTGCAAAAGGTAGATAATCTGATAGTCCAGGAGAATATAGTCAATGTTTTTTTGTTCAACATTTAGTATCAAATATTTTACATTACTCATTTTGCCCATTCATCTTCTAAAACAAGCATACTCTGACCAAAATTGTTCTACACAATTTCCAAATTAATTTTATTCCATCAGATCATTTTTGTTCCTTTCGGAGTTTTCACTAACATATTAAATACACTAAGGAAAACAAGCTGTGTACTCAGGAAACTTTAACATGAGGGAATATTTTTATATTGTCTTTCTCTAAGTTTCCACAACTCCTGGTTTCCCCAGGCCTTTCCCCTTTTAACTACTGGTGTTCTAAGTGATTGGATGTGGAACATGTAGTGGTCAAGAGGAAGACAGAGCAACAGTCTCTTCTGCCACTGCAGCTCTGACCAGCCACAGGAATGCAGCACAATAGAGCCAGCTAAAAGTGGTTTCTATTTTTTAAAATATCCTGATTTTGTTGGCTTTCAGAAGTAATGTAGCTCAGGTCAGCATCCAATCAGTAACAAGTGTTGTATCTAGCCTTTTCTCTTCAAGTAAAAAAAGATAAAGTTGCCATAGTCTTACCAGACCACAGGGCTTCTCCCTCATTAGAGACAAACAGCTGGCGATAACCAGGGGTCACCAAACTTCAGGCAAGAGGAGACGTTGAGAAGGAGAGTCCTTCACGTTAGCCTCAGCTGGTGCAGGAATTGAGCCTACACTGCTGGCATCATTCTGATTTGCAAACTGGCTATCTAGCCAACTGAGCTACAGTAGCCTCCTTTTCATTTCTTCAAGTGTGGTTAAAGCTTTGATTATGACCTTCAAAAATTATTATTCTTCTTCAAAGGGCCAATTTTAGTAACTAATACTTCAATCCAAACTCTGCTAAATGGTCAAGGAAAAGTGAAACATTTCATTTACTAATATCAGCGTCTGAATTTACCTCACTGGCCAGCCTCTCATACTCTCCCATTGACTTTTCATTCTCCTGATTCACTGCCAGTATCTTGCAAATTCTGTTGGCTGCCATCTCAGCCTGTATTCAGAGACAAACCACATTTGAGACAAAGATATACATGCACAAAGGAAAACAACTAAATATAACTGGAGTATTAAGCTCATGCAGGCACTTCAGTATTTGGAAGAGAGCAACTTTGTTGAACCATTGTGTATTTGTTATGAGAAATGGCAAATCACCAAAAGAATCTCAAAAATGGAGCAAAACATAATTTTATTGATCTTAAGTAAATATATCCAAATCTTCCACAGATCAAAGGCAACCAAAAATATTATATTTGAACCATGTTAGAATGTAAAATGAAAACAACACAAACATGTTAGTCAATAACTGAAGAGCCCTAGTAATGCTACATTTTCTTAGCAAGTAAATGTTAATATGGCATGTGCATGTACGTATGTGTCTTTCCAGTATGATTTATGTTTTGATGTTCAAGGGTTGTAATTCTCAATTTGATACTTTTCCTAACATAGATTTAGAACTTTCACATCATTTTGAAAGATCAAGCGTCACTGAAAAAATGGGAATCACTTGCCTCCTACTGGTTCTACATCTTATTTCACTGACAACTCAAACTGGGAGCAATGGAATGGGGGCAGGGGGTCGTGGGAATCTTGACAGGCTTTGCTTCTGCTTCTGCCTGCTGTCTTTTTCAACATTATGCTTAAAGTGCATCCAGGAAAATTCTGGGTTTCTCAGGTACAAATTCTTCATGGTCGGTATTGTAAGCTCTGCACCACTGTCATTCGCCCTGTGCAATATTTTAGCCACAAGAATAGCATTTCTGGTCTTCCTGCTTTACCGCTCACTGGCCCCCCCAACCCCACCTCTTCATTTTGCCTATCCCTGTTCCCATTTCCCCAGGCTTCTTCTCGCCATTTCCCCTTCCTCTATTCCTGTCCCTTTCTTCCTGCTCAATCTTTCTCTTCCTATCAGGAAATCAGTAGAAAGCACAGAACACATTTTGTAAATAATTAATTTTATACCAATATTAAATATTGCAAAATTATCAAATGAGTTTAGATGATGGTGAAATAGATCGGGAAAGTTGAAGTCAATTACTGTAATATCTGATTTAATTCTGAATACCACTTTCCTATGTTCTGGGATGTTGCCTGTTAGCATCATTAAAAACCCTTCACATATTTGCAAGGATTAAATGTGCCAGAAACGAATGTACACACATTGACTACAGCCTCTGACTAACATTTCCATCTAACACTCCTGCCTCTCTCTCACATAGCTGGCTAATCTCAATTCAGTTATCCCTAGTTCTTTAACCTTGTCTGGAATACTGCACTTTTCCCTGCATCCAATGTCACAGGAGATTGGCCAGTTTATCCAAACTAAAATCAGCAATATAAAATGGAGAAAAACAGCTTACAAGTGTCAAATATACTTTACAGCAAACTACTTAGCCTTGCAACGAAGAGATCCTAGTGCAAAGATCTGCACAAGGAAGCTGTCTGGAAGGATAGATCAATAACAGCACCGCAGTAGACATTGCTTACATGGACTTTTCGTAAAGCCTTTGGCAAGGTTCCACATGGTAGACTAATTAGTAGAATTAGACACAAGGGATTCGGTGTGGTTGTTTTTTGGACTGAAGGTCTGTGACCAGTGATGTTCTACAAGGATTTAGGTATTGGGACTGCTTTTGTTTGTCATTTATATAATGAATTTGGATAAGAATATAGCAGGCATGGTTAGTAAGTTTGCAATGACACCAAAATCCATGGTATAGTGAACAGTGAAGAAAGTTATCTAAGATTACAAAGAGATCTTGATCAACTGGACAATGGTCTGATTGGTGGCAGGTGGACTGAAAGCAAAAATGCTAGAAATCACAGTAGGTCAGGCAGCATCCTTAAAGCAAAAGCAAGGTAATGTTTCAATTCTAGACGACTCTTCATCAGAACCAATGCAGATGGAGCTTAATCTGGTAAGTGCAAGGTATTGCATTTTTGTAACAGTTCTGGTTGTCCTGCCATAGGAAGATATTTTCAAATTGGAGAGGGTTCAAAAAAGATTTGCAAAGTTGTCTCTGGGAATGGAGGGTTTGAGTTATAAAAATGGCTGGATAGGCTGGGGCTAATTTCACTGGAGTGTAAGACACTGAGGGGTGATCTTAGAGGTTTATAGAATCATGATGTGGAAGTGCTAACGTCAGACTGGGGTGAACAAAGTTAGAAGTAACGTGACACCTGATGAAGGGGCTGTGCTCCAAAAGCTTGTGATTTCAAATAAATTTATTGGACAATAACCTGGTGTTGTGTGACCCTTGACTTTGTATAAAATCATGAGGGGCATAGGTAAAGTGAAAAGTAAGGGTCTTTTCCCTCAAGTATGGGAGTTCAGAACTAGGGGCTTTTTTACAGAGAAGAAAGCTTTAAAAAGGACAAGGGCCAACTTTTTGTTTTACACAAAGTGGTTCAGGTGTGGAATGAATTGCCAGAGGAAGCGGTAGATGCAGATACAGTTACAACACTTAAAAGACGTTTGGACATTTGAACAGGTACATGAACAGGAAAGGTTTGAAAGGATACAGGCCAAACACAGATAAGTGGAACTAATTTAGTTTGGGAACATGGTTGGCATGGAATAGTTGGACTAAAGGATCTGTTTCCATTCTATGTGACTCTATTAGGTCCACAGTAAACGTACAAAATGGACTACTGTACTGTAGATTCAAATTATACTTATGCAATACTCTCATTACTCACCCTTCCTTTTCATGACTGCACTAACTCTGTCTCCACCTCTTATTCTGTGTTGCACAGAAACGTGTTGCTAATGGCGCAGCCACACAATTGTTCAAACAAAGATCTGGGCATCAATTAATTGTATGAGGTACAATTCACGTGCAAACAAACAAGCACTTTGCTGGTACAAAATTAATTGTGGACCACACAACATTTGAAGTACCTGCTCTGCTCCAGCAAAAGCATGATAGAAACACGAAACGTACGTCATAAGAGCCCTCTGATCAGGTTTTGGGGTATTCACAATATCTAATGAGGAGGGAAAGCACAAGGATAGGGGTGGAATAAACAAGGTGGAAAACAGCAATTCATGTTTGGATAAGGAGTAAAGGATGGTGGGTTTGCAGTTTTGTCCATTTCCTAATTTAAGCAAATGCATTTCCCCATGTACGTTCTTGCTGCTTTGCTAAAATTAACAAATGGAGTGAAATGTAGCCCTCGTTTCATTAGAGGACTCTTCAGAGGAAATCCTCATTGTTGCACAAAGTGTTTCTTTCAGCCAGAAACCTCTTATAATGTTGTAAAAGGTACTGGGAATGTAAGTCCACATATGTCCGTAAATAAATAAACAAGCAAAAAAGTGCTGGTGTTAACCAACCCATCAACAGGTTTTTATGAGGCCTCTAATGTATGTTATATCAGAAGGAATAAATTTTCTTTGTTGATCAAGGTAATCACTTTATGTTAACAAAAGCAATAACAAAAGAAACTGAAGATACAACCTTACAGCAAGTGATAGAAAGGAAATACCAGAAACCAGGATCTAAAGCTATTGTAATAAGAAAAAAGTCATTAAAAAATAAGAACATGAGGTAATATGACCCATTCAGCAGCAGACACAATGGGATATGAAGAAGCTGGAAATCAGAAAGCTGAAGTTTACAGGTCTGGGCTGTCCATGGGTTTTGACCTCACCTTCTGTGCACCTGCAAACGTATGGTAGTAACAGGAAACATAAGTCATAACAGCCCTTTCGTCAGGTCTTGCTGCATCTACAATGTCTGTTTAGAAAGAAAATTGTTACTTTTTATGAAATGTCAAAATTAACAAGACTGTAACTTTTCTGGATGAGCAAACCTTGGACAAATCAAACACTGTGCCATCCTTCAGTTGAATAAAATTGCACATGAACAAAAACAGATACATCACAAGAGATAGTAG
The DNA here is from genome assembly GCF_030684315.1 of Stegostoma tigrinum. Lineage (NCBI taxonomy): Eukaryota > Metazoa > Chordata > Chondrichthyes > Orectolobiformes > Stegostomatidae > Stegostoma > Stegostoma tigrinum. Next base: position 78,898,853 of record NC_081362.1, on the reverse strand, counting down.
GAACTGCCAATGCTGGAAAATCAGATAACAAGGTGTGGAGCTGGAATGAATACAGCAGGCCAAGCTGTGTAATAAGTAACAAGTGCACAGTAACATTTCTGAACTGCATTGGTGAATATCTAGAATTTATCCCTATCCTTGGTAACACCACTTTTGAATAGCAAGTTTACAAAATTCTGTTTCAATTGCAAACTAGAAACAAGCGCAGAAATTAACCAGAATGGAGAATAAATGAACTTTTATACACAAGCAGCACAATTTGTAGTTTTCTCAATGGCAACATTAGAAGCAGTCTTACTCAGCCAGGTTTTCCGAAGAAGGGTCTAGACCCGAAATGTCAGCTTTCCTGCTCCTCTGATGCTGCTTGACCTGCTGTGTTCATCCAACTCTACACCTTGTTATTTCAGATACTTCACAATGCTGGATTGTGTTTGCTGAGGTTGTACACACCATCGAGGCTGACAACTCCACAGTACAGGACATGCCATTAATAGGATACTCACATTGGTTTGTCCACCATCTCAGCTAAGTATATCAGCAAAACAGCAGGTCTCCAACAATGTGTCACCCATGTGAAAAGAGACATCAGGACTGCATAACACAGGATCAATCATCAGCTTTTGGACAATGTTTTGAGGCAAGGGGCATGATTGCAATAAAGAGAAAAAAATAGCTTGGGACCATTTTTTTTGGAGCAGTGCCTTTTATTTTGATTATTCCAACACCTGGAGTTGGCAAGACAAAAGAAACACTCCAAGGATTTTCAGAGCCAGTGCTTTTTCAAACGTCTCAGATGTATCATTGTAGACAGCAGTCCAGAAAGAGAGAAGGGAAATAGTGGGTAAATGGAAACAGAAGTCAGGCCCTAACAGCATGTTACATCATTCAAAAAAAAATTGATCCCAATTTTGAAATTTCTATTCGACCTATCCTTAACAGCTTTTTGTTGGAAGAGAAATCCGGATTTTCACTTCTCTATGTCAGGCAGGGGCATGGACTGAAATCATGGGCTCTAGGATCTGCTACTGGCCTGGGGCCCAGCCCTGTAATCCCAGAATGAGCACAGTAGCCCTCCTTACAGCCATAGTTATTGGGACCTGATGCACCCCACCCCCCCAACCTCGTCCTGGGTCTTAGTATCACTAAGTGTTTCTTGACATACACCTCAAGGGCTTAGTTCTTATTCTGAAGTTGTACCCATCTTCTTCATGATTCCATCTCCAGGTAAAATGGTTTCTCTCAATCAACTGGCAGCAGCCCTAAGACAAAGCTAGGAGGGGAGGAGGATTAGCAGCTGGGAATTATAAGCTTTGGTGAAGACGTTGACTGCACATGCTATGGGGTGAAGGGAACACACTGCTCCTCTGGGCTCCACGCCAATATTTTCAGAATTTTTTTTCCCCCCTGTACCTGCTCCACTTATTGCTAATCAATTTCCCAAAAAGAGAAAATGAGCACAATAAGGTTCCAATTTCTTATCCAGTGTTTATATTTTCATTTGAAATTCTTCTTGTCATCAGAAAATTGAAAACTTCCACAGAGGTACGACTTACCTTCTGCATCCAGCATCTTGGGGATATCCAATTCTTTTTCTGCAATGTCCAAAGCAAGATTCAAGTTGTAAAGGGCATCATCCTATATTTAGGAAACAATGAGTTTGACAGCAAATTAAAGTATCCATATTCAGTCATATATCTCTAATTAATTTTGTTACTTGAATAGCAGACAGAAAAACAATGTAGTTCTAGCCATAACATTAACAAATCAAAACTGTAGCAGCCACTAAAGTTACACTTGACATAAGTAACAAGTTCACAGTCACAGTTGCTCCGAGTTCAAATCCCATGTGCACCAGAGGTGTATTGTAACACTTCTGAGCTGCATTGGTGAATACCTACAACAGAGCCCTGTCCGTGGTAACACCACTTTTGAATAGCAAGTTAACAAAAGTCTGTTTCAATTGCAAACTAGAAACAAGTGCAGAAATTAACCAGAATGGAGAATGAATGAACTTTTATAAACAAGCAGCACAACTTGTAGTTTTCTCAATGGCGGCATGAGAAGCAGTCTTACTCAGCCAATTATAATACAGTACTGGAAAGCAAAATGGAAGCAATGACATATTTGTGGGAGTGGCTGTTACGTATGTCCAGTTGATTGCCATCTTCACATACATCATATATGTCAAATACAAGATGTAAGGTAATTTGGTCCTCTTCACTTCAGCAGAAATTTAAAGCAGAAGAGGCAAAACAGAAACATGATTTATAGTGACCAACTTTACAAAGGGGCATATTGTAAATTACCAAGAATGAGGTAACTTTTAACAATGTTCGATTCTATATGTAGACGCAATGTTTACATCTACCCCATTCTTAGCAGATTATTTTTCAATGTGCAAAATGAAAGTTTTTTTTAAAATGATAAGGCAGATTAATGTTAATACCTCTTGTAGCACAGCATAATCAATTAGATCGGTTCTCTGTCTGTGTACGAGGGCATTAAATGCTCATCCGTTCTTCCAGCTACATGCATAGGCAACGCCAAACCAGCCACAACGGGGCAACAAGACAGATTAGAATGCATGCAGTGAGAGAACAGAAATGTCTGATACAACAAAAATGATTAATGACAAACAATTTGCAACACGGTACAGAATAAGACAGGGGAGGAATCAGTTGGAATCTATTTTTCTCTTAATTACAACATTAATAATGGTCTTTCAACTTATAATCAACACATAGTACAGGCAAGTAGCTTGTAATTTATTCAGAAAGCAGCTTACAAACACAGGCTTTGGTCATCATGGGCCCAAAATGTCCATTGTTGGTGGAACAGTGATGCATTAGAATTACCATCCATAAATCCAGCTGAATGTAGACTCTGTTCCAAATTGTACCAACTGTATGGTTAGGGTGTGCACTTGATGGTTGCACACGTGTCAGTGTCCCCACCTGGACCTCAAGATCAAGCAGGGCCTGACTGCTCCACTTGATACACCCTCAAGCTTTACAAAAAAGTAGCAATTTTGATTCTAGATAGGTGGTGTTTGGTCCTTTCTGACTATGAATTATGCAGAGACCTTCTGAGGCAGAAGATGTAATTTCAAATTTAACTTTGAAACACTTCATCAAATGGTCTTCTAAGGAACAGGACATCCACAGAAAGTGCCTCTTGTTGGAAAAAGGTTTGGGCTAAAAGCAGTTCAGATTCAAGAGTAAAAAAGCTCTGCCTCTTGATAGTGATAAATTCAAGCCAATCCACTCCTTGCCAGTGAAAAGGCCAATATATTCAAGCAGCACAGAGCAACTTTGTCTGGATTCAGTTTCCCTGAGAGTTCCTATGTGAGTTCTCAAAGTGGACAGTGTTCAGAGATGCACACACCATAAGTGTTAAACTCCAACTCCCTGCTGTGAACCCATACTAATTTACTAGTTCTGAGGAAGGGTCATTGGACCTGCATGTTAAGTCTGATTTTTCTTACAGATGCTGCCTGGTGTGCTGAGTTTTGGTTCCGAATTTACTAGTATTTGACTGTTCTGAAGTAAAAGGATGAAAATAAAAACATGGCTAAATGTTACAGATTGTAAATTATTATTATTCCATTTTATAAAATTATAGAAAAGGAAATGGAACCTGAAAAGGCAAGAAATACAAAACAGAAACAGCAAATGCTGGAAAAGTGCTAAGAAGGTCTCCTAATACCTACATAAAAACTTATCCCCAATAATGCTATGCACTTCTAGTATTTTTGATTGTGCATGTAATTATAATTCAGATTTTACTTTGAGTTCATTTATCTGTTATACTGGGACAGCACAGTTAGCCCACCCAGACACGCTACCAACTGATTGCAAAGAATATCAGCTGCAACCTGCACCATTGGCTGTGTCATATTATGCAGGAATAAACAGGAAGGGGAAAATCACAAACATTCAGGAACCAACAGACCACTGACATATGGAAAATTCTGCAGAAGCGACAGTATTTGCTGTTTGTTGTCACATTACAAGTGGTTTTATCACCATACTAGTTGATTTATGCAGTGGAAGTGAAACAAAATTAAGTAGACATACATAATTTAAAGGCAAGCAAAAATGCTAAAACATTTAAGCCTTATTTTGTAGAACCTTTGGAAATCAGAGTGAGCTGACTACATGCAGTATGCAAAGCCATCCACCTTAGTTAATGAAGGACAATTATTTTTAATCACAAGCATGCAATAAAAATAAGCTGCATATAATGCACATCAGCATGCTATCAATCAGACAGAAGACCTTCCGGAGCTTGGAGTAGTCAATAAGGTCAGGTCGATGTCTGTGGATGAGCGCGCAGAGTGCAAGGCCATCTTTCCAACTTCACAATGAGAGGAGTAAACAAAAATTTAAACAAATTATAGCACCATATTTTAAATCAAACTTGAGCATGAGCAGCCGATATACAAATATCAGCATTTTGGTTTCACAGGTCAACGCAACATCGAGGGCCGAAGGGCCTGTACTGCACTGCAGTTTTCAATGTTCTAGTGTGTGCTAATCTTTCTAAAATTTGTAAACCATCCTCTGCAGTGGTGTGTTGTTACTTCACTATTACTTCATTTAAATTACAAATTAATTCAGTACCAAACAGGGGCCCCACCAACAAGGGGAGCAAGGCAAGCAAACCCATGTGGTGTTTCATGTTGGCTCCTGGGAGGTTGCGGTGAGGAACCACTCATTCAGAGGTGCAGTGCCTGAGCTGACTGCATAGCTGCTCTAGGCAATTGGTAAATTGTGTCCCTGGGGTTCTTCATCTTGTGGAAGACCCAGTGCAGTCCCAGTCAAGTGCCTGAGTGTCACTTAATCTGATGGGCCTTCCCAAAAGGATGATGGGTCAGAGCTCCCACAGGCTGCTGTGCTGGTAGGTGGGACACCATTACCTCCACCAAGATTTGCATGCAATTTTATTAATTCTTCTCAAATTTTCTCAATCCTTCAAAAGTGTTAATGCACGTATTTACTATCCAGTGGATTCACTTATGGGCAAACTAAATGTGTCATAGTTCCCAGAATTATGAAATGATACAGCACAGAAGGACAGCATTTGGCCTATTGTACCTGTGCCAAATCAATGAAAGAGCTATTGATCAAGATTCCTACAAACCCCTGCAAATGCTTTGCCTTCAAGTGTCAAGCAATTCCCTTGTGAAAGTTACTTTTTAAAAATTCTGCCACCCTTTCAGGCAATACATTCCTGATCATAACTAGCCACCTGAAAAACTCTCATCTGTCTCTGGTTGTTTTTTCAAGTACTTTAGAACTGTTCATATTAGATACTCGCTGCATATTTATCTTTGGAGCAGAAGATAGGAGCCACAAGCCAAGACAAAAACACTGATTCTGAACATGCCATTTCCATTCCCGCAAACTCTCCTGCACAGATCATGTTTTGACTGTGACATCTAAATCTGCAGAGAGCTGCAGCTGGTTATTTCAAATTCAACAATTTAAACTGTTAAATGCAATTTACCTCATTAAATGGGGGTATGACTTCAGCTGTATCGCAGCAAACTAAAATTGAAGTATTCTCATCCAACCCATATGACTAAGAATCAGGAATAGGGTATTTTTCCCCTTAAACCTACTCAGCAAGATCATGGATAAACTGATCGTAACCTCAAATCTGAATTTGCGCATACCCTGCACTCTTCACCCCTTTGCTTACCAATTACTGATCTATCTCTGCCTCAAAATTATTTATCTGCTTCCAAAGTCAGTTCAAAAAGAGAGTTCCAAGAACTCAATACCATTTGTGAGAAATGTTTTGCCTCATCTTTGTTTTAAATCAGCATGTTTTTATTTTCAAACAGCAATACCTAGTTCTAGATTCTCCCATAAGAGGAAGCATTCTCTCTACTTCTACCCATTAAGACCTCTCGGGATCTTACATGTTTCAATCAAGTCACTTCTTTTTTAACTTCCAGCAAATACAAGCCTGGCATGTGCAGCATTTCCTCAAAGCACAACTCACTTATTCCATCAGTCTGGTAACCAACTGAAAAAGCTTCCTATGCATTTGCATCCTTCCCTAAATACTTCAAATGCAATACTTCAAATGGGGCCTCACCAGTGTTCTGTACAACTGAAGTATGGACGTCCAGTCCCTGTACACCTGCATTCCGCATGGAGATGGCCTCAAGGCCCTCCGCTTCTTCCTGTCCCGCAGGCCCGACCAGGCCCCCTCCACCGACACTCTCATCCGCCTAGCCGAACTCGTCCTCACACTCAACAACTTCTCTTTTGACTCCTCCCACTTCCTACAGACTAAGGGGGTGGCCATGGGCACCCGCATGGGCCCCAGCTATGCCTGCCTCTTTGTAGGTTACGTGGAACAGTCCCTCTTCCGCACCTACACAGGCCCCAAACCCCACCTCTTCCTCCGGTACATTGATGACTGTATCGGCGCCGCCTCTTGCTCCCCAGAGGAGCTCGAACAGTTCATCCACTTCACCAATACCTTCCACCCCAACCTTCAGTTCACCTGGGCCATCTCCAGCACATCCCTCACCTTCCTGGACCTCTCAGTCTCCATCTCAGGCAACCAGCTTGTAACTGATGTCCATTTCAAGCCCACCGACTCCCACAGCTACCTAGAATACACCTCCTCCCACCCACCCTCCTGCAAAAATTCCATCCCCTATTCCCAATTCCTCCGCCTCCGCCGCATCTGCTCCCACAATAAGACATTCCGCTCCCGCACATCCCAGATGTCCCAAGTTCTTTAAGGACCGCAACTTTCCCCCCACGGTGATCGAAGACGCCCTTGACCGCGTCTCCCGCATTTCCCGCGACACATCCCTCACACCCCGCCCCCGCCACAACCGCCCCAAGAGGATCCCCCTCGTTCTCACACACCACCCTACCAACCTCCAGATACAACGCATTATCCTCCGACACTTCCGCCATTTACAATCCGACCCCACCACCCAAGACATTTTTCCATCCCCTCCCCTGTCTGCTTTCCGGAGAGATCACTCTCTCCGTGACTCCCTTGTTCGCTCCACACTGCCCTCCAACCCCACCACACCCGGCACCTTCCCCTGCAACCGCAGGAAATGCTACACTTGTCCCCACACCTCCTCCCTCACCCCCATCCCAGGCCCCAAGATGACATTCCACATTAAGCAGAGGTTCACCTGCACATCTGCCAATGTGGTATACTGCATCCACTGTACCTGGTGCGGCTTCCTCTACATTGGGGAAACCAAGCGGAGGCTTGGGGACCGCTTTGCAGAACACCTCCGCTCAGTTCGCAAAAAACAACTGCACCTCCCAGTCGCAAACCATTTCCACTCCCCCTCCCATTCTCTTGATGACATGTCCATCATGGGCCTCCTGCACTGCCACAATGATGCCACCCGAAGGTTGCAGGAACAGCAACTCATATTCCGCCTGGGAACCCTGCAGCCATATGGTATCAATGTGGACTTCACCAGTTTCAAAATCTCCCCTTCCCCCACTGCATCCCTAAACCAGCCCAGTTCATCCCCTCCCCCCACTGCACCACACAACCAGCCCAGCTCTTCCCCCCCACCCACTGCATCCCAAAACCAGTCCAACCTGTCTCTGCCTCCCTAACCGGTTCTTCCTCTCACCCATCCCTTCCTCCCACCCCAAGCCGCACCCCCAGCTACCTACTAACCTCATCCCACCTCCTTGACCTGTCCGTCTTCCCTGGACTGACCTATCCCCTCCCTACCTCCCCACCTACACTCTCTCCACCTATCTTCTTTACTCTCCATCTTCGGTCCGCCTCCCCCTCTCTCCCTATTTATTCCAGTTCCCTCCCCCCATCCCCCTCTCTGATGAAGGGTCTAGGCCCGAAACGTCAGCTTTTGTGCTCCTGAGATGCTGCTTGGCCTGCTGTGTTCATCCAGCCTCACATCTTATTATCTTATAACCTCCCTACCTTCATATTCAATTCCCCTTGCAATAAGTGAGAGTGTTTACAACAGAAAATATAACATGAAAAATAAAGCAACCATTCTACTACCTCCACATTCTTGGTGTTTAGGAGAATATATATTGGGAAACTGCAATCCATAAGTCTATGATAATGGGCCTAACATTGCTAACGGTCAGCTCACAATTCTATACCTATACCTCTGGCACACACCACCTTAAATTTAACACATTCATTTTATAAATTGCATGTATATCTCCTGAACTCACCTTGTATGGAAATTCTGCACATTTACGTTCTTATAGGGTGCAGTCTTTCTCTGGCACCATAACAGCAAACCTTCTTTAGCAGATGTTTCTGTAAGGGAAGAGAAGGGGAGAAAAGAATCAATATTTCAAGTGTGTATTAACAGACAACACCAGATAATAAAAACGGTTTAGTTAGATACATTAAATCAACAAGGCAAAATTCTTCAGTTACCAAAAATGGAAATTGCTGGAGAAACTAAGCAGTCTGGCAGAATCTGTGCAGAGAAAGCAGAGTTAACATTTCAAGTGATCATCCTTCAGAACTGGAGCTGGAACATCAAGCCTGCTTTCTCTCAACGGATGCTGCCAGGCCTACTGAGTTGCTCTAGCAATTTCTGTTTTTGTTCAGACGTCCAGCATTCATTTTAAAATTCTCAAGTACTTTGCCTGAAGCTATGCCCGACTCAGTACCAAACTTTCCCTTTGAATATGGCAAGGAGGCAGGTCCTGAATAAATATCAGTCAGAATCTGGATTGACCCAGTGCTGTAGGCACCAATCTGACCTACACCAGCTGTCTGACCACTGGTCCTACAAGAAGTCTTATAGTTGCTGTTGTATTTACATGCATGCTGTAGCCTGGAGCTATGGATGATGATAATAGAATCTCCAATACCTTTCTGATACACAGCTGAGCAAAAATATCTCCCACTGTCATTACCACCTGTCATCTGCATAACTTGGCAGGATTTACAAGGAGATACCACAACCTGCCTTGCTCCATTATGAACACAACTTCCTTGGCCACTACATCCCAGGGCGGAACCTGAACCTGGAGTTTTGACTGAGACATGGAATCACTTGACATTGTCCCAAAACTTCTTTCCATCAGGCAAGAAATATTTATGGAGCAAATTACAAGACATTTCGAAAATTAGAACATAGAACATAGAAAAGTACAGCACTGTACAGGCCCTTCGGCCCACGACGTTGTGCCGTGGATTAATCGTAATCCAAAGTTAAAATAACCTAACCTACAATTCTTTCTTGTCAGGTCAAAAATGTTGTGTGTCACAGTTTTCCTTATTTTAAATCAGGTGATGGTGTCAAATGAGTGGTATTGTATCAGTTGTCTGTTATTGACAGAACTGAATGTGGGGCCCTACATAAAATTGGTGACTGATCCAATGCCACCAGTTTTGCACCACCACTCGGATGTATTTTTATCTCCCCCTGACTCCCACAATAGTTACATATGCAGTTCAGCAACATTCATTGTTATTGTGTTGATCAGAGTTTCATTTGGTTAACCTCTAATATTTATCATGTAGCTTCCCTGTTTACTTAATTTTTGCACTGCAGACAAAATCCCAGTTGAGCACATTTGAACCTGGTAGTAATATGCCAGTCAGATGCAAAATTTAGCAACCCATTGCATTACCGATGTGGTCTGCAAATCAGTTGTGCAAATCTTGACTGCCATAGAGTCAGTCACACTAAACGTTAAAGTCAGTTTTCTTTTAAAACAGTCTCTCCAGGAGGCTACTTCAACATGCACCATCCCTCATACCCTTATCTTTTACTCCTCCATAGAAAGAGGTTTTAAGATTTATCTTTTCAATCCTATTTCAGGCATCTCCTGACCTTTCCCTTAGAGTTTTGGTGTCTGTTTGCTGGCCCACCATCTTTTGTGAAATGCTGTGGGCCATAAATTCAGATTTTTATGATAAAGGTGCATCTCCAGACTAGTTTGGAGGAAGCCAACAACCTGGCTGTCATTATATTCGTGAAATCAATGGAAAGGAAATATTGGGCAGGGAGTATCAATGACAACAATTCTACTAGCACCAGTTTTACAGCTCAGCCCAACTGCAAATTCCAACATGTAATCAAGGGAGTCACATGACAAGTGCTACAAGTTAACGAAGCAAAACTCTGACCAAAACAATAAAGATGAATGTTGCTGAAATGCATATGTAACTAATGTGGGAGTCAGGGGATTTAGAAATTCATCTTAAGTGGTGGTGCATTACTGGTGGTGTTGGATCAGCCAACAATTCTATGTAATACCTGATATTCGGTTCTCTAAGTACAGACAGCTGACACAAAACCACTCATTTGACACTATTGCCAGAGACATATAATATTTCTGGCAGTTTCACAGGAACTTGAGTCTAGTCGATGCAAATCTACACCTGATGTGTTAATCACTGTCCACAGTTCCCCTGGAAACTTCAGCCCTTGCTGAATCAATTGCATTGGACTGAAGTGGAACTCATGTCACTTACCCTCCACAGATATGTCATGAATCGCAAAACGAAGGATGATGGTCCAAATCATACCCAAAGTCATCTTCACATTCCCATCTACTATTTCTACATAGAAGTAGAAATAAAACAGTTGAGAAGACTATTATTGCAATATCCAAGCCTGACATAAATGTAATCCTTTAGGAACCAAAAAAAATAATATTTGAACAGCTGCTGATCTTTATCCAGACTCTGAAAGCTCATCACAATTGTTCAACAAACTTGAATGGCAAGACAAGGGAGCATCTTCTGTATTCGGAAAAACGAAACAAATATGGAATAAAAGTCTTTCTATGGTCAACTCAACAGGTCCAGATGGTCTTAAAATGTTAAAATCAAATTGCTAGCTTGTTTTTTTCTTTGAGCAGAGTCTTGTGTAGAAAAATCGAGGTGTTGGTTGAAAAATTGAAATTGCACCCAAAATAAATGGGAAGCTGATAAAGTAATGGCATTGCAGTCTGGTACCCAGCCAGCCTGAGGCCCCAGCAAAATGTGCCTTTGGACATTACTCACATATTGTTGTGAGATGTAGATACCAAAATGGCTGAACCTTCTCGTCACTCAGGAAATTGACTGAATTCTACTTTGAACCAGCTAGCAGGATTGGTCTTGGGAGAGAAAAGATTAAATTCTAGAGTTGGTGAGGGGGTGGGTTGGAACAGAGAGGACAATTTTTTTTTGTGGACCTAAGTTTAAAAACAAATTTCCTGATCAGCATCTAGCAGTCCCTTATTATTTCATATAGCCTCAGTTTTATTTCACAACACAAACATTTCAGATCCCATTACCTTCAGCACCAATTGATACAAGCTTTACTCCTTTGCTGGAAATGTAATCCAATGCTTTGTTAACATTTGCAATTTTATGGAAACGCATCTTGCCTTGATCTGGCTTTGGCAGTCGCTCACCTTTACAGAGAAAGAAATGTATAAAAACATTAATGCAGTTCAATCATAATATAGTAGAATTTGAACATGACATAACCTATTCTGATATCAGAGTATTAAATCTGAAGAATGGAAATCACAAGAGGCAAGTTGACTATGATGGATTGGGGAAAATGCACTCAAACAGTGGACAGGCAAAGGCTACTGTCTGAAAAAAAACACGAGTCTACAACACATACATTCCTCTAGGGCACAAACACCCAAAGGGAAAGGTAAATAAACGAAAGAAGTGTAACATTACATCCAAAGGAAGTGGCTTATGAGGATGCCACAAAAAAAAGCAAAACCAATAGTGAACTCAAAAAAGATGACAACAAAGCTGATTTAGAAAGGTAATATGACTAGCAAGCGAGTGAGGATTTTAAAAGCTGTAGGAAAAGGAAATGATGGTTTAGGATAAATTTGAGACAAAGATAGGTCAGGAAATTGCAGAGATTCTAAAAAGTTACTTCGCATCCATCTTTGCAAAAGATGATTGTAGAAATCTCCCTGACATACCAGGCAGCTAAAAGACCTGTCAAACTGAGGAACTGGTATTAGCCAAGGAGATAATACTTGAAAGTTAACCAGATTAAAGGTGGTTAAATCTACTGGACCAGGTCGGTTTTGTTTCAGAGTGTTTAAGGAGGTAGTTAGGGAAATAATGGATGCTAGACAGTTATCTTCCAAAATTCTACAGATGGTGGCGAGTAGCAAATGTAATCCCACTATTCTAGAAGGGATGGAGGAGGAGATTGGAGAACTGCAAACTTGTAAGTTTCAAAACGGTGGTAGGAAAAGTGTTTGAATCTATTATAAAGAATGTGATAACTGGACATAGAAAAGAATGGTAAAATTGGACAACATTAACATAATTTTTGCAAGTGAAATAATGTTTGAGAAACTTGGAGCTTCTTTTAATGATATTCTTGGCAGCATTGATAAATGAGAACCGGTGGGTTGTAATGTATTTGGATTTTCAGAAGGCTTTTGAGAAGGTCCCACACAATGGATTAGTAAATGAAATTAAATTGCATGAAATTGAGGGAAATATACGAGTATTCATTGATAATTGGTTAACAGACAGAAAGCAGAGAGTTGGAATCAACAGACTATTCTAAGGACGGCAGACTATTGCTAGCAGAACACCACAAGTCTCAGTGCTAAGTCCACAGCTGTTCAATTTTCTTCCAAAAATAAATTGTTTAGCTGTGGCACCAATTATAATGATTCCATCATGAATTTTGGGAATTGGGTTGGAGCATGGGTTGTGAGGAGGATACTACAGGCTTTAAGAAGATTTGGACAAGTTATCTGCATGGGCATTGACACTGACATTTTATTTTATTCACATTTTTAAAAAAGCATATTTATTTATTTGGTGAGAGATTAGAACACGCAGGAGTCCAAAGGGCCCAGGTGTTTCTATTCAAATATAAAGCTACCACAAATTAGCATTAAGTCTAACAATATATTTGGAAGGCACGAGGTACGTTGGCTTTCATTGCATAAGGATGAGAGTCCAGAGTCCAGATGTAAAGTTATTTTGTTGCAGTTATATAGAGTTTTGATGAGATCTCACTTTTTTTACAGCTTTGGTCTCCTCATCTAAGCAGGGATATGCTTTCTACGGACGGAGTATAATGGATCACTCTCATTAATTACTAGAATAATCCCTGGGTTGGCAGGATAATTTTACAAGGAGATATTGAGAAAACCTGCCTGTATTCTCTAGAGTTTAGAAGAATAAATGTTGTCCTCATTGAAGCTTACAAAATTCTTTCAGGGCATGGCAGGATGGATAGATGCAAATAAGATATTTCTCCTTACTCGTGAGTCATAAATCAAAGAACACAGTCTCAGGATACAAGGTTTTTTAGACTGAGATCAGGAGGAATTTCTTCATCAAGGGGACTGCTGATCTTTGGGAATTTCTGCTGCAGAGGACTGTAAATACTCAAATACTGAGTATGTTCAAGATAGAAAATCAGTAGATTAATGATGTCAATGCATATGGAGACAGTCCAGTAAAGTATCATTGAGATTGACGGAAGATGTATTTTGTTTATTATAAATAAATCATTTTTAAAGCTTAGATTTCAAAATAATGGCAAAAATGGTGTTGTGGACTTTTGCGGTTTTCCTTGGCAAATGTCAGTGTCCTGGAACAGTGATCTATTTCAGTATATATCAATGAACAGGTAACTATGAAATCTTGAAGTATTTAAAATATATGTATACACAATGGGGTTTATGACAGCTAGAGTCAACATTGAAGGGCAAAAGCTTGTTTTCAGTTCAGAACAATCAAGGATAGATTTAAATTTGGAAAACCCACAGATTCAACATTTTTCGGGAAGTTTACAGGAGACCTGATTGGACAGAAGCATTTCTAGTTTTCTCTCTTTACAGGAATATAGAACAGTTCAGGGAAAGTACAGTTACCTTAGTAGAAACATTTAATCTTAAACTCCGAAACCATGAAAACTGGCATGGCAAATAAATCAGGAATCAGTTCAGTAGAACTGAAGCAGTTGAGAAATTGGCTGTACTTTCTGTGGATTTGAATCTCTGTAATTTGATGGTATTTAGAAGAGGTTTGAAAACGTTATTTTGTTGTGTTTTTTTCGAAACAGTATTCTCTATGTCATAGCTTGGCTTATTTATTTAGTCTAATAAATTTGTTCTGTTGTTAAAGAAATTCTGCAGCCTCATGTGTCTATGTTCCAGTGACTGACCACCACGTTACTTAAAATTTAGAACATAGAACATAGAACAGTACAGCACAGTACAGGCCCTTCGGCCCACGATGTTGTGCCGTGGAATAATCCTAATCCAAAAATAAAATAACCTAACCTACGTTCCCCTCAATTCACTGCTGTCCATGTGCATATCCAGCAGTCGCTTAAATGTCACTAATGACTCCGCTTCCAGGACTTCCACTGGCAAAGTATTCCATGCGCTCACAACTCTCTGGGTGAAGAACCTCCATCTGACGTCTCCTCTATACCTTCCTCCTAACACCTTAAAACTATGACCCCTCATGGCAGTCAATCCTGCCCTGGGGATAAATCTCTGGCTATCAACTCTATCCATGCTTCTCATTTAAAACATAATCTGTCAAACCAGATTACTGCCTGGGATTTGACCTGTGTAACAGTATTGTCAGATAAAACTTGGGGTCACATGATCTAATTGGTGGAGCATGGTTAGTGGGCTGATTGGCGCACTCCTGTTCCTCTGTTCCCACGAATCCTTCTCCTTTCTTGCTTTGGTTCTCCTATCTGAATTTATTCATCCCATTATAATGTTTGATCATGAAATACAATGCTCTAGGACAGCAAGTGAATAAAGATTGTTTGTGTTAGCTGTTACTTGCCCAAGTTATAAACCTAACATATTTGGGTAGAAGATCAGAAATGACAATTTTGAAGAAGTTAGATTACACAAAGGTTAGTGAACCAAATAATGGAAAAAAATCAGCAAATTTGGGTATGTAAATACAGTGAATGTTACTAGAATAAGATCATTTGTAGAAGCAATGCAACCAAGACAAGAATTTCTAAGCAACTGTTGGATTATACTGGACTTTATAAACTTCTGTGACTGAAACACAAAAAAACTGACAGGAGAAACAAGAAATTTGACTTATTCAATTCAGTAATGTCAGCAAAAATAAAACAATTAGATTGTACCTGCAAAGAACTCAACAAACTTTCCCAATGGAAGAGCAACTGACAGTATGATTGACAACAAAAAAAGGAATGGAGCTTCACTTTAAGACTTTTATTAAAATCACATAGAAGAGAGACCACTACTCTCCTTCACTTTTCTGCCAGACCAACCAGGTTTTTGGATCTCATTCAAGGAACCACTATTTGTTTGTGAAGTTTGAATAATGGCAGCCTTTTCAACTGCATGGGGCAAAAGTGATTAATTCTATTTAATGTCAACAGACTTCTGCTAAACATCCATTGAATAGGGATGAAAGGTTGGAGTCTTACTGATTATCTTCTTCCAGTGTCGAGGGGAACAGAAATCAATTATAACGACACTATTGGCCACTTGGCTAAGTTAAATGAACTCTTACAAACCACGAATAAAACCTTTAACTTCGCTGTCCCTGTAACACCACACCAAAGGGATATGAGCTTACTTCTAAACTGAGTTACTCATCCTTTGTCTTTTATGATGCCAATAGTTAAAGTAGTTGGCTTAAATTACCTGAAATAACTTCCAAAAGCAGCATAAGTTTAAGTCCATTTCTGAAGTCATCTTCAATGTTTTCAATTTGTGTACCAGCTTTCCGCAAATGTGAATTGCACCAAGCAGTAAAGGTCTGAAACACAAAAATATTCACGACCATCTGACTGATGCTTTGTTTTTAAGCAATGGAACAACTTGTTCTCAATTTAGAAATCTGGGAAGCAAAGTTCAGACATTGTGCATTAACTTTCACCTTTGTCTACATAGTACAGTGCTATCAATGGCCAATTGGAAAGAAATATTTTATAAAGTTAGTAAACATGCTATCTTTTAAAAAATGTAGAACAGCAATAAATATACTGAATGAAGCAAGCTTGGTGGCGTGCAACAGCACAGGCAAAGTGATCTACATGCTCACTACTCAGAGACAGAGGCTCAAATTGTTAAGGTTGCTCATGAAGCTAACGGAATTCCAGATTTTTGTTTTTTTTTTAAGTGGGCTACAATTGAAAAACCAAGTGCTTACATTAGATCTCAATGAAATGGTAGAGTACTTTTTATCATTGACAGCATGTGGGATTCGCTGGCTGTCAGCATTTATAGCTGACTCCCAACTGGCCTCGAGAAGGTGATGGTGAGCTGCCGTCTTGAAATGCTGCAGTCCAAGCCAAGTGGAGATGTCCACAGTGGTGTTAAGAAAGGAGTTTCATAATTTTGATCCAGCAGTGAAGGTACAGTGATGTGGTTCCAAGTCAGGATGGTGCCTGGCATGAAGGGAAACTTGCAGATGGTAGTGTTCCCATGCATATGCAGCTCTTGGCCTCCTAGGCATTAGAGGTTATGGGTTTGGAAAGTACTGTCAAAGGCGGTTTGGTAAGTCATTCAGAATGCATCTTGTGGATAGTATACACCACTACTACTGAGCAATGGAAGATGGAATGAACATTTTAAGGTGATAGATGGGTTGTTAAACAAGCAAATTGTTTTTTTCCTGGATAACACTGAGATTTTTGAGTTCTTTTGGAGCTGAATTCATCCAGACAAGCGGAAGGTATTCCATCACACTTCTCACTTGCATCTTATGGATGCCAGAGAGGCACTAGGGAAACAAGAAGTCAGTTACTTGCTGCAGAATTCCTAGCCTGACCTACTTGTGCCACAGTATTTACATATGACTGGTTAGGTTTAGTTCCTGGTAAATAGCAGGCTTTTGATAGGAGCATTCAGAATTTTGATAGGGGCCATCAGCAATGTTGAAGCCATTGAATATCATGTGGAGGAGGTTCAGTTATTTTGTTGGAGGTGGTCATTTTTTGGCAATTACATGGCTTGAATAGTGACTTTGAACATTAAACACTGGCAAATGACAAGTAGAGTCATAGAAGTCTCCAGCACAGAAGGAGGACCACTGAATCTGCACCGGTCAAAAACAAGCACCTGACGTTCTAATCCCGTTTTTCGGTGCTTGGCCCAAAGCTATGTATATGCCTTAGTACTGCAAGTGTGTGTGTGCTTGCGCGTGTGCGCGTGGTCCAAGTTTTCTAGACATGGATAAGGGCTGCTTCAGCAGGAGAGTCATAAATGATGTTGAGTCACATACATTCAGTGAACATCCCCAGTTCTGACCTTACGATGGAGGAAAGGTCTTTGATGAAGACGGCTGGGTGCAGGAGAATGCCCTGAGCTACTCCTGCAGTAATATCCTTGGACTGAGATGATTGTCCTCTAACAATCTCGGGCACTTCCACTTGAGGGCGGTGAGACTCCAAACATGGAGCGGCACGGTGGATCAGTGGTTAGCACTGCTGCCTCACAGCAAGAGGGACCCGGGTTCAATTCCAACCTCGGGCGACTGTCAGTGTGGAGTTTGCACATTCTCCCTGTGTCTGCATGGGGTTCCTCTGGGTGCTCTGGTTCCCTCCCACAGTCTAACGATGTGGAGGCTAGGTGGATTGGCCATGCTAAATTGCCAATAGTGTTCAGGGATGCGTAGATTAGGTGGGTTATAGGTGAATAGGTTTGGGTGGGTGATCTGAGGGTCAGTGTGGACTTGTTGGGCCAAAGGGCCTGTTTCCACTTTGTAGGGATTTTACGATTCTATGATTCATTGAGGGTTTCCCAATTCCCACCAACTTCAGGTTTGTGAGGGCTTCTGAATGCCAAACAGTCAAATTCTACCTTAATGTCAAGGGTAGTTACTAGATGTAAACAAAAAGTACTTATGGCTGCGTGCAGTGTTTCATTTTGCTTATTTACATACCAGTTCACAACCACGAGCACAATGAAATAGTTCCTATTGTTTTATTGCTTGCACTGTGTCTGGTACTCCATCGTTTCAGATTTTGTCCAAAACTGTCATAGAACAGCTGCGGACTGTAAGCTAGTCACCTTAACATTCGCAAAATGTGATACGAAAAGATGACGCTGGGAAGATGGAAACACAGGTAAGGTGGGCAGTGTACAATGAAGGTGATAGGGGTTTTGCTTCTCAATGGGAAACCAGGAGTCCCACATTGGTCCCTTTTGTGAAGACCTGCTGAATTATGTGTCTATCACAGAACACAAACAGAACAGGACAGCAGCAGGCCTTCTCCAGAGCTCCAAGACCACTTCTTCTGGGTAGAATTCCCATTTCTGAGAGCAGCCAGCCAATTAAAGACTGGTAGTTCTGAGCATGGGTACTGCTTGTAATGCACATATCCAACACCCAAGATTACTGGTAAGTGGTAGGGGGATGGAACTCGCTGGCAGCAAGGCTAGTGAGAGACTGAGTATAAGACCCTCCCACCCCCAAATTCCAGGTCCCAAGATCAGGCCTTGAGCAATAATTGCCCAGTAAGGCACTCAATTAGTGGTAAAGGAGAAAGGCCATCCAGGGGTCTTCCTGCACTTGATATAATCAGGACAGAGATGATAAAGTACCAGTGTACCCACACACCACCCTTTCGGCTGATAAATGTACAACTGTCAACCAACTAACCCCTGGCATGAACAGTAAACTCGACCAGCTGTTTCCATCCATTGAGAACCAAGAATGAAGGACAATAGGTAGAAAATTAATTGCAAGAGATTTAGAATGAAGGGCAAGACAATGTTCCCCCGCCCCCCACCATGCCCCACACACACGAGGCTGTGGAAGTCTCTTTCAACCTCAGCATTCAAGGCTAGGTTGGATAGGTGAATGAAGGAAATGTAGTTGTGAGGGAAATGAGAATGTGGCAGATAAATGTGTCAGTAAATCTGGGTGTCTCTCTTGCCCGATGATCTTGAGGTATATTTAATACCATTCGTGGTGACAGTGAACATCTGGTAGTGCAGACTTTCACCATCAATGAAAGCTGCAATAGTACTACACAAGACAAATTACAGAGCTAGCTATGCAGGAAAATTAAAAAGGCAACAAGTCATAAAGAGTAGAAAAGTAAACTGTGAAAGAATGAAAAATAAATCTGTAAGAGAAAGCTGGAAAGAAAAAGGGTGAAAATGGTAATGGTACGAATGCATTCACTGATATAATTTTGATAGAAAGAATTCACCTTATGCAGGTTGCAGCTAAAATATGAGGGGTCAATTCACCCAAGGTAGTTGAGTCTTTACACATACTGATGAGCAAGGCAGCAGGGACTACTTTCCACTTTACACCATCCGAGTCAGTTCTTCTCCAAGTCCCTATCTCGAGTTCAAGTATTTTCCTTCTTTGGAGCTGTACAGATTGATTTATTCCCAATTAAACTCCATAATTTCATCAAGTTTTACTAACTTCACCACTTCATGTCATCTCAATGTTTTCATGCAAACAGAGCTCTCAAAACTAATGGAATGCAAATGTTTTTCTCTCTCTCTCAAACTCTAGGGATGAATGTTGGGCAATTTCCAGCACATGCCATAAGCACATTTTCACATTTTGTTTTCACAAAACTGTCTACTTAGGAACAATTATCTGAAATATTTTACTAATAACTCTTCAAAGGTAGGGATATGAGTGGGAGAAAAGAAGTGCTTACAATGTGGCATCTCGTCTCTAGATCAGAGGAGCACCACCAGAGAATACATAATGGTAAGTCATTTGTTTGACTCCCACGCTGCAAAGTCAATGGTCAATCATACAACTATACCATTTCCAAAATGTATGCTTTGTTGGAGTATGTCCCAACATAAACCCAATGGTCATTTTTGTTTGAGGTAGTAATCCACATGATGCCACACTTGACTTAGAACATAGAACTTAGCACAGAACAGGCCATTCGGCCTTGGATGTTGTGCCGACCTGTGAACTAATCTAAGCCCCTCCCCCCACACTATTCCATCATTATCCATATGCTTATCCAAGGACTGTTTAAATGCCCCTAATGCGGCTGAGTTAACTACATTGGCAGACAGGGCGTTCCACGCCCTTACCACTCTCCGAGTAAAGAACCTACCTCTGACATCTGTCTTAAATCTATCACCCCTCAATTTGTAGCTATGACCTCTTGTACAAACTGAAGTCCTCATCCTCGGAAAAAGACTCTAACTGTCCAACCTATCTAATTCTCCGATAATACTGGTGACTTACTCAAAGATGCAAGGCAAGAATATCCATTCCCACATAATCGTCACAGCAATGCTAGATTTCTGGCAACTGCAGAATCAGCTTCCGTTATATCTCATGACAGAAGCCTCAGAACGTACCTGGGTGACACACTGGTGGTGGAGTCCTGCTTTATGGTGGCCTGACTGTGCTCAAGAATGCAGAATGCAGAATTCCTTGTGTAATATCAAGGAAAGCAGCTCCTCCTGTGACATTGATATCTTTTGTTACTAACCCCAATGTTATTCATGTTAAAATAGTGTTTCAATAAACTTTATTTTTTGGAATAAAGGGTGAAATGCTGGTATGTTTCAACTGTTGCAGGGATGTAATTTACAACACAGGCCTAGATTTGTGCTTTTGTGTTTCAGCAAAATCTCTTCCCACCTTATTTCATCTGACTATCAACATAACTAGGAGACGATAGGTGTGGTGGTACATACCTCTTGCTGAGCAACAAGTTCAAATCTCACCATAGCAACTAACGGACTTTAAAATTAAATTAATAATTCCAGGAATTGAAAACCAGTCTCAGTAATGGTTTCATGGTTACCATCAACAGTCATTTTACAAAAAAAATTCTAGCTTGTTAATGCCCTTTTGGATGTACTTCTAATATGTTTATCTGGACTATCATACACAACACTCCAGACCAATCAAGTGGGGTCTCTCAGCTGCTTTCTGAAATAGTTTACCAGCCATTCCATTCAAGGACAATTAGAGGATGAGCAACAAAAGCTGGACTTGCCAGGGATGCCCACATCACAGGTGCAAAAAAAATACAAATAGCCTTCAATAATACTGTTGTAAATATGAAGAGAAAGGATCAGCAAACGCTACATATCCCACAGACCAGCCAGAGGATAACAACCTAGATAGTAAATCAACAACTCAGAGAAAGTAAGTGCTGAAGATAGGGACTGAGAATCACGGCATGGACGTATGGAATTGAGAAGGTGAACCTTAAGCTGAGGTGCAGTGGGAGAGAGGAGGGTAAAAATCAAGTCTTATCCCTACTCAGCAAACCCTTGGTAACAACCAATCAAGAAATCATTGCTCAGAAGGATCTCATTGTTCAATCAGTTCTCAGAAGAGAGATGCAGACAGCTGTCAAAAACAATGAAATATAGACAGAAAGTAATGATAATAGGTGCACTCTTCAGTGAAGTCAGCAGCTAGTTTAATGTACCATTAACGAGCACAAACATTAGGAGATATCAACTTTTCATGCATTGATTTATTTCGTTTGGTTATTTTTGAATAAGCAATGCATTGATGTTTGCCTTTCAAGTACAGAGACTGTTTTAAGTGTGTCTGGTATTTTGAAACTGGTGACAGCATTTAATCTCCGATGAAAGTTAATGATGAATGCTGGGCATCTACCACCTGTTAGCAATTCATTTCAGAAATAATGAACTTGTCAGCTCCATGAATTACAATGTAAAATATTTCCACAATATATGTTGCTGTTGGCAGATTATATTGCTGATTTTTCTTGGCATTGTTCAAGGACAACATATTAAAAGTAGTACTCTCATTTCATGTGTTTCTACTTAGCCTCCATTCTCTAGTATATTTTTCCCTCTGCATATCATTCCTGAAGAACTGTTTGAACTGCCGGCTGCAAATTACGCAGAATTTGACGAATACCCACGTTCACAGGAATCGACAATAGGGACTACAGTCTTGTGCATTATAAAAGTCAGGCCAATTTATACAGATCTTCCAATTGCAGCTTGTTAATTTTATAGTTTGCTTTTGTAGTTCTAATAAAGACATTCCAAGTTTAATAGTCTGTTTATACCTATGTTTTCATCATTTTAAAAGACCAGATGCCATCCAAATAAAGTAACAGAAGATAATAGATTAAGAGCTTCAATATTGAAATGGAGAACTATCCCTGAAATGAAACTTAGGTTCCACTTGCATCCTGCTATAGAAGAAATTTACTTTATAGTATGGTTGCCTGACCAAATGAACGACAATTTCAGTATTGCATCCAGGTCATTGTGCATCATGCCTTACATTTAAAAAGCTCTGCGCTTAACATGTGACATCCAAAGTAAAATAATTGTGGACAAATTTTCTATTCAATAATTTTCTGTTGAATGACAAAATAAAGCAGGGAACACTCAACACTTAAATCTGTGCACAAATCATTTGAATGTAATTTTAAGCTGAAATACAAGTAAAATGGCACCAGGACAATGATGAATGTTTCCCTTTTAATAGGTATTCTGTTTTAAAGCCAAAACTAATTTTGCGTATTTATATGCTGGACCTTTCCTTCAAAGTCAGATACGCTTGATGAATTGACATTGTGTAGTCAAGTGTTTGCAATGGCTTGCACCCAGAACTTGCAGTTTAATTAACTTTGTGTAAAAATTATATTTCAAGGTATTAAAAATACACTCAAAGCAATGCCAAAATTACAAAGAATGTGCATGGAGTTAAGATGAAGAGGATAAAAAAAGGTAGAAAAATGTCCCCTTGTTGATGCAAAAAGATTAGTACAAATAACGTGAATAAAAATGACACAAGAAACCATAGAGAACAGAAAGGGTATATCCATTACAAAAAGCAAACTCCAGAAGTATTTCAGTTATTCTATACTCTTCTGGTTAGAAATTAGATATGACTAGTGAAATACATAATAATCACCTGTATTGCTTTCCATTTCCTTTCTGGTGTTAGATAAGGTGTTTCGTACTTGAGGCTTAGATGGAGCAGAATTGTTAGGTCCAACCAGGAAAGATTCATGGGAGAATATGTAGACATAGTAGACATTGTATTGGGAAATGAGTTAGAAAGGTGATCAAAGTTTCAGTGGCACAGCATTTTGAAAAAAGTGCTCATAATTGTGTAAGTTTTGATAATTATGGTTAAGGCTGGTCCTTGGGTGAAAGTGCTAAATTGGGGGAAGGCCAATTACAGAAGTATTAGACAGGAACTGGAATAATTAGATTGAGGATGGCAGTTTGAGGAAAAATCCACATCTGACATGTAAGAATCTCTTAAAGGCCAGTTGACCAGAGTTCCTGTGAGGATAAAAGATAAAGATGGCAAGATTGGGAACCCTGGATGAAAACAGATATTGAAAGTTCAGTCAAAAAGAAAAAGGAAGCATATGTAAGGTTTAGGAAACTGAAATCAGACAAGGCCCATGAGGAATATAAGGAAAGTAAGAAGAACTTATATACAAGGAATTAGGAGAGCTAAAAGAGGCATGAAATATCCTTGGCAAGTAGGATTAAGGAGAAAACTGATGCATTTTATTCCTCTAATGGAAGTGGGTAACTAGAGAAAGGGTAGGTCCACTCAAAAGGAGGAAATTTATGTGTAGAGCCAGAGGAAGTGGGTGAGGTCTTTAACGAGTACTTCACATCGGTATTGACTGAGTAGAAGGACGTGGCTAATACCAAGATTGGAGAGGATATGTCGACATTCTAGAGCATGTCAATATTCAGAAAGTGGTGGTGTTGGATGTCTTGAAAACATTAAGATAGATAAGTCCTTGGGCCGAATAGGATCTATCCCAGTATTTGAGAGCGGCAAGAAAGAAGATTGCTGGGGTCTTGACTGAGATATTGTTATCCTGTTTAGCCACAGGGGAGGTCTCAGAAGGCTGGACGGAACCAATGTTGTTCTTTTGCTTTAGAAGGCTAACAGTGATAACCCAGGAAATTATAGGTTGGTGACCCTTACATCAGAGAAATTATTGGAGAAGATTCTTAAGATAGGATTTACTTGCATTTAGAAAAGAATAAACTTATTAGAGACCGTCAGCATCGCTTTGTGCAGGGGAGGACTTGTCTCACAAATCTGACTGAGTTCCCTGAGGAAGTGATGAAGATGATTCATGAGGGTAGGGCAATGCATGTTGTCTACATGGACATTTTGTAAGCAGCTGACAACTTAACCATCTTCTCCTACAATGAAACAAAAGGAGGGCCAAGTGAGATAGAAGTGTGTGGCATTGCCATTCATGCTGGTGCAGGTAAGAGTGAAGTAGTTGAGGCTTCCTCATTGAATGTTTTTAAAGCTAAGACAGGTAATTTTTTGAACAGTAAAGGGATTAAGGGTTATGGTGAGAGGGTGGGTGAGTAGAACCCAGGTCACAAAAAGATCAGCTATGATTTCATAGGATGATGGAGCAGGCTCAAGGGGTCAGATAGTCTACTCCTGCTCCTGGTTCTTATGTTCCATAACTTGGAAGTCCAATTTGCCACACTAATGGTAATTTATTTCTCACAAAATTATTGGATTGAAACAAGGACTGGCAAAATGAAGTTGATTCTAATTCATTAGTCTCACTCTCATTGTTGTACCTAAATAACAGAAATTGCGATCGCCTTTTCCTACTGCAGTACTTCATTCTTATATTTTACATTTAAAATATGAACAGTAAGTGGCAAAAACAGGCAGAAAACAACAGTCAAGATATACAAACTTGTGCAAAGATATTCTGACCAGAAACCGAACTAAAATTGTAGCTAGAAGAGCAGAAATCTCACTTTATGATTCGCTCCCAAGTTACTCGCCTCATGATTCCTCAAAGCCTATTCACCATCTCCAAGGAATAACAGGATGTGTTGGAATACTCAATTATCTGGAGAGGTCAGTTCCAACACTCAAGCAGTACGACAATATCCAGGACAAAGCAGCTTGCTTGACTGGCACCATATCCACAAACATTCTGACTCTCCAACACTGATGTTCAGTGCACACTGCCATTACTATCTACAAGATACACAGCAGAAATTCAATATTCCTTAGACAACATCTTTCAAAACCACGACCACATCCATCTAGAAGGACAAGAGCAGTGAATACATGGAAACAGCACAGCCTGCTAATTCCCCTCCTGACTTCGAAATACATTACCATTCCTTCAGTATTGCTGGATTATAATCCAGGAACTAGTTCCCTAACAGCATTGTGGGTCTACCTACAGCATATGCACAGCAGCAATTTACCACCATGTTCTCATGGGTAGCTAGGAATAGACAATAAATGCTGGTCTAGCCAGCAATGCTCACAGCATTGAGTAGAAGATTTGTTAGTCTACTACCACTTTTCATGGCACCACAAAAATTTACCTTGATTCATCAGGTCAAGCAGGGTCATGTGCCCCTGTTCAATTGAGGGATGTCAGCAAAGCTTAATGTACATAAGCTTCTTCTCTTCTATGTTTGTTCTCTTCCCAGATATCAAGAAAGTGACAGCAAGTGTAAAAGTTAAGGAGAAACAGACATCACAGAAGCAAAATATCAAGGGACTAATTTTAAATAAACCTAGGAGTTAGAAACTGAAGGAGCAGTCTGTAAAATATCTGTTCAGGATTCTACCTTGCTTGACTAAAGTAGCAAGGACACCAATTCAACACTGGTGAGTGATTTTTCATATATGCATGTCAATGCCAACTGCAAATGGTCCCCGCATAAACCTCCTAGTGTTTTGTAGTAGCAGAGAGGAATCTAGAACAAGAAAGGTCTAAACAGGTATGTTTTATTTTACCGTTCCTTGTGTGGCCAGATACGTATCCAACAAGAAAAACTTAGACCACAGACTCTTCCTTCCTCCCCAACACTCCCCCTTCACCCCCACCAAATGTCCAAAATGAAGGCACCCACAATTCAGTCCCATTGTCAATCAACCTGGAGTCAGCAAATGGTTGCTGGGCTCTGTGACTTTCTACTTTTTCCCAGATGGATTAAAATGAAGTCTGAGAAGTGAAATTAGATGCTCATTTTTGGAGTGAAGAGTGAGTTCCCAACTCCTCTCCTTATCCACCAGCTCAAAACTCTGCCAATAATATTGGAGAAATAAGAGTGGAATTTGGCAATCTCAGTCAACATAACTCCATTGACACGGAACAAGTGGGTCCCCTCTGGGTGTTCCAGAACACCCAGAACACTATTTGTTTTGTTGGAAACCAGAGTTCTGTGGACTATGTTCTGTGATTTATTCATGATTTATACTACAAAACACGGACACATTTCGCAGAATCCTCTGCAATTAAAATGAAGTTTACTGTACTCAAAGACCTTGATCAAAAATTTAAATAGAAAAATTAAAGAATGGCGTACCAAAGATAAAACAAGTGCCTCAACGCAAAATCTATTTCACATATTTTACAAACTTCAGAGAAGACAAAGCACGAAGTAACTTAGAGACTTCCTATAGCCATAAAGTTAAAAATCTGTTTAAGTAATATAAGCTTCTCAAAACAAAATCTTTTCAACAGACGGAATACATAACGAGAGATCACTGACAATTTCAAACTGTTCAACAGATAAAATACTTACTTTTATTGCTCTAGTTGACGAGTTGTTGTCACCACACTTCATGGAGATATTCACAGTCCATCAATACAGGTTCTATATACATTTCTGACACTAATGCAAAGCTAAAGTGTCTATTACACACACAATGAAAATTCAACATAGCTGGAGGCATATTTGTTACTTTGAATACATCAAATGTTTAGAAATTTGCTTATGTCCAGTATTCGCTTTATTCTTGTACATTTTAGTTTTTTTAAAATCTCTCTTCTTACACAAAGGTTCTGTAGACACCTGCCATCCACCCACCAAGAGCAGAATCCTGTATACCCAAGGATGCTCTTTAGTAATGGTGAAGGCACCTACTAGACTGAAAGACAAATTTTCCACTCAAATGTCAACCCATTGTGATCGTAAGACCATAAGAAATGGAAACAGGAGTAGACCATTCGGCCCCTCACCCTTAAAAAATGGGGTGGGTAGGTAGTTCACCAACTACCCACAGCCCAGTCCCCATAATATGGTTGGGGGGGGGGGGGAATAACGAAGGTTCTTAATAGCCTGCCTGGCCATGACCTATTGAGGCCCTTAACTGGCCAATTAACAGCTGCTTAAAGACACTACATGATGCACTAGGCACCTTTAAGGGGGCGGTGGTTGGAAGTCAAGCTTAAAGTCCCACCCGCTCTTGAGGTGCGTAACAACATTTTTGAACAGGTTGTTTAGAAAATAATGTAATTTGCTCGGGAGTGAAAGTGTGGGAAGGTGTCCATCCCTTCACCCTCCTCCTCCACTCCCGCACTGAATTTGATGGAAAGGCAAGGAGGAAGGGGACATACTCACTTTAGTGAGTGCACAGTATCCACTGGGTGCACTCACCGTGATCATAAAAAACCACCACTTTCACCACACCCCTTGCATCTTCCTACCTGGCCAAACCCTAAGTGGCCAAAATAACCATGGCTTATTTGGATCTTCAATATTTGAGACACTCCAGGCAGTACCAGCAGTGTCCACTTCGAGTTCTGGCACTGTTGGGGCTGGCCAATCAGATTGACCAAAAGGCTCGAGGAAGTCCTGGTCTCTGTTAAGGACACCTGCAATGTCACCACAGGGAAGCCTTTTTAAAAGTCATCTGGGGGTGACAGGGGTGAGCAATATGTCCCCAGCCTCTACAAAATTCACTCATGGTGTCCCATACCATCTCAGAAAAATAAAAACCAGCAGCAAGCACTAACTTTAATGGAGTCCAGTGTAAACATGGAGGCCAATATGCCCAATAAGAAACAGTGTACCAGCTTTCTGAAGGATTTAAGTGGCTCTCACCACAGGCACCAGGCTGACATTGTTACTTTTTCTGAGACCACAGCTTTTTCTGATGAAGGGTCTGGGCCTGAAACTTCAGCTTTTGTGCTCTTAAGATGCTGCTTGGCCTGCTGTGTTCATCCAGCTCCACACTTCGTTATCTTGGATTCTCCAGCATCCACAGTTCCCATTATCTCTGACATTGTTACAAAGTTGTGTAGCGTAAAAATGAATTGGAAGGCAGGAAGCTAGAATTTGTTTGTTCATATAAAGGCAGAACAGTATATGGTTCCTTTAAGAGATAAAGTGCTTTTTCAAGCTTCAAGATTTATACAAAGTAAAGGTGTCTGCATGTAGATGAGGATGTATAGCCAGATCTAAAATGGAAACGTATCAATTGGAAACCTTAGGTGTATTTTGATGTTTGGCAACAAGTTGGAATCAGCCAATTAATTTAAACCAAGCACTCAGCGATTGAAAGCCAATTGAATAAAAGACAACCTCAGACCAGTGCTTCTATCAGAAGATTGATATGTTATCCAAGGTATATAGGGATAAGATTTTTTTGAAAATCAGTGAGAACGAACTGCCATCTGAGAAATAAGCATCCAGCTCTCAAGAAATCATTACACTCTCGAAGAAAACACCATATTTTCCATAAAAAGTACCAAGGCACTTCTAGCTCAGAGCCTTCACAGAGAAAACATTCCTGACAACAGGATCAGTGGAAGAAAGGCATTTATGACTGGAGAGACAGTGGAGAAGGCACATTCCATGTAGACTTTTAAGAGACCAAGTTTTAATTTATACTTTTTCTTACTACTTGGGTTATAGAAGTGGGACTTGTGTTTTTGGAATAGCATACCAGTAGAATTTTGTTCAGTTCGGGAATAGTTAGAACTTGGTGTACTGGGAGTGCATGGGAGGGGGGTCACGATCATTCGGTTTGTTAATAATTCTGTTAATTTGTTAACTGTTTGGGTTAAATAAATAAATTGTTACTCCTAAAGTGAATATCAGGGATTTTCTTTCATTTAACCTTTTCTTCTCCGTAACCACAGTGGAAGATTACAAGCTTGTAACCCTTCACCCACAAGTCCAAATATATTTTACCTGGAATAGTGCACAGACTGGCTCCATTTCCCAAGCAAGGTCATACTTCATGGCACAAATTAGATGCAAAAATATATCCAGCTAAGACAAGTTCCACATTGCCAGCATGTTTCCTACATTAATCCGCTTACTATCATACACATCTGGGCTCATATGTAAAGGAATTTGAGGGAGACAACCTAAAAAGCTCCCAGTACTTATAGAAATCTACTCCAGGAACATTCAACAGCTCCAGAAGGGGACATGTAAGAAAGGAATTTTCAAGTATTGAATTTAAAGCTATGAACATGTACCTTATGGGACTAAAGTAAATATGTGCTTGATGACTAACTCTGACAAGACCTACCAAAGGGCTTCCTTCTGTGCTGTGAAGTTCTAACACTATATATGTACCTTCTCTTTCCTTCGATAGTCCTGGTCATCACGAGAAGGCATAATCTGTCTACTGTTCTCTGCACTTTACTAGGTGTACCTCCAAAGTTTTACAGTTTGAAAAACAATGGCCTGCCATACATTAGTATCCCTTGCACAAAATTAATTTAAGGAGCAAATTACTGCAGACGGGAATGGCAGAACAATGGGGTGTCTAACTGCCAGACTGGGGAGAACAGACAGTCCCACCGCAGTGAGATTTTTCCCAGTCTGGCAGTTAGACACATTGTCCTGTCATTCTCACATTCCGATCACTTAATCTGAACAATCATCATCTTTTCCCCCATCACTCCAACCCGCAACCACCCCAAAAAATTATTGCATAAGTGCTGCCCCTCCACTTCAGTTCTGATGAAGTCATCTAGACTCGAAAAGTTAACTTGCTTTCTCTCCATGGATTCTGCCGGACCCGTTGATCTTCAGCATATTTTGTTTTCAGTAGAATATATTTAATTCTTTTTATTCACACAGTTGAGGAAGGGAATGGTGCTAGACAAGGTCAGAGCGGTTGGAAAAGGCAGTGGGCTGGGGATCTCTTTTGTAAAATAATTATAGGAACACATGAACTGATAAGCCATTTACCACTTCAGCCTGGTCCGCCATTCAATGAAATTATTTCTGACCTGATCAATCCACATTCCCACCCAGCTACGTTAACTTTAGATTCTTGGTAAGCAAGATAATTTACCTCTGCTTTCAATATATTCCAAGACTACACTTCTACCACCTTTTCAGGAACAGAGTTGCAAAGACTCGTGACCATCAGGAAAAAAAATCCTCGGTTGTCTTAAATGTCTTGACCTTTATTTGAAGGGGTGACCCCAGAGCTAAATTCTTTCACAAGAATGTGATATAAAGTGCATTTACGCATGTTATATATATTTAAATAATTTTGGATTTTAAACCCATTTATTACAGGTTTTCTGCGTCTGATGAGGTTTAACTTGCAGGTTTTCTGTAGCCAGTGTTTTTTGTCTTTTTGGGAATTTGTTCACTTGAGACAGTTTGAGTGAATAATCTAAACAGTACGGTGTGTTAGACTTTGAGCTAAAAGATTCTAGGATTTTTGTGGGGTTTGGGGGAACATGCATAGCTTGAAAAAACCTTTAATGTTTCAGCTGAAGGTGGTTTTGAAAAAGTCTTGATTCTAGCAGTGGATGTAAAACAGATACCTCTGAGAAAGGGAGATGGTGTAAGACTGGTACAGAGGAGGTTACCTCAATATGAAGCATTTAGTTGAAAACATTTGGTTAAAACCGTGAAGGGGTTATTTGAAGCACAGAAATTTTAAGCTCAGTTGCATGAAGTCTCCAGGAAGAGACTATCATATTCTCAAGATGGGAAATTTAAGCCACAGTTAAATTAAGCCTTATAGATGTGAAAAAAAGGAATTCTCTCTGATGACAGTACTGCAAATATGAGGGTTCAGGGAATTAGTGAGATTGTCTAATACAATATGCTTTCAAACGTTGATCGTTTAGTTTACTTTGTTTTATCTTCATTTCTTTTGCATAACGTGATGAGACTAAGAATCATATGTATTTTAACATCTTTTACTGGAAGTTTGGGTTCTTGGAATTCTAAGTTTGAGAGTGTTTAGAGTTAATGTATAATTTTTAGAAAAACAATACCGTAATTCCAAGTGAGAGGAAGTTACCTGGTGTACTTAGGAACTGCACGAAGGACTTAAGAGAGAATGTTCCAGACTGTGATTTTCAGTTGCAGCATGCGCTGGGGAGTCATTTGAGAGAGAAGGATGTTTCAACCTTGATAGAGTTCCATGTGCTAAGCAGTATTGTTAAAAAAGGGAGGTTAAAGTAATAAAGTTATTTGAGAATAATTTATTAATCCCAGACTGGAGTGTTGGGATACAGTCAGTGGAATGGAAAAGAAATCAAGTCTTCGAAGTTTATAAAATGAGGAACAGAAGCTGTATCAGGGATGGTATAACACTGGCAAGAAGCTAAGTCATGAGCATAATACTAATTGAGAGAGAAATATCTACAGTTCTAGCACGAGTTGAAGTTTTAATTACTTCAAAATTTTTGAAAAACCTCAGACTTGAGCTAATTGTGGTCTTGCTAAAGGTGGTTAGCAAGCATTTGATGTTCTTAGAATTGTAATTTGTTGCATCATAGTAAACCACTTTCAATGAAAAGCGGTCATTTTTATGCAAAATGCTTGGTTTATTTTCACTGTGCATTTAAAAATATTTGAATGTGTGCTTATTCACCCTAATTTCTGCTATTAATAAACTTTGTTTTATTATTAAAACAAAGACTGCAACAATACGTGCTTATATTTTAGTAACATATCACTTTGGTAACAAAAAAATTACGATCTATCCTGAGATTTCTGTTGGGGATCTGACTTGTCCAGAATAAACGTTAACTGGAAGATTACCCCATAACAATTGGGGTCACTATATCATAGCAGTAAAACTTCTGAATCTACAGTAGTACACATCTGTGCTTTAGCATTTCTTCTCTGAATTACTTTCAAAGCATTTAAATCCATCCTTAGGCAAGATAGATATGTAAATATTCCAGAAATGGTCCTACCATTACTCTGTGTAATTGTAGCATGAAGTCTCTTTTTTTATTCCGTTCTCCTTGCAATAAAAAATAACATTCTTTGAACTTCCCGACAATCGGGTGTATCTGCATTCTAACCTTTAAGATTCATACACTGGGATAATCAGATCCCTCCACGTTTGGGCGGCACGGTGGCTCAGTGGTTAGCACTGCAGCCTCTCAGCGCCAGGGACCCGGGTTCAATTCCCGCCTGAGGCGACCGTCTGTGTGGAGTTTGCACATTCTCCCAGTGTCTGCGTGGGTTTCCTCCGGGTGCTCCGGTATCCTCCCACAGACCAAAGATGTGCAGGTTAGGTGGACTGGCCATGCTAAATTGCCCATAGTGTTCAGCGGTGTATGGGTTATGGGGGCTGGGGATGGGTCTGGGTGGGATGTTTCAAGGGGCAGTGTGGACTTGTTGGGCCGAAGGGCCTGTTTCCACACTGTAGGGAATCTAATCTAATCTCAGAGCTCTGCAATCTCTCAACACTTAGATAATATGCTTCTATTTTATAATTTTATCATTTACGCAACTCCACATTTTCATACATTTTTACTCTCATTGTCACATCAATGTGCCATCACTTAATCTATCTAGATTCATTTATAAGCCTTTATGTCCAAGTTACAATATATTTTTCTACAAATTTCTGTGTCATCAGCCCAGCACTAATCCCTTTGGTTTATCACCTGATCAGATGGAGCGGGGTGGTGTGGGGGCAAGTGTAGTCCATCCCCTATTCCCAATTCCTCCACCTCCGCCGCATCTGCTCCCACGATGAGGCATTCCATTCCCGCACATCCCAGATGTCCAAGTTCTTCAAGGACCGCAACTTTCCCCCCACAGTGGTCGAGAACGTCCTTGACCGTGTCTCCCGCATTTCCCGCAACACATCCCTCACACCCCGCCCTCGCCACAACCGCCCAAAGAGGATCCCCCTCATTCTCACACACCACCCCACCAATCTCCAGATACAACGCATCATCCTCCGACACTTCCGCCATCTACAATCCGACCCCACCACACAAGACATTTTTCCATCCCCACCCTTGTCTGCCTTCTGGAGAGACCACTCTCTGTGACTCCCTTGTTCGCTCCACACCCCTCCAACCGCACCATACCCGGCACCTTCCCCTGCAACCGCAGGAAGTGCTACACTTTGCCGCAGACCTCCTCCTTCACCCCCATCCCAGGCCCCAGGATGACTTTCCATATTAAGCAGAGGTTCACCTGCACATCTGCCAATGTGGTATACTGCATCCATTGTACCCAGTGTGGCTTCCTCTACATTGGGGAAACCAAGCGGAGGCTTGGGGACCGCTTTGCAGAACACCTCCGCTTGGTTCGCAATAAACAACTGCACCTCCCAGTCGCAAACCATTTTAACTCCCCCTCCCATTCTTTAGATGACACGTCCATCATGGGCCTCCTGCAGTGCCACAATGATGCCACCCGAAGGTTGCAGGAACAGCAACTCATATTCCGCTTGGGAACCCTGCAGCCCGATGGTATCAATGTGGACTTCACCAGCTTCAAAATCCCCCCTTCCCCCACCGCATCCCAAAACCAGCCCAGTTCGTTCCCTACCCCCACTGCATCACACAACCAGCCCAGCCTGTCTCTGCCTCCCTAACCTGTTCTTCCTCTCACTCATCCCTTCCTCCCACCTCAAGCTGCACCTCCATTTCCTACCTAACCTCATCCCACCTCCTTGACCTGTCCGTCTTCCCTGGACTGACCTATCCCCTCCCTACCTCCCCACCTATACTCTCCTCTCCATCTTCGGTCTGCCTCCCCTTCTCTCCCTATTTATTCCAGAACACACTCCCCATCCCCCACTCTGATGAAGGGTCTAGGCCCGAAATGTCAGTTTTTGTGCTCCTGAGATGCTGCTCGGCCTGCTGTGTTCATCCAGCTTCACAGTATTATCTGAAGCTAACTGGCCTCTAGTTTTCAGTTTTCTTTCTTCCATTTTGGAGAAAGGACTTACATTCACTATTTTTAAACCCAGTAGAATCTTCAGTAAATCTAGAGGGATATGACTGCCTCCAGGTACAAAACATACAGGTAACATTTCTCTTCCCTGCTTTTTGTCTCCAACTCAATAACTCTGAACTAAAGCTTCAGAAGTGGCAAACACAATTATTTCATTGGATTACACCTACAGCATCCAGCCGTTCCCATACACTGCAGCTTTCACACATTTTCTGTCCTGAAAATCTCAATGTCTTTTAATTAACTCAATTATTTAATTAAATTCTTTATTTTCTTTTTTATTGGAAATTTTTTTACCCTTACTACTGCTTCCTGTTCTATTTTAAACCTTGGGAATAGAATATACTTTACTGTTAACCAGATTCTCAGCAAATTTCCAGTTCTCCCCTGTAGGGCATCTGAGAGTTAGAAAAAGCAAAGCAATACCTCCTCCTCCTAACTTCCTCACTTACCCAATGCCTAACATTGTTCAAAGTCACAGTCAGTGCAAGCTTGCACTGAAACAAATGATCTAGCTTAGCTTCAGGTACAGGAAAGGAGACAGTTTCAGCTAGTTTCCTAAATTAACTTCAACTGCCTATCAGCGGAGAGCTTGATCATCCCTCGATGAAAGTTCAACAGTAACCTTAAAACAACTAAATTAGATTTTTGGAAGCAAGTCAGATTCTCCATCACCTAACTCCCAGAACACATTTCAAAGTTTCACCCACACATTATACTTAAAAGACTATTCAATTAAAACACGTAATTTAGAATTTCATACTTTGGTTGTAGGGTTGACCAGCAGCTGACATGCAATAAGTACTGTTTGGCTTTCAAAGTTTGCATCATTCTTTCAGGCATGCTGCTTTGTGTGTTAATTGTACATTAAACGAATGTCATTTGCATTTAGGTGGCAGTCATTACTGGGTTTATTTGTGCTCCTCTATATTTAGGAACAGATCTAAACTGAGGAGGTGCACAGCTTTTCACTAATAAATCAATGATGTAAACAGAGCTCTCATCCAGAGTTGGAGACATTTATCAGTTTTGCATCCAGCTCCCATAAGCTATTGGGTGCATGTGAATCCCCATTTGATTATAAAAAGTGTAGGAGCACAGCTAAGAGGGAAATC
Source organism: Stegostoma tigrinum (assembly GCF_030684315.1). Taxonomy (NCBI): domain Eukaryota; kingdom Metazoa; phylum Chordata; class Chondrichthyes; order Orectolobiformes; family Stegostomatidae; genus Stegostoma; species Stegostoma tigrinum. The sequence goes on along the minus strand of NC_081362.1, from coordinate 78,863,836 downwards.
AGAGAGCAAAAAGAGGGTATTGATGGACCTGGCAGATACAATGAAAGATACTCCCAAGAAGCTCAATACCTGTACTAAGAGTAAAAGGGCGGCTATGGAGAGAATAGGTCCCCTTAAAGGTCAGAGTTGTTGGAAAAGCTTAGCAGGTCTGACAGCATCTGTGAAGGAGAAATCAAAGTTAATGTTTCAGTCTGGTGACCCTTCATCAGTGTTGTGTTTTTATTTTTGTTCCTGATTCACAGCATCTGCAGTTCTTTCAGTTTTTATTTCCCTTAAAGCAGCATAGCCATCTATCTGTTGAGCCACAGGAGATGAGGGGAGATATTTCAATGAATATTTCTCTTCAGTGTTTACTGAGGAGAGAATATGGATGTTAAGGAAATAAGGCCAACAAGCACAGTACGGTGGCTCATGGTTAGCACTGCTGCCTCACAGTGCCAGGAACCCGAGTTCAATTCCAACCTCAGGTGACTGTCTGTGTCGAGTTTGCACATTCTCCCCATGTCTGCATGGGTTTCCGCTGCGTGCTCCGGTTTCCTCCCACAATCCAAAGATGTGCAGGCTAGGTGGAATGGCCGTGCTAAATTGCCCACAGTGTCAGGGATTATTAGGTGAGTCATAGGGGGATGGGCCTGGGTCAGGGTCAGATGCTCTGAGGTTCGGTGTGGCCTTCTTGGGCCAAAAGGCCTGTTTCCACACTGTAGGGATTCTATGAAGTGGGCATGCTTTGGACCGCATACACATCAGAGCAAAGGTGTTTGCAGCCTGAACGCACATTAAGGTGGATAAATCCCCTAGGTCTGATCAAGTCCATCCTCTGATGTAAGGGAGGCTGGGGAAGAAATTGCAGATGCCCTAGCAGAGATTTTTACTTCATCTTTAGACACCTCTGAAATCTAGAAGACTGGAAGGTGGCTAATGTTGTTCAATTTTTTTTAAAGAAAAATAACAAAGACAAGCCAGGGAGCCGAAAATCAATGGTAGGGCAGGTTATTGCAAAGGATACTGAGGGATAGGATCAACCAACATTTGGATAGTCAAAGTCTGATTAGGAATAGTCAGCATGGGTTTGTGTGTGGGAAGTCATGTCTGACAAATTTTGAGAGAGTTTTCCAGAGGTAACCAAAAGTATAGATGAGGGTCAAGCAGTGATGTTGCTTATGTAGACTTCAGTAAGGCCTTCAACGAAGTCCCACACAGCAGGCTAGTCATGAAAGTTAGGTCGCGTGGGATCCACGGAGAGATAGCTAATTTGGATTCATAACTGGCTTAAATGGTAGTAAGCAGAGGGTGACAGGTGAAGGCTATTTCTTGGACTGGAGGCCTGTGATTAACGGTGTGCCACAGCGGTCGACACTGGAACCCTGGTTATTTGTCAATTACATAAATGATCTGGATGTGATTGTACAAGGCATGATTAGTAAGTTTGCAAATGATACAAAAAAATTAGGAGGTATTATTGATAGCAAGGATAGTCATTAAACACCACAGAGGGATCTTCATCAGACGGGGAGGTGGGCTGAGGACTGGCACATGCAATTCAATACAGATAAGTGTGCGATGTCACACTTTGGAAAGTCAAACCAAGGTAGGACTTATACAATAAATGGTAAAGTCGCGAAGAGTGTTGTGGAACAGAGGGAAACCAGCATCACAGGTAGACAGGGTGGTGAAGGGGGAATCTAGCATGCTGCCTTCAATGATTGAGACATTGAGTTTAGGAGTTGGGACGTTATGTTACAGTTGAACAAGGCATTGGTGAAACCACTTTTGGAGTATCATGTACAGTTTTGATCACCCTGTTATAGGAAAGTTATAGTTAAACTGGAAAGTATACAAAGGAGATTTATGAGGATGCTGCCAGGACTAGTAGGCTTGAGTTATAGGGAGAGGTTAGCCAGGCTAGGACTTTATTCCTTGGAAGGTAGGAGAATGAGGGGTGGCCTCATTGTGTCCTTCATTCTTCTTAGATCTTCTAAATCATCCAAACATGTCTTTGTTCTGAGCAGTACAAACCCATTTCCCTCTCTTCAAACCTTCACTTACTCCCTCTTAACATCTCCATTCCTCCTTTTACCACCATTAGCACTGGCTTTGATTTTTGCTCTGTGCACCTTCACTATCTGTTCCATTCAATTCTCCTTCCCCTTCGTCAACCGCATAAACCCACCATTTTCTACTACCTTTTAGTTACGAACAAGAGTCATATCAGACTTGAAACTTTAACTCTGTTTCTCTTCACAAATGTTGACAGACCTGTTGAGTTTCTCCAGCACTCTTTTCTCAGCTTTCCAGCATCCGTGATATTTTGTTTTTAGTTGGAAGGTACAATGAGTCTCTTGAAATGAATGTTTGTGAAGTTGTAATACCATCTTTTCCCTCCTAGCTATCATGAATGTAATAGTGCTAGCAAATGAAAATTGTGCCTTAAATGGCAAGTTGTCCTATCGTTTCATACCATCACCCTCACTTCACCAGGCTTTAAGCAGATAGTTGACTGATGTTATCACTTCCTGATCTATTTCATACCTCCACAAGTGTTAATTTTACTTCACTTTTTTCTTTAAGACAACTTCATCTCCTTTCATCCTTCAACCTTGGTAATCATTTCCAACAAGTTATTTTTTTTTTCTTCCTGAAAGATACTCATATATTTAACCCTCTAGATTTCACAGAGTGGAAAACAATTTTCAGACCTTATTCATGAAAGGAACATTGCATGAGTAATTGTCGATAAAGTAATTGGCAATGTCTGGTCACCTTTGTACTGGTTTCCAGCTATTCTAAGTTAGACTTTCCTTTGATTCATAAATTTAGGTTAATGCTTTAAAAAGGGTCAGTAAATGTGCTGAACCTGCCTAAGCAGGACTACTAGTCATCTGCCACAGCTATTGGTATCTGTGGTGCTAAGTTTATCCTACAGTTAATCATCCAATTCTATAGATACTTGGAAATGCCACTGCATACCAATACAACAATATACTAAGTCTAATAGCATTGCATTTGGCAAGTGGTGGGTTGAGGTAAGTGCCCTCAGCACTGCTCTAAAGTATATTTATTTCAGACCCAAGGTCAAAATCGTTGTCATGCTTCCAAGATGTCAAAGTTCAAAGAAAAATTAGCAAGGCAGATTTTCAATTAAAGTGTAATTGATATGCAGATCTACGTGCAAAATTAGTTATAACAAGAACTAAGAAATAAAGGACTGACTTTATAACTGAAAACGTCTATTTGATTCTTGATGTGCATTTGCTAATGATAAAGTTCATTATTTCAATTCAGTACTCTTGCAAAGTCAACACGTTAGACAGCAACTGAAAAATAAATTCAAAACAGGACAGTGAATTAAAATCTCATACACACAAAAACAATTCTTCAAAACAATAGTGAGTCAAAAATTGCGATTAATTTCACTGGTTTGAGAGAGATTCTAGCATCAAGTTTTGCGTCTCTGCCACCAGCCTGAGCTTCACAATTATAGTATTGTGTGGCCTGAGCAGCTCATCTACACCCAGAACTTTCTCTAACTTAATACAAGATCAAATTCAGCTTGTTCAATATCTGCCAAAATTTCCTTCTGGTATTCTAGTTACCCTGACTGTTGCTCACAAATACAGCAGTCAAAGGCACTCAGTCTTGGTGTTCAACTCAACCACTAACTGAGCTTTAAATCCCACGTCTCATTTTTGTTACCATGGCCAACTATTTTTCTGCTACATCTCTTGCCTCCGCTCCTACCTCAACCCATCACAATTTTCATCCCTGCCTTCGCTATTTCCAAATATGTTTCCTCCATCTGATTAGGGGCACTCAAGTTTCACGGATGAGCAATGACATCAATGAATATTGGATTAGGCCAGAGGGGAATGATGGGCTTATTCCTGTCTGCCCATTCCAGAATGCACAAACTGCAATTTGACTAACCTTCTCCAACCTTTGATCCCATCCCATATCAAGTCAGTTTCTTCCTCTTCATGTCACATCTTTCTTTTCGGAGGGTAACTTGCTCTCATAATTATCCAATATGTTTCCGTATGCGTATGAATTTTATACAGTATTAATTACTTTTTGAAGAGTATCACCACTTAGGCTTATTCATTTTTATTTACCTGGTTAATCTCCTCCTTTCTTCTTGAACTGAGTTATTCTACCGAAAATCAACCAGTCTTTTGGCACCATTTCTACAAAGAATATTTGAAAGTTTGGGATTAGAATCTGTGCTATTCCCAATGACATCTCTCCTGAACTCATGCTTGCTGGCTTGGTGCCCTTTCCATTTTGAGTTCACCTATTTTTGTAATAGCACCTTGTTATTATCAGTTAATATCTAATACTCTACCTTCTTGTGCCTTTTCATTCCCTTTCATGTCACTTGACACAATTCAGTGATCATCGAGGTACTCCAATTTCTTCTAATAATACTAACCTTGATTACTGGGGTTGAGATTCTTCACAGTTTTAGCACAGTGTAAGTTTTACTCCAGTTTGCTTAAATCAAGCCAATTGTTCACCATGACAAAACTTTCAAATAACTGAAATAAGAAGAAATTCCACTTTTATTAGAAGCTCTAAGTTGTCAACTAAGTAACTAAAGGGCTTTGAGGAACACATGGTTGAACAGGCAATTAAGGACCTATCTAACTGGATCAGAGAGAAGAGATTAAAGGACATGATGTACAAGTGGACTGATGAGGATGGTTTTTAAGAAACAAGGCGGTGGACATAATGCGTGTTCATGATAAAAGTTTTACTGCTGCCTCACTAACTTCCTTTCAACAAAAATAAATTACTCCAATTGATTTAATGTACAATCCATTGTATAAAACTGGTGTTAGGGTGCTACTCCATTTAAGATTCTCCATTTTCAACTTATTGGTTATATGTCTACCATGTCTTACAGACGAATCAGTCCATGTGTCTCTTCACGCTTTAAAACAAAAGTAGTGATTTAAGAAAAAATTCAATTTGGTATTACAGGCATGTAAAACATGCATTTGATTCACAGATAATTTTAGTGTCGCAGCCTGTGCATCTTGATCTGTCATGGTAGGAATCTGGCAGCCTGTCAGTGCATAGGTATTGTGATATTTTAGTCACTACAAAATGCATTACAGCACAGGACATTTCACTTCAGGACATTTGAAGTTTGTCAGCCAGAATGCTGACAATCAACAAATGCTGGCATGAGTGAGGATCAAATTCCCACCAGTTGTTAGACCTTGCATTTGACATTTGTCAAACTTGCTATGTCCTACTATGCCACAATCTGTTCCCATAATATTTGCATAAGAGTGCCAGAGTAGAAATGTTATACTATCTAATAAGATGCATTTGATTTAATAGAAATTAGATTAGGCAGAAGCCACATTAACAAAGACAATGGGATTTTAGTAGGTGATTTCATGATCTAGTCCTAAACTAAAATTAGATGTTGATATTGACTGAGTTAAGTAAAAAACCAGATAAATGCAACTTTTTACGCTTGGTGGGCTTTCTCCTTGAATCAATGCAACACTGATGAAACCCTTCCTCAGAACATTAGTTCCTAGATTGTTAAATCTTAACAATGAATATTAGAACAATAATTGTGGCTCAGTGAATATGTCTGCAAGGACAGTAATATACTGGCTGTGTCTAAAGGTGATATACTGTCATTTGATAGTTATTCAACAAATTTATATTGCATCACATTCATGTGTTGTCAACTACCGATGATTGTATGTGCAAGGTCTAAACAGACCTCTAGGATTGAATGATTGATGTGACAGCCTGTACGATTAGAAAAGTGTGTTTTCAATGTTAATCTATTATTATCAGACACTAATGTAATAAATTCATATTCATATTCTCCCAGCATTCATGACAGGCAAAGGGCTAACTAGGAGAATGAACGATTTCAGTAGATACTTGCACACACAGTTGGTGCAAGTTATGGGTCAGTGGTAAGGTCTCTTGCCCCCGAGTCAGAAAGATGTGGATATCTAGACTTCAGTGAAGAAAATATTCCTAAACCAACATCTAAAGGCTGATTACCAGATGTCAGAGAATGATATGAACTGCAGATGCTGGAGAATCCGAGATAACAAGGTGTAGATCTGGATGAACACAGCAGGCCAAGCAGCATTTCTGCTCCTAAGATGTTGCTTGGCCTGCTGTGTTCATCCAGCTCTACACGTTGTTTACCCTGATGTCATTATGTTTCTGTTTTGAGGACCTTACTGCACATAAATCAATTGTTGTGTTCCCTATGTTACAAAAGTGCCTATGCTACAAGCGTGCTGCAAATGGTTTTGGGTATCCTGAAGTCAAGAGAGGTGCTATGTGGTGGCCAGTTGCAGATTTACATTGGCAGAAGGTGAGAGAAACGTGCCTGTCTGTGTTTTGGCCTCAGTCTGGAATGATAATTAAAGCAAATAAAAAAGAAGTATGATGACAAATAAGAATACAAGTACAGTGTACTCCAAGTTGATAATTTATTGTACATTTCAGCATGGAACATACGTGCAGTAGCACTAACTTGCAGATATGACACCCAAACACGTCTGTTCCTCCTAGCCCTCTCATTTAAGAGGAAAAGTTTCTTTCCCAGCATTGCTTCTGATAGTACTACATAGGCTTGGGTCAATTCACAAAGGTAACTAACACCAGGAAATACTATCTACACAGTCTGTGCTCTGTTCTCCAACAATATCATTGACAAAATCTGCGGTCTGGAGCATCACCGGTCCCCGCCGAGGAATTGGCACAAGCAAACAAGTTTTTGTCCCCTTTGTGGAGTTGGAGAGAACAGGAATCCTCCTCCTGGTTCTACAAAGGACATGTGGGTCACAGCTGGCCTCAGATCATTCGATCTCAAGATTCTCTCTCTTGCTAAATGTCAGCCCCCAGTCCTTCCTGAGGTACATTTGTGTTGGGGTCACAGCCAGCACTAATTGCTGCAGACAGACACTGCAAGCTGCTTCTCATGTTGGATTAGCAGCACCTTGGTACTATGCTGTGCTGCATACGGGCAAGCTGATACAGATAAAGGAATTACCCCGAGGAAGGTTTCTCATGGCCCGACAAATCAAACTACCAGCGTTGTCTTTAAGGACCAATGGTTAGTCTGCTCAATTCAAATTACTAGTTAGAGTCCTGTTCACAGCACTCATTTCTCCTGTTGGTAATTCAAAAGTGCAAGTTTTCTTTTCTTCCTTCAAGTGAAGTGAACGTCTCTGGTAAAAATCACCAATTTTGTCAATTTCGTCCCCAGATGTCCTTGCAAAAATGGTAGTAACAATTATTTCGGACTCTCATGTTTGTGTCTGTTGTGGTGGATGCATGAATCACTCAACTAAAATGGCTACATTGACAGAGAGGGTGCAGTCATCCCATGCATCTACTTCCAATCATCGAATTGCCTCTTGCAACTTCGAAGAGGGCAGCAGTTTGCAAAATGAGTGCAGAAAGGTTCAGCTCCAACCCAATAGTTCTGTTTGTGCTCCTGAGATGCTGCTTGGCCTGTGTTCATCCAGCCTCACATTTTATTATCTTGGAATTCTCCAGCATCTGCAGTTCCCATTACCTCTGGTGAAATAAATGTGTCATTTTTGGAAACAAAATTATTTTGAGTCCCAAAGATTGCTTAATTGCATTGAAACTACTACTGATGATATTTAAATAAAGCTAGATAGCTGAGTTCATTGATAAAACACATTCCTCAGGGATTGGTATGTAAATATTTCAACTAGCAAATGGCTAGTCACAGACAAGTTTCCACACAATTGTGGGAGGAGGATGGAAGTAGGAAGGTACTGTAAATGTGCATTGGGAAACAAACAGACTCTGATGTTTCTTCTGGAATTCCTAGCAGCTAGAGAGCACAGAAGGTATAGTTGCGCAGTGGGCAGTGTCCCACCAAGCCAGAAGCTGTGGGTTCAGGTTCCTCATGAGGACGTGATATTGAGGAAGGTGTGTTCACAAATTAGCCAAAAGAAATTGAGTACAAACCTGCAAATTTTTCCAAAAAAGAAATTGTTGGTGATAACAGGCGAGGTTTTGGATGAAAGTGTGGATGGTCTGGCTAGTGAATGTGCAGATGACAAAAATTGATCATCTGGAAGATTGTCAAAGGAGTCTAATCTGGACAAGTATGAGGTGATGCATTATGAGAGATCAAATAAAATTATCAGTATATGACAGGATCCTTAGGAGCATCAATATACAGAGAGACTTCGGGGTCCAAGTCCACAGCTTCCTTAAATTGGCAATATAAATGGATAAGATGGTAAGGAACACGTACAGCATGCGTACCTTCATCAGTTGGGGCATTGAACATAAAAGTTGGCGAGTCATGTTGTAGCTGTATAAAACTGTAGACAGGCCACATGTGGAGTATTACGTCAGTTCCGGTCACCACGTTACAGAAATGTGGAGGCTTCAAAAAGGGTGCAGAAGATTGGAATGTATTTGATATAAGGAGTGGTTGGACAAACTTGGATTGTTTTCACTAGAGTTGAAAACTGATGGGCGAATCGATAGAAGTATATCAAATTATGAGGGGCACGGAGTCTTTGACCCCCAGGGTAGAAATGTGAAATACTAACGGGCACAGATTTAAGGAGAGAGGAGGAAAGTTTACAGAGGATGTGCAAAGAAAGTTTTTTTTTAAAAACACAGAGTGGTAGTTAGCTGCAACGCACTGCCAGAAGTAGTAGTAGAAACAGGTACATTGGCAAAGTTTAAGATGCATTAAAACACATAAATGAACTGGCAGAGAATAGGGGAATATGGACCGTGTGCAGGCAGGTGGGATTAGTTTAGAATGGCATCATGGTCAGCACAGACATGGTGGGCCGAATGACGTGTTCCTGTACTGTTCTAAGTTCTACCTGAACCATGTGAAAAAAAACATTCAAGCCTCTACTATTGATCTTAAATAGTCCAGATTACAACATTCATGTAAAAGTGAAAGTTATCACTACATTAAGATTCCAGGTGAATTGTAAGACACCACCTGAGACAGTACACCATCGGCTGTCAGCCTGCCCTCTGAATTATCTGTGCAACCTTTTCCTCTTATCCACCTTGAGCAAGAACTAATGAGTGGGATTAAGGACTGCTCAAATCTGTTGACAACCTAATTTTTTTTAGTGATTATATGAAATCTGAAATACAAGTTCTAGTCTTTAGAAAAGGTTTAAGGCTACTTATTTACTTCTTTCTTGGCTACTAATATTAAAATGTTCCATTCATTTCCATCAGTGAAGAGCATCCTGAAACTGGATTTTGTAGTAGTAATGGTGAAATTCTCTAAATTTGTTTCATTGTTCCTCTGAAACCGAAAGCAACTTTTCAGAGTCCACATACCTACAGTTAAAAAGTAGGGATCTAGAATTCGCCATCACTGATCCTATGCTTCCCTGCAGGGAGGTGCAGCTGAAGTTCCTACATGCTGCAAACAGAAATCACAGACTTGTTGAAAACTTTGTTTCAGAGATAGTAGGAACTGCAAATGCTGGAGAATCTGAGATAACAAGGTGTAGAGCTGGATGAACACAGCAGGCCAAGCAACGTCAGAGGAGCTGCTCGGCCTGCTGTGTTCATCCAGCTCTACACCTTGTTATCTCACTGTTGAAAACTTGCCCTGTTATACCATTAGTTTCATGGTGAAAATCTTTGAAAACTTGCATCTTGTTCTAGGAGGTATAAGTGAGGTGTTAACAGCACACTGAGTTCATAATTAGAAAGAAAAAGCTTCACTGACCCTAAAAACTAATTTTACACACAGTAGCTGTCAGTCTGTAACTCAATCTTGGAGGCCTGGAAAATTTCTTCAAAGATGACAGTTGCCTTAAACACAAGCGTAAAAGTAGAATGGGTGGTTGCCATATTAAAATGTCATCGCCAACTGGTGCAAAGAGTGGGCATGTCTTAATCCCTGCATATCTTGGCTGCAAGGTCCATATTGTCTGTTGGAGCCCTTGTGCCCAGTATGAAGTTGTCAGTAAATAATACATTTACAGAATCAAAATTTTAAACTGACAACTAATGCACATACAATATGCCATGGCTGAAAAGTAAGGTTTACACTCTGAGCAGATACAGATGATTTTATATGCTGAGTCAATCTATGCACCATGATTTATATTAATTGTAGAGTGTCAACTCTATCCATGTAATTTAATTTTTTAAAAATAATAGCACTTTTTTAGAACTTACTTGCATTAAAATTTTCAATTAAAATCAATAACTTCAGCGTATTTCACTTCCAGGTTTGTTGACTGTGAAAACACTTCAGTGGAACTGGTTACTTGGTATATTTGATGACATCACTATTACTGGATCCTGGAGGAACCTTCCATCTTGCACTTGGGAAAAGGGAAATCCACATCACACGGAGGTTGCTAGCTTCCATGGACAGCTTTCTTTGGAGGTCAGGGGTGAATGCAGCTGCATTGTTTCTGGTTTCGAAATCCAGGCTATTGAGTTTAATCCAGAATTTGTCTTGACATCTGTCTTCAACAAAAGGGGAGAAATCCTAAATTGCACCTGGTTAGGCAAACACAAGAAGCAGATAGAAAAGAAACAGGGCAAAAGGTTGGAAAGTGAAAGGGCTGCTTAAAATCATGAAGAATTATAACATAATTCTGAATGTTAAGTTCGAGATTGGTAAATTGTGAAATCCTCTAGTTCACCTTGATTACAGGAAAAACATGCTGCTCCAAGAACAAGTGGAGAGACAACAGTTATGGTTTCCATTCAGTAATCCGACAGCAGGTATCATATTTCTGATAGCTTTATGAGTATTCATTCCATTATAAGCTCTCCACTTCACTTCAAACTGTGTGGCAAGTGATTCAAAAATCTTCTGCCTGAATATTTATTGCTGAAGTAGAATTTAATTGTCACTTCAACAGTGCCTACCAAGCAAAAATGCTTGCGAAACGCTGTTAGTGCATTAGCTGAGACGGTTGCTCAAAAACGTGAACATTTAGTTGTGTCAGTGTTTATCTTAAATGACACTATGAATGTTAAATGGGAGAAAATGCAGAGCGATGAAGAAGATGCACAGAAATGGGATAAGCGTTATTAATGCCTCAACACCGTAGGTCATCTGCACTGACATGTAGCAATGTATCAGAATCGGAGAAGTGCATGAAAAGACATATGTTTATTGACTTGGTGAGGCTTACTAAAATTTCTGTGGGTCGTTCTTCAAGCCCTCTACTAAGCAGAAACAGGTAGTTCAACACTTAAATTGGAAACATGACATTTGCCACCCATCTCATCAAGTTACAGATGAAAACAGGCAAAAGCCTCATTAGTCCACACAGATGATTTCATCAGTAGGATGTTGATGTTAATCTAAGTTACCAATGAGTGGAGTTTGCAAGAAACTTGGTCCTTGCACTAGCATCAAGTATTCTGCTTTCGGTGGTCCTTAAAGGCATTGTTTCAGGACATTTCAACATAAGTTGGAAATCAAACTTGCGTAAAGAATTTTTTGCGCAATCATGAGGAGTTGTCTTGGGAATCATTCCTCTCTCCTTCTTTAAACAGCCACATCAGCTGAATCAAGTTTAGCACTGGATCTGATCTGTATTGAAGTGGTGATCTGCAGGTACCAATTGGCATTGGCGAGCAGTTTTCAGGACCCAACTGTCACAAATTGGACACCAGCTTAAAGTAAGCAGAATTCTAACAGTACACTTTGAGATAGAAATTAGACGTTATTGTGGTTGTCTGCAAGCATAAAACAGCCATAAAGTCTAATTTCAGGGATCAATGTCACATCCAACAGACATCATTTTTTCAGGTACTCCTAATAGCCATATTGCATATCAGGGTGATTGATAGGAAAATGAGAGGCCTGACATCTCTTAATTCCCTCTTAATCCTGGATGAAATAAGTTTCAAGTCTGTTCGGCTGCAGTTTCTTCAGTGTGGCCTACACATTCAAAGCCACCAAGAAGTACTTAGTTTCATTTTAAGATCAAAACTATTGTTGTGGAGAAAGTGGTTGCTAGAGATCTTCCTCTTTATCCAATATTCCAGCAGTGGACGTGCAGAAAATACCTTTAATTAAATACATTGTAACAGTAATACTGTGAAGACTCTTTTCAGTTCTAAACCTGAACTATTGACTCCATCTGCCTACTGATGACAGTCCAAAAGTTAGCTTGTCCATTTGTAAACTTGGTGAGACTATTGATCCCAAGATAAATTTCTGACCTCGTACTCTTGTCATCATTAAAACTGCCTACTTCCACTTCTGTAACAAGCTTGACTTCACCAGTCTCAGTTTATCATGTCATTTCTAGACTTGATTATTCTCATGCACTGTGGACTAGCCTCCCATTTTCTACTTGCTGTAAAACATGAGGCCATCCAAAATTCTGCTGCTCATGTCTTAACTTTCAGCAAGTACCATTCCCCGTCACCGTTTGCTCACAAGACAGTAACACAAATTCTCATTGTTTTTTTAAACTCCCCCAATGCCTTGCTCTTTCCCTTTCTTTATTCTCCCCAACCATGGAATCCTCTAAGATCTCTCTCCACCCCTCAAAGTTTGGCCTCTTGTACATTTCTGATTACAATTGCTCCACCATCAATGAGCAGCTCTGCAGTAGCTTAGATCTTGAGCTCCAAAATTCCGTTTTATATTTCCAACACTATGATGCTTTCCTCCTTTAAGATGCAATTTAAAAGTGAACTTTTTGATTAAGTTCTTGGTCATTTCTTTTGCAGCCCCGTATATAGCTCAGTGACATAGTTTTTGTTTCATAGTGCTCCCATGAAACACCAGATATTTTGTTACATTATTAAAAGTTCCTTTTAAAAAAAATAAGCTACTGATTCTTTGCCATCTTGATTTCTCTCATCTTCCAGGTGCCAGTGAGGGAAGTGGCTGGAGGTTCATTTTCTTGGGGCTGTGGCAAACATAGGCAGTTCACTCATTAATATGAAATGCACATGCCTCTTAGTTGGAATGTGTACTTTGTACATGGAACTCCATTCAGATCCAAAGAGCAGTCTAAATGAAACGGAACTTCAATATCTGGTCCACTTTTAATATTGATAATTGAGGGGCAAAAGTTTATTTACTAGCTATAAGATCATGTCATAACATGAAACACAAGCACCCCAGGACTTTTCCTATGAAATTCAGCTATAATTTATAACGCCAGCAGAACAAACAGAATAGGAGTACACTTCGGTAATCAGCAAAGTGAAAAACAAGACAACACTATCAACCTGGAAGCTTCTTCCATATCACCCCTCTGAGCACAGCTGTGCTATTGTAGTAACTGCAGTAATTATCTATTTATGACCAATTCATTTGTTTACTTAGCTCAGGTTTATAAAAGCTTTAGTTTAATGCTACCAAGAATAAATATCCCATTAAAAAGACATTATGTCTGGCAGCTGTTTCAGTCCTGTACATCCAATAGTACCATTTCAGAGGGTCACAATTTTTTTTAAAATACTAATTCTAAACAGAGCAAACATTTCTGTCTGAATACTTGAAGAATTACCAGGAACAGTAGGATCCAATAATAATTTGCTCAGTGGTACGCAAGTCCATTTGCTACACATGTCCATATGTCAAAAAATTAAAAGGATTTTAGTTATTCCTATGTTGCAATATTTTGTTGCACTGATATTTTGGAAATTACAGATGGAAATGACCAAATTATTGAGAGATAATCAGGGCCAGTGTGTAGCTTATTACCGACAAGTTGGGCAAATTTGATAAAATGACTGATTGCTTAGGTAAAGGAAAGGATTTATTAAGATGATATAGATTACAAAAGCAAAATGAAACATTTATTTTACACAGTGCAACAGCTAGTTTACAGATAGAATAGTGTGTGTGAAGGTCATTAAATCCATTTCAACTGTAAACACTAAATTCATCAGAAAAATACAAGCAATAGAATATCATTTTGGGGAGCAATTTTTGATACTGAGATTATTTCCATTAAGGCAGAAGATTACAAAGTGATGCAGTGATGGTTTGTTTGGAATTATGAAGAATTGTTGTAGGGTATAAAACAGAAGACAAAGGTCTTGTAGTGCAGTAGTAGTGACACCACTGGATCAAAAGGAGTGTGTTAAAGTCCCATCCACCTCAGAAGTGTGTCATTAAATAATTATAAACAGAAGACAATTTCTTCTCGTTGCCTGATAAAGCTGCTGTTGTAGTTGAAGTGGGCAGGCATCTTTATAGCTAAAGACAATGTGGAGAGAACAGAGGTGTAGGATTAAGTTTGGATTGCTTCAGCAATCAGACCGAATGCTTTCTTCGATGCTGTAAAAATTTAGAGATCTAAGTAACTTAATACCATGACATACCATCAGATTTATAGAAAAGGCGGCTGCATTTCAGGGTACAGATGTAATAATTTAATTGCCAGCTGAACCTTTAGTGGTGACTGTTAGTGTAAATTGAATTTAAAAAGGACACATTTAAACATTACAAAAAGAGACAAGATGACAATTTTTTCATCTTGTACTAATCAAGACTGGGACACAAGAAATCACACATAGGTGGGTATAAGTCAGAGTTCCCGCTTTTTAACAATGTAAAAAAATGATGGACAACCAAAGCAAAAAGTACATTAATAATTAAAACAGCCACCTAGTTGGTAGCGCACTCACATCTACATCACAAGTTCCAAGGTTCAGGTCCCATTTAGGGCCGAAGCACAAAAATCAGGGCTGACATTGTAGTGTATCACAGAGGGATTGTTATAGTACTGGAGGTGCTGTCTTACAGAAAAGATGCTAAATTTAGGCCCTCACTCCCTGTCTGCAAAAGATCCGATGGTACAATTTCCATGAAAAGCAGGTGAGTTATCCCCTGTGTCCTGGCCAATATTTATACCTCAACAAATATCACAAAAACCAGTTTGTGTGCTCATTGACTTACTGTTGATTGTACAAGGTTGCAATCACCAATTGGCTGTTTTCCTGCGCCACAACAATGACATTTCAAAAGTACCTCATTGGTTCTAAAGTGCTTTGAAATGTCCTATTATGACGAAGGATGAAGTATCAATGAAGTCTTTCTTTCCTTTTTACTTCGAAACCAAAATAAAGTTCTAAAATGATTGTAAATGAAAGCACTTTGGGGACAATGAATAAATATAAATGAAGGAGGAACTCAATAGATCACCACATTTGAAGAATGAATGAAAGATCACAAAAACATTTACTGATTAGCCAAACTAGATTCCCAATCCAGCTGTTGACAGTGACAACATTTTACTTTTTACATCATTCTATCTGACAAATTATACCGTTTTGGATACTGCTGGGGGGGATGACCTACCAGAGGAAAGCCATAGTAGTCAGTTCTCTGGCACTGAGCCTGACACTGTGGCAAAGAAGGGAAGGGGGCAGAATAGAAAAGTACTCGTGGTAGGGGACTCGATAGTTAGGGGAATCGACAGGAGATTTTGTGGTCAAGATCAGGATTCCCGGAAGGTATGTTGCCTCCCTGGTGCCAGGGTCCGGGACGTCTCCGATCGGGTGTATAAGGTTCTAAAAGGGGAGGGCGAACAGCCAGAAATCGTGTTACATATTGGCACAAATGATATAGCCAGAAATAGCATTGAGGATATAAAAAGTGATTTCAGGGAGTTAGGATGGAAGCTGCAGAGCAGGACGAACAGAGTAGTGTTCTCTGGTTTACTACCGGTGCCACGAGATAGCGAGGTGAGGAACAGGGAGAGGGCGCAGCTGAACACGTGGCTACGCAGCTGGTGTAGGAGGGAGGGCTTCAGATATGTGGATAATTGGGATGCCTTCTGGGGAAGGTGGGACCTGTACAAGAAGGACAGGTTGCATCTGAACTGGAAGGGGACCAATGTCCTGGGTGGAAGGTTTGCTCGAGTAGTTCGAGAGGGTTTAAACTAGTATGGCAGGGGGGTGGGAACCTGAGCTGTATACCAGAGGTGAGCGTTGATGCAGGTGAGGCAGTAGCAAGAGGTAGACCAGCTAGTGGGAAGGATTTTCCTGGGAAGGAACCAAGGGATCGGTTAAAGTGTGTTTGCTTTAATGCAAGGAGTATCAGGAATAAAAGTGATGAACTTAGAGCAAGGATCAGTACCTGGTGCTATGATGTTGTGGCCATAACAGAGACATGGGTTTCTCATGGGCAGGAATGGTTGCTGGATCTTCCAGGGTTTAGAACATTTAAAAAGAATAGGGAGGGGGGAAAAAGAGGAGGGGGTGTAGCACTACTAATCAGAGAGGGTATCACAGCTACGGAAGCTTCCTTTGTCGAGGAAGATCTGCCTACTGAGTCAGTATGGGTGGAAATTAGGAACAGCAAGGGAGTAGTCACCTTGTTAGGGGTTTACTACAGGCTCCCCAATAGCAGCAGGGAGATTGAAGAAAGCATAGGTCGACAGATTTTGGAAAAGTGTGCACGCAGAAGGGTTGTTGTAATGGGTGACTTTAACTTTCCTAATATTGATTGGAACCTCCTTCGAGCAGAAGATTTGAATGGAGCTGTTTTTGTAAGGTGTGTTCAGGAGGGTTTCCTAATGCAGTACGTTGACAGGCCGACGAGGGGAGAGGCCATTCTAGACTTGGTGCTCGGAAACGAGCCGGGGCAGGTATCAGATCTTGTGGTGGGAGAGCATTTTGGTGACAGTGACCATAACTGCCTCACATTCTACATAGCTATGGAGAAGGAGAGGATTAGGCAAAATGGGAGGATATTTAATTGGGGAAGAGGAAACTATGATGCGATTAGACATGAGTTAGGAAGCATGGACTGGGAGCAGTTGTTCCATGGTAAGGGAACTATAGACATGTGGAGACTGTTTAAGGAACAGTTGTTGGGAGTGATGAGTAAATATGTCCCTCTGAGACAGGCAAGAAGGGGTAAGATAAAGGAACCTTGGATGACGAGAGCGGTGGAGCTTCTTGTGAAAAGCAAGAAGGTAGCTTACATAAGGTGGAGGAAGCTAGGGTCAAGTTCAGCTAGAGAGGATTACATGCAGGCAAGGAAGGAGCTCAAAAATGGTCTGAGGAGAGCCAGGAGGGGGCACGAGAAAGGCTTGGCAGAACGAATTAGGGAAAACACAAAGGCATTTTACACTTGTGAGGAATAAGAGAATGGTCAAAGAAAGAGTAGGGCCGATCAGGGATAGCACGGGGAACTTGTGTGGAGTCTGAGGAGGTAGGGGAAGCCCTAAATGAGTTTTTTGCTTCTGGCTTTACGAAAGAAACGAACTTTGTAGTGAATGAAACCTTTGAAGAGCAGGTGTGCATGCTGGAATGGATAGAGATAGAGGAAGCTGATGTGCTGAAAATTTTGTCAAACATTAAGATTGACAAGTCGCCAGGCCCGGACCAGATTTGTCCTCGGCTGCTTTGGGAAGCGAGAAATGCAATTGCTTCGCCACTTGCGAAGATCTTTGCATCCTCGCTCTCCACTGGAGTCGTACCTGAGGACTGGAGAGAGGCAAATGTAATTCCTCTCTTCAAGAAAGGAAATAGGGAAATCCCCGGCAATTATAGACCGGTAAGTCTCACGTCTGTCGTCTGCAAGGTGTTAGAAAGGATTCTGAGGGATAAGATTTATGACCATCTGGAAGAGCATGGCTTGATCAAATACAGTCAACACGGCTTTGAGAGGGGTAGGTCATGCCTTACAAACCTTAGAGTTTTTTGAGGATGTGACTAGAAAAGTTGATGAGGGTCGAGCTGTGGATGTGGTGTATATGGACTTCAGTAAGGCATTTGATAAGGTTCCCCATGGTAGGCTCATTCAGAAGGTCAGGAGGAATGGGATACAGGGGAACTTAGCTGCTTGGATACAGAATTGGCTGGCCAACAGAAGACAGCGAGTGGTAGTAGAAGGAAAATATTCTGCCTGGAAGTCAGTGGTGAGTGGGGTTCCACAGGGCTCTGTCCTTGGGCCTCTACTGTTTGTAATTTTTATTAATGACTTGGATGAGGGGATTGAAGGATGGGTCAGCCAGTGTGCAGACGACACAAAGGTCGGAGGTGTCGTTGACAGTGTAGAGGGCTGTTGTAGGCTGCAGCGGGACATTGACAGGATGCAGAGACGGGCTGAGAGGTGGCAGATGGAGTTCAACCTGGGTAAATGCGAGGTGATGCATTTTGGAAGGTCGAATTTGAAAGCTGAGTACAGGATTAAGGATAGGATTCTTGGCAGCGTGGAGGAACAGAGGGATCTTGGTGTGCAGATACATAGATCCCTTAAAATGGCCACCCAAGTGGACAGGGTTGTTAAGAAAGCATATGGTGTTTTGGCTTTCATTAACAGGGGGATTGAGTTTAAGAGTCGTGAGATCTTGTTGCAGCTCTATAAAACTTTGGTTAGACCGCACTTGGAATACTGCGTCCAGTTCTGGGCGCCCTATTATAGGAAAGATGTGGATGCTTTGGAGAGGGTTCAGAGGAGGTTTACCAGGATGCTGCCTGGGCTGGAGGGCTTATCTTATGAAGAGAGGTTGACTGAGCTCGGTCTCTTTTCATTGGAGAAAAGGAGGAGGAGAGGGGACCTAATTGAGGTATACAAGATAATGAGAGGCATAGATAGAGTTGATAGCCAGAGACTATTTCCCAGGGCAGAAATGGCTAGCACGAGGGGTCATAGTTTTAAGCTGGTTGGTGGAAAGTATAGAGGGGATGTCAGAGGCAGGTTCTTTACGCAGAGAGTTGTGAGAGCATGGAATGCGTTGCCAGCAGCAGTTGTGGAAGCAAGGTCATTGGGGTCATTTAAGAGACTGCTGGACATGTATATGGTCACAGAAATTTGAGGGTGCATACATGAGGATCAATGGTCGGCACAACATTGTGGGCTGAAGGGCCTGTTCTGTGCTGTACTGTTCTATGTTCTAAATCTGTACACTATTAAATGATACAATCCAGAATCTTCACACCAAATTTTCTTCTGTAAACACTAAGGTTCCAGCATTAATCTTGGTGGTACAGCAGCATGTTACATCCTGCCAACCTGAAAAACAAATTTATACCTTCTATCCACTTTGTTAGAGATCCAATCTCCTTTCCATGACCATGTGCTACTCCTACATCGTGAGCTTTACTTTCTTCTGCAAATTCAATGTGGCACTTGATCAAATGCCATCTGGAAATCTTAGTACAGCACATCTACTGGTTTCCCTTTACCGACGGGACATGTTATTTCCTGAAAGAACACCAATAGATAGGTTTCCTTTTTACAAAACCAAATTGACTCTATCCAATTGCGTTGAACCTACCTTGAACCCCACTACATGGCTTCTACTATTTTCCATTTAATAGACATAAAGCTACCCACCTTTTATTTCCTGCATTCTGCTTCCCTTGCTTTTTTAATCAAGCAGTTACATTCACCATCTACTAATCTAAAGGGGTGGCCCTGAATCAAGGGAGTTTTGGGAAATTAAAACCAATGATAAATATGTAATTTGCCACTTTTAAGGCCCTAGGATGAATTCCATCAGAGCCTGGTCCACTTGAGTCAAGAAAGTGTGCTGAACTTATATGGCAAACTTCCATGGAAATGGAAGTTATTTTTACAAGGACAATTCCAGATTGTTAAAGAGTACTGCCCCATTCATACGTCATAGGTTTGTGCCTGGGTAATGTCATTGTCTTTTTAAAGCAAGTATTATCATTGTTCCTAAAATTATCAGACAAGTCTACTTATTAAATGTCAAGGTTGTGCACAGATACAAGAGGCATTCGGCCAACAATGCCAACTGTTGCACTTCGAAGAAACCAGTAGTACATTCCTTCTCCTAGTTGAAAAGTAAAAAAGTGATTAGATGATACAGTCATCCACATCACAAAGTTATATGTGGTGACACAGTCAGTATTTCTAGTTTGCGTTACTTACAAAGCTTTGAGGCACAGGTTTTAAAAGTATTTAATTGGTTGTAAAGTGCTTTGAAATGTCCTATCATCATGAAGATGATGTATCAATGAGGTCTTTCTTTCTTTTTTACTTTGAAATGAAAATAAAGTTTGAGAATGATTATAAATAAAAGCACATTGGGGACAAGTAATTGCAAATGAAGGAGGAACTCAGCTGATATACACATTTGAAGAATGAAAGAAAGATCATAAAAACATTTATTGACTAGCCAAACTCCATACCCAATCCAGCTATTGACAGTGACAACATTTTACTTTTTGCATCATTCTATCTGACAAATTTGTACACTATTAAATGATACAATGTATTCCCAATTTTGCAATATTTTCACCCTGTTGTTCCCAGACTACAGAATCAGTTCCAATTTAAAACGCCCATAACACTAGAACCATCTACAAAATGTACTTCATATATTTTCTCAAGACTAGAAATGTAGACTATTCTACAGTGAGATGGCATAAGATCACAAGATGGAAAAGTAGAAGTAGGCTATTCAGCCCAGAAGGCTGCTCTGCCATTCAAAGATTCTGATAATCCTCAACTCCACTTTCATGTCTTTTCCCTGTGACTCTTGAATCCTTTATTTATTAAACATCTGTCTATCACAGCCTTGAAAATTCTCTAAAGTCCTCTGCATTAAAGATATTCACAGACTTTCAACCCGCTGAGAAGTTCCTCCTCACTTGTCTTAAATGGGTGACCCGTTATTCTGAAATTATGCCCTTGGTCCCAAGACAAGTGGAAACAACCTTTCAATGTCTATCTTGTCTAATTCCTGAAGAATCTTGGATATTTCAAAAAGGTCATCTGTCATTCTTCCAAACTCCAATGAGTACAGGTTCAACATATTCAACCTCTCCTCATAAGGTCGTTCCTCCAAATCTGGAATCAGCTTGAAGCTTCTCCAGACTGCTTCCAATGATAGTTTATCTTTGGCTGGATAAGGGAACCAAAACCAGAGTATTCTGAGCTTTTTAATGGAGGTATTGTACCTAGCTTGAGTGTACAATCCTGTTCTTGCCCAATCCTGATTTTCTTCCTAATCTAGATTGTGCAGTTCTGCTTTCCTCTTTCTCTCCTAATTCCTTCTCTCCTGCACACAGCCACTTTCTGACTCCCTGAGTATGTACTGAAACGACTGCATGCAGAACCAGTGGCTATGCATTTAAATTCCTCACATTCTGAGGAATTAGAGTGACTGACAGGGAATCATGGCTCCAATACCCATCGCAGCTTTTGGGCGCGTAAAGTTTGTTGCCGTTCCTGTGAGGGTGCAGCAACCCTGCCAAAAGCAGGATCTCAGCCTACTTCTAGAAACACACAACAGCATTCCACAAAGTAGCCTGTTTCTAGAGGTCAACTAATGCACCCATCAGCTCAACGTGCATGTCAATCATTTCTGACTTGTATGTCACCTCATTAAGGTCCTTCCAAGTCCCCAGTAAAATCACTTGTCTGTAACCTTAGCCTCCAGAGAACAGACACACAGACCATCGTTTGTCCCCAGAATGGCAGCAACTTACTGAAAACTCATTATATGCAGCTCTGATCTCTAGTCATTATGGTAATAGTATCTGAGCTGGTCGCTGCAGGTGTTCTATTAAATGATCATTCACCAATGATATGCTGTTGCACTTGTTCTTTTTTCAGGCAGACTGTAGTCCTTGGGTGTCTGAGGAAAATGTATCAGTTGTAAAGCAAGTCGTCCATGGTCACATTTTCAGCAGCTTGCTTATCATGCCAGATTGCAAGAGGGAAGAGAACTAGGATTGAGAAGATACCCAAGCCAGGCAAGTATCATCATAATCAATGTTATCTGCAATCCTCAATGCCATGGACTCTGTTGCAGACAATGTCACGATGCAAAAGTGCCATCATCTTCACAGGGGTCAGGAGATGCACTGATGCTTGTCTCTCACTGGTATTGTTTCTCTCCTCTCTGTTCCTATTTTCTTGTAGGACAACAATGCTGGTGATGTGTGTGACTGGAGGTACATGGAAGCAGTGTGAAGCTGGCAGCATTGGTAGATCTATGTTGGAGTATCTTGGCGTTAGGACTGAGATCTGAGAGCCAGAATGCTGCTGGGTGAGTGAGTGGGTTGTGCTGCATTGAGCAGAAGAGGTCTGCGGTGTGGTGGGCAGCTGACATACAAAAACCAATGACCTTGACCATCACCTTTGTTCGTTAGGTTCCTTACAACACTGTTGTCAGATCCTTGGATCCAAATGGCAGGAGTTGACTTCTTAGCCCCCTGCTCGTATTTTCTTCTGAAATAACATGAACCTTTTGGCCCCCATGCTCATCATTAATATCTTCAGTGCTGCAACTGTGATCCTGCAGTCCTCCCTTTACCTGATGCTCCGTTTCCCTTGTTTAGGATTGCAGTAATAGCAGTTATAAGAGACTTCCTGTAATAAGGTGCACTTTTTCTTTAAATGGGGAAATCTCTCTAAAAATAGAAGGCTGGCTGCAGCAGGCACCATCAGCATAATACTGCTCAGCTTCTTGCTCGGGTAGAAACAGCCAGCAGCTCACAAGGGCAACCAGGAATACAGGAGTCTCTGAGCTCAACGCTACAAACGAGCAAGTGACTTAGCAGAACATCTACATGCTGCCTAAATCTACTAGAGCAAACACAAGGGTGTTGAAAATCAGAGCTAATCAATTTGCCTTGCATGGAGAATAGATGTGGTTTTAAAAAAAGGGGGATAAACATCTTGCAAGGCTCAATGCCTGAAAATTCCCATGACGTGCCCTTGGGTGCAAAGTTTCACGGCAGGAATGCAAATTTCTCACATCTATGCTGTATAATACCAAAGTGCAAAGAGGGACATGCAGAGACATTTCTCCTTTCACAATAAATATGAACAGTAGGTAGTTCAGAACATGAGCTGAGATCTAACAATTGACATACAATGATGCTCAAAGTATTTAAATTTTTCACTGAAATGTATACATGGAGCATTATCTTTCATTCGATGATGTTCTGAAAATAAGAACAAACACAAATTTTTCCACTTAATTATATTATAACAAAGCGTTTTTCTGGTGCTTTGTTATTCATTGCGAATGAGTCATTAATTCCCCTGCTCCTCTCCAAAATATCAGTATGTAAATGTGACGACTGGTGCAAGGTCATTTAGCTCCACCATGCAGCACTGTGTCTAAGGGGACCTTGAAACAAGCACAGATCTGTGATTTATGTCATTTTAAAAAATCCTCTTTTTGCTTTAGATCCTTGTCCACTACTTCCCACAAAAGAAGTTTCTCCAAATAGTGCCTCATTTGGTCTAAGCCCAAAACGTCAGCTTTTGTGCTCCTAAGATACTGCTTGGCCTGCTGTGTTCATCCAGCTCCACATTTTGTTATCTAGGGTGACTTACTGTCCACTTTTGTTTCCTTCCCTCAGACAAATTAGCTCTTTTTCCTGGCTATTTGGAATCTCAAACACTTGAAACAAATGCAGGATGGAGACAGACACAGCAGATTCAATAGTAACTTTCAAAAGTGAATTGCTTAAACACTTGAATAGGAATTATTTGTGTATTTTTAGGATAGAGCGATTGGGGAAGTAGTGGAGCTAATCAAAAAGTTTTATGAAGAATCAAATTTTATAAACTTCTTTCCATCAGAATCTAGACATGAGTGTGTGATGATGAGGTAAATTCACTGGTTGTGACACGAAAATACTTTGCTAAAACAAATGAAAGTCCTCTTTTAGCCAAAGCTAATTTTTTAAAAAATGTACTGATTAGAAGGCAATGCTCAAGTCAGAGGATTTGCATTGCACAACAGATAAAGCTGAGCAGGAAAAGGGATAAATCAGCCACACAAATCCTTGATTTTGTTTCTTGAATTATTTAAACCAAAGGGGTTCATTATTAACAGTGGACAGCCTTAACGCACAAAAACAAAAAAAACTTCCACATCTTGAAATGCAATGATGACTGTGCCATATTTCTGGGTCCCTTCATCTAGAGGATCATCCAGGACAACAAATACAAGAAAACTGTGCAAATTGAAAAAAACACATTCCTTAACAGAAATAAAAACACAAATAGGCAAGATGTTTGAGACATTCTGTTCACTACTGGCCTGGAGTATTAATTGTTTCTCTCTCTCTACCAGATACTACCTAAACCGCAAACGCTTTTCCACATTTTGTGCTTTAATTTCAGATTTCCAGCATATGCTGTATTCAACAAAGCCTACGCAAAATTTCCATGTTTAAAAGAACACAAAAAAGCAATGTACCACTATGGTCAGACATTCCTACTTATCCAACTTTCTTTTATTTGTTAGGAGACCAATAGCCCAATAGGCAAATTCAAAATAAAAATCTGTCCCACTATCATTTTTATAGTTATGCACTGCTTGTCAAAAGAATTCTCAGGTACTGTGTTGCTTATTAAGTATCTTGAAGGGAGTAAAATACTTTCAGTCCTTCCCAGCCCACACTTTTCAAATTTTGCCTCTGTTTCTGTGCAACAGTTCCAGGCAAACACCAGCTCAGGTTTTCCCCAATGAGGGACATGCAGCAAGGCATTACAATTGAGTCGACGGTTGTAAGCTGGGTCCGTAAAAGATTGCTGAGACAGACTATGGTGAAACCATGGAGGAATTTGTAAATTTGAGGTTAGTGATTCTACACTTAAAGTGCAGTGAGTCAAAGCACTCCAGTAAAGACAATATTGTATTTTAAAGTAATTAAAAATAAAAAGTATGAAAGAACTTTCAAAGAACCGTGTCTGACAAGTGTTTCTCAATATTAACTGAACACGAGGCAACAACTGCTGCAAATAAGTCTGGTTAAATACAATGACTTACAGAGGATGGTAATACCTAGTGGTCTATAGTTATTATTAGCTGTCATATCCATTCTAGTCCTACATACGTCATCAGCTGTTTAAGAACTCCCCTGACAATTCCCGTATCAAGCAGAACGCAGGAGTAACATTATGAAACTGCGGGTATCAGATTCATAATGTATTGTGACTCTCCGCTTTAAATGTGGAATACCGTGCAGCTAAAGATTTATCCGGATATTTTTAACTGAAGCTTTTGAACTTAGCCAGCAAATTGCGATGCAAATAAGTAACTCCTGGAAAAAAAAATCACTGATCAATGATACAATCGAATTGTCCGTTTACCTAGCAACAATCGCACTCATTCTCAATCTAATTCTAAAAACTGTGAACAAACTGATGAAAAGCTCGCTTTTCATTACGAATTCATAAGGCTAACAATGACTTAGGTTTTTGTTTGCACACGCGGGGGAATTCGTAAATTAACTGGCTGGGTTTAGGACTTGTCCGAAGCATTAGAATGACAGACGTCTTAATTTTTTGTTGAACAGAGTTCTGTTCTTTTTAAAAGAAAAAAAACAATAAATCACCGACCTTTCTCTGCTGCTTCTCCCACGCAGGGTCCAGCAGGAGGTCTCTATCCCAGTCTTCCTCCTGCATCATGTACTCTTCCATCTCGCTCTCATAGTTGTGGTTATAACGCACTGTTTCTTCTGCCTGGGTTGTGCTGAGGCTTTGGACATGGCTCACTGTGGTACTTTTCATGTGGGACATCATTTTGTTTTTGTCTTAAGTGGAATTCTTGCGGGACGACACAATCCGGAGGATTTTTGGTGTTGTTTTTAAACTCACTCACTCTCTCTCTCTCTCCCCCTTTATCGGCAGGTTAAGTTGTTATACACTTGACGCTGTAACTGCGAGATCCACCTGCGCTCAGACTCCCGTCCTGTCCTCGCCCCCGGTTGTCAGAAAGCAGCATAGCGCGTGCCCGCCGCCTCCCTCTAATAGCCGCGGTCACGTGAGCGGCGCGTGCCCGGCAGGCCTGGAATGTGGCGGACCGGTGCGAGCCTGCACGCTCCCGCGCAGCAACCGAGAAGTCCAGGTGTCCGAGAGTAGATGCGAACCTCCCCGAGGACTGCTGGCGCGGTGTGGTAGTCTCCCTTCCTCTGGGCTAGAAGAACCGGGTTCAAGAATAGACACAAGAATTACAGCACAGGAACAGGCCCTCCAAGCCTGCGCCATTCCAGATCCCTGTATCTAAACCTGTCACCTATTTTCCATGGATCTGTATCCCTCTGCTCCCAGCCCATTCATGATCTGTCTAGATATATCTTAAATGATGCTATCATGCCTGCCTCTACCACCTCCGCTGGCAATGTGTTCCAGGCACCCATCACACTCTGAGTAAAGAACTTTCCACGCATATCTCCCTTAAACTTTTCCCCTGTCATGTTGAAATCATGACCCCTAGTAATCGAGTCCCCCACGCTGGGAAAAAGCTTCTTGCTTATCCACCCTGTCTATACTTCTCATGATTTTGTAGACCTCAATCAGATCCCCCCTCAACCTCCATCTTTCTAAGGTAAGTAATCCTAATCTACACAACCTCTCTTCCTAGCTAGCATCCTTCATACCAGGCAACATCCTGGTGAACCTCCTCTGCACCCTCTCCTAAGCATCCACATCCTTTTGGTAATGTGGCAACCAGAACTGTACACAGTACTCCAAATGTGGCCAAACCAAAGTCTTATACAACTGTAACATGACCTACAGAGTTGTATCAGACTCTTTACCCCGTCTGATGATTGAAACCATGCCATGTGCCTTCTTGACCACTCTATTGACCTGCGTTGCCATCTTCAGGGGACAATGGACCTTGAACCCCCAGATCTCTCTGTGCATCAATTTTCCTCAGGGCTTTTCCATTTACTGTATAATTCGCTCTTGAATTGGGTCTTCCAAAATCCATCACCTCGCATTTGCCTCTATTGAAATTCAACTGCCATGTCTCTGCCCAACTGTCCAATCTACCTATATTCTCCTGCAGTCCCCTTCACTATCTGCTACTCCACCAATGTTAGATTAGATTAGATTGGGTTCCCTACAGTGTGGAAACAGGCCCTTTGGCCCAACAAGTCCACACCGTCCCTTGGAGCATCCCACCCAGACCCATCCCCCTATAACCCACACACCCCGAACACTACAGGCAATTTAGCATGGCCAATCCACCTAGCCTGCACATCTTTGGACTGTGGGAGGAAACCGGAGCACCCGGAGGAAACCCACGCAGAAACGGGGAGAATGTGCAAACTTCACACAGACAGTTACCCGAGGCTGGAATCGAACCCGGGTCCCTAGCACTGTGAGGCTGCATTGCTAACCACTGAGCCACCGTGCCGCCCAAATAGTGTCATCTACAAACTTGCTAATCAGACCATCTTTACCTTCCTCCAGATCATTTATGTATATCATAAACAACAGTGGTCGCAACACAGACCCCTGTGGAACACCACTGGTGGCAGTTCTCCATTTTGAGAAACTCTCTTCCACTACAACTCTGTTTCCTGTAGCCCAGCCAGTTCTCTATCCATCTAGCTAGTATACCCTAGACCCCTTGAGACTTCACTTTCTCCATTAGCCTATCATGGGGAACCTTATCAAACGCCTTACTGATGCCCATGTATATGACATCTACAGCCCTATGACTTGACGTGCCGAAGGGCCTGTTCCTGTGCTATCATTTTCTTTATTCTTCATTCTTTCCTCATCTATCAACTTTGTCACTTCCTTAAAGAATTCTATCAAGATGGTAAGATATGACGTTCCCTGCACAAAACCATGCTGCCTATCACAAATAAGCCCATTTCCTTCCAAATGTAAATAGATCCTATCCCTCAGTATCTTCTCTAGCAGCTTCCCCACCACTGACATCAGGCTCACCGGTCTATAATTACCTGGATTATCCTTCTTACCCTTTTTAAACAAGGGGACAACATTAGCAATTCTCCAATCCTCTGGGACCTCACCCATGCTCAAGGATGCTGCAAAGATGTCTGTTAAGGCCCTAGCTATTTCCTCTCTCCCATCCCTCATAACCTGGGATAGATCCCATCCAGACCTGGGGACTTGTCCACCCTAATGCCTTTTAGAATACCCAACACTTCCTCCCTCCTTATGCCGAATTGACCTTGAGTAATCAAACATCTATCCCTAATATCAACATCGCCATGTCCCTCTCGGTGAATACTGACGCAAAGTATTCATTAAGAATCTCACTCATTCTCTCTGACTCCTCACATAACTTCCCTCCTTTGTCCTTGAGTGGGCCAACCGTTTCTCTAGTTACCCTCTTGCTCCTTATGTACAAATAAAAGGCTTTGGGATTTTCCTTAACCCTGTTTGCTAAAGTTATTTCATGACCCCTTTTACCCCTCTTAATTCCTCATTTCAGATTGGTCCTACTTTCCTGATGTTCTTATAAAGCTTTGTCTGTTTTCAATTGCCTAGACCTGATGTATGCTTCCTTTCTCCTCTTTGCTACTATCACAATTTCACCTGTCGTCCATGGTTCCCTAATCTTGCCCTTTCTATCTTGCACTCTAATCAACCTGTCTTTAAAAGCCTCCCACATATCAGGTGTGGATTTACCCTCAAACAGCTGTTCCCAATCCACATTCCCCAGCTCCTGTCAAATCTTACTATAGTTGGCCTTTCCCCAGTTTAGCACTCTTCCTTTCGGACCACTCTCGTCTTTGTCCATGAGTATTCTAAAACTTATGGAATTGTGATCACTATTCCCAAAGTAATCCCCTTCAACCACCTGCCTGGGCTCATTCCCCAATACCAGGCCCAGTATGGCCAATTCCCAAGTTGGACTATTTACATACTACTCCATAAAACCTTCCTGGATCCTCCTTAGAAATTCTGCTCCATCTAAACCCCTAACACTAAGTGAATCCCAGTCAATGTCGGGAAAATTAAAATCTCCCATCACGACCACCCTGTTGCTCTTACATCTTTCCATAATCTGACTACATATTTGTACCTCCTATCTCATGCTCGCTGTTGGGAGGCCTGTAGTACAGCCCTAACATTATTACCGCACCCTTCCTATTTCTGAGCTCTGCCCATATTGCCTCACTGCTCGAGTCCTCCATTGTGCCCTCCTTCAGCACAGCTGTGATATCCTCTTTGACCAGTGATGCAACTCCTCCACCCTTTTTACCTCTCTCTCTATCCCACCTGAAGCATCTATATCTTGGGATATTTAGTTGCCAATCTGCCCTTCCCTCAACCAAGTCTCAATAATAACAATAACATCATACTCCCAGGTACTTATCCAAGCCCTAAGTTCATCTGCCTTACCTACTACACTTCTCACGTTAAAACAAATGCATCTCAGGCCACTTGTCCCCTTGCGTTCATCATCTGCTCTCATCCTACTCTTCCCCTTAGTCACACTGACTTCATTATCTAGTTCCTTACAGGCTTTAATTACTTCCTCTTTACTGTCCACTAACTTGCTCATTTGGTTCCCATCCCCCCGCCACATTAGTTTAACCCCTCCCCAACAGCATTAGTAAAAGCACCCCCTAGGACATTGGTTCCAGTCCTGCCCAGGTGTCGACTACGTGATTTGTAATAGTCCCACCTCCCCTAGAACCAGGCCCAATGTCTCAAAAATCTGAACCCCTCCCTCCTGCACCATCTCTCAAGCCACTCATTTATCCTGCCTATTCTTTCATTTCTGCACTGACTAGCACGTGGCACTGGTAGCAATCCTGAGATTACAACCTCTGAGGTCCTACTTTTTAACTTGGCTCCTAACTCACTAAATTCTGCTTGTAGGGCCTCATCCTGCTTTTTACCTATATCATTGGTGCCTATATGCACCATGACAGCTAGTTGTTCACCCTCCCCCTTCAGAATATCCTGCAGACGATTGGAGACATCCCTGACCCATGCACCTGGGAGGCAACATACCATTTGGGAGTCTCATTTTCGACCACAGAACCGCCTATCTACTTCCCTTACAATTGAATCCCCTATGACTATAGCCCTCCACTCTTTTTCCCGCCCTTCGGTACAGCAGAGCCAGCCACCATGCCATGAAACTGGCTATCGCTGTCTTCCCCTGGTGAGCCATCTCCCCCAGCAGTATCCAAAATGGTATCCCTTCCTCTTGGCTAGAAGAGCCGGGTTTAAGTCCCATCTGCTCCAGAGGACTGTCATGTCACACCTGTGATAAGTTGACTGGAAAATTTCTACAACCCCTGCGGATGTCTCAGAACATGTTCTTGGCGGCTTTGAACAGCAGCAATGGTCAATTCATCCTGGTCGTGAAATGCTTCAGGATGCTAAGGTGGTAAAAGATTGCAAATCTCAAAAGCATGCAGATGACACTCAGAGCTGTCAAGAGGATTGTCAGGAGGAAAGGGACAGAGAGAGACTGTCAGAATGGGAGCACACAGCACGGAGGAAATTAGTGCAGGGAAATGTGAAATGGAAAGATGAAAAGAGGAAGTATCTATGAAAGGACAGGAGGCGGGGGGGGAGCGGGAATGGGTGTAATAACTGACAGACCTGGAGGTGCACAGTTTGTTGAAGGTGATGAAGTGATTTAAATAAGTGGACATAATAGAAGTAGTGATAAACCTTTATAAATCCCTGATTCAGTCTCAACTGGAATATTCTCTCGAGTTTTCGCTACACACTGGAGGAAGGATATGAAAGCTTTTGGAAAGTTGCAGAAAAGATCGACAAAGATTGTTTCAGGAATGAGGAATTTCCATTGTGCACGTTAAATGGGAAAGTTGAGTTGTTCTCTGTCAAGAGGAAATTTAATAGAGATAGTCAAGATCATGACAGGCCTCGACAAAGTAGAAAGAGAGAAACTGTTCATGTCAGCGTCAAGGTTGAAAAACCACAGACAACATTGATTTAAGGTGATTGGCAGAAGAAGAAACAGAGATATGGGGAAAGAACATGTTTTATTCAATGGATGAAAGCACTGCCTGAGAGTCTACTGAAGGGACATGCAATTGGAAATTTCACAAAGAAATTGAAATAAGCACCTGAAGAGAAAATAAAGATCACAGGTGCAGGGAGATGATGCGTGGGACTGGCTGAGTTGCTTTTTCAGAGAGTTGGTATGGACATAATATGTCAATTGGTTTCCTGTGCTGTAACTATTCTCTAATTAATTTTACGAGAATGATGCACACATTCATTTAATGTCTTTCACTACCTCAGGATGTCCAAAAATGCTTTACAAATTATTATGCATTGTACTATGCAGACAATCATTGAGATACTCTTTGCCAGGTAGCAATCCTGTCAGAACTCTTATCAAACTGGCACCCAACTGATATGTTTATTTCAGGCCCTTAAAATGTATGGAAATAAGTGTTGTAACAAAGCACAGAGATATTTAGTATTATTGTTTCACATAGAGACAAAACTGATTGTAAACTATACCCCTTGCATGTTGACTCCCAGCTGTAAAAAGAAGTAAACTTTGGTCGCTCTCTTTATATTTAAACAAACTTTGATTTGAGCTTGGTCTGAAATTACTGCAAGTTTCCTCAATTGCATGAACTCCATAGTTACAACTCTTTATTTGTTTACATTCCAGGAGATATTG
The DNA here is from genome assembly GCF_030684315.1 of Stegostoma tigrinum. Taxonomy (NCBI): domain Eukaryota; kingdom Metazoa; phylum Chordata; class Chondrichthyes; order Orectolobiformes; family Stegostomatidae; genus Stegostoma; species Stegostoma tigrinum. The sequence goes on along the minus strand of NC_081362.1, from coordinate 78,832,481 downwards.
ATGGATTTTTCAGCTCTCCAAAGATGTTCATTTTGTTTGAAATCTCACTGCAGTATTGCATTGTCGGAATTGCTGTTTTATAGCATTAGATCAGAGTTTATTTCTTGATTGCACACCGTTCCTGTGACAGTTGGACCACAATTGATTTTTTTTTCCTTTCTCAAAAGAACATGAGGAGATTGAAAAGGAAGTGAGCCAGAACCAGGCAGAATCATGAATGTCAAGACCTCTAGTTGTCGTAGAAAAACATTATAACTATTGGGACTGTGTCAAAGATTACCACCTGATTGAAGGGACCACCAACCTTGTGAGATGAAATTGGCAGTAATTATTCTTGATTATTGGTTACTCCAGACACCGGGATGTGATTTTATTGATGTTAGGTAGGAGGAGCCAGGCCCTGAATTATGCACCACATTGGAAAGCTGACAAGTTCATTCATTTTTCCAGAAATATGAACAAAGGACTGTAACTATGAGGAATGTGGTAATGAGGAGACCTGCAGTGATGCATACCAAGTGAAGAGAAGATGATATTGGTAAGAAAGGAAGCTTTTTCATCTCATCCATTGTCACCAGGTAGAAAATCTGATTCGTCTTACTTATCTAAGAATATTATACATTTTCTAATAAAAGCAAAGCTGTAGCTAATGCTTATTTGGAATCCAGGAGAGATTTGGCATAGTCCCATAAAGCAAGCTGTTTGACATGATACATTTTTTTCTGGACATACACGGATGAAAGGTGCGGAACAAAATGTGATACTGCATGGGGCGACATTGAAGTGGATACTAGAATCTGTCGGAGCCCTTTGGACATTGACATTTACTTGCTTTATTTTCATTGTATTTTTCAAAATTTCGCAACAAAAGGAATGACTTAGAGAAAATGGGCTTTTTTAGTTAACTATGATTGTAGTGAGTCATGGGCAAGCACAGCCTCCTGGAGCTTGCTGGGTGCAACTGCAGTCTCTTAGATGCATTTCTTCAATGCTTTATGAAATCAGAAAGCAACTTACCAGTTTTCCCTGAATTATCCGCAAGATTTTTAATCTGCCTGTTTCCTTCCCCAACACTTGGCATGGCTAAGAAGGGTGAACATCATGTGGACGTATTGTGGCTCCCAGTGTTATCTTGAGTATACTTCCGTGAACCCTATTTCTTGTAAGGAATCTGTTCTATTCTCCCACTTTCTCCACTTCAGCCACATCAATTCTGGTGATGTGAACTTCCAGAGAAGTTGAGAGAAGAGAGGAAGAGGAACTCGGCAGTTTGGCTTATTAGCAGATCAGACTGCATGATTCTGGCTCCTTAATATGAGAGTGAAGTTGAAAGAAAACATCTTGAGGAAAGATGGTTACAAAGACTTTCACATGTGAGGTGGATGTTCTCTGTACTGTTTATTTCCCATGAGTGTGGAATGACTAGTGTTGCAGCTTAGGAGGGGGAAGAAGAAGAATGCTTCAGGGTATGTGTGTACATGTCATGAGGAAAAACCATGTTAATCACCTCCACAACCCTGGCCTCATTGTCTATGTCAGCTGGAGCTGTTTGTTTGGGAGATTAAATGCCTGAACAAAAGTAAAAGGCCAGGTGAAGACACATCACCCTCCTGAAGAATAGAGACCTATCCATCCAGAGTTCTCATCACGCCATCTCCAAAACACCTTGAGACCTTTACCCTTTTCTTAGTGTCAACCATTATATTCTCTCTCTCTATCTCTCTGAGCTCAATGATCAGCACACGCCTTTGAACTCTGCCCAGGGTCCATCACATCAGCACATTATCCAAAACCTGTGATGTCCCTGCATGGCAAGGTAAAGGACAACGTTGAGCAGGACGCCTTCTGTGAAATAGAGGTCATTTCTGCTCCTCACCCATCTGACAAGACCTTCAATTGTGCAGACATGACTATGATGCTCCCCCATGGGCCTTTCACCTTGCCTCCTTGAGATGAAGGGCTGACTCACACTTCCCCTAAACTGGGTTGTATGTCTTCATAAACGGAATGCAGCCTTTGATGCGCCTGAGGGTTTGCCTGGCCTAGCTGGGAACTGCAGCTGTAACAATGCAACTGCTGGTTCCTATGCGGGTATGCAGAAGGGCATGACTACCTCTCACTTTCCCTAGATTTAACCCAGGACACTGATGTGCCCATTTTTGGAAATTCCACAAAGGATTTTACTGTTATTGTTACTGATCTGAGTGTGGGATCAGATCTAAGCAGCAATCCTTAACAAGTGGGGCGGAACGGTGGCTCAGTGGTTAGCACTGCAGCCTCACAGCGCCAGGGACCTGGGTTTGATTCCAGCCTCAGGCGACTGTCTGTGTGGAGTTTGCACATTCTCCCCGTGTCTGCGTGGGTTTCCTCCCACTGTCCAAAGATGTGCAAGCTAGGTGGATTGGCCATGCTAAATTGCCTGTAGTATTCAGAGATGTGTGGGTTATAGGGGGATGAGTCTGGGTGGGATGCTTCAAGGGGTGGTGTGGACATGTTGGGCCGAAGGGCCTGTTTCCACACTGTAGGGAATCTAATCTAATCTAAAAGTGTCTACACTTGTTCCAAGTGGTGTCCAATGTTGGAGAAAACATCCTGGAAGAGAACAGAGCCCTCATCATGAGCACTGAGAACACAAAAGAGATGGTGGGTGGCTTTGTCTCTCAGGCTGACTTCCTTATCGCTGTTGGGGAATTCCAGGAGTTTTTATGTCAGCCAAATCACCAAGACAGCGCAGAGTTATTACTGGGCAAGTGGCAAGATCCTACACTTCTGTTTTATTAGATATTAGAACATTACAGCACAGTACAGGCCCTTCGGCCCTCGATGTTGTGCCAACCTGTCATACCGATCTGAAGCCCATCTCACCTACACTATTCCATGTTAGCGAGTTTTGAGAAGATTTGTGGCTCAGGTTGAGGTTCTGGATGTGAGATCCATCTCACATCCAGAACTATTCCATGTACGTCCATATGCTTATCCAATGACGACTTAAATGTACCTAAAGTTGGCGAATCTACTACCGTTGCAGGCAAAGCATTCCATTCCCTTACTACTCTGAGTAAAGAAACTACCTCTAACATCTGTCCTATATCTTTCACCCCTCAATTTAGAGCTATGCCCCCTCGTGCTCGCCGTCACCATCCTAGGAAAAAGGGTCTCCCTATCCACCCTATCTAACCCTCTGATTATTTTAAGTGTACAATTAAGTCACCTCTCAACCTTCTCTCTAATGAAAACAGCCTCAAGTCCCTCAGCCTTTCCTCGTTAGACCTTCCCTCCATACCAGGCAACATCCTAGTAAATCTCCTCTGCACCCTTTCCAAAGCTTCCACATCCTTCTTGTAATGCGGTGACCAGAACTGTATGCAATACTCCAGGTGTCGCTGCACCAGAGTTTTGTACAGCTGCAGCATAACCTCTTGGTTCTGGAACTCGATCCCTCTATTAATAAAAGCTAAAACACTGTATGCCTTCTTAACAGCCCTGTCAACCTGGATGGCAACTTTCAAGGATCTGTGTACATGGACACCGAGATCTCTCTGCTCATCTACACTACTAAGAATCTTACCATTAGTCCAGTACTTTGCCTTCTGGTTACTCCTACCGAAGTGCATCACCTCACTTTTGTCTGCATTAAACTCCATTTGCCACCTCTCAGCCCAGCTCTGCAGCTTATCTATGTAACTATCTAACTGCTTTGAGGCTAAAACCAGGTATGGATAGCAACATGAAGTAAGGCTCCCATGGCTTTTTTTCTCTGGACTCATTAAAGAGTTCAGGGCTAGAAAAGGGGAAGGGGGCTCTGAAATAAATAGGGAGAGAGGGGGGAAAGGCAGATGGAAGATGGATAAAGCAGGAGATTTCTCCACAGTCCATAAGATGTAGGGTGACTGTTGCACAATTATGTGCAAGAGGACTACCATAACAGCCTCAACATCAATGGCAGCAGAGAGGCACAATGTGGATTTTATAATCTGTTATTCCCAAGAAGAGGAAAATATGCCATATGCCTATTGTAGGAAACCCACACTATTCAGGGAGATGAAACTATTTATGTGTCTACTTGAGAGTGACCAGCCTTGAATTCTAGTGGGATGGTTATCTTGTTGACCCCATTGTTTCAGCCAAACGTACACAGACTCATGAAGCATGTGCCAAGCTACTTTCATGAAATTACTGTCTAATGTTGAGGAGTGGTGCTTTGATTTGTGAATGTATACATGCACCAGATAGGATCAGAGCAAACACTTTTCTGATTGTTGACTCATCTTAGCTCTATTGATGAGGATAAAGTTATTTTCTTAGAATGGGGTGGTGTTGGGAGCTGATGTGGATTTTAATCATACTTTGAAGGGACCCAGATGAGCTCAGCATCAGTGGAAAGCTGAGGGATTTGATAAAGTTCTTTGACTTCATAGATATCTTGTGAAATCTTGGCTGTGTCTCCCAATGCCTTCAGTTTTGCTATAGACCTAGGGTAGGCACATCCAGGATTGATTACCTTTAGTCACAGAAACCCTACAGTGTGGAAACAGGCCCTTCGTCCCAACAAGTCCACACCAACCCTCAGAGCATCTTTCCCATCCTCTACACATCCCTGAACACTACAGGCAATTTTGCATAACCGATCCACGTAGCCTGCACTTCTTTGGACTGTGGGAGGAAACCCACGCAGATACACAGGGAGAATGTGCATCTCCACACAGACAGTCACCTGGCGGTGGAATCGAACCTGGGTTCCTGGAGTTGAGAGGCAGCAGTGCTAACCACGAAGGTGTACATTTCTGAGATTCCTTGCCATTTACTGATCAAGGATTGATGTGGGTGGAGCTTGTTCCAGTCCATTTGGATAGGATTCGCGCACTGGCGCTTTATCGCCAAAGAAGACTCAGACCCGATTTGAGACGTTAGCTCCTTTTCATTCTTGACAGCCGCTGCTAGAGTTGCTGAGTTTCTCCAGCATTCCCTTACAGTTGTTTCAGATTTCCAGCATCCGTAGCACTTTTTCTAAATTGCATTATGAGTTCTGCAGACTGATCTGGTTCTGCAGACAAATGCCTTTTATTCTTTACTCTTGCATCTGACAGAGAAAAACATAAAATAGTTTCCTTGAGGTAAGTCATCAGGAAAGCTGACGTTTTGGGCCTAGACCCTTCATCAGAAATGGGGGAGGGGAAGAGGGTTCTTAAATAAATAGGGAGAGGGGGGGAGCCGGATCGAAGATGGATAGAGGAGAAGATAGGTGTAGAGGAGACAGACTAGTCAAAGAGGCAGAGATGCAGCCAGTAAAGGTGAGTGTAGGTGGGGAGGTAGGGAGGAGATAGGTCAGTCCAGGGAGGATGGACAGGTCAAGGGGGTGAGATGAGGTTAGTAGGTAGGAAATGGGAGTGCGTCTTGAGGTGGGAAGAGGGGATAGGTGAGCAGAAGAAAAGGTTAGGGATGAGCTGGGCTGGTTTTGGGATGCTGCACCTCCCAGTCACAAACCGTTTCAACTCCCTCGCCCATTCCTCAGATAACATGTCCATCCTAGGCCTCCTGCAGTGCCACAACGATGCCATCCGAAGGTTGCAGGAACAGCAACTCATTCCGCTTCGGAACCTGCAGCCCAATGGTATCAATGCGGAATATGAGGTACTTTTCTTGCAACCTTCGGGTGGCATCGTTGTGGCACTGCAGGAGACCCAGGATGGACATGTCGTCTGAGGAATGGGCGGGGGAGTTGAAACGGTTTGTGACTGGGAGGTGCAGCATCCCAAAACCAGCCCAGCTCACCCCGCCTCCCTAACCATTTCTTCCTCTCATCTATCCCCTCCTCCCACCTCAAGCCGCACCTCCATTTCCCACCTACCAACCTCATCCCTGTCCGTCCTCCCTGGACTGACCTATCTCCTCCCAAACTCCCCACCTACAATCACCTTTACGGGCTCCATCTATGCCTCTTTAACTTGTCTGTCTCCTCTCCTCTCCTCTATGTATCTTCGATCCGCCTCCCCATCTCTACCTATTTATTTCAGAACCCTCTTCCCCTCCCCCATTGATGATGAAGGGCCTATGCCCGAAACGTCAGCTTTCCTGCTCTTAGATGCTGCTTGGCCTGCTGTGTTCATCCAGCTCCACACTTTGTTATCTCGGAGTCTCCAGCATCTGCGGTTCTTATTTCCTTGAGGAAAATGTTGACATTCTGGCACCTGAAACAAGCCGACGACGCAGTGCTGAATGCAGAGCTGCTGCTGTTTGCTCTAACGGTGAAATTAGGAAGATTGATAAAGTTGCAGGAAATCACATAAACACACAGCTATCAGTTCACAAGGAGAGCCAGTGAAATGGAATTATAATCACTTATGGTGAAAGTTCACTCAGAGAAGACATCTGTTTAGCTGCGGGCGTCGCACTCAAACCCGGAAGTGACCGCTACCATTCGCGAAGCCAAGAAGCATGTCAATAACTCCAGCAGCGGCTTCTCATTGGAAGATTGGTTAATTGTTACATACCCCTCTCTCTTCGGTATCTTGCGGGGTGGGTTCGTTTCCATTTAGTGCCTTTGGGTTTCTGTTGATTCCTCCTCGTATTAGGTTCCCAGATGTGTAGCCCGACGATATTCAACCCGGTAAGGACTCAGTTTCGGTGTGTTTTGTATGTGCGTCTTATTTAGTAAGCTAGTCTGCTGTGTGAATCTCCCCGTGAACAGCTGATTGACTTGACGGAAATGTTAGCAATAATGAGGATCAGCCAATGGGCCAACCCTTTAAAAGGGAGTGAGTTTACAGATCCGAAATCTTTCTAATAGAATCACTTTCAATTTAATTATTTCCTGAGAGGACTAGACCTTGTATAGCACTGTGGAAATTGTTTCTGTAGTCACTTGGTAGTGACGTCAGGTTAGGCTATCACCTACATATCTGAGAAACAATTACAAATGAGAAAGCTAACTTGGCTTTCCAACTCATCGTTTCACATCCTCCTTGTATCTCTCGCTTCCTGGTAGTTCTTCGAAATGGCTTTTGACTCCATAATCTGATTACTTGGGTCATTTCAAGAGCGACAGAGTGGCTGATGTTTGTGCAGAATTCATTTTTGAACTTTGGCTGAGTCGGGACAATTTAATTGCTTGTCTTTTTAAAAAAAATGAGCTCTGGTGTACGTCGTTAATCTTAATCAAAAGTGTCCACTTACCTAATGTGATGGTCCAGATGAAGATTTGATTGGAAAACTGAGGATTTCTGCACAAAAAGGAAGTGAAACTATATAACTGCTAACTCCCAGAACATGTGGGATAGTGAGAGCCAGCATAATCTGTTAAACTGAAAAGTCATATTTGGGAAAGACATATTTCTGCTGCACCCATTACCTCTTTAAGCTTTTGTACTATGTATTAAAAGTAATTGAAAATTTATTTTTCAATCACGTGTCTAAATTGAATTGTAAAATGTCATTTCATTCAAACTTAAAAAACGTGTGTGTGTAGTGTTTAATAATTTCATACCTTTTTGTCTTTATTTTCAGAAGTTATTTTTAATCGATTTATTCTTGGACTGTGAATGTCCTGGCAAGGCTGGCCTTTACTGTTTATCTCTATAGTCCTTGAGAACAATTTGTCTGTCATTCACTTTCTTAAACTGTAGCTGGCCATATGGTGTAGATACCTATACTGCTGTTATAGGGAGGGATTTCTGAGTGGTTTGCTGAACTATTTCAAAAGGCAGTTAAGATTCCTGGTGTGGAGGCATGTGTAGGATAGCGTAAATAAGGCTGGCAGATTTTCTCTCCGTTCATGAACCGTGACAATTTGTAACAGAGACTAGCATTTTATTCCAAATTTATTGAATTTAAATTTCGCCCAAGCTGCTCTGCTTGGATTTGAAGGTGTGTCAGAATTACTAGTCCAATAACCTTACCACCATGCTATTGCTGTACCCATGCGCACTGCCTCCCAAAGTTTCCTTGTGGTTTTGCGTACCACTTGCCACAAATCCAGTTCTAGCTGTTATATCCTTTCGAACTTGGCCGGCACAGTTGTGGCACTGCTGAGCAACTCCTAGCAATGGACATTGAAATTCTCCACCAAATTCAATACTGTGCATCACAAGTACTCTGGCTTTAAATTACTTTCGAACATCAGTTATGTTGAAAGGCATGATATAATTTTGAATGCCTTGCTCCTTTTGTCAATAGAAATACTTTAAAATTATATCTTCACAGCATTTTTCTGAAAACGATACTACAGTGAATGGCTTGACCATGAATCAAGTTCATTTCTTATAATGAATGACACAGCAGTGAACTCTAAGTCAGAAGCGAATCTATTTTAATTATTTAGCAGCTGAAGAACTTCCCATTTGCTATACAGAATGATAACTTTAGAACAGTTTCAGATTGTGTCTGACCATTTTCAGAATCTTGATTTCATATTGCACAGATTTCATACAATTCACCTACATAGCAACTGTTCCGAAGTATTGAAGACATATATTGCTTTTAACCTATTTTTTTCTTCAATGCGATAAACCTCAATTTTAATTCCTTCTGGCAAGGACTGAGGCAGATGACAATATTGAAACTTCAGCAAGGTTTATTTGTCAAATTTCTGTTGCAACATTTAGATATTCCTCAAATGCACCCAGTGTCCAAAGTTCAAACACACTTCCTATTAATTCAATCAGTCATTTGAAACAAGAAGTATATTTGAACTTGTTGTGTTCAATCCTGAATTTTTGACTCTTGTTCTCCTTAGTTTGCTTTCTGTATTTTGGTGAGAATCTGTTATATTCCTTGATATGGTCTCTTGTAAACTGTCTCTTTTTCAAGGCTGAAGAACATACATAAGATCACGCGCGATGTACAAAAGAAATGAACGTTAGTTCAACTCGTGAGAGGATGAAGGGTCTAGGCCTGAAACGTCAGCTTTTGTGCTCCTGAGATGCTGCTTGGCCTGCTGTGTTCATCCAGCTCCACACTTTGTTATCTTGGATTCTACAGCATCTGCAGTTCCCATTATCACTGTTAGTTCAACTCATGCCAGTTTTCATGCTCCAGTTGAGCATCCTATCATCCCTTCTGGTCTAAATCCACCATTGTAACCATTTATTTCCTTCTCATTCATAATTATTATATTTAGTATTAAAAGCATCTATATTATTTGCTTCAACAACTTGTTTCCTATTTATGGATGCTTCTTTATAACCTTATTCATCCATGGCATTGCACTTATGTTCAGTTTATTCTTTTTTGTAGAATACATGCTTCCTGCATGTTGTTGAATGCCAATTTTAGTGTGGAAGGGCAAAATGTGTTAGCGCAGGCTTGGAGGGTTGCAGGGCCTGTTCCTGTTCTTTTGCCACTTTAATTGTTTCCTATTGTTATTCAACCTTGTTATTTACCATTTGTGCTGCCCATTATAGCTCTGTTCTTGACCACCTAGAGTTGGAATTTCTTCAATTTCTATACTCAGTTTTCATCTTTCTTGTGTAATTCTCTATCATTTTTATTTTATTGTGTAAAGAAGGGGAGGTCAAACCCCTCTGATAATTAAAATTGAAACACAAGCTCTCAATCTGTTATGGTGAGAATAGAGGTCTTCTTCTAATAATTAAACCTGAAGCACCCAGAGAAGCTCACTGCACCTCACCTAATCTGTTAACCTCCCCTTCTCTGTAACGGTTTAAATGAAAGAAAATCCCTGATATTCACTTTATAAGTAACACTTAACTATTTATTTAAACCTAACAGTGAACACACTAACAGAATTACTAACAATCTGAATAATTCCCCCTTAACTAACAGCTACTCCCTAAATGAACTAAATTCTACTGGTATGCTGTTCCATTAAACATAAGTCTCACGTATATAAACCCGAGTAATAAGAAAATGAACTAAAAGTTAGGCCCCCCCAAAAGTCAACACGCCTTTCTTCAGTTCTCAAATCATCAACAGTTTTTCTCTTCTGCTGATCTGGCCATCAAAGATGTTTTCTCTTCAGGTGAGGACTGTGAGAAGTGCCTTTTATGGATAGATGATGCTTTCTTAGACAGCTCAGCAATTTCTTGTGAGACCTAGATACTTATTTCTCAGGTGGCAATTTGCTTTCACAGATTTTTCAAAAACTTTCTCCTTGTATACTTTGGATGACCTATCAAATTTCTTACAATAGCATAGGTTTGTCAAAACCATCAGATTTAAATTCAATTGCCTTTCAGTTGTTAAGTGATTGATTGGTTTAGATTAATTTGCTAATTCCAGCTGGTTGCCAAAACATCAAAAAAAGCCTAAGATTTGCAATTACGCAGCCAATTCATACATGATTGAATTTCAGAGCTGGTTGTACATCTTCAGCTACATACAGACATTTTATTTCTATATAAATCTCTAAGCTTAGAAAAGCACTTCACCTCTTAAAGGAACCACATGCTCTTCTCCCTTTATCATTTTTCACAAACAAATTCCAGCTTGTTGCATTCCAATTCACAAGTACGTTACACAATACTGTAATAAGTGTATTGTGTTAGGTTACTATTGCCTTCTTTAATGTCTCTGCTTCATTCCAAATTGTTAGATACAATAGTAATAGTGAACCTTCACTTGTTGGGCTTTTTTACAAATTGGCTTGGATGGGAATTTTTGACTCATTTTAGGAACTTCATTTGCTTCACCCCTTTACCTACTTGGTCTATCCAATTAATATCAGGATAGTCGAAATCCTTGTTTTTTTTGTCTCTTAATGTAAGAACATGTGTCTTTCCTCTGATATGTAGAATCAGCCTCATTATCTCCTTCAACATTTTCTGTAGGAACTGGACAACTGTCTTAAGTTGCAATAACTGGAAACATAACGCACATACAAACTGCGTAGAAGAATATACAGCATGCGTTGTATTGAGGCAATAGTTTGTTTATTCTATGATGGCTTGACGCATCTTCAGTATTAAAGCAAACTCAATTCATGCTCAAAATGTTAGAAAGGAGTTAATTTAAACACATAGTAATGGTACTGCAAGTTGGTCTAAACTAATGAAAGTATTATTGATCCCCCAATGGTGTAATAATTTAATTGTTTAAGCTTGGCTTTACATTTTTCTTGCAGGTTATACCATATAGTGGTGCGATTTTTGGTGGTTTGCAACGAGGGCAGATGATAGCAGTGCAGGGAATATTGCCCAAAGAAAGTGAAAGGTAAAACATCACATTGGAAATTTACACTGGAAAGATAATTTTCTGTTAATACAGTGTGGAGCAGATCAGGCAGCATATTAGGAGCAGGAAAGTCAAGGTTTCGGGCTTATGCCCTTCATTAGCACGCAAAACAAGTTGGATAAGAGACTCAGAGATAGAAAATTTTATATGGTGACCAGGACACTTATTGAGAATTTCCCATTGGAAACTTACAAATTTTGAGGAGGCCAGTTACCTTTAGTTTAGAATAACATGTATTCTTTAAATCATTCTGGGGAGATGCTTTCTTTCTTTTGACTGACAAAAGTTGTCAAAGTAAAATCATTGAAATAGTAAATTTACATTCTGAAGGACTGTAGTGAAATGTGTCAAATGCACAAGTTAAAGAGGAAGGAAAAGGCAGTGCAGGGTAGCAACGTGGATCATAATAACTGGTGTGATAGAGGGGGACAGAATGTATGTGGATAAAAATGCAGCAGTAAATGTGATCAGATTAAGGAAAAAAAATAGCTTTGAGGTAACAGCGAGGCTATAGCTAACTACGACATGCAAAAGAGATGCTGAAAAAAGCCACCATCAGGAAGGAACAAGAACCAGACTTTGAGGAAAAACGGTTCAATGTTACCATTGGTGATGATGATTTTGACAAGGAAAATGATTTTTATCGGGACTGGAATTATCGTGTTGCAAGAGACATCCGAGAGCCAGGGTGAGCACTGAAAGACACAGCAACTGGTTTCCATGTTGACTGTAGTTGATCAGAACAGATGTGTACTGCCACTTTGTTAATGAGTAGTGAGCACAATTTGCTCATGCTGCCTCAATTGACCAGGCTCAGACAGCTAGTAATTCATTTAGGCTCTTTGTTTTCTCAGTATTGTATTCAAGGAGTCTAAATTTGAGGTGGATTATTATGTTCTGTTACGGATGTACCGAATGTGTTTTTGCATGAGGATTCAGAGGATTAGATAGGGTAAACATTGAGAGTCTTTTTCCTAGGATGTTGATGTCGGCTTGTACAAGGGGGCATGGCTGCACATTGAGGGGTGATCGATTTAAGACAGATGTCAGAGGCAGGTTCTTTACTCAGAGAGTGGTAAGGGCATGGAACGCCCTGCCTGCCAATGTAGTTAACTCAGCCACATTCGGGGCATTTAAACAGTCCTTGGATAAGCATATGGATAATGAATGGATAGTGTAGGGGGATGGGCTTAGACTAGTTCACAGGTCGGCGCAACATCGAGGGCCGAAGGGCCTGTTCTGCGCTGTATTGTTCTATGTTCTAATGTATGTGGCTTTAATATGGTATATTCAGAATGCTTTTCCAAAATCTGCTCCATTTTAGTCGACTTTGTAGAATGTGGACCAGGCCACCAGTAGGTTCAAGAAACCAGATAGCTGATAATGATTAAAATACGAAAATTGGTGGAAAAACGAGCAGTGATCAGGAGATAGAGTTTACAGATAGTTAATGATAGGCCAGGAGAAAGGAACAGAATCTGGCAGATGGAGTTTAATGTGGATAAGTGCAAGGTTGTCCAGTTTGCCGAAAAAAGCAAACAAGCAATTTTTTTCTTTATATGGGAAGGAGATTCAAAATGCGTCAGTGCAGAGGGACCTGGGTGTCTTTATGCATGAATCACAGAAATTGGGTATGCAGGTACAGCATATAATAAGAAGAGCAAATGGAATCCTGGCATTTATTGCAAAAGGACTGGATTATAAAAATAAATAAGTGTTATTACAATTATATAAGACGTTGTGCACATAATATTGTGTCCAGTTCTGGTCTCCTTACTTGACGAAGGATGTGGTGGCACTGGTGGCAGTTCAGAGGAGGTTTACCAGATTGATTCCAGGGATGAAAGGACTGTCATACATGGAACAGTTGAATCGCTTGGGCTTATACTTGCTGGAATTAGAAGAATAACGGGGTGGGGGGAATCTAACTGAAGTATATAAAATGCTAAAGGGGATTGATAAGGTGGACATGGAAGAGATGCTCCCCTTTGAGGGACAGACTCAAATATGAGGGCATAGAGTGAGAGCTGGTAGGTTCAATACTGAGAAAGAGGTAAAACTACTTCACTCTGAGGGTTGTGATTCTGCTCAATTCACTGCCACACTGTGTGGGGGAGGCAGAATCTAAAATAACTCCCCAGAAGCTGATATCCCATTACCAAGTCACTCTTTATTTACACGTGCATATACTTGACACTGCTCAGGCTTCCTTAGAGTGAACACGGTCTCTGATACTCCTGTTTTTTACCTGTCAGCCAGAGCTGATGGTGCTGTTGATCTGGTCCAATCGGGGAACTCATTCTATGAGAGCCACCTGGATGACATCATTACAATCGCTACAGAATCAATCCACAGATTCAAGAAAAAAATAGATATACTTCTGATAAAAAAGTGGAATAAAGGGCTATGGAGAATGGACAGGAAAGTGGAGTTGAGAGCAGGATAAGATCAGCTATGATTGTGTTAAATGGTGGAGTAGGCTTGAAGGGTTGAATTGCCTACTGCTGCTCCTAGTTCCTGTATTCCTATAATTAGTTTTGTTTTTTTTTCTTGGAGTGAAAATGTGTAACTTCTCTGTGCACGTGTATATCATTGAACCCTTGCACAGATTCCAGGTGGATTTACAGTGTGGAAGCAGTGAAAAACCTCGTGCAGATGTAGCCTTCCATTTCAATCCACGTTTTCGGAGGACTGGGTGTGTGGTTTGCAACACTCTGGTGCATGAAAGATGGGGACGTGAAGAGATAAAATATGAGATGCCATTCAAAAAAGGAGAGCCATTTGAAATCATTTTCTTCATAATGGTCGACAGGTTCAAGGTAATGCTAGCTATTGTTAATTTTTTTTCTAACTTGACATTTTTCTGACATGGCATCTTGGTACTGTCTAATTGTGGGGCTTTTAAAAGATATTTAAATGCAACAATGTGCCTATCATACTGCATTGTTCAATAACTTGTAGTGCCATTGTAAAATTTAGGTTTTGCTATTTGCATACAAACTTTAACAGTTTGAGCATAATAACTCACATTTTCAGTTGACCTTAAATCTGCTGCCATGGAGGGATCTTTCTTTCTTGTATTGCTGGTAAATGTGATGGTTGACCTGGCTCTCTGGCCGTTGCATTTATTACACTTGAGCAGTATACAAGCTCAAATAGTTCAGCTTAAAAGAAATTAAGAACCAACAATGTACAATACCAAAAAGCGAGTGCTTAGTAAGCATCAAATATGGATGCAGTCATAGTTGCGCTGAACTTGTGTCCTTTCCTGCAGTATGGGTCCCCTTGAGCAGCGAATGGGGATTGTCTGGATTTATACTTCAGGTAATTGGCATTTAGAAATAAAATACTTTAGTCAATTGAGATGTGAAAGTAATGTTTCTGAATGGGAGTTCATTTACTTGTTTTTTTTTAAAAGAACTTTTCACATATTGATTGAATATTAATTTAATCTTGCTTTCAAATTGAGTATAGTATGAGCTCCATCTCTTACTTGACTTAATGTTCTCTGTGTGATGCTTGGTAGTTGAATTGAAACATGTCAAGTCTTCCAGGTCACCTAAAGGTGATTCTTTAACATGTTATACTATCAGGCGCTTTTTTTTAGAACATCGTTCTGCTGGCTAACAGCTTCTGATTTTCTTGCTTCTTTGCAAATGTGTAACTAATGAAAAGTATAATTATTCCAGTCATGTCTGCATCTTCTATAGTCTTAGCACCTTTTTCAAAACTCAGCTCTGTTCGCATCATCTCCTTTTTAATGTAGCTGCCTTGTTGTATTGTATTTAGTGGCACACAGTTACTGGATCATCAGAGAGGGAATGCCATATTGCTGTGATTATTGCAATGGTGTTAAATCCACTGCCTTTTCGTTTGTGTGCAAAGATACAAAGGGAAAAACAAATGGAAACTCATTTTCTGTTTTTAGTTTAATGTAAATGTACAGGCAAAAATCTTATACAAAGAAAATACAGTTTGTAAGGGAACTGAGAGTGAAATGTTTCAAATGCCTTTGTCTGTTGTGTCAAGACAATTAAGTTTGCTGGAAGTGTACAGTTTTGGAGCAAGTTATTTAATTGAATTCTGCTGTTTGTACAAGTAGGTTGAAATTATAGGATTGATTGTATTGGTAATGTGTGAGTTAACTTTAGTTATTACACTTGAGGTGATGCAGTGCTGTTCAACCTGGAGATTAGGGGGATTTACTGTAGGACGGTTTAACAAATAACAATTTGAGTACATGTATGTTGCAGTATAAATTTTTTTCCCTCCATATTTTGAGCAAAGTATTGAAGATATGGGGAACAAGTCATGAAGATGTATTAACTAGTCTGACAGAACCATGTTGAATGATAACAGGAGACGTAGAGTCAAGCAGAGATTTTCGGATAACTTGGAGGTGCCTCATAATGTCCCACATGTTTTGGCATGGGGCTAGTTCTGTTCAATGTACTGTTGATATGGACATAGTTCTAGGTGAAATTTATAGATACCAAAATAGGAAATACACCATTCTTTAGGAAATTACAAAGTGGTATTGACAGATGGTGGTGTCAGATAAAAATCATCATTGTTGAGGTGATATATTTGCTTTAAAAAGCTAACTACAGTAATTGGAAGCAGTTTTTGTGCAATAGCAGAACTGAAGGATTTGATCCACTAATGGCAGCACTTCATATTGATAAAGTTGTATAAAACCCAGGTGTAATTTTAATTTTTGTTCTGAGTCTTATAAAAGATGAAAGGTAGTGATGAGCCTCTCTGAGCATTCTGACCTCCAGTTACACTTGTTTTGCAGATATTGAGACCTCAGAGGATGCAACACCATTTTAGTTAGTTACTGCCTGGTGAAAGGAAACATAAAGATGAAAACTGTTTTTTTTTTGGTCAGAATGATGCTGATAACGGATGAATCTAATGGAAGTTAATGAAATAATAGGAAACCAAAAACAGGAATACTATATTTTGTGATTCAGGGATCTAGAATGAAGGGCTTTAGTCAAAAGATTAATTAAAGAGATCTATTGCAGAGATTGATTTTTAAGAATTAGAAACAAGTAGCATTCACTTCCAGCACTTGTTCCTGCCTTGTTTAGTTTGCGTGAAGTGGGAAGGTAAATGTGACTGCTTATATGGGGGTCAAATAGATCCAATGCTGACACTGACTAACTTAGCTATAATGACCTGTTTCTGTGTTTCAGACTGTAACAAGGCACTGTAGTTGAGCTGCACTAACCTGACCTAAACAAATATACGTTTATTTACTAGGTTGCAGTTAATGGAAAACATTTCCTGGACTATCAACATAGAATAAGTATGGAGAGAGTTGACACACTTGGAATCTCTGGTGTGGTCCAAATTCAAACGATTTGTTTCTTGAACAGCTCTGTAAGTAAGAATTAAGTAAGCACAAAAAAAGTGTCTCCAGAGGTTGTATTTTTCAATAGAATTTTCCCCTCATCTCATTTTCCACACTGCTTCATCTCCCTTTTCACTGTTGATGCATTTCCTTTTTCCAAATTTTCTGACCGGGCCATTTCTGGGTGATTATAAGTTCATAATAGGAAGTTCAGAACTGTCTTTCAAATCAAATGTCATGAAATTATTTCCTGTTGTACTTTCATCTTTGTTTTTCTTTGTTAACATTGGACTTTGCAACATGTTTGACTATTTGTCAATTTGTACTGACAGTGTCTTTCGTAACTAATCAATCTAAGTTTGTAAAGTTGATTAGTGGATATTGGTGACCTATATAACTGCAAAACACCAATGTTGTTTGATATGGTGTTGTCCTCCTGATTCCTACTGAAGACAGAGTATACTCCTGGAACAAAAGCAGCTCTTTGAAATTTGATTTTGTGGTGCACCTCAATATTTTGATTGCGGCACTGAAAATAGGTAATATCATACTAGTGCTGAGGTCACACTGATTATGCTAATATTTGTTTGCAACCGTTGGGATCTACTGTCAAAGGTCTCAGTACTGTAGACACTT
Source organism: Stegostoma tigrinum (assembly GCF_030684315.1). Lineage (NCBI taxonomy): Eukaryota > Metazoa > Chordata > Chondrichthyes > Orectolobiformes > Stegostomatidae > Stegostoma > Stegostoma tigrinum. Next base: position 78,815,299 of record NC_081362.1, on the reverse strand, counting down.
GATGCTCCTAATATGCTCTAACTGTTCTCTACATTCAAAAACCAGACGGTCTCATAAACATTTTTGTTGTAACTAACTTTAGGAGCAGGATAATCCATATTACAACCTTCCGGTAAAGAAGACTGATACAAGTGGGACTGTAAGTCTGACCAATTGTCTTTTTAAACTAAGATAACAAAGTGTGGAGCTGGATGAACACAGCAGGCCAAGCAGCATCTCAGGAGCACAAAAGCTGACGTTTCGGGCCTAGACCCTTCATCAGATGACCTCTCTGAAGGGTCTAGGCCTGAAACGTCAGCTTTTGTGCTCCTGAGATGTTGCTTGGCCTGCTGTGTTCATCCAGCTCCACACTTTGTTATCTTGGATTCTCCAGCATCTGCAGTTCCCAATATCACTGTCTTTTTAGTGCCTTCAAGTTATTACACATTGACTCAATAACATTTGTTGGTATTGCAGGATGCCAAGCATACAAAGATTCAGCTGGTAAGTCCACAATTGTTTGCTTGGATCACATATTGTGAGTAGATTGACTTGGATACTTGGTGCTTTAGTTTAGCATTTCTGAATTTCACAGTATATTTTCAACCAACTATATTCTCAGCTACTTAGGAAAAACAAACTGAATGCCTCTACAGTTGTAAATTGGAAATAAATCCATCAAACAGAACATGACAATACTGCGACATCTAAGCACAAGTGTCCCCAGAGGTTATATTCTTCAGCAGGATTTTCCCTTCATCTCATGCCTCCTTTTTCCACACTGCTCTATCTCCTTTTCGCTTTTTGATGTACTTACTTTTTTCAAATTTTCTGACCAGGCCAGAATGGATAGAAGATTGCAGGTGTAAGTCTTAGGGTGTAATTTAATTGTTAATTTTTTTCATGTTTTTAATACTTGGAAGATCTTTTGGTTTTTAGGCAGTCCCTTACATGGGTAAGATTGAGGATGGATTATGTCCAGGTCGGACAATCACTCTTCAAGGCAAAGTCGATAAGAACCCAGACAGGTAATTTTTTAGTTTTATAGTTGTTACAAATTGCATTTTTTTTAAAGACATAGGCTATGAATGCTCCTATCGAGTTTGGTCCAATTTTAATCCTTGATTAAAAATCTCTCAATCTCAGTTTTGGATATATCCGAAGCTAAGTACATGATCCAATCTCAACAACCCGTTGAAGTAAAAAAAAAATTCACAGATTCACTACCATCCGAGTGAAGTAATTCCTCTTCATCTCTTAAATGGACAAAACCTTACTCTGAGATTATGTTGTCTGGCCTTAAAATCTTCCTCAAATGGAAACAATGTATTTTTGCATCTACCCTTAAGAATTTTGTATGTTTCAAAAGGTCACGTTTTTCATTTTTCTAAATTCCAAAGACTATATACCTGACCTGTTGAACATCTCTTCACACCTGGTATCATTCCCTGGAGTCTGCTCTACCCTTCAAGAAGATCATGCCTGATCTGTGGCCGAACTCCATGTGCATGTCTTGGGCCCATGTCCCTTGATAACAATTGAATTAGAATCGACCACCATGAGGAAGAGAGTTCCAAACCCCCACTACTCTTTGCGTGCCAGTGTTTTTTTTTAACATCTTTCCTGGATGGTCCGGCTCTAATTCTTAGACTATGCTTGCCCCTGGTTCTAGAATCTTCAACCTTTGGAAATAAAAACCAAAAGATCTGCGGATGCTGTAAATCAGGAACAAAAACAAAGTTGCTGGAAAAGCCCAACAGGTCTGGCAGCATCTGTGGAGGAGAAAGCAGAGTTAACATTTCGGGTCTGGTGACCCTTCCTCAGAACTGACGGTGGCTAGGAAAACATCAGTTTAGATGCAGAAAATGGGGAGGTGGGTGGGGTAGGGAGTAAACGATAAGATAGGCCCAAAAGAGAGAGAGAGAGAGAAAGAAAGACAGTTGGACAGACAAAGGAGTTCCTAACGATCAGGCTGGGAGGGTGAATATTTGTTAATGGGGACTGTTAGTGACTAACAATTGGGGGGTGTGTACTGGCAGGCCATGAGGTAACAAGGCCTGGCATGTGGGGTGGGGGGCTGGGACATGGGAGAGTTTAGGCCCTATAAAATTATTCAATTCAATATTGAGTCCGTGAGCTGTAGGGTCCCCAAGCGGAAAATGAGGTGTTTTTCCTCCAGCTTGCGCTGGGCTTCACTGGAACACTGTAGCGAGCCGGAGACAGATGTTGGCCAGGAGCAAGGTGATGCATTGAAGTGGCAGGCAACAGGTAGTTCAGGGACTTTTTCTGCGAGCAGAATGTAGATGTTCTGTGAAGCGGTCGCCAAGTCTACACTTCATTTCCCCACTGTAGAGGAGACCGCATTGTTAGCAGCAAATGCAGTAAACTAAGTTATTGGATTCTAGTCTACCTGCATTGAACTCGTTCTAGGTCAAAACATCCTGAGGTATGAGGCCCAAATCTGCTCTCAGTATTCCAAGTGGGGTCTAACAAGGGTTTTGTATGACTGTAGTGTAACATCTGCATCCTTCTATTCCAGCCCTATAGATATTCACATTTTTTATTATTTTCTGCACCAGTTCCTGACATTTTAAAGAGCAATGCTCCTGAACTCCAAATCATGTTGGACAGTCACTGTATTTAACATTTTACCTTCTAAACAATAACTGATCTATCCTTCCTTTGGTCCAAACTGGATAAAGTCACACTTTTACATTAAAATCAATCTGCCACAGCTTGCACAATTACTTAATTTGTCAGTTTCCTGTGGCAATTTTATGCTGTCATCAACACTGTCTACAATACTGCTCAATCTTGTGTCATCAGCAAATTTGGATATTTGACTCAAAACTGAGTCTTCATCAAGAGTCACCACACTTACAAGTTAACTCTTCTTTCTTCCCATCTAATGTTGCTGGCTCTGCTGAGTTTCTCCAACATCCAGTTTTTTTATTTTGGGTATTGGACTTCTTTATATCACTATCCAAGTCTTTGATGAATATTGTGAATAATTGATGCTCCACAGATCCCTGTGGGACACCACATGTAACATCCTGCCAATTTGTGTACTGGCACATTATTCCAACTCCTTCTTTCCTGTCACTCAACCAATTTCTTATCCATGTCTGTAATTTACTTACAAATCCCTGGGCTGCCACCTTAATCAACAGTCCAGTATGTGACATTATCAAAAACAGTCACAATGTCCATATGAACAACATCCATTGACTTACCTCCATCCACCGCCTTTGTCATCTCTTGAAAAACTAAGGTTTGTCAAGCATGACCAAACTTTCATGCATCCATGCCTGCTCTCCCTGAATAACTGAAAATTTTTGAGATGTTACCTTATCCTTGATTATAGACTCTAACCCCACCACAGAGATTTCACTTGGAATATTGTGTCCAGTTTTGGTCGCCCTATTATAGGAAAGATGTGGAGGCTTTGGAGAGGGTGCAAAGGAGGTTTACCAGGATGCTGCCTGGACTGGAGGGCTCCTCTTATGCGGAGAGGTTGACTGAGCTCGGACTTCTCTGTCCGGAGAGAAGGAGGAAGAGAGGTGACCTGATCGAGGTGTACAAGGTAATGAGAGGCATGGATAGAGTCGATAGCCAGAGACTTTTCCCCAGGGCAGGATTGACTGCCACGAGGGATCATAGTTTTAAGGTGTTCGGAGGAAGGTATAGAGGAGACGTCAGAGGGAGGTTCTTCACCCAGAGAGTTGTGAGCGCATGGAATAGTTTACCAGTGGTAGTCGTGAAAGCAGAGTCATTAGTGACATTTAAGCAACTGCTGGACATGCACATGGACAGCAGTGAATTGAGGGGAATGTAGGTTAGGTTATTTTCTTTTTGGATTAGGATTAATCCACGGCACAACATCGTGGGCCGAAGGGCCTGTACTGTGCTGTACTTTTCTGTTTATGTTCTAGATGTCAGAATAACTGGCCTGTAATTTCCTGGCTTTCCTCTGCCACCTTCTTTTGAGAGTGGAGTGATATGAGCAATTTTTTAAATCAAGAGGTAGAACTCCTGGATCCAGGGAACTCTGAAAGATTGTTAGGACGTTGGCAGTGTGTTCTCCTACCACCTCAAGGAGCTGTGGAAGGAAACCAACAGATCCTGGGGATTTGTCACTCTTCAGTTCCATCGATTTGCCTATTACTGATGATTTACTTAAGCTCGTTTTATTTAGACACTGTCACTGATCCTCTTAATTTTCTTAGGAATTGCAGCAAGCTATTGTCCTTTTCTGCTGTGAATACTGAAGCAATGAAATCGTTCAGCATGTCTGCCATTTCCCCATGATCATTAACAACATCCCCATTCTGTCTTCAGTGGTCCAAAAGTACTCCTAACCAAGATAATGAAACGTGAGGCTGGATGAACACAGCAGGTCAAGCAGCATCTTAGGAGCACAAAAGCTGATGTTTCGGGCCTAGACCCTTCTCCCTTTCCCTTTATACAACTACAAAATCTCCTCTTATTATGTGTCTTGCAAGTTTCCTTTTGTAATCCTTTTTAGTTGTTTTTATAAACTGTTTTGTCCCTTTGTTGGTCTTTGTGTTTATCTGATTCTGTATTGTTCTTTGTTTTCATCAGTCTTTTCTCTTAGTTTTATGCTGTCCATTACTTCCTTGGATGTCCATGGCTGTTTTGTGAGGTGGAGCTTTTCCTTCTCATGGGTACAAACTGCTTCTGAAATAGTATTAAGTGTTTCCTTGAACAGACATCACTATTCCTTGATTGTTTTACCTATTAGCAGAGCTTCACAGTTTACTGTGGACAGTCTCTGCCTCATCTCATTTAAGATCTGTCTGTCTTAATTCCAAAATTCCAGTTTCTGATTTTTGCTCGGGTTTTACAATCTCTGTGAAACTCGTTCATGTTATGATCACTATTTGACAAATGCTAATGAACAACTAGGTCAATAATTAATACAGGCTCGTGGCTCATTACTAGATCCACTGTCACTTTTGTCTCCTTGTCGCATCCAAGATGTACTGCTGTAGGAACTATCCCAGACACGCTAGAAATTCACAACCTTTATGGCAAGTGTTTTCCTGTCTTTCCCAGTACGTGTTAAGATTAAAATTCCCCACTAGTGCCACTATACTTTTGCTACATTCTTGCCTAATTCAGTACTTTAAAAATAGCACTGCTGAGCTCTGGTTCTTTGAGATATTAATCTTGTTGCAAATGTTTTTTTTGTTTAAGTCCATTGTTTAATTTGTAGCATATCTAAACCCAAGGTACTAGCCATAGAGGTAAATCCTGAAAAGAAAAAGCTGTATTGTAAATGTAAATCTCTTCCAGGTTTGCTATTAATCTCTGTGTGAGTAATTCCACTGACATTCCATTACACCTGGCACTTCGGTTCAAAGAAAAGGCTTTTGTTCGAAACTCTTTTCTCTATCAAAGCTGGGGTGAAGAGGAGAGGAAGACAGACTATTTTCCATTTAACCCAGAGGCATACTTTGAGGTACTTTGTATAGTCCAGAAATAAATTGAGACATATGAAGATCTTCTCAAATGTTACTCAACATTATAATTTTGCCATTAGTTGTTCTGAATATTAAGCATAAATTGATTTTATAACATGACATCTTAAAGGTGTAAATAACAGCTATTTACATAGAAGCTTTGTCAGAGCTGGTGGGGGGTGCGGGGGGAAAGAGGAAAGGGACAGTAATCATCTAGTGGTATTATCACTAGACTATTAAATCAAAGACTCCGGTAAAGTTCTGAGGAACTGAACTCAAATCCTACCATGGCAGATGGTGGAATTTCAGTTCAATTAACATGTGCAATTAAGAATCTAATGATGACTGTGAGACTACGTCGATTGTCAGAAAAATCCAACTGGTTCACTAATGTCCTTTAGGGAAAGAAACTGATATCCTTACCTATGCTGGCCTGTGACTTCAGACCCATTACGAAGTCATTATCCAAAGAGTAGTTCAGAGACAATTAGGGATGCACAATGAATGCTGCCCAGATCCTGTGAATTAATAAAAAAAACTCTTGTCTTTTTAGATAACAGTATTCACATAATTGCTTAATTTAAAATCAACCTAGGTCCATATTTTGAGTTGCATTGGCCACGCCACTTTATATTGTGGCCAAATTGTCTTTGGGTTTTCTCACAAATGCACTCATTTATGGGAAAACAAATATTATGAAACACTGGAGATCATGGTTAGTGTGCTGGAAGGCTGTGCTTTTGTCTGTGACTGTCATTATTATTTCAAAAGTAATAGTGGTGGTGTTAATGTATTTGAGAAAATTTGATGTTGCGAGGAGAGGTTTGTGTCTTAACGTTAAAGAAGGCACTCAGTTGATTTTTATAAACCTCGACAAAGTTGCTTTGCTTTATAGTAGCTGCAGGAAAGGAACTGAATGGGCTTGCTACTTGGTTAATGTATTTTTGCACTCTGTGTTTTGTGATTGTGTTCCAGGTTATCATTTATTGTAGTTCTGACTGTTTCAAGATTGCTGTGAATGGAGAGCATTTGTTGGAGTATAAACACCGGTTTACTGACTTGAGCAAAATTGACATGGTAAAGGCAGATGGAAATATCCAGCTGTTCAAAGTACAGGCTTGGTAGGTGGAGAGAAGCTGCTGACCAAAATTAACACTAATGCCAGGATAATAACAGGATGCGTAACCTATTGAATTCTGTTTCTAATTATAGAGAATACGTTATCAAATCAAGAAGAAAATTTGTTTCTTGGGGATTGTTGCATTTGTTTGAAGATCTGGATTTTGTTTTGGAATTGCTTTGAGTTCACAAGTCTGTGCTGAAGTAATTTAGAGGGTAGCATCAATCCTATAGAACCACATACAACTCCTCCCATATCATGACTGAAAATCATTTTGAAAGCCAAACATTTTAAGTGCATGGATAATTTTGCTTTGGAATTGAAATCACCAACAAACTTGACCAAGGTCTTTAAATATGTATTTTTAAAGGCTGCAAAACGTTAATAGTTTGCTAATGCTCTAACTGCTATCCTGTAAAAGAGTCAGCCTGTTAATGAAGCTAAACACACTTTCTCTAAATTTGCATAGCTTTTGATGCTGAGTAATGTTGGCTTTCATTTTCGTTGTTAAAAATCCTGAATGCTTTGGCAAGCGCTATAAGTATTTTATCTGACTGACAAGGTGCAAACATGAATAGTCAATTAAAACTGTAGTACTCCATAAATGTTATAAATGTAAGTGTCACATGTTAAAAGGTACTGGTTTGGTTATCTCAGGTTGTTTTAACAAACTGCTTCACAAATTATTGTAGAATTCTGTGCACAGTATTAGGAAATCTGATTAATTTGCATTTTTGATCTGGAGGGGTGTTGTGACGGAAAATCCACCTGTTACTTTAATTATGAGTAACTTTGTTAGTTTGGGGTTAGACTGATGATCTGTACTCAGCAGCAAGAATGTTGTTGTCTGGCTGCTGTTACTGTTGCACATGGATTTCTATGATGTCTTTGTTTCTTTGAACCATACATTTGGTAACTAAGTGGAAAAACTTCTCATTGCAAACAAAATTGACATTCTAATCCAGTGCCAGATGTATTGCATTGTCTCTGTTGCTTCTGTATTTTGTGTTCACACATGAAAAACAAATACATGTTAATTTTCCTGGAAGTTTATTTTTTTGGGGCCAGTGTGTTAACTGCAGACATCTGGAAAAGCCCACTTATGCATCTTCTATTTAAATACTGTAAATTAACATATCTGCTTTTGTACTTATGTACATAACCAATCTATATGAAGACAAAACTCTTCAAGTATGTACTGCACTAAAAATAAAGTTAATATTTTAAACATTCTTTGAAGTATCTCAATTTAGTGATAATTTCACTTGTCTTTTGAATTCTGGATGAAGCAGTTTCTAATCAATGAATTCAGACCGGCACTTCTGATGTGAACACTAGCTGGGTTTATTTTCATAGAATAGCGCACAGAAGCTATTTAGCATAATATGGGCTCTTAAAATCCATCCTATTATATTTACTGTCTGTCCTTTTGTTCATAGATTACAGGTACTTATCTAGTTTCATTCTAAAAATTTGAATTTGCTTTCATCCCAGTCTTCAGGGAAGGAATGTGCATTCTTAATGATTTGGCTTATTTTGTAAAAATCAGAACTACAGTAACGTGATTGACTCAGAAGTTAGGGATGGGCAACAAACCAGCAACACACATATCTCGTGAAAGAACAAAACAACTTGGTGTGAACAATAAAGATAGTACTATTCTTGTCAGCGCATGGACATGAATGTAAGGTTACCTCGTATAGCTAGAAATAAAACATGATAATCATATAGATATCAATAATATAGATATTATTGTACAATAATTAATTTAAAATCCTACTTTAAAAGCCTGAAGACAGTTCCTATCTTCTCATCAGTCAATCTGTCATGAACCTAAATGTAGTGTGGCATCAACCTAAATGATAAAAGAATAGCAACAGCAACAATTTGTCTCTAATCTAACCATCAGTCACCTCCTTTTCTGTAACACAATTTGAATCTTTTCTTTGATCCTCATTCATCACCACTCAATTCTTATGATCAACAAATATTAGCACAGATCACATGAACCTTCTTTCCACCCTAAATTTGAAGATCAGTTCCAAACTCTAAAACATTGTCATTGTAACATCTTTTCATCAACTGCTGTGCAATTTTAAAAAAATCCCATTTTGTTTCTTGTTCACATTAATTACCCTGGCAGCATGGTAGTTCAGTACTTAGCACTACCATCCCTTTAGTGCCATGGACCCAGGTTTGATTCCAGCCTTGGGTGACTGTCTGTGTGAGTTTGTGATAAGTGCTCCAGTTTCTTCTCCACAGACCTAAAATGTGTAGATTTGGTGACTTGACAATACTAAATTAGCTGTCGTGTCCAAGGATGTGCAGGCTATGTGGATTAGACGTGGTAAATGCAGGTTCACAGGGGTAGGGTATGGATCTGGGAGGGATGCTTTTTGGTAGGTTGGTGGAGACTGGATGGTTAAACTGCCTTTATTCACACTGTATGAATTCTAAGAAATGCCATCTTGTTATTTATTCTTTTACCATTGGAAACACACTTTCCTTATTTACTTTATTGAAATCATTTGTGATTTCGAACAGTAAGTCTCAGATTTCAGCTGTAGTTCCCTCATGTAATTGAAGTGTTTATGACCATTTGGCCCATCATACCTGTTCCACCATTCAATTAAATCATAGCTGGTCTGAATCCTCAAGACCACAGTCATGTTTGACTTCGTGTGTTTTGAATAACATCTCAATGACCCCATGCCCTTTAAAATTAGTTGTTGCAAATTAAATACACTAAGGTATTTAGGGTATGTAACAAGGATAAAAATCAACACCCGCATAAGATGCTGACATCACACTTAGAACTTTAAACAAGGATCAAAAATTTTAAATGTAACAGCAACTAAAGCCTTTTAGGAACAGATTCTCTGACTTGCCATATCCTCTATAAGATGTACATTACAACTTCATTACGAAATGGCTAGCTTTAACTTGGAAGGACATTCATGAACCGTGATTGTCATTTTAAAAAGTAATCTGGTGCTAGACCACAAATTGCTGGATTTATTGAATATAATGTCACTAGTTGCCCAGATAGTAAATGATCAAAAGCTTCTGATCTTAAGTCTAACAAGGTTATTGCTCCCTCTTGAATATTAAGGTGACTAGAAGTAAAAACAATCAATACTGTTTTTCAATCTATTTATTAAAGTTTGTTGGGTGATATTAATGGAGGCTGCACAACTGGAAAATCTTCATCCAAAGAGAACCAAGTCTGGCAATTTATCACAAATGTTGATATTTCACATGCAATGTAAAATTCTGTACCTTCAGCATCACCATCTCAACAGAAGTGATTTAAATAGCTATGCAGATCACAAATGTAATACAGTATGAACCCTATTGTACATATAAAATATTTATAAATTTATAAACCCTTTGTACATTTTAAATGTTTTCAGAAATAGCTTTGCAGTGGTTCCCCAAGTATGATTTCAAGCTGCTGGATAACCTTCTGACAATGGTGCTCCACTTCTTCACATTCATCTGCAACACAAAGAACACAATCCATACTTCAAAAGTTCTACTGTGATAAAATTAAATTGAAGGTTATGGTGGATATACGTGGGTCAATGAAATATGCATTTGCTTGATGTGCCAAAATCTTAAATGTCTAAGCACTCGGCTTTACTCTAAAGTTCAATGTCACAGGGTTTGGTTGTCAGGTCCCAACAATTGAAAATCCATAGTAATGACTTTGGACACAGGGATAGAAGGTATAATAGTCAAATTTGCAGATAACACTAAAATAAGTAGGAAAGTAAATTGCAATGAAGAAAGAAATTTCCATGACTGATCTGACATTTCTAATGTCCAGTGTCCTGTGTTTTCCCCAGAACACTTGACTCCCCGATCAAGAATCAATCCGTCTTAAATATGCACAACTCTCTGTGGCAAGCAGTTCTAAAGACATTCAACCCTGAGAGAAGAAATTCCACCTCATGTCAGTCTTAAACTGGCACCTCTTTATTCTAAGACCCTAACACTCTCGAAGGAAAACATCCTTTTAATGTTTATCGTGTCAAGCTCTTTAAGAATCCTATTTGTTTCAACAAAATCACCTCTCATTTTTCCAAACTCCAGAGAGTACAGTCCCAACCTATTTAGCCTTTGCTCGTAAGACAATTCCTCCTATACCAGGGATCACCCTCGTCAATGTTTTCTGAATTGCTGCCAATGAAATAATAATTTTTGTAAAAAACAGTATAAAAATTGCTCACGGTATTCCAGATATGGTCTCACCAACATGTTGTACAGTTGCAGTCAGACTTCCCTATTGTATACATCAACCCTCTTGAAATAAGAGCCAACATTCCATGAGCCTTCCTGATTACTCATTGCACTTGTGTGCTAGCTTTCTTTGTTTCGTGCAGAAGCACCTCCATGTCTCATGTTGCAGCTTTCTGCAGTTTTTCTCTGGTTAAAAAAAAAGGTCTTGATCTGCCTTCCCCAAAATGAGCAAGTTTACATTTTCCCAAATTATATTCTATTTGCCAAGTTTTTGCCCATTTAACCTATCTCTCTGTAGCCTGTTTGTAACTCTCTGTCTTTTCACCTACTTTTGTGTCATCAGTACATTTGCCTTGTGTAGTTTCTGTGGATGTAGTTGCATTAGAGATAGTTCAGAGGATGTACACTTAATAAATTCTAGAAATGAGGGGTTTGTCATATGAAGAGAGGTTAAGCAAGTTAGGCCTATACTCTCCAGAGTTTAGAAGAATAAGAGAAGGTCTAATTGAGGCGTATAACATGCTTAAAGAGTACTAACACATAAATGGAGAGAGGAAGTTTCCTCTTGAAGTGAAATTACTTCTGTCAAAGGATTGTGAATCTGTGGAATACATTAGGTCATAGTGTGGTAGATACTGGGACACAGTAAATTTGAGGAGGAGATAGGCAAATTTTTAATTAATTGTGGGTGAAGTGATTTAGAGTGGAACGCAAAATCTTTTAGGAAGAGATTGTCTGACTTGCCGTATCCTCATTTTTTTTTACTGTTCTTATGCTAAACTTTTCTTTGCCAGCAGTGTCAGAGTTGCATGTAGGATGCCACTAAGATGAGTGAACAAAAAATGAGGCAGTTGAATTATTCTTAGGTGATAGCATAAAAAAGATACAATCGACAGCTCACTTTATAGTCTGCCAGTTTTCCTGTTCTGTGAACTTCAAAAGGTAGTATGAAACACTGTTTATTCACTCCTGTTCAATTTTGTGCTATTGCTGAAGATTAGTTGCCACTTATCTCTTCTCTTGAAGGGAGAAAAACTAATTATCCCACCATTTTGACAACGTGTGCAGGAGCTGCCAACATTTTTTACTACTTTGGCAAAGATACAACCTGTCTGTCCTTTTCATTACACTACGGTATATGTAGAATGTTAGAAACTTTAATAATTCCGATACTAAAGCTTTAAACCATCCCTTAACACATACTAAAAGAAAGAATTTAGGCCAATTGAATATCGTACCTTCCAGTAGCTCTGCCAAGAAAGGGATGGTTTCCGGCAGTAGCAGCATATAGTTCTCCTTCAGTTTACCAGCCAGTTCCAACAGCATAATCAGAGCAGATAATCTCACCTGCAGATTACATCAATATATTTTAGCTCATCATGTTGGAAAAAATACATCCATCATAATTTAGACTAATCAAATCCAATATTAATGACCACCCCTTTCTTATATGAGGGATTTTTCAAATACTACGACTTTCAGCAATCATTGTGCACCCTGAATCAAAGAGAAAAAAAAACAAAGAAAATTTTCCTTTCATTTCTGACAATGCAAAACTATGAAAAAGAGTCATACAGCATGGAAACTGACCTTTGAACATGTCCATGGTGACCAAGTTTCCCTAACCAAAACTAGTTTCACCTGCCTGCATTTGCCCCATATCCCTCTAAACCCTTCCTATTCTTGTCCAAACATCTTTTAAATTTTGTAACCTTACCTGCATCTACCACTTCCTCTGGCAGTTCACTGTATACAAACCACCATCTGTGTGAAAAAGTTGACTCTCAGGCCCTTTTTAAATCTTTCTCCTCTCAAGTTAAAAATATGCCCCCTTATTTTGAAATGTCCCTCTCTAGGGAACAGACCATTGCTATTCACTTTAACTGTGCCCTCATGATTTTAAAAACTTCTATATTGTCACCCCTCAAATCTTCTATGCTCCAGACTAGATCAGTTTAGGATATCTGGTTGGTTCAGATGAGTCAGACGGAAGGGTCTGGTTCTGTGCTGTATGACTCTGTGACTCTTATCTAACTGAGTATCATGTTTATCAACAAAATTATTGAGTATTACCAAAGCACCACAAAGGCCTCAAAAAGTTAATACCGTTTAAAGGTGTAACCAACCAAGCTTACAATCAATAACCAAGAAACAGCATAATAACTAATGTAGTTCACTGTGGAATGTGCCATTTAAATATAGCTCTGGGTTAGGATGTACTACATCTCATCATCATGGTTACATACCTTAGGTGAGCTGTGTCTTGTCTTAAGCAGGATCTGGTAATTCAGTGGTTTCCAGACAGAATCATCGCCAATAGCGACAGAAAACTGAGCTATACATGGGATTAGATGATTGGTCACTCTGTCCCTGTACTCCTCCTCACCTCCCAGCATGTTTTCCAGCTTCAAAGATTAGAATTTCAAAACATATTTACACTTCTTACTACATGAACAATAATAAACAGCATTATAATTTAATGCAGGTGCTAATTTAATATTATAGTGTATGTTTGTCTATTTGTCAAATAAAAAAGATGTCAGTCATGATAAACAGATAATGTGAGCCAAACACACTCAAAATTTATAGTCAGTGATAATGGAAGATGCTGGAGAATTCGAGATAACAAAGTGTGGAGCTGGATGAACTCAGCAGGCCAAGCAGCATCTTAGGAGCACAAAAGCTGACATTTCGGGCCTAGACCCTTCATCAGAAAAGGGCCTAGGTCCGAAACGTCAGCTTTTGTGCTCCTAAGAGGCTGTTTGGCCTGCTGAGTTCATCCAGCTCCACACTTTGTTATCTCAAAATTTATAGTGTTTGGAAGGTAAAAAAACCAAAAGAACTGTAGAGCTGGAAATCTGAAGCAAAGACAGGAATTGCTGGAAAATCTCAGCAGGCCCGGCAGTAACTGTAAGAGAAATCAGAGTCAATGTTTCCTGAGGAACTGGAGTTCTGAAGAAGTGTCGCTGGACCTGGAACATTAACTCTGATTTCTCTTTACAGATTCTGCCAGACCTGTTGAAATTTTCCAGCAATTTCTGTTTGTGTTTGGAAGGTGTCCAACTCCAAACTGGTTTTCATAGTTTATATTTTGGGGGCTTAAATTTGGTTTTCAGTACAAAACACATGGGTGCAGAATGACATTTATATAACACAATTAACCAGGTGTGTTGGACAAATACTGCAATTTTTGATGAGAAGCACCCCTACACAGTGAAATATTAGTTCGAGCAAAGCTTGGTGCCCAAAATCCAATAGAGAGGTTGAGTTGTCATGATTGCTCTAATAATCTTTGATGTAAGTTCTACTTAGTTTGGGTTATTCTGTGTGATCTAAATGTAACAATTTTGTCATAGTTTTCTAGTTTGATTTTTCAAAGTTTTCAGAGAAGTTATTCATAGCCAGGAAAGATATGTGGCACAAATCAATTAATATGAACATCAGTAATACTGTGTCTTGAACAGTGGAGGAAAAACACTTGTATAGCTTTTAGGAAAAAGCAAAGGGAGTGGGACTAATTGGACAGATCCACCAAAAAGCTTGCATGGACAAAATGGGCTGAATGTCCACTTTCGACATTGTAACATTCTTTGATTCGAGTTCACAGGTTGCTTCAGGAATGCTTCACAGCCTGCATTCATTGTGTATGCTATTTTTGCAATTGAGATATACGTGATAAAGACAAGTTGATGGATTATCAGCAATGCCCTGGAGTGAATATATAAATTGTGTGTTATGAAACAGGCAACCAGATGAGATTAATTTTAACAGCTGGAATGAAGTGTTCAAGCAGAGATACAAACCTGATCTACTAAGGGCATCATAAGAGTTTCAGCTCTCTCCTTACTGACAAATCGCTGAGTATCATAGAGAAAGATTTTGTGCATGCAGTTACAGACAAATTGAAGTAGTAAGCACGATTTCTCGGTGTTTTTATCGGAGTCAAAGAAGGCTTCATCTATTTTGGGGGGAAAAAAAAAAGATAACTCTGAATTTAATGCTTTCGTAATTCGGCAGTTAGTTAAAACAACGTCGTTCATTTGAGATACAGTTGGTTCTGCTTTAACACAATAGTTGCGTTCCCGCACAACATAGTGCAATTTTCTGTTACACAATAGAAATAATGGGGACGATGGAGCAGGCCACCAAAAAAAGTCACTCAAAAGCCTAACACAAAAAGATAGTATAGTTTGAATAAATGTTTAATTCATATCTAATAATGAAATAAAAGTAAACTTAACACCTTATCTTGAAAAATGTCAAGATAACTCGATGGGGGAGGAGGTTTGGAGGTTGTCTGTTGTTAATGCAGGGGCTGAGGGTCATCTTCATCATCACCACTGTCAGGTGCAGTTGTGGTTGCAGGGTTAAGATGAAAAATAGTTAATCCAGAAGGAGATGGCTGTCGGTCACTGTCTTCTGGCTGTTTCTTGGGGGTTGGCTTTAAAAAAAATCTGGTTTTTGCTGGTTTGTTCTTTTTCTTATTTCACGAACAAGCTGTTCATAGGGTGCCAAATAAGATCTTATTCCAAGAACTGCTACCCTGCTGCGTTTCTGCATTGTAATCGTTGTCCTCTAAGAGCTGCAACTGCTTCTCAATTTCCTTTAGGATAGAACACAAAACAGAAGTGGAAAGCTCTCGTGGTACTGAAACCTGGACTACTACTTCTTGATCTCCAGCTTCCACTTCCACTCTCGCCACAAGTTATTGTTGGCCAGCTGTAGAGAGGTCTTCACTGTGGGAACCAAGCAACTCCTCAACATCCTCACTCTCCACTTCCCCAAATCCAACTTGCTTCACAAGATCAACACAACGTTCTTTGACTTTTGGGAGCTCCTCTAACAGATCAAAGCTTTTAAAGTCTTGAAAAAAGTCTGGGAGGAACTTCTGCCAAACTGCATGCAATCATTCCTCACTGACATCACCCCAGGCCTCCATGATAACGTCAATTGCATTCTTGATGTAAAAGCTCTTTCAAAACTGAAGAACATTGTCTTTATCCCCCAGGGCTGCAATCAGCCTCTTAAATGTACTCCTCTGCACACCAATGGAATCGTGTTTTTAGCCAACACAAATTTGCGTTTTAGAAATAGTGTTCCCCTCTTTGCATTGCCAGAACATGTGTTATAATAGAACCGACTGTAATAAATCCAGCAGCACCCTAAAGGCCATTCATTCCATTGACATATACCAGCCCTTTGAAAATGTAAGCCAATTGCCTATGGAAAGTCATCACTGAATTGGCTTTCACTCTCTTCCTCATAGTACATTCCAGATCAGAAAATGCTGTATAATGTATTTTCTTCTCCTTATGCCACCAGTGCTATCTAGCTGACATCTGAATGCTCTGGTTACTGACTTGTCATTAGGAGTTTCTCCTTATTTTCTCGATCAAAACTCTTCATGGTACCAAACGCTTTACTCAAATCTCCTCTTTATCTTCCCTGCACTAACTTGTCTAGTTTAATTGCCTAAATGAAGTGTTTCACCTCTGGTGCCATTTTCAAAAATCTCCTCCATATCCTCTCTTAAGCGTTGACATCATTCGTACTGTGGTAGTCAAAACTGGGCACAACACTTCAGCCAAGTGCCTTGTGAAGAGTAATGAAAACTTCCTTACTTTTGCACTCTATTTGCCCAGGGCACTGAATAACTTTTAACAGCCTTCTTAACTTGTCCTACCATCTTCACAGGTAGAATCCACAGAATCTATACAGAGTGGAAACAGACCATTGGCCCAACAAGTCCACACCACCCTCCAAAAAGCATACCGCCCAGACTCATCCACCTACCCTTTCTCTGTAACCCTACAATTCCCATGGTTAACACATCTAACCTCACATCCTTGGGCACCGTGGGCAACTTAGCATGGTCAATCCACCTAACTTGCACATCTTTGGACTGTGGGAGGAAACCGCAGTTACCTGGAGGAAACCCACGTAGACATGGGGATAACAGGCAAACTCCACACAGACAGTCGCCTGAGGATGGAATCTAACCCAGGTCCCTGGTGCTGTGAGGCAGCAGTACTAACCACTCAGCAACCGTGCTATCCCATGCATGTATGTACATCCGCAAGTATTACTGTTCCATCTCCAACATGAAATTGCACTATTTTACTGCCTTTCTTCATTCTTAATACCAAAATATTTCGCTTCACACTTCTCTGCAGTAAATTTCATCTGCCATAGGCCCATTTCATCAATCTATGGCCTCCTGTAGTCTTTACTGTTGGCCACATTTTTGAGTTTTGTGTCACTCTCAAACCCTAAAATTACACATTGTATAGTGAAGACGAGATTATTAACCTGTACCAAAAACAGCACTGGTCCCAACATTGACACCAGGGGATCCTCACATTTTTACTTGCCTGGAAACGAATTGATAACTACAACTCTTTGCTATCTGTTCTTTAGCTGATTTTGGTTCCTGCAGTTACTACTGTATTAATTCCATAGGCTTCAATTTTGCTAACAAGTCGTAGTTTTTAAAAGGCCATGCATACACATCAACCACATTATCCTCATCCACAATTTTCCATTACTGCATCAAAAAGCTCAATCAATTTTGCCAAACAGAATTCTCCTTTTATAAATCTGTGCTGGAGTTCTATCATTAACCCATTTTTTTCCAATTAAAGTGCCAATTAATTTTATTCCAGATTAATGCCTCCAAGATGTTTCCCGACCGCCAACATAGATTAATGTTTAAAAGGTTACATGATTTCAACTCACCAGTCTTGACAGTATTTGTTTGGTTTAGAATGTCAGCAAAGGGTTTTACTAATTGTCCAGCAAACAGAGTAAATAACCCCTTCAGCTTGCCTGCAATGCTGTCTGCCAAACGATAGAATGTAATCATTCTATCTTTAGGGAATCCCTCAGATTTACTCCAGTCAAACAGCTGTTCAGAGACAAACCACAGGTCAGCACTTGAAATTAAAATAAACAATTCCAGAGGAAAACATCAGAGAGCTACTCATTTAACATCAATAGCATACCTTAAAGAACAGGGGCCTGAAGGTAACCTCTGATAATTTCATTACCATACCAACAAGACAGTTAATTACATGTCCTTCAATTTCACCTACATTATCCAAATTATCCTGTGTGAGAAAGAGAAAAAGGAAAACTGATCATGTGTGTTCATTTTAAATAGAATATAAAAAGTCAATTGGTATAATAGTCAACAGCACACTTTAAACTTAAACTTAAATCATTCAAGCACAATAACTGATAGGGGTGACCAGAGCGTGAGCTTGAGGCTATTCATGCGGTATAGTCAGGTTCTACATTTTCATCCTTTTAACTATGCAAACCCAATGGAAGTTACACACTGTATACAACTTTCACAGAAGGCTTGCAAGAGTAGACTATGAACTGGAGCTGCATGTCCAAAGTAAGTATAATCTGGACAAGTGAATAAATACTTGCAGCGATATCAAAACCTTCCAAAACACTTTGCGCAGTGAATAGATTTCAATGCGTAAAATGTGAAGCATCAATTATTCTACACCAACAATACCCTACGAACACCAATATTAATGATTTTTGGTGAACATTGAAAAACATAGCAAAGAAACGCTCTGCTCCTTTAAATGTCACAGGATCCTCAATAAAAACCAAAAAATCTGTGGATGTTTTAAATCAGAAACAAAAACAGAAATTGCTGGAAAAGCTCAGCAGGTCTGGCAGCATCTGTGATGAGAAATTAGAATTAACGTCTCAACTCCGAAACATCAACTTTGATTTCTCTTCACTGATGCTGCCAGACCTGCTGAGCAATTTCTGTTTTAGTCACAGGATCCTCATTGACCTTGGTGCAACACTCATTTGTATTGTCAACTGAGATTATGAATACAGGTCTTGAACCCACTGCCTTTTGACCAAATTCAGCCATTCTAGCATGTATTATATATAAAAAGCACCAGTATTCAAAATTAGATTGTTGCACATCCGGTGTTCAGAGGGCCCTCTCCAAATTACAAAAGTCACAAACATAAAATTAATTTGCAATTTGCTTTCTAAATCTCATTTTCAAAAATAAAGAGAAAATCTGTCCCAGTTAAGTACCTCCAAATGGTCTGCTCTGAAATCCAGGGCTTTGAGGAAGAACAATGTGAGCTCGGACTGATGAGAGTTCAGTTGTTCCTTTTCTACATTATTAATATGCTCCTTGAGGATATCAAAAAGTGGACCTAAATAATTCTAGGCAAGATGCAAACAAGTTAGAAACCAGCTCTGTTTTCTTATAATTAATAACTTGCATTGGATGACAAATACTGTCAAGTGCTATTGTTAATGTCTGAATCATAAATTATAAAACAGTAATTATGAGCTGACAATAGGAATATTCTGCCTGTAATCACTGCCTGTCCACGGACCTCCACCCTCTCTGCCCGAGGTGAACCATCTGCTGTGCAGTGACAGACTGATGAATCACAACTGGAACTAAATGGTTGAAAATAAATCATAGAAATTTGAACGAGTAAGGTTGCAGAGTTTGTCATCTAGAGTGCAAGATGTTCATGCTGCATGCCGTTTTCCCTGGCTGAATGACAGGCCAATCTGCTGCTCAAGCTAAGGGACAATTCAGAGTTTGGAGAGGCACAAGGTAGCGAAGTAAAACTAAAATTGAATATTTCTGTATGATTTAATGTGTTTTGTAACATAAAAGGTAAAATATAAAATTCTGGTATATGATGATAAGGTAATTCAAACACAATTAAAATATATGTAAGTTTAGGTATTATTAAAAGCTCATGCCTGACAGCAAAGCATCTACTATTTGTAGATTTTGCAAAGCTTAAGTATCCCACTCAAAAAGGTGTAAAGAAAATTACAACAAAATGCTAGACAATTAGCCAACTGAGCCACAAGTGATGTGACTAAATGAATCTATAAAATATATCTGAATGCAGATATTTCATGCACCTAGCTGGACACATGACATTTTTATGATGTAAAATGCCACTACATATGGCACAGCTATATATCAATAGAAACCTCTCAGTATAATTACATTATAACTTTCAGGTTAGCACTTTGCTATAACCATGAGATTGAACAACCAAAGCAACTGACACACAACTTGAAGGCTTCTGGAATTTTCTATCATCTCCGACTGAAATGGTACAAATGAGCAGAAATATAACTTCTCAAAGGGGAATAATCCTACCTGATTGGTGCTAGCAAGTTTATCGTAGCATTTATTAATCGCTGGCAACAGAACTCGAGGAGCTAGCTTTGTGGCCAGTGTAGTTCGAAGTGATGTTAGACGTAGGTCAAGCTGTGAAGAATGGCCAGTCCTCGAGGCAATTTTGGTCAAGCGGGTGACCTACAGGAAAGTATCAGTGCATGTCAGTTTCATGAAAATAACATACGTGATTTCTGCTACACAGTAACATAACTTTCTTTGATGCTTACTTGTGTTAGGATGTCCTGTAGGTAGGGGCTGATGAAATGTGACAGTGTTTCTACAACTTTCTGCAATGCTGTAACAGCACTTAGTAAATAAATTTCATTGGACAGCAGTTCCTTCTGTTTTTTCAGGGCCTTTAGGAGTCCTGGGATCAGCCTGTACAAAAGTAAATCCATTCCCATTAAATTGGAGTATTGGTAGACTTCCAAAACAAAGTGATCTATAAACAAGGTCAAAAAAAAATCTTGTTCAATACACTCAGAGATAATGGGAACTGCAGATGCTGGAGAATCCAAGATAATAAAATGTGAGGCTGGATGAACACAGCAGGCCCAGCAGCATCTCAGGAGCACGCTCCTGAGATGCTGCTGGGCCTGCTGTGTTCATCCAGCCTCACATTTTATTATCTTGTTCAATACACTGTTCCCTTTTTACTTCCACTATTAAATTTTTTTCAGGTTGTACAGAAAGACAGCAAATGTAGAACCATGTGTAACAATTAAACACAGTAAGTTTCAGTGTAATCTACCTCATCGAGGGAAATGGAAAATTGACAGCAGAATCAGAAATTGTACAATATGGTTCCCCTATGCTAAATGTAAATCTTAAGTAATCATAAGCTCATCCGATTCAATATTAGTAACAGTAGGAAATATTCTTTTGAAGCAGCATTTTTAATTTATACAAATAATACACTATGAAGAAAAGGTTTTAGCCTGCACTTGGACCTGTAGCTCATTCATAATTCAAGAATGCAGAATAAATTACTCCTTGTTCTGACAGGGCAGATTCTCTGCCTTTACAAATCCATACTTCCTCTAATGCAATCTGAGATTGCTACAAGAAATATTATACAGAAACAAGACTTTCTGGCGTACTACTCCTTTGTCTACTATTGCAGACTATGATTCAATAAGTTCTTCTTGTACATTCTAAGTTTCTTCCTCAGGTTTAATACCTTGGAAGCTGTGGAATTGCCAGTGCTTTGAGTGCGGTGGTAACTTCAGCTATACAAAGCAAAGCACTTCCTAGCACATTCTTTTCTTCCTCTTCGTTGTCACTCATGACCAGGTCAACAGCGGTCGCAAGAACAGGCACAAATGATTGCTGATGATTTGCACCAAAGCATCTGCACAGAAGCTTCAGGCTGAAAAGGGCTGTCTGACGGTTAACCGCCTGTTCCACTTCTTTCTGCTTGCAGCGAGCAACACTAAGAAGTTCCTTGATCAGACTCAAAAGTAAGTTCATCTGGTGAGAAAAAATACCACACTTGAACAACCATTACACAGAAATATATATAAACATGGATAAAAAGACCACAAATATGAATGGAAAAGGCTCACACGGGGCTGGGGCACATAAGACATCTAGCCAAGAGAAGAAAATTATAAAGAAACAAAAAGATTGAGTGCATGGAAAATAGTATAGCAGATTAAGTTCAACATGACGCTGAGGGATGACTCAACAGAAGCTGAAAAAAATCATAAGGGGCATGATAGAACGAATATCCAAAGTATTTTCCCCAAGGTAGAGGGGTCCAAAACTAGAGGACATAGGTTTATGGTGAGAGGGGAAAGATTTAAAAGAGATCTAAGGGACAACTTTTTCACACAGAGGGTGGTGCATGTACAGAATGAACTGCGAGGAGTGGTGGAAGCTGGTACAATTACAACATTTAAAAGGCACCTGGATTGGTGTATGAATAGGAAGGGCTTAGCAAGAAATGGACCAAATGCTGGCAAAGAGGATATATTTAGGATATCTGGTTGCTATGGATGAGCTGGACCAAAGGGTCTGTTTCTGTGATAGAGAGAGATAATGGGAACTGCAGATGCTGGAGAATTCCAAGATAATAAAATGTGAGGCTGGATGAACACAGCAGGCCAAGCAGCATCTCAGGAGCACAAAAGCTGACGTTTCGGGCCTAGACCCTTCATCAGAGAGGGGGATGGGGAGAGGGAACTGGAATAAATAGGGAGAGGGGGAGGCGGACCGAAGATGGAGAGTAAAGAAGATAGGTGGAGAGAGTGTAGGTGGGGAGGTAGGGAGGGGATAGGTCGGTCCAGGGAAGACGGACAGGTCAAGGAGGTGGGATGAGGTTAGTAGGTAGATGGGGGTGCGGCTTGGGGTGGGAGGAAGGGATGGGTGAGAGGAAGAACCGGTTAGGGAGGCAGAGACAGGTTGGACTGGTTTTGGGATGCAGTGGGTGGGGGGGGAAGAGCTGGGCTGGTTGTGTGGTGCAGTGGGGGGAGGGGACGAACTGGGCTGGTTTAGGGATGCAGTAGGGGAAGGGGAGATTTTGAAACTGGTGAAGTCCACATTGATACCATATGGCTGCAGGGTTCCCAGGCGGAATATGAGTTGCTGTTCCTGCAACCTTCGGGTAGCATCATTGTGGCACTGCAGGAGGCCCATGATGGACATGTTATCTAGAGAATGGGAGGGGGAGTGGAAATGGTTTGCGACTGGGAGGTGCAGTTGTTTGTTGCGAACTGAGCGGAGGTGTTCTGCAAAGCGGTCCCCAAGCCTCCGCTTGGTTTCCCCAATGTAGAGGGAGCCGCACCGGGTACAGTGGATGCAGTATACCACATTGGCAGATGTGCAGGTGAACCTCTGCTTAATGTGGAATGTCATCTTGGGGCCTGGGATGGGGGTGAGGGAGGAGGTGTGGGGACAGGTGTAGCATTTCCTGCGGTTGCAGGGGAAGGTGCCGGGTGTGGTGGGGTAGGAGGGCAGTGTGGAGCGAACAAGGGAGTCACGGAGAGAGTGGTCTCTCCGGAAGGCTGACAGGGGAGGGGATGGAAAAATGTCTTGGGTGGTGGGGTCGGATTGTAAATGGCGGAAGTGTCGGAGGATAATGCGTTGTATCCGGAGGTTGGTAGGGTGGTGTGTGAGAACAAGAGGGATCCTCTTGGGGCGGTTGTGGCGGGGGCGGGGTGTGAGGGATGTGTTGCGGGAAATACGGGAGACGCGGTCAAGGGCGTTCTCGATCACTGTGGGGGGAAAGTTGCGGTCCTTAAAGAACTTGGACATCTGGGATGTGCGGGAGTGGAATGTCTTATCGTGGGAGCAGATGCGGCGGAGGCGGAGGAATTGGGAATAGGGGATGGAATTTTTGCAGGAGGGTGGGTGGGAGGAGGTGTATTCTAGGTAGCTGTGGGAGTCGGTGGGCTTGAAATGGACATCAGTTACAAGCTGGTTGCCTGAGATGGAGTTCTAGGTAGCTGTGGGAGTCGGTGGGCTTGAAATGGACATCAGTTACAAGCTGGTTGCTTCTAGGTAGCTGTGGGAGTCGGGGGGCTTGAAATGGACATCAGTTACAAGCTGGTTACAAGTCTGTTTCTGTGCTGTGTTTATCAATGACTCAATGTGATGCAAACTGGACCATTTTAACAGCAAGACCAGGAGCTGTGGAAGAATGCTTATCAGGTCAATCAACATTTTAATAAATAATACAGGGTCTCTTTTAAATTGCCATAATGTGAATTTCCTGCATTCCTTAGCTTGTTTCATCTTTCTTAGTTTATCAAGTATTCAATCAAGACAGAGAAGGTTCATAGCTGTCAAAAATACACCTGATGAACCAAGACCTTTGAAGAAATAACTGCATTGAAAAGGAAAATGCGCTAGATATTTGTAAAAGTGTATTTTCAAAAGGTCTTTGACAAGATGGTGCATAGGAGGCTTATTTATAACACTAGGAGGTCATACTAGCACTGAGTAGCTTGTGTTATGGCGAGAGATTGGAGAAAATGAATCTTTTTATCATTCAAACAAAAGTAAGAGGGGCGAATACAGAAAATTCTAGAAATATTCAGTATGTCTGGTAGTTTCTGTAGAGAGTTATCTGATTCTGATGAAAGTTCATCAACTTGAAATGTTAACTCTGTATCTCTCTTGACACTCGTTGCCTGTCATGTTGAGTATTTCGAAAATTTCTATTTTATTTTCAGGTTCTTAGCTTCCACAGTATTTTCCTTCTGCATTACAGGTTAAAAGGGATCCTGACAATGAATACTTAGAAATGATGAATGGATAGTATTTTCT
Source organism: Stegostoma tigrinum (assembly GCF_030684315.1). Classification (NCBI taxonomy): domain Eukaryota; kingdom Metazoa; phylum Chordata; class Chondrichthyes; order Orectolobiformes; family Stegostomatidae; genus Stegostoma; species Stegostoma tigrinum. The sequence continues at coordinate 78,791,007 of NC_081362.1, read as the reverse complement.
TTGGAGTCATAATGCTAAAGCTTGAAATGAATCCATTCCCATATGCCTAAATATTACCGACAAGAAAACAAAGTGCACAGGAAGACCTTCGATTAGATGATAAATCTGTGATTAACTGAACTGAAGCTACTGGACAATGTTGACTTCTCCAGCTCCCCATCATTTGCTCTTCTCTAGCGACATTCAGGCCAGTACTTCAGCAGGCAAGACAAGATGCTAACAGATGACATGTTGGTCTCAACATTCCTTACACCAGTCCCACCACAAAACAAAGAGAAAAGGCACCAATGGTCTCCAGATTCTACATTATCAGATTAGCAGCCCAGATCTGCTGCTCTGTAGCTGAGAATGACTGCTTTAGCATTCAACTGTATAAGTAAATGGAATTAGATGTATACTTTAAAGTAAATAATGTTACAGCAATGGAACTAAAACAGAGCTCTTTCAAAAGAGATGTCCAAGCCATAATGATCCAAAAGGCACCCCTCTGGTGATGTGGGATTGCGTGTAAGGGCCCATTTGGGATGGTTTTGGGGTTAGCTTTCTCGGGTTTGAGACGGATGTTCTGGTTGAATGTAGTGGTGCAGATCAGATCGACTGATAGCTTGCTGGAGAGTTTTTAAAAATTTTTTTTAACAAAACAAGAAATGCTGGCACCTTTGTCTTGTTCCCACATGAAAAAAGACTTATGAAGGTTCAACTGTAATTTCTTTTCAGCATCTGACAAAAATTAACTCTTTTTTTCTTTTCGAGCAGACACCATGACCAGAGTAACAAAATGAGGATTCAGTTTTCAACCTCAAAGAGCTCAAGTTGTGAACTTCAAACTGTGACAGATGCATAATATTCATTTTAAATCGATACTGTTCATTTAGGCAGAAAGATCTGTGTCCAATTTTAAGAGAATGAGGCACTCACCTGATGTTCCTGCCACACGGCTCTGTGCTGCTGGAGCTTATTATTCAAGAGATCCATAGCTTTACGTCGAACTGAAGGTAAACGGTTGCTCATTAACCCTCGAATCACTGGGATGAAGGTTTCTGTCGGTAGCAAGGCATTTACCTGTATGTAGGTGATAAAAAAGCATTTCAACAGATTACTTCATAACTGCATTACCGCCCATGTTCTATCTGCCAGCCAACACTAAATGCAACACAATTGAAATATAGATCAGGCAGAAATAGATAATCTATTTTAATGATGTTGGTTGAGAGATAATCATTGGCTCTTCTTCAAATCCTGCCAGACAAACATGTAAGTCAATGAGAAGGGAAAACAGATCTTAAAATAATACCTTATCTTAATTACAGCACTCCAGCATTGTAACATTCCTTCATTAATGCATTTCAGTGTCAGCTTGGATTGTGTCCCTGAGCCACAGAGTGGGACCGAAATGGAACCAAAGCTGACACCCAAATGAATATTCCTTTTTCTTCAGAATCTTTTATTTAAGTTACAAGTAAACATCTGTTTTTCAGTTTGCTAGGGTAGCAAATTCAAATTGAAAAGTATGCCAGCAACTGGGACTAGGTAAGTTGAAAACCTACTTTATCTAAGAGATCATACGAGCGGTTGAGTAGAGATCTCCAAAATTTTGATGTTGGCTTCTCTGCATTCTCCTCCACACTGTGAGCAACCATGTTAATGTAGCACAAAATTTCTTCCAACAAACTAAGAAAACAAAACAGGATCAGTTCACCAAAGAACGACTCAGAAACCACTACAGGATCAAATGCAACATGATAACTAATAACTTGCAAAAAAAATGTGAAAATCGTAATTCATGGTTTATTTATCTGCTTCAAATTTTATACAAAGCAAGAGGACAATGCACTCCAAGGTAAACATGAAGAGATCCTCTCCTCACAATAAGATCACAGCATTAGCAGTCTCTAACCTATACTCGCAACCTTCCTTGTTCCTTTTTGTCCGGACAATTAGCAGGAGAATCTGAATGATAATAAATTCAGAGAGACACTCAAGTACTTCCATCACCTTAACACTAAGAACACTATTTAGCACCTAGACTGCAGTGGTTGAAGAAGCTGGCCCACTACCAGTTGAGTGTAAAATGCAGCCTCCCCAGCATTATCCAATCTGAGGACAAATCAAAACAACTATGATTTTTAATTATTCAGATTCTTCTTGAATATATGATAATTTTATGTGGTTATTTTACTCAGTTTTAATTGTTTTCTGTGCAGATGATAGTTGGCTGCAAGCTTCTGGCTACATTTCTTTTTGACGCTCAAAGTTTATTCATTAATGATCGTCCATCAGAAGTGAACTGGGTGACAAATTAATTGCAGCTGAACAGCATAAACACCATAGGCTCTGTCATGTTTTGGATTTTCTTTTGACATAATGTTAACATGCAGGTTCAGTTAGCAGTTAGGAAGGCAAATGCAGTGTTCATATTCATTTTGAGAGGGCTAGAATACAAGAAAAGGGACGTACTGCTGAGGCTGTGGAAGACTCTGGTCACATAACATTTAGAATATTGAGAGCAGTTTTGGGCCCCATAACTAAGGCTGGATGTGCTAGCCTTGAAGGGGTGCCAGAGGAGGCTCACAAGAAAATGATACGGAATGAAGGGCTTATCATATAAGCAGCGGTTGAGGACTCTAGGTCTGCTTTCAATAGAATTTAGAAACATGAAGGGCGATCTCAGTGAAACTTACAGAAAACTGATAGGCCTAGTTAGAGTGAATGTGGAGAAGATGTTTCCACTAGTAGAAGACACTCGGACCTGAGACCACAGCCTCAAGAATGAAGGGACGATGCTTCAGAACTGAGACAATAAGGAATTTCTTCAGCCACGGGGTGGTTAATCTATGGTGCTCATGGCCTTCACAGGCTTCTGCGGCCAAGTCATTGAGTGTATTTAAGGATAGATAGAGTCATAATTAGTAAGGAGATAGAGTCTTAATTAGTAAGGAAATCAAAAGTTATTGGAAGAAGGCAAGAAAATGAGGCTGAGAAGCATATGGTCTACTATTTTCCACATAGAAAATTGCAAATGAGTTCCATTTAAGCAATAAAATCTGTTTGCAGGTTTGATATTCTCCTTGCAGCACAATGGGTAGTTCCCTGCCTTTGCCCTAGAAGCTCCAAGTTCAGTTCAGGTTGCATTCAACAACCTGACAGACAAGGCATGTGTGTTCGTAACATATCAGATGGTAAGCGTGAGAAAGGTGCATAGTTCCAGGCTACAACATGCATATAAAAGTTAATGTTGCTATGAGCAGCTGGATTTCCTGGAGGGCTCAATTGGTGGGATAGGTGGTATGGATCAAATTGATGGCAACAGCATGAGGTTTGATCCTCATGTGTAGCTGGGGATTTGGGACCTGCCTCCTTGACCCATGGTGGCAGTCTTGACAATATGGGTCAGACTCTTCGGGCAGGGGACTTAAGAAGAACATTCTCCAACTGCAGCAGTACACTGCAACTCTTAAGACAAAGGTGAGGTTAAATTTTAATATGCTACCTTGCTTCAAGTTTTCTACAACTATATACACCTATAATTGCTGGAGTGGCTTAGTAATGTGTCCTGCTCTGCATTCTGCATATACTGAAGTTGTTAAATACTGACAAGGTTACTGCTAGTTACAGGTTGAGTTTAGACATTAATATTCAGAAATCTGAAGGGTCCTGACATGAAATGTCAGCTTCTCTGCTCCTCTGATGCTGCCTGACCTGCTGTGATCCTCCAGCTCCACACTGTGTTATCTCTGACTCCAGCATCGGCAGTTGTTACTATCTCTGACAACACAACAGATGATTGGTTACCTTTGTTCAAGCTTCTGCAAAAGTTCTTCTTCAGAGTTATCACAGTCTGCAACCTAATATAAAAGCAAGAAACTTGGTGAGGATGCTTAACATTTAACAGGAGCTGTTTTATAAAACAATGTTCCAGCAGAGTGTAAAGAATTTTCTGCACAGATTCACTTGGCCCAATAATCTGTGTTAGTGTTTATATTCCACATGAGCTTCCTTCTAGTTTAATCATTTCTTCACACACCACTCCAAGTTCCTCTATTCCCTTCTCCCTCATCAATCCAATAGGTGTCCTTTTAGTACCCATTAAAATGACTGTGATTAGGAAATACAAACAGAAGAAACAGGGTTTGATTTTATCTGACAATATAAATGATTGCCTCAATTAAACAATTATCATAAGAACATAGTAACAGAAAAATAAATAAGAGTAATAACAAACAAAAAAAATTAAAAACAGACCACACTAGCAGCACTTTTTGCAGAAGATTATAGGTTGTATCTCCTTTATTCAGCACACATTAGTCTGCAACCACAACGCTTCAGTTAAAGACACCTTCTCAGTTTCATTCCTTCCAGTGTGATTCTGAAGTTTGTTTTAAAAAAATCTGTACTCAGTAATAATTGGTTTATTGCTAGTTGCAGAGGGAGTAGTTGTTAAATACCGACAAGGTTACTGCTAGTTACAGATTGAGTTTACTCATTAAGCTCCTCCCCGATTGTCACTCTCAGAACTCCACAATGAGGTGCTGGTATTCTGAAACACCTTATTAAAGTTGTCTTTCTTCAGTACCAACACCTCATCCTCCTTAGAAATGCCAGCAAGGCCAAGGTGGCCAGAGAGCAGGTTGGGCTTCAGTCTCAGCGTGAGGGGACTGCACAGGTCAAGATTATTGGGAGTATGCTGGACACATGACCACCCATGGTCTGGAAAATTCTCCCCTCTGGCAAAGGCTAGGTTCTGAGGTTGCTGGATAACAAGACGTACAACGTGCCTTAAATGAATCTATTCCAGAGATCCATGGGACCCGCAGAAGGTTATTTTGAAACAACAGCAGATGCTAGAAAAACTCAGGCAGCCAATGTAACATTAACTCTATTTTCCTCTTCACAAGTTAACGATCATTCATTGAAACGTTTCTTTGGTTTGAGCCAACACCTTTTTTAAAAAGCCTAGACTTCTCCCTCAGCCAAGACCCTCTGCAATTTTTACATACTTGACAGTTAACATGCTTGTCTAAATTATTTTTTTTACAAATTATTCGCCGTAATCCCTAAATCAGTCATCTAGACTTGCATGAGTGACATTTTTAAGTTTTAATCATTAAACATGTGAAGTCATTTAAGATTTTTCCCTTTAGAAATTAAATTTGTCGCTAACTAGGCACTTGATTAGATTAGACTCCCTACAGTGTGGAAACAGGCCCTTCGGCCCAACAAGCCCACACCGCCCCTTGAAGCATCCCACCCAGACACATCCCCCAATAACCCACACACCCCTGAACACTACGGGAAATTTAGCATGGCTGATCCACCTAGCCTGCACATCTTTGGACTGTGGGAGGAAACCGGAGCACCCGGAGGAAACCCTCACAGACACGGGGAGAACGTGCAAACTCCACACAGACAGTCTACAGAGGCTGGAATCGAACCCGGGTCCCTGGCACTGCGAGGCTGCGGTGCTAACCACTGGGTCACCGTGAAACGTGAGACTCTCATATAAGTCATTCAGTAGAGGAATTAGCTTGAAAATATACGGTAGTAAGTATAAAATCAGAGCAATTTTATTGTTTTCCAGTAAAATAAACAGTGGACTGAAATACTGTTGAAGAACTGGGAATGGACTACATAGGATTATGTAGGATACATGGCACAGAAACAAATCACTTGACCCAACCAGTCCATATCAATATTTATTCTGCTACCATTGATGAAAAGAAGTTATGTTGATTAAGTTTCTCATCATGCACTCATCAGGACAGGTGGAATAACTGCAGATTTAAAAGGGAGCAAACTTATACTGCATTAGAAAGAACAACGTTACATCGCTAGATCCACCGACAATGTAGCGTTAGTGTAATTCATAGATATTTGATATTGTTCAGTTGTGTATTATGCAAATTCTTGCATGGGCTTAATTCTTATCGCCCACTTTTGGATTCAAACAGTGTCAACTCTCGAGTCACGCAAGATGGGAAGGTATCTCAAAAATTTGGGCAACAGGTAAATGTAGCCATTTCATGCTACATGCAACATGAATGGTATCTTCCATTAACAGGATGCCAACATCAAACCAAAAAGATGTTTCCCCTACCACACAACTGACTAAGTAGTATAGAACTGACTAAGAAGTTCACTGCCACTACAATAGAATTGACTTGACAACTAATCAGCACCATTTTCTCATGGAAAAGTGACAGTTGCTTCCTTTTAAATTTGATTTTCTTACAACTGTCTTGATGAGTACAATATGAAAATCTTCGACAGCCTGTCCCTTTTTTTAAGGAATATTCCAGTTTTGAGTAGCAGCAACGTTTTTATGCTCTAGAGCCTCCTACCTTTTCTCATCTCAATCCACCAATGTAACCCTCCTTCCCTCCCTTTCTAGCTCATATGTTTGTCTAGCTTCCCCTTCAAAGTATCTGTACTATTCACTTCAAACTATTTGCTGTGACAATAAGTTTCACATCCTCACGACTTTTTAGGCAGTGCGGTTTCTTTTGAATTCCAGAATGAATTTCCGTGTGATTATTTATACTGATGACTGCTAGCTATCCTCTTACTCACAAGTGGAAATATTCTTTCTCTACCAATTTTTCAAAACCTTTCATAATTTTAAAAGAGGCCCAATTTTTAATTCTTTCCTGATACTTACACTCATGCATTTAATATCAAGTAAATCTTCCTTGCACCTTCTCCAGTGCTTCCATATCCTTTCTTATAATTCACTATTATTTTTGGCAGCTTGTGGCAAAAGAAAACAGAGGGCTTATGAGAAACAGAATTTACTATGGTCTAGAGGTATTTGGAACCAGAGATAATGGGAACTGCAGATGCTGGAGAATCCAAGATAACAAAGTGTGGAGCAGGATGAACACAGCAGGCCAAGCAGCATCTTAGGAGCACAAAAGCTGACGTTTCGAGCCTAGACCCTTCATCAGAAAAGGGGGATGGGGAGAGGATTCTGAAATAAATAGGGAGAAAGGGGGAGGCGGACCGAAGATGGACAGAGGAGAAGATAGGTGGAGAGGAGAGTACGAGTGGGGAGGTAGGGAGGGGATAGGTCAGTCCGGGGAGGACCGACAGGTCAAGTGGGGGGGGGGGGGGAGAATGAGGTTAGTAGGTAGGAAATGGAGGTGCGGCTTGAGGTGGGAGCACACCTATCCCCTCCTCTGTCCATCTTCAGTATGCCTCACCCTCCCTCCCTATTTATTTCAGAACCCTCTCCCCATCCCCCTTTTCTGATGAAGGGTCTAGGCCCGAAACGTCAGCTTTTGTGCTCCTAAGGTGCTGCTTGGCCTGCTGTGTTCATCTAGCTCCATACTTTGTTATCTCGTATATGGGGTATTTATTTGAATCTACAGTAGTGAATGGATATGCACAATATAATCTGTAAAGTGGACTAATACTGTTCCATTCCACTGGAGAAATAAGAAAGGAACAGTTGTTTAATACTAGGCAAGAAAAACTTCTTCAATATGAAGTGCCAAAATATTCAGGATGCACAAATCTGTATGTACAAATAATTATATGAATAGAAACAAACCAAAGTTACCTTTCCAACAAAGCTGTTGGAGGCAAGAATCTGAGCCATGAATGAGACAGAAAGAAATTTGAAATGCCGCAGCTGTTTGGCTGTATGAGTGTCTACGTTGAACAGTAGTTCCTCTTCACTCTGGTTCCTTGCTTTGCTCTCCTTCATCCTTAATTTTCTCTGTCCTTCAGCTACTTTAAAGAAAATACATTCAAGAAATGAATGTGTAATAAGGAACACGGCATGTGTTAACAACGAATTAGTAGAGTCTAGCAAAGATGTTAGGGCAGCTTAGCAAGAAAATAATAATAATATTAACATGCAAAAGAGAAGTATCTATGTTAAGCAGAGTTCGATAGTCCTCAGGAAGCCTTCTTAAAACATGACTGAACTATGTAAAACCTAGAAACCTGAAAGCTTGATGGAAAAACAAACTTGGGCAGTAAAGGTCACTGCACCTGTCATATCCACATTGGTTACTTCACTTACACCATTCTCTAAGTTTGAAAATAAGTGCTGATTTAACTTTACCTTAAATAACATTTCTACACACCTCATTTTAACCAGTGAAACAATCTGACATATCAATGAAATCAGCCTAAATTGACTGGGTGAACTCCCCTCAGTACGTTTCTACTTGTCCACTGTAATATTAGTGGAAGAGCCGTGAAAACAGCAGGAAATATGGTATAAATGCTATTTTGCGGGGTGCCTGCAGTGTTTTTAATGAGGTTACAGCAGACAAATCAGAGAACATTCATGGACATTCACACCCAAGATTCTTAGATAAAGTCTCAAAATTAATAAAGAGGAAGAATATAAATAATGTTTTAAAGCCAATAGAATAAAGTGGAGAATACAAATACTGCTTTAAAGCCAAATGAGTTCCCTCATTGAATGTTTTGTTTCGATTAGTAATTTATTTAAAATACCGAAATGTTTGAGGAGACAGCAGTGCAGTATTTTGAATACTCCACTCTGGGACATGCATTTACTTTTCCATTTAAATTCCCTGATTTATTGATTTATGATATGATACAAAATGCACCATTTGAAGTTAACAACATGCTATCTTGTACTTACTTTCTTCCTTTTCTTCTGGGAGCTTTGCTAAGTAACACAAAATATTGATGAAGCTCTGTAGCTGGTCCTGCACACTGAACTCGCAGCAAACGGCTATCCAGAATTCAACATCTCTTTCTACAGCAGCCTCCTGTTAGTGGAAGGAAAAAAAAACAGAACTTTGTTGAAGTGCAAAGTAAAATCTAATTCATAAGTGATTGTTTCAGAAAACAGAAATTCAATTTGGAACTGTCCGGGGCAGAGAGAGTAGAAGAAAGAGAGTTGACTGAAACTTCTTGAAATTATCGTTACAACTTTGGGCAAGCTAAAGCTCTTCTTTTCCTGACAGGCTTAATTTTCATGGACCACTGTCTAACATCTGACATTAAGACTTAAAATCCATGAGGAAATGGCTTGAATCCCATGCACGGTGTGAAGCTGTAGTAGTGTCTCTGCTTGATTTGCAATCCATCCACTCCTACCACCACTAACATTCAGGAGCAACAGTAATGTGGTCTACATGATGCACTGCAGAAATTCACCAAGTTTCCTCAGACAGCGCCTTCCGAACCCATGATCACTTCCGTCTAAAAGGAGAACGTCACCAGATATATAGAAACACCACCATCTCCAAGTTACACATCATCTATAAATGGAAATATGTCACCAATCTTTCAGTGTCCCTGCATCAAAATCCTGCAAGTCCCTCCCCAACAGCACTGTGGGTCTACCTGCAGTGCACTGACCTCAAGAGGCAGCTCACCACCAGCCTCTTAAGGGCACCCAAGGACAAAAAATGCTGGCCCAGTAAGCACTGCCTCCATCCCATGAATATATTAAACAAAGGTATAGCAACAAAGTTATTAACTACAAGTTGCTATGACCCCAGAGTATTTCCTTTTCTTGAAAATTTTACATGATTAAGTTCCTTTCTTTCGTCTGAAATTTTAATTCACAGACTTCAGGAACAAGCTCATAAACATGAAATATTGCTTTTTGTTTCAACAGTTTCATCATCTGCATTATCTTCTGACAATGTATACATCCATAGCTGTACCTGTCAAAAACAAGTAAATGTAAATTAAATGCAAATGTAAATCATTAAATTAAGGTCCAAACATCTTTTTGACTACTCATCTACCCAGCAACCTGTTCAAATGAGGTGAGATATCTATCAACTCCATCCTAACTAAGTGTAGGCAGCATGCACAGATTTTTAGTTAAATCAAATCCAGCATTAAAATCAGAATCATCCTCTGAGTGCTCTCATTTCTCTAAACTTTTCTTTGGCAAGCCATGTTGTCTGATTTGGCTTATCTCTTTGAAGTTCAAACTTCTTAAATATTATTTTCATGTCCTTTTGTTTCTTCAGTTGAGTTATAATTTTGAGCATTTCATCCTTATTAAATCTTGCTTTTATTTCCACTTTCAGTTTATCTGGTAATTATTCACAACAGAGAATCAAGTCCAGAGAAATCACACCCATGCATGCACAGGAGCACAAAGGGACAAAGTGCCAGTTATAAGGAACCTCATCTGTGTTTCCTGTTTAAAGATATTTTCTGGTGCCGCTACCTCTGCTTGGGCAAAGTCTCACCAATTGTGGATCTGACAAGCGATTGTCCTTCACCAGCACTGTTCTCCATCACAGTGAGCAATGGGCAGACGTTGGAGCGTTACTACACTGGTACGAGAGAGGTCTGCCTCACCTCCAGCCTCACTGACCTTCTTGCTTCCAACTTATGTCCCAATCCCTCCTTCTGTGCCAGCAGTTAGGTGCTGTCCATGCATGTGCAGGCACTGGTATCACTGCTTCAGAATGCAATGGCACCAAGGATGCATGTCCAGACTTAGTCAGGGCCTGTGGCAGTCAGCTGACAACGTGGATCACTTCTGTAGATGCACAGGTGCCATTCTGGCATTCAGAGTAATCATCCCGTTTTCCAAAATACTTTAAACAGTACCATAAGCCCGAAGGGAACCATATTTCAATAAAGTAGGATTTTATGCACAGGAAAAAGATTGTTGGCTTAGAAACCTTCGTGAATCATGTCAATTCTTTGTAGTCTTTCTCACTCAATCCTTCTTGTTCTAGGACTGTGGGACGATAAGTTATTTGTACTTTAGCACTCAAGTGCAGACTGATTCCTGGTATTAGCTGTCCACTCTGAAATGCGTGGTCTTTACCTTTTCGTTGTTGGTTGTTGAAGTCGTAACCTTGGCCACATGCTGCTCAAAAAGAAGCAACAGGAGAGTCCAAAGGAAGCGTTCTGCACACACTGTGTTGATGAGCTGTGAAAGGATGGGAACTCTCCTATGCTCAGGTACATGTGGCATGGCATCTACAAACACATGAATGATTTTCGTAACAACATTTTCCACATCCTGCTTTGTTTCTGTAGAACCTTCATCATCAGCCTGCAAAAACACAAATATAAATAAGAAACAAACATCACAAGAAGTAAAACAAGCTTATTCACAACTCAGTGAATTATGATAGTCTCCATTTGTAACTTTTTCCCCTAAAGGACTGATTTTAAAAATCATGCCATCCAGCCACTGTCCCCATGTAATCAATACTTGTTAAAATAACAACACTTTATACAAATTGTTCACATCCTTGTCAGGAAATAATGTTGAAATAGAAGTAATGCTGCAAAATTTCTTAATTTAAATGATTAATTTAACTGAAAAGACATTTTCTACACTACGTAGAATGATTTCAAGGGCTGTTTCCAACCATATGCAGCTTAGAATAACACTGCATGAGCTGGCAATACGGCTACAAATTTTAGAAATACATCGCCTCAACAAACAATAACTATCCTTCAGCAGAACCAATCGTAACACAATACATCTAGCTCCAAAATCATTTTCTATTTTTTCAGTTTTTACTCAACAATAATGATTCATGCCAGTGTAATCAACGTGCAGGGACAATAGTATGCATAATTATAAGCACTGCCACCACAGACTGCTATGCTGCAGTTACAAAGCACTTCAGCAGCACTGAATAAGTATGTGACAGCTCCTCCGTGAGCTCATCTGTAGTTTCAATGCTGTAAAGCTTATTTCTTGAACTTCTTTCCAGAATATACTGATTTCTTTCTGGGAAATCTGCCCTACGGGTATTAATTGCTTTTCCACTTCTTCACCAACATGAAAAATATTTACACATCTGCCTCCACAGTAAATATCAAGGGGCAGAAGATGCCACAGCTAAGCTTAATCCTGTACTTGTTCTGTGATCTTTGCCATTAAGGCAAATTCCTCCCTTCCCAAATCTTGGGATGGTCAATTATAATATCCCACTGATATTGTGGAGCTTAAAAGAGATCAGAAACTGGACCACAACATTACACAGAGCTCAATGTCAAATGTACAGTTCACTACCTTTCCCCTAAATTACTACATATTTTGACAACTGGTATCTTCCCGATTAGAATATCTTTGTTCATGTTCCGTTCATATTACTTTTAAGGCATCTCAAATTTTCATGACTGGAAAGATGGCACTTAGCGATGATCTCCCAGAACTGCAAGCTAATTCTACTGGAGACATACATGATTTTGACAATTAAAACTCCAACAAACACTTAAAGGAAATAATCCTACTGAAAAACATGAAATTCAAAAGATATTTGTCAAAATAACTAGAGAAGTGATGGCATTTTAAAAAATTAATCTTATGACAAGATGACGGATGCAGATCTAATCATAACTTTCAAAAGGCAATGTACACATATGAATGTACAGTTGAAAGGGGAAAATATACAGGACAACAGGGAAAGAACATTTTTAAAGAAGTTTTTTTATGAGATGTGGGCATTGCCAGCCAGGTGAGCTTTCAGTGCCCATCCTCAATTGTCCACAAGGCAGTTAAAAGTCAATCATTTACTCTGGATTTGGAGTCACATGTAGGCCAGATGGAGCAAAAATGCCAGATTTCCTTCCCTAGATGACATTAATGAATCAGGTGGGCTTTTACAACAATCAAAAATGGTTCGTCTAGCTTTTTCTCTCTTACAGATTTTTACTGAATTCAAATTTCACCATTTGCAATGACGTGAACTGAACCTCCATGCCCCAGAATATTAGACTGGGGTTCTGGATTACTAGTCCAGTGCCATTACAACTATGCCATCAACTCCCCTTTAACTTACATTAATTGCATTGTTGTTTTAATGAGCCAGTAGAGGAATGATGAACCAAACAGTCACGTTCTGTTTCGTATGATTATATGTAAAAGACGGCACTTGTTTATGTATCTGCCACGGTTTGGTTGGTAGCACTCTGGCCCTGGAGTCAGAAGGTTATGAGAATTCGAATCCCATTGCAGGACTTCAACTAAAAAGTCTAGCTGAAACTCCAGTTCAGAACTCCAGAGGTGACATCTTCCAGACAAGTCATGAAACTGAAGCCCTACCTGGCATCTCAGGTAAATGTAAAAGATCAAATGTCATCCTGACCAATAATTATTTTCTAAATTACAAATGAAAAATGGTCTGGGTTTTATCACATTGGTGTTTGCAAGAGTTGTCATGTTTGCTGCATTTCTTATATTTAGATAGTGACAATACTTCAACCACAAAATAAAATAGAAATTCTTGGAAAAGCTCAGCATGTCTGGCAGCATCTGTGGAGAGAAATCAGAATTAACATTTTGGGTTCAGTAACCCTTCCTCAGAACAGTACTTTCTGTTTTTATTGGCTATAAAGCATTGAAATTGATAGATAATTACAATTCATTCTTTATATATGCACACACCATTTTATATATAAGCTTGTACAATTATGAAGCTAATATATCAAAACCAATTTGCCTTGATTTATGCAGGTAAACAGTAATTTTATAAAGAACTGGTTCAGCTGACCTCTCTGCAGCACCCCGACAATTCCTTAGATGTTAGAAAATAGGAAGACAACATACAACCTACCCTCCTCAACAGTACAGCCAGAAACAGATAGGTGCATTTCAATGAACTCTCAGATGACAAGTTACAAATAGACGTACAGTATAAGAACTAACAAGACTTTGTGATTCAGTGATGCTTGCAAAGAATTAACCTATTCAAATATTATAGATTTCTCCTGACTCCTCTGACTGTGTCAGCTATTATAACAGACTAGAGGGTTTACGCAACAACACTCTCGCACAACATTCAAGTAAGTTTGGACAGTGAACGTTAACAGGATGCATCTTCAGTTTCTGCTTTAGTTGAACTGATAACTCTGAATAATATCTGCATTCCACCAACATTTATTTGGGAGGCGCTACCTAAACGTGGCATGACATGCTGAGATGGTAACTGGGATAAACAGAAATAATCCAAAGATTGATCATGATGTTTTAAGTGGCAGGGATGTGACCATTTCCTTTGACAGCTTGTTCCACCGTAGGATTGTCCTGGAGAAGGAAGATTGTTGAATGATCACTGTGATTTCAACAGCCACAGCCAATTCCATCTTTACTCTCTACAGCTTTGGGAGAATTTTTTCACACAGTAAAAACAAAACAAAACAAACTTCACCATAACTTACTCGAATAAGTGCTGGGATTACGGTCTGTACTGTCTTGTTTATCACCTGGAAACTGTAGCTGTCATCCAGTCGCATCACATTAGCACCCATGAACGTAAAAATGGGCATGATATTATGGAGAACCTTGTCCTGCAAAATAAATGTGAACAGAAACAAACTGAAAATCAAAATGCGCTCTGTAGTAATAAAAAGAAATCTATGCACTTAGAAATCAAAACAGCCAAGGAGCATCACCAATACAGAATAATTAATGCATTAATATTTAAGCAATACTAAGAGTTATAATTGGAAAATATACTGCATAAATACTTTAGGAATAGAGAAAGTAACTAAAATTAAATGAGAATCTAATCACAGATATCTTTACTTTAAAATCCATATAGGTTGGATTTAGAAATGGATACATAAGAGAACGTACAGGCCCTATATCCTTCCTCTCCGACATTCACCAAATTCTGCACTTCCCCCCAAGTCTTCCAGCCTATCTCGCAACACTGTTGAACACCAACACCCCATCTCAGTACTCCAGAACCTAGAATTAACTTGAAAATTAGAAGATCAGCGATCCCTCATAATATCCTTCATAAGAAAGTTGCGTTTATTTCATGTAACATGTGAGCTTTACTTTTATAAAACCCCCGAGTCAATATGCTGACAATAACTTTCAAAATGATTCAAAAAGCTTTTGAAAAAGTTCCTAATCCTCCAGTTGTAACAGGTTGCACTTACAGGAAAAAATCCAGCAGCAGCACCCAGGAGAAGTAATGCATGGTGATGAGTCTGAGGCACATTAGAACCTCTGACACATTGAACAATTAGCTCTACGTTAAACTTCTCTTCATCAAGGACATCTGTGAAGCAAAAGTTGAAACTTAAATCTCAAATAAAAGCAAAATACTATGGATACTGGAAATCTGAAACAAAACCCAGAAGCACTGGAGATGTTTGGCAGACATTGCCAGACCTGCTGAGTTTCTCCATATTTTCTCTTTTAATTTTATATATTAAAATTGAAAATGAAGCAACCTGGTCAAGTTTGTGTGCAAGGCACTCAGGCCAAGTTATCAGTAACATTTCACATTTATAACATGATGAAAAGTAGCTATAAAATTAAGACATTTTATGTGCTTTTAAGTTTATTTCATCAAGTCTTAAAGATCATAAAATAAATTTATCAATTTTCTCACCCATTCTGCTCCAATACCATGCCTTTAGCTAATCTTGAAGGAAGAAGCAAAACCGTGAACTCCAAAGAGCATTCGAACAGAAAAGATATCACAAGCAATTCTCTAAAATGCATGAGATAGTAGGAACTGCAGATGCTGGAGAATTTGAGATAACAAGGTGTAGAGGTGGATGAACACAGTAGGCCAAGCAGCATCATAGGAGCAGGAAGGCTTGACGTTTCGGGCTGAGACCCTTCTTTGGAAATGGGGGAGGGGGAAGGGGGTTCTGAAATAAATAGGGAGAGGGGGAGGCGGATAGAAGATGGATAGAGGAGAAGATAGGTGGAGAGGAAACAGACAGGTCAAAGAGGTGGGGATGGAGCCAGTAAAGGTGAGCGTAGGTGGTGAGGTAGGGAGGAGATAGGTCAGTCCAGGGAGGATGGACAGGTCAAGGGGGAGAGGTGCAATGCATATCGGTTTCTGGATGGTTGCCAGAGATGGAGACAGAGAGGTCCAGGAAGGAGAGAGAGGTATTAGAGACGGTTCAGGTAAACTTAAATTTGGGGTGGAAGGTGTTGGTGAAATAGATGAACTATTGAGGAGCACGAGGCAGTGCCGATACAGTCATCCATGTAGGTATGGAAGAGGGATTCTTCGAAGTAATCTACAAAGAGGCAGGCATAGCTTGAGCCCATGTGAGTACCCATGGCCATCCCCTTTGTCCACAAATGTGACTGCCCTGGTCGACCCATTGTCTCTGCCTGCTCCCACCCCAATGAACTTATCTCCACCTATCTCAACTCAATTTTCTCCCCCTTGATCCAGGAACTCCCTACATACTCCGTGACACCACCCACGCCCTCCAACTCGTCCAGGACTTCCAATTCCCCGGTCCCCAACACCATCTTTACCATGGACATCCAGTCCCTGTACACCTGCATTCCCCATACAGATGGCCGAAAGGCCCTCTGCTTCTTGTCCCACAGGCCCAACCAGTCCCCCTCCAGTGACACCCTAATCCGCTTAGCCGAACTCGTCTTTACCCTCAACAACTTCTCTTTCAATTCCCCCCACTTCCTACAGACAACAGGGTGGCCATGGGTACCTGCAAGGGCCCAAGCTATGCCTGCCTCTTTGTAGGTTATGTGGAACAATTCCACTTCCATATCTACACTGGTCCTAAAGCCCACCTCTTCCTCCGTTACATTGATGGAGGATTGGCACCGCCTCATGCTACCACGAGGAGCTTGAACAGTTCATTCACTTCACCAACACCTTCCACCCAATCTTAAGTTTACCTGGACCATCTCTAATACCTCTCTCTCCTTCCTGGACCTCTCTGTCTCCTGCTCCGGCAACCACCTGGAAACCAATATCCATTTCAAGCCCACCGACTCCCACAGCCACGTAGAATACCCTTCCTCACACCCACCTTCCTGCAAAAATACCATCCCCTATTCCCAATTCTTTCGACTCCACCGCATCTGCTCCCAATATGAGGCATTCCACTCCTGTGAATCTCAGATGCCCTTGTTTTTCAAGGACCGCAACTTCTAACCCCCCCTCCGTGGTCGAGAACGCCCTCGACCGTGTCTCCCGCATTTCCCGCAACTCATCCCTCACACCCCCTCCCCGCAGTAAAAACCAAAACAGAATCCCCCTCGTCCTCACGTACCACCCCAATGATTCATCCTCCGACACCTCCACCACCTGCAATCCGACCCACCACATTTTTCCCTCCCCACACTTACCTGCTTTCCAGAGGGACCAATCTCTGTGACTCCCTCGTCGGCTCCACGCTCCCCTCCAGCCCTACCACACCCAGCACTTTTCTCTAAAACCACAGGAAGTGCTGCACCTGCCCCTAAACCTCCCCCATCACCCACATCCCAGGCCCCAAGAAGACTTTTCACATCAAGCAGATGTTCACCTGCACATCTGCTAATGTGGTATACTGCATCCACTGTACCCGTCATGGCCTCCTCTACAGCGGGAAAACCAAGTGGAGGCCTGGGGACTGCTTTGCAGAACACCTATGCTCAGTTCATACTAAACCACTGCACCTCCCAGTCGCGAACCATTTCAACTCCGCCTCCCATTCTGCAGATGACACGTCCATCTTGGGCCTCCTGCACTGCCACAATGATGCTACCCGAAGGTTGCAGGAACAGCAACTCATATGCCGCTTGGGAACCCTGCAGCCCAATGGTATCAATGTGGACTTCACAAGCTTCAAAATCGTCCCTTCCCCCTCCACATTCCAAAACCAGCCCAGCTCGTCCCTGCTTCCCTAACCTGTCCCTGCCTCCCTAACCTGTCCTTCCTCCCACCTATCCCCTTCTCCCACTTCAAGCCCCACCCCCATCTCCTACCTACTAACCTCATCCCTCCCTCCTGTCCCGTCCATCCTCCCTGGACAGACCTATCTCCTCCCTACCTCCCCAGCTACACTCACTTTTACTGGCTCCATCCTGGCCTCCCTGACCGATCGGTCTCCTCTCCACCTATCTTCTCCTCTATCAATCTTCTATCTGCCTCCCCACCTCTCCCTATTTATTTCAGAACCCCCTTCCCCTCCCCCATTTCTGAAGGAGGGTCTAGGCCCAAAACGTCCAGCTTTCCTGCTCCTGTGATGCTGCTTGGCCTGCCGTGTTCATCCAGCTCTACACCTTGTTATCTCCAAATTACACGCATGGGTATTTCACAATTGTTATTGGCTAGCAATCAGGACTCTGGCATAATATCTCTTCTCCCCACCGATGAACATTGCAAATTGCAGAACCAACTCATCGACCTCACTGTCTCAACACCATTTCCTCTACAATTTCCATTTCCTTTGAAGTTTTTAATATCTAGAAATTGATCAATCTCACTCTTGAATACACTCAATCACTGAGTCTCCAATCCTCTTGAGGACAGAATGCCTGTAAGTGAAAAAAATTAGCCTTATTGTAGTCCTAAATGGCTTTCTCCATATTTTGAGTGTATGCCCTTTGTTCTAGATATATCAGCCATTGGAGGCATCTTTTTACATCCATCCTGTTGAGCTCTGTAAAAATTGTGTGCGTGAGCACATGCGTGAGGTGTGCACGCATAGTGTGTGTGTAATTCCAACATATTCTTCTAAACTCTGGAGGCAAGTATCCTCAATCTTCCCCTATAGGGCAATGCCTTCATCCCAGGGATCAGATGAATTTCCATTTCACTCCATTTCTTCAGGTACATTGTTCCTTAGGTAAGGAGATGTAAACTGTACACAACACTCCACTTGTGGTCTCACCTGGACTCTTTACTAATGCAGCAAGACCTTTTCATTCCCATACCCAAATTTTCTTGCAATAAATACCCACACACCATTCCTAATTGCCTCCTGCACCTGCATGTTCGCTTCAATTAAGATTAGATTAGATTCCCTACAGTGTGGAAACAGGTCCTTCGGCCCAACTAGTCCACACTGCCTCTTTGAGCATCCCACCCACACCCATCCCCCTATAACCCACACACCCCTGAACACTATGAGCAATTTAGCATGGCCAATCCACCTAGTCTGCACATCTTTGGACTGTGGGAGGAAACCGGTGCACGTGGAGAAAACCCAAGCAGACACAGGGAGAATGTGCAAACTCCGCACAGACCGTTACCCGAGGCTGGAATCGAACGCGGGTCCCTGGCGCTGTGAGGCTGCAGTGCTAACCACTGAGCCACTGTGCCGTTAACAAGGACAACAGCTCCCTCAGACATCACTTCCAAACCTTAATCTTATGTAATTGTCACTCCCATACCTGTCATGTATTCTCCCTATTATAAGCGTCAAAAAAACCACGGTTTTTAGACAGTCTCACATTTCTCTCCTTGTTTAATCAAAATACTTCCCTGCTGGAAGTGGTCAGCAAATTCAACTACCTTGAGTCCTTTGTAGCAGACAATTTAATGCAGAACATGACACATGCATAGGGAAATCAGCTGCCACCCTTGCCAACTCAAAACATGCACAGAATTACATTAAGGCGATTCTTATAACCAAAATGCTGGTTCATGGACCTTTGTTCTGGGCATTTTTTTTTTAAGCTGTGAAACAAAAATATTTACAGCAATCAAGAAAGAAAATCCAACAACTCCCACTTCCACCTGTGGTACATTCTGGAGAATCCTACAAAAGGACAAATCTCCAAAGCATGTTAACATTCATTCAGCAGAAATGACTGTTGGTTTCAGCATGTTTGCAGGATGGAAGATGACTGCATATCCAAGGATTTTAAGTATGCCAATGCAGCTAGAGTAAGAAAGCCAGCAGGATGCCCAAAGCTCTGCTTTAAAAGATGCTTGCAAGCATGTTACGAGGCTTGAAAAACTGGTTTTTGCACTTGAAGGACACTGACAAGAAGGGAAAATGCCAACACGACATGTAGGCTGGCATGCCCCATCAGGACAATCAGTGGCTACAGCAGCTTGGCAACAGGTACCAATATCAACATCAGCAATGCATAACAACCAATCATCACTGCATATGTGCAACCTGTGGTATACCCTGCCTTTCATGATTGGTCTTCTCAACCATCAGCAAAAAGTGCATCATATGAAGCAATCCCAGTCCCAATGGATTTGATTTGCTGCATAGCCATCCTGTATGAAATGTGGCCAGTACTTGGTACAAAATATACCTCCTCATATTCTTCCTCTTTAAAACATTTATTCTCTAATGTTGGAAAGGACTGTAATTGTAATACTCACCACCCCATGAAGGACCGGTTTGTGATGTTTAGTGTTCATGAGTATTCGGAGTGACACTCAAGGTTTGTCTATTCTCAAAGGAGTGTATAAGTCTGGTATTTTTAAGAGTTGAACTGGCTTCAAAATGACACACTCATTCCAAAAGTTAATCCTTTGTGGAAGGCTGGATAATGATACCTAAACAAGCCAGAACTCAAAACCTTAGGGTGCTGTTGATGAATTGCCAATGAGGATAGTTTAATATTTGGACCAGAAAAAGTTGAACCGGTTTAGATGCTGTGAGTGACTAAAGACTTCAAGATAACCCTGAAATATAATGACTCAACAGGCTGGGTGATCCTATTTAGGCAAAAAAAGGAAGGTAACAAGATCCCTGTGCTGATATGCCACGCTGCATTAGCTGTAAAGTGTAAAGCATTGCTTTACAGCATTCACACATACAGCTTCTTGCCAGCTTAAATCCAAATTCTAAGTCCTTTGGAAGATATTGCAGGTAGCAAAAGCAACACTCGTGGCTTTTTCAATATGTCAGTTTGAAGACTATCATGATGGTGTGCTTCCAGCTGATAAAACATAACCACTAACAAAATTCCCATTATACCTATATTTCCATTTTGCCACGATATATCAAATTTGAGTACAGAAACTTAATCTTTTGTTTTTCTAAAAAAGAAGCCCATATTTTTGACTGTCATATTCACTTCAAACCAATCTGATGTAATAAGCAACGAATACCAGAATAAAGATACGGGTTAGAGAAACTGCTGCAATTCTTCATACCTTTGCTGATTTTTGTACCATCTGGTGATAGCTTTTGACAGAGGTTCAGTAAACAATTCAGAATCAGCTGCTTTGTGTATTCAAGGTTGCCCTCCTCAGACAGTGATGGATCCAGGCACCTAAGTTATGATAATGATTAACTGTTATAACTGCTTTAGAATTTTTTTAATGATAGCCAAATACACAGCCATTCTACCTCCGTACAAAATTTAGCATGGCCTTGGTTGAAACACTTCAGCAGGCCCAAGATGGAAGTATTAACATGGAAACAAGGATATACATTGAAATGGCAGAAAGTTGGAAGGTCAGGGTCATTTTCATGGACAGAATGGAAGTGTTCTGCAAAGCAGGCACCCAGTCTGCTAGTCATCTCGCTAATGTAAAACAGACCCTATTATGAGCAGAAATTACAGTAGACTAGGTTTAAAGAAGGACAAGTAATAGTGGCTCAGTGGTTAGCACTGCTGCCTCACAGAGTCAGGGACCTGTCTTCAATTCCACCCTCGGGGACTGTCTCTGTGGAGTTTGCACATTCTCCCTGTGTCTGCATGAGTTTCCTCTGAGTATTCTGGTTTCCAGTGTTCCTAATCCATTCACTGGCAGTAGACAGGAAGCCATCACAAATCCTCACTTTTGCCAATTAAAACTAATCATACAGGCAGCATAAAATGGCCTCATTCTTTCGACTCAATATATATCCCTTTAGATTCTGTAATCACAAAGAACCTAATACTCCATTGCAGCACATAATTCAGTTCATAGCACCCCACCTTTCATATCTTCTATGCAAAACCCAAGGACTGTCAGAAAGTGCATTTTACTTTACGAGGTGATTTAAGCGTTTCCTTTTCAAACCTTCCGAATTATTATTTATGAAGGTCACCAGAACCCAACTGGCCCATTCTCCTGTAAAAGTCTACTAAGCGCAAGAAATCTCTTTAATGATTCCAGAGGTATAACCTCTATTACCAACCCAGAAGACTATGACTAGTGCCTATCCCAATGTTTACTGTTGTGGTGGAAGCTGAAATAGTACTCTGTGATGAGCTTATTCAACGACTAACTGCTTGCACAGCAGTAACAGGGCTCTACTTAGGGGCAAGAATTCTGGTGAAGTTCCTCTCCTAGTCTATCCAGGAGAATAAAGCACCTCAACCAGTATCACAGCTGAAACTGGAGCACACTAGAGGGTTTATCAGATATCTTACAGCTCTATCAACAAGGCAAAATCATCGATACACTCAACTGTAATACCTGGACAGAAGGCTGAACAGGATGGGAACCAGAACTTGAGGATTTTTGAGTTTCTTCTTATGCTGCAACAATTCTATGATGAGTATGACTCTCTGCCAGTTAATGTTGCCTGCTAATGAATCAGGTTCTTCATTCTTCACGTCTTGGGATTTCCTTATAATAAAAAAGAATCACATAGAAAATTAAACTATAAATAAAGAGTAAATCAGTGGGGAAATAACTTCCAAATATCAAACACAGGAAAAGTAAATCTGACAAACCTCACTAATTGAAGCACAGGCTGGAGAGAGGCAAGGTCAAGGTAAACAGGAGTCTCACAGACTCAGGATAATGGGTTGGCCATTTAGAACTGAAGTTAGGAGAAATTCTTCATGTGGAGAGTTGTGAATCTTTGCTGTTTTAGGCACTAAAGGGCTGTTGATGCTCCATTACTAAAAATAATTAAGATTGAGACTGGTGTGGTTTTCAAGCATTGGGGTATCTAGGGATATAAGGCTAGGACAGGAAAGTATAGTTCATGTGCAAGTTCAGCCATAAACATTTAAATGGCAGAGTAAACTCAAAAGGTTGGAATGGCCTACTGCTCCCATTTCTCACATGCATTCTCAATGTTAAACGCCACGTAGAACTAGAGAATAAACTGAAGTAAAACAATTTCAGTTAAGCAACAGTGTAACGCTATATTCCTACGAGAATGATTTCAATGGCACATATAGTGGAAAATATTGACATTAAGTAATGCTAACAATTTTCCTGGGTCTGGAAACAACATACCTCTGCTGTAGCATTTTCTGCCTCCTGGTCTGCTGGATGGTTACACGGCTTGGAGGCTTTTCTAAAGGTCCCAGCTCCTGGGCAATCTGTTCAGCATCGACTACAATCTGTACCACACAGATAAAAATTACAGATCGCCAAAGATATCTTTGAGCAAATAAATTGTGTGCTTTGACAAAAATGTGTGTTTCTAAAGCTGAAATTTAAATGGTGCCAAAATTCACTCAGATGATCCATGATATGACCATTAAAAATCAAAATCTACATCAGAGATCAAAGCATTTTACCCTGTACTTAAGTTATTGTCTTTAACCAGCTAACTCTGTCCCCATTTGCCTTGATGCACCCTCCAAGACAGTTGTGAAAGATCTTATGACATGGTACAAATTAGTGCAGGACAGTTTTCCCATTGTCCTGACCAACAATTATGCTTCAAGCATTATAACAAACAATTTTGTCATGACTTTATTGCTCCATGCAAACGAACTCCTTTAAGCAGCTCACTTTACAACAGTGACTGCACTTCCAAAGTACTAAACTGAGTAAGAAGTGCATTGAAGCATCCTGAGGGTAAACAAATTCAAATCCATCCTAAACAACAGTTCAGTTAAGACACCCATTTGTATTGCTTTTGCGTGCTAAACTATTTCTACCTGCATCAAGAACAGAAGTGAGAAGCCAAAGGCAGAATATCCAAGTAGGAGAAACATCAGCAGCAGGCTATGCCAATGGTGACACACTTATGATGAAATAAGAACAAGATTGCAAAACCCCAGTTATGAAAGTGCCACCCAAAACAATGTTCAGTAGATGGACAACAATGCTATGAAAATAAAGCCTGACTTTAAATCTCAATACACAAACATGACCAAAATTGTGACCTTGAACCAAAAGGCACATATATTCTGTGCAAATAATAATTGCACCTGTTGTGGTTAACCTAACAATAGATACACTGGTAATAAAGTGTGAAGCTGGATGAACACAGCAGGCCAAGCAGCATCTCAGGAGCACAAAAGCTGACGTTTCAGGCCTAGACCCTTCATCAGGCTCTGATGAAGGGTCTAGGCCCGAAACGTCAGCTTTTGTGCTCCTGAGAATCTGCTTGACCTGCTGTGTTCATCCAGCTTCAGACTTTGTTATCTTGGATTCTCCGGCATCTGCAGTTCCCATTATCTCTGATCACAATAGATACACTGGGTGCTGCCACATAACAAATAATGACATGTTTCAATGTTTTGGAGATGGCCATTAAGTCACAAGATAAAGCAAGAATAAGCTAGCAACTGAAATCGTTTTTACAACTGCATGGTTACAGAATGAATGACTTCAACAAGGAAATCCTGCTAATCCATACATTTATTCTCAACTATAAAAGTAAAGCAATACAGGCACATTAAGAGTCAACTAAATGCTTGAAAACTTGCACTCAATAAAGGGTTAATTAGGGATTCAGCCTGTTTACTTAAAAAGAAACTCACAAAATCAATTTAAATAGGAACTGTATTTCTCAACCTATTTATTTCTGCGGTTAAACAATCTCTTTGGCAGAGATTTTACACTTACACAGAATTTATATCACTGCCCTGCCACAGAAGAACAAGCACAGAAACACTTCTTTAATCTAAAATATAAAAGGCTCTACCTGCAATGATGTGACGGTCATGAGTTGGCATTTCATAGCCTTGAGCAGAGGCATAGTTTCATTCCAATTACATTTCCAGGCTGAGTTGTGACATTGTTTAAGCCTATCAATTTGAGATCATAGCCTCTGGTGACACAAAGCTACTTTCTTTTTTTAAAGAAAGATTTGCACTCTGATCATTAGTGCAGTGTCTAATCCTCTGAGCAGAGGATTTAAGTTGTGGCTTTCAAACCAGAAACACATTTGAAAAATGACCCTCTCCAAAATATTTGAATCTCCTGATGTGAAAAAGATTTTGAGCATTATATGAATTATTGCTTGTCTAAAAAAGTAATATTCACAGAATAAAATTATGACAAAAATATACCAGTCTATGCAGAGGAATAGGTCCAGCGCTATTCAGAAATGTCATGCATCAGGAGCTCAGCATCAACACTACAAGATGAAGATTTGCAATACAATAATGCATACAGTCCAGTCTCTCATTCATCTACTTTGATTTTTAATATTTGAAATAAGCAATCTTGACATTCCTTTTATATTGCCAATCAAACCCAAGGAACTGTTAATCACATAAGCCATGAGTCATTCCAGCCAAAGCTAACAACATCCCAGATATCAGAACTGTTGTTACTCACCCCCTTGAAAACACTACTTATTGTCTGTGCACAGACTGTGTTTTTACACTGCACAAGCAGGTCAAATAGCACTCCTAGTAACCTCTTCTGAATCTTCCCATTAGGCAGCGCTGCAAAGAATTGTTTTGTGATCTGAGAAAAAAAGTGAGAAAGGAAGTTGCACCAAACAGTCAAAAAGTCTAGCTACAAAGATTATAAAAGCATCATGGGTATCTAAAAACAATGGGAAAAGAATAAGCACAAAATTTCTCTCTGCTTATATCTGAAATTTACTGTGGGAAACTACAAAATACCTCAAATTTAATGCTTACATTCAACTCAGATTAAATGCAATTCACTAAATAAAGGCTTATACTCTGATCCTATGTATATTCAGAAAATTTAAGTCATACCCACAACTCTCCAAAATGCTACTGGATCAATTAATTTTACAGCAGCAAGGTTTGCTCTCCGCCTGTCCAATGTGATTGCTTTCTAATATACATTTCACTGTTTCAGACTTGCCTCAATGTTGGAAATCTTTCAGAATATTCAACCTTATCCTTCACTGGATACACATGCACAAGTGCATCAAAATTCATCGAATGCAAATAAGCATGACTATATCCCTCAAGAAATCCCCACATGCACATTCACAGCAACCCTTCTCAGTGAATGTACAGTGTATATAAGCACAGCACTGCCCTCACTGAAAACACATGTACACAGACCGCATCATTATACCCAACAGAATATATAAAACTTTCACTAAATGGCCTCACACATTCAAAAGCACAGCTCCACTCCGAAACAGACAGGCATGGCAAACTCTAACTAAAAGCATGCACAAACAGAACATTATTTCTTCTTCAGACTGTCTACATACACATGTACACTCTTCACTATGTATGTGAATATCTGTTCTCAATCATTCCAATGTGTAAATACATCAATATTAGCAAAGTAACAACAAGCCTATACTCACAGTAAGCAAATTGTTGAAAGAAAATGTTTAACATTTCCCAGCAAATATAGCACTTTATGGAGATATCAAGCCAGAGTCTTGTATATTTCCCCTGACATTGCAGCATAAAATACCTTTTCTAGTGCAGTGATCTGTAGCGGCGGTAACCCTTTGTACACTTGCTTGGAACTATTTAAGGCACTGATGAAAAGATCCAGACTGCGTGGATCCTTTGCCAGTAATGCTGCAGAATGCACGTTGTACTTCGAGAGGATCATATGCAGCATAAGGGCTTCGTCTTTTAGAAGAGTATCAGCTTTCTTCTCCATCAGTCTCCCCATTAGAGGTAGCAACCTGGACAATACAATCTAAAAAGGAAAATATCATAAGACAGAGCCTATTACATTTGCAGAGTAAGATGAACCTGATATTCCTTGCTACACAACATGGCAAATGAGAAAATTCTTGGACAGATATGATAATTATTCCAAAACACATTTATGTTGATTAGCTCCTATTAATCCTGGTTTAGTGGAATGACAGGATGCAAAATCATTGTGTGGCATGCAGTGCCATTCAAACCAGAGGAGTGTGTGCTGGCTGCCATAATGCAACTTAACTGGCTTGTCTTTCAATTATACTTTGTTCTTCATATCCCAACTTGTGATGTATTGTGGTAAGTGATTCCAGCATCATTGGGTAATTCTGCAGAATTGTGTAATTCATAATAAATGAAGATCACTTAAATGTTTTCCCACAGATTAGGTGGGGTGAATTGGTTCCCTTCTTTGTCCCAGTGCACTATAAGTCATAACAAAGTCTGAATTTAAAAAAGGCGATATTATCAATTATTAAATCAGATTTATCTAGTTCAATATCAGAAACAAATAAAGAGCTAGGTTTTTGGAAACAAAATATCTTACTCACGCAAAGATGATTAACATTAGGTTGAAACCGTGCAAATAAATGCAACTCATTTTCTTGAAAACTAACATGCATACAACCTCCCAGTCTGAGAAAATGTTGCTAAAAATCTAGATATTGTTTTTCTACAAGTATCTTGGACAAATAGCAGTATCATTCAGAAAAAAAAAATCATTCAGAGGTTGTCAAAATGTTGGTCTGTAGCCAAAGTTGTTGTTATAGGTGACAGAATTCTTCTGGAGACAGCAATGGTAGATTCACGATTCTCCTTTTAGATACCTCAGGTTGCAGTAATGAAAATCGTTTCCTTAGGGACCTTTCACCTGCAGTGTCAAGATCTTCCAGCAGATTACAACTCTGCAACTTTGATGAGAGGAGTTTCGGAAAAAATACAGCGAGCAAGCAGAGCTGACAACTTGGGCAGTTTCTCTCCACTTCTATAGTCAAATTCAATAGCTTTATTAAACCCAGTGGCCGACTCGCACTACCTCTCTTTGTAAGTGTTGAAGACTTGCGGCTTTAATTAAACAGTTTGTGTTCTTGGCAAACGCAATATTTGTTTGTGCTGCAGCCAGTCTCCTTTGTTTTATGAAATATTTTTAGATACATGCCTTGTTAATAACATTCTGAAGTAATATCTCAGCTAATATGTTCACATCGATGGACATTCCAGTTCGTTTTGGTTGGCGGGGGGAGGGGGGAAGAGTCCACTTGACAGTGATTAGATTATATGATTCAAGCAGAATTTTGTACCCTCATCCTCTCAAAGTTTTGACACCTGACCATTATCCTAGATAACGTGGCATGGCCATCATGTTTAACTCAAGGGACTTCCAAGATTTAAATGGATCTAGTCAATCAAAGCATCTCCCGATAACAGAATACATTCAAGGTTGGGACAGACAGGATTATTGGTCTGTGAGAGAATCAGGGACAGAGGATCAGGCAGGAAAGTGATCAGACATGATCAAACTGAATAGTACAGCAGGCTGAGGGGCCATTTGGTCTACTCCTGGTACCATCACTTGTATTCTTGCGCATGCAACTTCGGGCAATAGTTAAGTGTTCAATTTTTAATTTTCTGAACTGACTGAGCAAGCCTCATATAGCAAGGATAATTTAGGATGGGCTGGCCTCACCAGCCATGCCCACGCCCTAAGAAAGAATAAAGAAAGGTAAACCTAAAAAGTACTGAGAGTTAAATTAACATGGTTAAATTGGACAATCGTATAATGAATCAAGTGCCAGCTTCAAAGGAGATCTCCACTGCCAATGAGTAAAGCCATTAGCAATTTTATGATGGATAACTTATGAAACAGTTTTCATTACTCTTTAATAGTCTTTCTCATTAATTATGTATTTACATCTGTAGCACTAATTGTTATCAATCTACTTAAAATTACACTTTGACTAGGTAAAATAATGCTCTAAATTACACAGTCCTCCACAATTGCTGTTCTCCTTTGACGTATTATGCTCAAAAATCTCACCTCTCCATTCACCTCCTGAAGTGCTTTCAACAACTGATGAGCTACATATGATGGTCGCACAGTATCTCCTATGCAGTGCAGAAGGTTCTCCAGAGCTTCAGTAAGCTCCAGTGGTTCTCCAGTAAGCTTTTTGTGCTGTGATTCTGCTTTAGTCTGTGTTAAAACCTCCTCAAATAAACTACTCAGAGCCTAGATAAATGAAATAATTGAACAATGTCTCATCTGCTTTAATACAGCAGTGGTAGTAGCAAATAGCAGACTCAGTTGTAGCTTTGCATAAAAAAAGTACATCTTGAAAATCAATTTATTTGAGGTTTAGCTACTCACCTTTAGTTAGATTTCCTGGACTACTTCACAGGGAATAGAAAGGCAAACCATTTTGGATAAAGATCAAGGCACACAATACAACTTATTTTGTAAGATTTAAAAAAGCACAAAGGAACAAAATATGCTGATGAAAGGCAATTGACCTGAGACATTAACTCTCTTTCTCTCTTCATGGATCCTGCCAGACTTGATGACTATTTCCAGCACATTATGTTTTTATAACAATATAATATTCAGGGTGCACTTAACAGGAAATTGAAGGAGGAAGAAAGCTATAAACGAGTAAACAGAATCTTTGGTTTTCTATTGTTTCCTGGCTAAAACTTGAAGAGTGAAATGAGGATTGGGGCACAGGGACAGTGAAGAAAAAGGGACAAGGACAGGGCCATTATTCTTGAAATTGAGCTTGACAATAATCTACTAAGGAACGTGCTTGACTCAACTTTCAACTTCATATTCCCATGATAGAGCCTTGTCAACCAAGGGTGTGCACACTGTATTCGGGTACATGTTATGTTAACGTAGCAACGAATAATAGGAAGAAAATTACATACAGTAGTTCCAAATTATGCTCCACTTACCAACTCAAACTTAAACAAGAATATATTTTCTTTGTGCACATAAAAAGTTGAAAAATATATTAGAGGGAGATGGAAAGGCACAGGAAGTTCATCAAACATGTATCTGAATCTGCTAACCATAAGAAACCTAAGAAACATTTCAATGTTGTGTTTAATTTTGCAGTCATTAAGTGTGGAATATCACATCTAAGTATATAAACAGAATCTGGATCAGTATTCTAAGTGGCAGGAAGTGACCAATGGTGTCCCAAAGGGATGCAGGTTGGAACCTTAATTATTCACTCTATGTACTAATGATGACACTTGGGTTCTAAGGGTTGACTTAGAAAAAAATTACACAATATTGGGCTGCATTTCCTGTAATTTAGAAGGATCAAGGGTGGTTTGATTGACAAGATTTTAATGGCAATTTAGAGAATAGATATAAATAACCTATTTCCACTGGTTGAACAGTCTAGGACTTTAAGGACACAGCTAAAATCTGAAGCCAAAACTTTCAGAAGTGCAATTTAAAATACACTTCTAGGAGCAACAGAATGTGACATAAGGTCAACAGTTAATTATAAATTAGTGGCTGTTAAGAATTTTGTCATCCAAAGATATTGCAGGATATGTAGCTAAGATGGATATATTAACTTAGGTGCAAGATGAGCCTGAATCTTACTGAACAGACTTGACAGGTTTAATGGTCTCTTCTTGAACCCATGTTCTCCATGGATCCTCATTTAAGACCAGCAAACCAAATAAAAACTAAGAGAAGAAACATAGCAACATTTAAGAACACTACAATATCCAAACAAAATTTTAAGAAAAATTATTAGATTAGATTCCCTACAGTGTGGAAACAGGTCCTTTGGCCCACCAAGTCCACACTGCTCTTGGAGCATCCCACACGGACCCATTCCCCCTAACCCACACACCTCTGTTCACTACGGGCAATTTAGCATGGCCGATCCACCTAGCCTGCACATCTCTGGACTGTGGGAGGAAACCAGCGCACCTGGTGGAAACCCACGCAGACACGGGGAGAATGTGCAAACTCCACACAGGCAGTCGCCTGAGGCTGGAATCGAACCCGTGTCCCTGGCACTGTGAGGCTGCAGTGCTAACCACTGAGCCACCGCGCTGCCCCAAAGGGGAGCATTATAATTGCAAAAACAGAAAAATAGAACATCCCCTGGCCCCTTTCTTACCTGACTTAAATGAGTGGGATCTGCAATAATCTCTTCAGCCGTACAGGCAAGCTTATTGATTACTATTTGATAAACAGACCCTTGCACTGAGGTTAATGTTTGTAGACAGGCAATAGCTGCTCGACGCACCTCTCTCACAGGATTTTCCAAACTGATGATTAAGGAGACCACCACTGAAAGCAAATCATAACTTAATAACATCATGGCATCTGTTTCAAAATTCTGAAAAATATTTAATTATTTCAAGTTGGAGACTGAACCATAATGTTGACCATACCTGGGAATGATGGAGATGCAATCAGACTTCTGCTCTCTGCAGACTGCAATGCAAGGTGAGTACGACCAAAGTAAAGGGCTCGAGTCTGTAATACAGCACTTACTGGATGGTTTAACTGGTTGGTAAGGCTACAATTGTAGCTCCACAGAAGCGACAAGAACTTGAAGAGATGATTGGAATCATATAGATGGATCTGTAAGGCAAATATGTAAATTAGGAACAGCAGTAGGCCATTCAGCCTCTCGAGATTCCTCTAACATTCAATTTGATCAAGGTTTTTCTGAATGTGACCTCAACTCCCTTTTCCAGCCTACCTCTGATACTTTTTGAGCCCCTTGCTCGTCACAACGTTGTTTACCCTACGTTAAAAACATGCAATGACACTGCCTCCACTGCTTTCTGAACAAAGGCTTAACAGACTTGCTTATTGATAATCAGCAAAGAACAAAACGATAAAGATACAAAACCACTTAATTTATTCGCAATTTGCTTTAAATGAGATAACAAGGTGTAGAGCTGGATGAACACAGCAGGCCAGGCAGCATCAGAGGTGCAGGAAACCTGACGTTTCGGGTTTGGACCCTTCTTTAGAATCCATTTCTGAAGAAGGGTCCAGACCCAAAACATTAGCTTTCCTGCTCCTCTGATGCTGCCTGGCCTGCTGTGTTCACACAGCTCTATATCTTGTTATCTCAGACTTCAGCATTGGCAGTTCCTACTGTGTCTTGCTTTAAATGAGTTTATTATTCCTCCTCTTGGTGGAGGTTAGTTTTATGATCCACCAGTAAGACTTCAGAGATAGTTAGTGAAATAATCCAGGAATAATCACTGCGCACATTTGAATAATTATTCATCGTACGTTCAAACCTGAAAGCAATTGTTTAGCTTGTTGGAACTTGATCAAAGAAAGGTCCTATACTTTTCAGAAGTTCAAGTAATCAGTAAGCCAATACAATTTATAATTCACAACTTAAAAATGTAGACAATTTATCACATGGACGATACAAATGGCATTTTATTCAATAACTTTAGTTGCTGATCCATCACATTAGTTACCTTAGGATCATTGAGATCCTTGTTCAACTTACGCACCTTAATCAGAAACTGCACAAGACTCCTGAAGTTTCCTGAAAGATTTTCTTCACTAGCACCACCAACAGTAATGTCGAAGATATCAATGAGAAGACGAAGGTAATCACAGCTTTGCTCGTCCAAACTTTCAGGATTCCACCAAGTCTGATCTGAAAATTGTAGTAAGAAAATATGAGATTTGTCTGGTAGTTGAGTGGTCGTGGCAATATATTTATGAGAACAAGTTGTAAAACATAATTCAATTAAATCAGCCAATTGGTGGTGCATCACCAGAAAATGCCAGTGAGGCCAAGCGAGAGTAACTGCCCTTGGCACTGATGCATTACTGGACAAAACCTGGGCATCAATGGGAAAATTAGTGGCTGAAGTCACCAGAAAGACAGAGAAGTTTGCAACATGACTACAAGGCAAAGATCAATCAAATTCAAGCGTTAACTGAAGAAAATTCATCGATCATAAATAAAGCATTGGCTTGTTCACTGACCATTCTATGTTAGTTCCACTTATGATTTGATTGATGACAAAGCTGCTCATACCAGCCTACAGCAAGGTTGTAGCAATGTCCAGACTTTATTGACAAGTGACAAGTCTCAACACAGCTTTGGAAACTTTGCTGTATTGAACCATGCACACACATTCTAGGCAAAGTGTAACATATTACTGTTGCAAAGATTTACACTTGGTAAATTTGCTACTGCAGTCCTGTAAGATAACCTCACAATGAATTTCGTTCATTATGGGCTCAAATAAATCACTGTCAAAATCATTTTGTGGAACACTTTCTTATGTGGGTGTCACTGGCTGGTCAGCATTTATTGCCTGTCCTGAGTTATCCTCAAGTAGGTGGTGCTGAGCCACCTTGAACTCCTGTAGTCCATTTGCAGTAGGTTGACACACAAAATACCTCAGGGAAGGAAGTCGAGCATATTGACCCAGCAACAGTAAAGGAACTGCGATATATTTCCAAGTCAGGATGGTGAGTGGCTTGGAGGCGAAATTGCAGGTGGGTGTTCTCATGTAGCTGCTGCCCTTACCCTTCCTGACAGAAGTGGTCATGGGTTTGGATAGTGCTGTTTAAGGAACTTTGGTGAATTTCTGCAGTGCATCTTGTAGATGGTACATACTGCTGCAACTGAGCGTTGGTAGTGGTAAAAGGAGTGAATGCTTGTGGATGTGATGCCAATCAAGTGGGCTTCTTTGTCCTTCATGATGTCAAGCTTCTTGACTGTTGTTGGAGCTGCAGCCTTCCAAGCAAGTGGGAGAATTCTGACTGGTGCCTTGTTGATGGCGGACAGACTTTAGGGAATCAGGAGGTGAGTAGTACATTGCAGTATTCCTAGCCTCTGACCTGCTCTTGCAGTCACTGTGTTATGTGGTGAGTCCAGTAAAAGTTTCTGGTCTATCAGTAACCCCCCCACAGAATACTGATCTTCGGGGATTCAGTGATAGCCACAAAATTTAATGTCAAAGGGCAGTTAGATTGTCTCTTAATAGAAATGGTCATCGCCTGGCAGCCCACAGGTTAGGTGAACTGGCCATGCGAAATTGCCCTGTAATGTCAGGGATGTGCAGGTGGATTAGCCATGATTAATGCAGGGTTACAGGAAAGGGGTCGACTGTTCTTCAGAGGGTCGGTGCAGATTCCATGCGTTGAATGGTGTCTATCTGCATTGTAGGGATTCTATGATTCTGGCATTCGTGTGGTATGAATATTAATTGTCACTTGCCAGCTCAAGCCTGCATACTGTCCAGATCCTGTTGCACTTGAACATGGACAATTTCAGAATCTGAGCAGTTATGAAAGTTGTTGAACATTGTGTAATCATTGGCAAACATTTCCAATTCTGATCTTATAATGTAGGGAAGGTCATTGATGAAGCAGCTGAAGAATACTCGGGCCTAGGGCACTACCCTGAGGAGTTCCTGCACAGATGTCCTGGAACTGATATGACTGACATCCACAACCACAACTATTTTCTATGTGCCAGGTATGACTCCAACTAGCAGAGAGTTTTCCCCGATACCCACTGATTCCAGTTTTGCTCTGGCTCCTTGATGTCATACTTGGTCAATTGCAGCCTTGATGCCAAGGACTATCACTTTCACCTCACCACTGAAATTCAGCTCTTTTGCCCATGTTTGAAACAAGGTCAGAAGCTGAGAAGCCGTGGCTGAACCCAAACTGGGTGTCACTGAGCAAGTTATTGCTGAACAGGTGCTGTTTGATGGCACTATTGATGACACCTTCCATCTCTTTACTCATGGCTGAGAGTAGACTGTTGGAATGGTAATTGGCTGGGTTGGATTTTTCCTACTGTTTATGTACAGGAAATACCTGGGCCATTTTCCACATTGTCAGGTGGTTTCCAGTAGTGTAACTGTACTGGAAAAGATTTGCTAGGAGAGTGGCAAGTTTTGGAGCATAAATCTTCAGTACTGTTGTGAGAATTTTGTCAGGGCCCGTTGCCTTTGCAGTATCCAGTGCCTCCAACCATTTTTTGATATCAGATAGAGTGAAGTGATTTGGCTGAAGACTAGTATCAGTCATGCTGGGGACCACAGTGAGATCGATATTCACTTGGCACTTCTGGTTGAAAACTGCAGCGAATGCTTCAGCCTCATATTCTGCACTGATGTGTCAACCTCTTCCACCATGGAGGATGGGGATAGGATATTTTGGAACCTTCTCCCCCAGTGAATTTTTTAATTGTCTATCACCATTCACAACTGACTGTGGCAGGACTGTAGAGCTTAGATCTGATCTGTTGGTTATGGAATCACTTAGTTCTGTTTATCACTTGCTGTTTATGCTGTTTCGTGTCTAAGTGGTCCTGTTTGGTAACTTCACTGTGTTGATACTTCATTTTTTGACATTCCTGGTGCTGCTCCTGGCATATCATCCTGCACTCTCTACTGAACCAGGGCTGATTCCCCGGACAAGAGCAAACAGCCAAAAAAAAAAGCTGTCTTCAAGCAAAATTACATTTAGATTTGACTTTTGGTTACACTACTGATACATTTTACAAAATCTGGTGGGCTAAAAACTGTAACTATTCAAAAACCAGACATTTTTGATGTTCAGTAAAATCCCTCAACTTCATAAGTACATTCATTATTGGATTGATCCTGGAGGATGGAATCAGAGAGAGTTGCGCACAGACAGGACCTGAATTCATTGCATGTTTTAAGATTTGCATCCCCTAACCCTCCCTACTCTCCAGGCAGAAAGTTGCCTTTTCCATCTTTGGGAGGGATTTGGGAACCCTCTCTTCCCTTCCTGTCACAACATTCCTAGCTACTTTCATGCTTAAATTCAAGGAAAATTCTGAAATCCAGTCTTGGGCTTGAGGGTGTTGGATCTGAGCCGGCCCGGCCCGTCCCGTATTTGATATCTGCTACTTCAAACTTTTCAAAAAATAAATTAAAAGCAGCATTCTAAAGTGTGAATATATGTGGATCACTCTATTTATGCTCAAGCTGTTAATAGTCAATATCTTATTTTAAATACTTCACCTTTCAAAAATGATTTGGGAGGTTTGAAAGCACCAATAAAATTCTTTAGCCAGAATGTAAGGATTAAGCCAGCTTCTGAATTTTCAGCACTGCAATGTTGCAAATTTTTCACATATTGAGTAAGCAGTCCCGCTGGTACCACGTTCCCTTCAACAAAATCAAAATGCCATTTTTGAGAAACGTTCTGAAATGAAAGGGGAAAATAATTAGTTTTACATTGAAACACTCAGAAAACTGAGGAAATGTTTTTCTATGTGATGTGTTTGAGGTTGAGAGATTTGGAATGCCACGATTTCATCTTGAAAACAAATGGCTCTCAATTTTAAATACTGTGTACACAGTTCTTTAGTTTCCCTTTCGAGAAAGAGGTACACAAGTGCCATTCAATACCCTGTCTAATCTTGTCTTCATCTGACTCAAAACTTCAATTATACAAGTAAAGTTGTTGGCAAAACAGATTCTCCTCTCCTTTTCCTGATCATTTATCATAAAAGTTTTGGATTTTTTTAGTCACATCAGAAACAACTAAGGTCTGGCTTAAATTCACAACTGTTCAACACTTAGGATGATCCAGAGCAGATGCTAGAGTATATCTTGTAGAGTTGACAGAATAATGTATCATTAGGTAATACCAAATGGGGATATTCAAATTTGAAATGAAAACAAAAGGCTTTTAATCTAAATAATTCAGTTTAATTTGTTTTGTGTAAACTTAGTGCATACTTAATGAACGTGTAACATGTGTGCCAACAATATTTAACAGCTGAGAAGAATGAATGCAAAATATTTTGTAAGTGTGGCCACAAAAGACATTACATAAGCTGCCAGAGGGAAAAAAATACAGCCATGAACAGGACATGCTAACAATTTGAAATTTGTTCAATTACTGAGTTTTCATGTTTTAAAGAAAACGACTTACGTCAGAGAAACTTACCTTGACATGACTCAGTTACCAAAAGTGGTGCAATAGTAGTGTCCCTTTTCCTGGACTGGGTGGCTCAAGCTCAAGTACCACCTACTCCAGAGGTGGTTATAACATGTCTGAACAGGGTGATTAGAAAAATATGTCACCTCTAGTTTCAAAGTTCGTTAGTAGAGCAAGAGTGGGGTGCTGCAAATTTAGTTGAATTTGTTTGGAGGTGATTCATGGGCAAGGTCTCATTAATAAAGAAAACATTATAATTACTTAGATCTCGAACTAATTTCACTTCATCATGTGGACATTTAAACTATTTAGTTATTAAGATCAGTCTACCATATTTGGAATAGTAAGGAAATTGAGAAAAACATTAGAAACAGAAAGGGTTTTATAAATCTTTCTAGGTCAATGCATTTTTTATGCACAAAGAAATAAAGAGATGAACTTCAAAACTATGGATAACTGCCAAAATGCAAGTAGATAAGTTTCCAAGTTTAAGTAAGTTTAATCACACCTTCACTGAATGCACAAATAAAAGTAAAAAAAATTGAAGACAGGAAGATAGAATTACAAAAAGTCATAATGGAAAGATATGCAATTGAGCGACAAAAATTACCAAGCCCCAGTACTGATTCCAGGTCATGCTGGGATAACTGACATGAGTCAAGTATCCGGCCAGGAAAGAGGAAAGTCAGGCACATCAGTATTCTTACTCTTAATTCATACTTAGTGTAAGTGGACATGTATGGTTGTTGGGCAAAGTCAAGATGGTATGATTGTTCCCCAAGGAGAAATATCCTGACAGAGGAGTAGGCTAATTTCCCACTGAATATTCTCTGCTACTCAGCTACATCATGCTTGCTCACAAGGAGTAGCACTTCAGGGATAAGTGAGGATTTCCTTATGGCTTCTCCCAGTTTGAAAGGTGGGCCTCTGGAATTCATTGCCACGGAGCGCAGCGGAGGCCGGGACATTAAATGTCTCAAGGCAGAGATTGATAATTTCTTGATCTCGCAAGGAATTAAGGGCTACGGGGAGAGTGCAAGTAAGTGGAGTTGAAATGCCCATCAGACATGATTAAATGGCAGAGTGGACTCGATGGGCCGAATGGCCTTACTTCCACTCCTATGCCTTATGATCTTATGGAATTTATTGATTTGTCAACGAGTCCACACAAATTGCTTGAATAGAGTGCTTCCCACTATGATTATGACAGCTAATCAGGGAAATTCCTGAGGAAATTCTCAGCAAAAATTTTCAGGAGGGGTGACAGAGAGAAAGCTGACAACACCAGGGAAAGAAAAATGCTTCTTAGTTTGTCAAATTCCAGGAATAAAATAAAACTACAGCCATTGTTTATTCTAATCTGAAAAGCTGCTACAGTGCTTGAAGTAAAAGCTACTTACCAGATGTGGTTTTTTTGCAATTAGTTTCTTCAACTTTTTCTCCAAAACACAATACACTTGCAAAGCCACATGCAAACAATCTGGTTCAGGCTGTTTTTCCAAAGTTTGAATTAAAGCAAAACTTAATATTTTAGAGACAAGCTTCTGTTTCAAATTTGTGGGCTCTTTTGCAATGATTTGTACGAGATGTTTCATCTGTAAATAAAGAAGAGAATATTGTCAAATTAGGCACGCATTAATTTCCTGATCCTAACCAGTTCAGTAAAACTTAATTCTGACATCATAACAATGTATCATAACTATCATACAATGGGTAGCAAATGCTCATCTTGCCAGCTACACATCTCAAATATGAGTCAAAAAAAATTGCTCCTTCTTCTTAGTGGTTACTTATGAAGAATGTACATTTAGACAGGTTCTAAAAGTGTAATTCAACCTGTTATCAGAGTTCCCAGGATTAAATATTTAATTAAATATTTATTAAATATTTCCTACAAATTTTTATTTTAATATAATGTTATTACTTTACAGCATTCTCTTGTTCCTGCGGCTTCCTCTATCACAAGTATGTTGGCTGAGTTGTATTGTGCTCTGCACAAGCCTCTAGTGGAAACATTATTAATTTCATTCCATACATCTAACCCTTTACTTTCCACTGGATAGAATTATTTCCATGTTGATCCATAAAATTGATTTTTCTTTAATTTTAGTTATTGTGTTTTTTTCCTTGTCAGGTTCAACCACTGAAACATTGTAGGTCACTAATTTAAAATTGTTTATTATCAGTTAAGTATAGCTATTGTATTTGCCCACTACAGGCTTCTGAAATTGCTCCTTTCCAGCCCTGGCATGCATCTGTATTAAGGCTCTTCACCTTGTTCACTGGAGGCCTGTAGAGAGTTAGGAAGTGCCACATTAACTTAACAAGATGACATGTATGCCTATTTGGTCTGCCTGGAAGAGGCCAAGCTGGTTGTATAACCGCTGCTGTCAATCTGTATCAGCTATCGGTTACAGTTGGAGAAGAGGTGTCAGAGATATCTGAATAATAAACATGGACAACTAGAGATACCGAGAGAAGAAAGATTTGCAAGGCAAGTGTGAGAACAAGAGATACAGATGGGAAAAATATTACATGGGGAGAAGTGAGAAAACACGCAAAGGATAGTAAAAGCAAGATGGAACAGAAAAATAGAGTGAGAAAAGAGGAAAGGCGAGGCATGAGCAATTCTACAGAACTAACTAGTGTAATATAAATTAAGACGGATGTTTCAAACAGTAGGTAAATAAAACAGACAGAACGATCCAAGGTGTGATCTCTGGGCCCTGCCAAGCTAGCTAAGATAAAAAAGATTGTCAGTGCTGCCAATTAAAGCTTAGTTAACCACACCCAGCACCAAGGAAACATGGGCGATTATGTGACTATTAAACATTCTGCAGTTCATCTGGCCAGAAATAAATGTTGCTGTCTCCCTCAAATATTCATATTAATTCTCTATTAAATTCTCCAAGAAGGTGAGGAGCACGATTAGTTACAGTTACACAGTAAATAACATTTCACATGCTGCACAAGTTTTATTTCCTTAAGCGTTTTCACTTACAGTTTGAGTCCTAGAAGGAGGCTCCATTAAACACAAGTTATTCGCCAGAAGTTGGATCAATTTCTGATTTGCCTCACCAACTATTTCTTTTGAATTAGCGCTGTTAACAACTTTTTTGAGCTCTGTACAGGAAACACAATTGGTGAAAACAGCTTCAAGCACAGAACAAAGCATCTGTAGGAACACAGGAACTGGAACGATTTGCTCCTAATTGAAAGACTGCCAAATTATTTTTGTACTGTCTGGTAAATCTTTGCATGTATAATTAGCAGACATACTACACTCATTTGCAAATTTACAATACGGTGATCTTTGCCACTACCAGTTCAGCTGGAAGCCAATAATTTGTACTTCAATCTTTGACCAAAGCATACATCACAGTTCACGATTTTTTGGTCGTTGCACTACTCCATAGACTTGGACATATGAGGTTTTTAATACATCCTTTCGGCAGAATTTGAATATAAAGATGCAAGTGAGTCAACTTCCATCAAAAAAAAAGCAATCAAGCATCTTAAGGAAACAACTGACAGCACTGTACTCAAGACAATTTCTAAAGATTTCTTAAGCTTGCAAAAAAACCAAACAAGAAATGCAATTCAACACCAGATTTTTAAGAAAATTATCTTTCCAACCAAATTTTAGCTCATTTTCTCTCTTATACCCCACACTCTTATACCACTTCCCAAATGAATATGTGATACAAATTCTACAACTGTGTAGTACTCCATAATAGTTGCTTAAATGCACAGGGCTACTGATGCTCAGACTCACAGAAACCATCAGTAATTAGAAACATTATAAAAAGAACATACATTTATATAGCGCCTTTGATGCCCTCAGGCCATCCACTACATCGAAGAATATATTAAATTTCAATCATTTTTGCAACATATAAAGAACTCTGTTCAGAAACCTCCTTCTTTCACCAACAAACTCGAATCAGCAAGAAAGATCAATGATTTCGTTCAGCTGCTGCTATGGCTGGGTTGGTCAGGGCCACGTAAGGTTTATTTCTCTTTCTTCAGCCATCCTGTCCGTTTTAAATTTTAACAAACCTTAGATATACTATTTAACATACTGTTTCCTTTATATTCCCTTGCTATACAATGTTAGAGAGTGTATCCAGAATCCACAGGGTGGAAATATAGAGAAAAAAACCTTTAATTTTGGAAAGAAAATGCTAAATGGAGATTCTGAAAGAAGGCCTGTCTCCCTGCAATGTTCCGACAGGCGAAACCACTTGGCAGGAAATGTCCGAGAGTGACAATGGGAGGGAGCGGGGTATGTCTCGTCGTGAAGTGGCAGTGGCCCTATCTCTGAGCCACGATACCTATATTTCAGTCCCACCTGCTCCAGAGGTGCGTAAAAATACCTCTGAAAAGGTTGATTAGAAAATGTCTAAAGCAAATACAAATAATACAATACAAACAATACAAAAAAAAGCACGTGCATCTTGACAATGAGCAATATCAATGAACCGGCCTCATGGAGATGTTCCATGTTCACAATATATCAAAATCTCAACTGTTCACAACATATCAAAATCTCAAAGATACAAAACAGTTAGAATTTTCTCCTTGAAATACAAAGTGAAATACTACAAAGTTTAAAAACGATAAAACTGGAAATGATAAGGTGTCGCCAACATTTCTGAATTAAAAATGACTCTGACAGTTTGGAAACACAGTATCTTAAAATACCGGCAGGGATCTATTTTCCACAGTTCAACATGAGCAAACAGGGAATACAGCTTCTCTTTCATTTATGTGAAACAGTGCCATTACTGGCTCAATGCAGTAATGAGGATATGAATAGTATTGTTTAAGCTTCTGCACGCCTCCCCCAATTTCTTCCTTTTCACTATGCTTTTTTCAAAAATCTTTTGACATTTATGCTATATTGTTTATATTTCACTCTCCTCAACCATTCTCTCCATTTTAAATTTTAAAATATCTTAGGCATAGTATTTAACATACTGCATATTTTATTTTCTCTTGCTGTAGAATGTTCAAGTGTATCCAGAACACACATATGGGTGAAAGTTCCAATTAGGTCTAATAATTCCCTGTTTATTTCAAAGGAATCTTTTATTGACGTTACGCACAGCTTATTTTGTTCCCCTGGTGCTCAAACAGGGGAAATCAAGACGGGATAATACAATGTGGATTAAATGACAATGGAGATGGAAAATCATTATTTCTTGCATAAGATTCCTGCCAATTGCAGGGGACTTGGTATGCAGACGAATGAGGCCATAGCTGTCAACATACATAAAACAAGTACACTCGACAAAGATCAATGCTCAGTTCCAACAAATCTTTTCCTTGTTATTTCAAAAATCATTAAAAAAAATACAGGGCTCAGGAGGTTTGCCATTGTCCTCTACTTTAGAGATAATTTAATATTTTCTGCATGTACACCAATCTGAAGACACAATTAACTGCTTGAGGTGAGCATTATTATCATAAAACAAATATAGTTTACCTGCTGGCCAGCCATGCAGCAATGGCGTCATGGAGCAGAGATTTGAATCAGCAAGAAAGATTGATATTTTCTGTTCAGCTGATACAATGGCTGGGTTAGTCAGGGCCACGTAAGGCAAGAGTTCCATCCATATCTTATTAGCCAATGTTTCATTCCCATGATGGAATCCTCCTGAACTTAAAAACTGAATTGCCTCTTCCAGAATAATTTGCCTGGGACCAAATACATAATACAAAATGTAATATGCTGCAAATATCAAGAAAATCAAACATATGCAGATGTCGGTGGTGGCGGTGGAGGGTCGGGGGGGGGGGGGGGGGGGGGGGGCACAGTTTTTGTCCATATACATGAACCCAAGTACCTACACACAGAGAATGGAAAACAGTTAAAACAAAACAGCACCTTCACTGGCCTCCCCTCCACATTTCAAACAAAGTGAGTTATTGATGCAAGGTTTCCTTCTTCCAAAGAGTGGTGATATTGTACAACATACAATTTTCTGTGAAATTATCCTGTACTTCCACTACACCAAACACTATTCCACTCTACCTAGTGTCTGGTTGAAAGGTTGTGACTATTTCTGCTCCAAAATTTCTTGGTAGTTTCAGCTTTAAAGTTATAAAGACTGTTTTGTACAATTACTTTTATAACACACAGTATTAACAAATACAGATTATAAAAGCCTTGAATAAATACAGGCAATGTTGGAACTACTTAAATGAAACAGCAGCTGAGGAG
Source organism: Stegostoma tigrinum (assembly GCF_030684315.1). Classification (NCBI taxonomy): domain Eukaryota; kingdom Metazoa; phylum Chordata; class Chondrichthyes; order Orectolobiformes; family Stegostomatidae; genus Stegostoma; species Stegostoma tigrinum. The sequence continues at coordinate 78,748,392 of NC_081362.1, read as the reverse complement.
ACAGGAAAAACTGCCAACATGTCAAAAAATGATATTCAAAAGGCCACTGACTCAATTCTTTCTTTCTCATCCAAATGACCTGCTGAGTTTTAACAGCATTTTCTGCTTTTATTTTAGTTTTCCAGCATTTGCACCTATGTATTAAAACTTCCTTAGTTTGATCACTGACTGCGTCCTGTGTGTCATGTGCCATAGTAGTCGATGTTCTTTTGTTGGCCATAGAGAGAGCAGTGTGGAGAATGGAATACGGCTAGTGCTTCAGCTCTTGGTTGACACTGTGACTTTTCTAGGAGTGAATGTGGTGATGGCAGGAACAGATATGGTTTGAATATTCTAAGTCAAATCTAACATATGACCGTATGGACAATTTACTTGATGGTAGCAGTATCTAAGGTGTATCCAACCATACATGGGGAGAGGTGTTGACGGCAATGTTCCCTTTAACGTTCTGTACATATCAGGTGGCAAGCCGACGCATTCATTTTTGGTTTCTCCAACCACTGTTACATATGGACTTCAGAGGTCTGCCCATAGCCAGAATAATGACAGAATATAAGTTGAGGGTGGTGTATGGCGAAGAGCAAACTAAAATTGACTAGAATAACCAAGTGTGAAGCTGGATGAACTCAGCAGGCAAAGCAGCATCTCAGGAGCACAAAAGCTGACGTTTCGGGCCTGGACCCTTCATCAGAGAGTTATTTACATGATACTTATACTGCGCTATCATGGTGTTAAAATTATACCCACCAATACTCGTTATCAGAAAGGTCCACTCGTTGAAGCAGTGTCAACAGAAAAGAAACTGTCTCTTCTTGTCCTAGGCATTCAGAGAAGGCCTACAAAAGGATCAAAACAAAACCAAAAATTTAGCATTGATATTAAACCTTCCATTAAGCAAGAGGATAACACCATTAGATGGCACAGGACTGCATCTGTCCCTAGTTGCCACTGGGGATTAATGTGTGTCATTTTATAAATATACTGGAACTAACCAGTCTTACATAGCACTAGTTACGGATATTTTCTAGTCTGGAGCATGGTTGGGATCTTCAGCTGCTATGAATAACCCATGCTTCCCTTTAAGGCCATTAAACAAGTCTCCTTTCTGAAGGAAGTAGCCTAGAAACGCAAACTGGAGCTGCTTTTAAAATGTTAGGCCAATCAGAGAACAAACACTGCTGCTCGTAAATTTTGGATTATGGGGTCATTTTTCACCTCTAACCAAGTGCAAAACTTTGATCCATGGAGCATGTTAGGTGCAGATTATGTGCCAAGATATTTGTTGGGTAACGCTGTCCGTGAATTTGGTTGAAGTCGATTGATACCGTGAGATGTGAGTTCTTTCCAGAACAAGACGAAGGGGGAAATACAAATGAGGTGTGTGGTTAATAAATGAAAGCAATGTGGATCCTGGAGGATTCTGTTATTAAAGTATTTTTTTCTCACGCAGGCTTAAGGTATAATTAACTACAAATAGGTATCAGGAGTAGGCCACCCAACTCATTCAGATAAATCGGTTAGACATGGTTTCCCTTTCACAAAACTATGTTGACTCTACCTGATTACCTTGAATGTATCTAGTAACTTCTGCACCATGAAATTCACATCAAATGACAAGAGATAATCCAAAAACAAGACAATATTCTGTTCTGATATTTAAATAAATGAAGTAGCATTGTATTTTAAAAAAATAATTCAACTCACCTCCAGAGCTTGCATAGCAACCAGAACTACTTCTAAACTGTCATCTTTCAACCGCTCTAAAATTGCTTCCTTCAGAAAAAGGTCATCACATCCTTCCTTTGAAACAAAGTAAGTACATAAATACATGACAAATGATTCATCATTCTGTGAACAAATAGCTTTATCCTCAAATCCTCCCACAAGTATTCCAGTGTCCATGATATTATATATTTTACCCTATTACATACTTTGTAGGGACCATAAATGTTTAAAGAGACATCCGGACACCTGATAATGAAATGACAGAACTATGCCCGTAACATTCCACTTTTTTAAAACAAATACCAAGTTTGCTGTATATGTGCATGTGTATATGAACGTATATATACGCATATAAAACTTATAAAGACTGATGCCCTCCAAACTGCTTAGTGGCTCCAGATCAGAAATACCTAACTCCCAAAAGACTCTGTCCTCTTTGTTCTAGCTACCAGTAAATACACAACTGCACTCTCACATTCTTTCAAGTTGATCTGCTGGCAATTTCCTTCTCTACAAGTGAGCTGCATAGAAACATAGAAGATAGGAGCAGGAGGCATCCATTCAAGTGCCTTCCATCCATTCAGGCACCTTCAAGTCTGCTCCGCTATTCACCACAATCATGGCTGATTGTCCAACTGAATAGCCTAATCCTGCTTTCTCCCCATAACCTTTGATTCCATTCGCTCCAAGGGCTATATCTAGCTGCCTCTTGAATACAATCAATGTTTTGGCATCAACTACTTCCTGTGGTAATAAATTCCACAGGCTCACCACTCTCTGGGTGAAGAAATGTCTCCTTATCTCCATCCCAAATGGTCTACCCCGAATCCTCAGACTGTGACCCCTGGTTCTGGACACACCCACCAATGCATCCACATTGTTCAGTCCTGTTAGAATTTTGTAAATCTCAATGAAATCCCTCATCATTCAACTGAACTCCAGTGAAAACAATTCTAACCTAGACAATCTTTCCTCATATGTCAGACCTGCCATCCCTGGAATCAGATCTGGTACACATTTACTACACTCCATCGACAGGAAGAGCATCCTTCCTCAGAAAAGGAGACAAAAATTGCACACAATACACTAGGTATGGTCTCACCATGGCCCTGTATAACTGCAACAACACATTCCTGTTCCTGTACTCCAAACCTCTCACAATGAAGGCCAACATACCATGTGCCTTCTTTAACATCTGCTGCACCTGCATGCTTACCTTCAGCAACTGATGCACAAGGACACCCGGGTCCTGCTATACCGACCACTCTCCCAATTTACAGCCATCCACGTAGTAATGTGTCTTCACGTTTTTGCTTCCAAAGTGAATAACTTCACATTTATCCAAATGATACCGCATCTGCCATTGATTCACCAGCCTGTTGAGATCATGCTGAAGGATCTCTACATACTCGTCACAATTCACCCTCCCTCAACTTGGTATCATGCAAACTTTTGAGATGTTACATTTTATTCCTTCATCCAAATCATTAATATATATTACAAATAGCTTGGGTCGCAACCCATTCCCTGTGGCAACCCACTAGTTATTGCCTGCAAATTGAAACAGACCTATTAACTCCTCCTCTTTGTTTCCTCTCTACCAACCAGTTTTCTATCCACCTCAGTACACTTCCCCAAATCCAATACAATTTAATCTTGCACAATAATCTCTTCTGCGGGACTTTGTCAAACATTTTTTGAATGTCCAAATATACAACATCGTCTGGTTCCCCCCTCATCACCTCTATTAGTTCCATCTTCATAGAATTTTGACAGATTTGTCAAGCATGGTTTCCCCTTCATAAATCCGTGCTGACTCTGTCTGACCCTGCTTTCTAAATGCTCCTCAACAAAGTCCATGATAACGGATTCAAGAATTTTCCCCACTACTGATGCTCGGCTTACTTGTCTATAATTCCCTGTTTTCTCTTGGAGTGACATTAGCTACGTGCAATCTGCAGAGACTGTTCCAGAGTCCATAGAATCCTGGAAGTTGACCAACAATGCATCTACTACTTCTACAGCCACTTCCTCGAGTACTCTGGGATGTAGATGATCAGACCCTAGGGATTTATCCCCCTTCAATCCTTTCAACTTTTCCAGCACTATTTCTCTGCTAATACTGATCTCCCTCAATTCTTCCCTCTCACTAAATCTTGCATTCTCCAACATTTCTGGTATTTGATTTGTGCCCTCTTTGTGAAGGCAGAGCTAAAGTATGTATTCAGTCACTCAGCCATTTCTTTGCCCTCTATCATACATTCCTCTGTTTCTGTCTGTCGGGGACCTACATTTGTCTTCACTAATCTCTTTCTCTTCACGTGCCTATAGGAACTCTTACTGTCAGTCATTATGTTTACTGTAAACTTACTTTTGTCCTGTATTTTCCCCTTCTTAACCTATACCTTGGTCTTTCTTTGCTGAACTCTAAACTGCTCCCAATCCTCAGACATATTATTTTTCTTGTCCAATCTTCAAAATATGCTTCTTCCTTGGATAGGATACTATCTCTAATTTCCTTTGTAAGCCATGGAATGGCCCTCTTACCCATTTTGCTTTTGTGCCAGACAGGAATAAATAGACAAAAAACCGTGACAAAAGCACACTTATGAAAGTGCTAGCAAATTTAAACAATTAACTTTCAATCACTGAAGCTGTATTAGTTAAGGTGTCAAAGATGTTATACACTTTTAACTCCCCAGGAAATCAGGGGAAATGACTTAAAAGCAAGTAGCAATTATTTTCAAGGAGGACGTCATTTCATTCAATCATTTTTGAGGCTTAAGTCACACCTCAAGACTGCTGAAACTGAAGGAAGTCAAGGAACTTCATGTACTTTTGCAATTGATCTGGATTCAGAATCACCAACAATTAACAACACTGCAATTTCAAAACACATATCTAATAGTTATTGAAAATAGTTATAATTTCTGAGTAATATTTATGTACTTGACTATGTTGCAAATTCTCCACATTAAAATAACTTATTTGTCTCATGGCATTCATTGGAATTAGTAGCGTTAGCTCACACTTTTGGAAATGTAGCAAATTTTTGAGGCTTAAGATGACTAATGCAATAAAAATTAAATTAATTATTAAACCTTGCAATACCTGTGACGTTTTAATGATTTCCTTCAAGCGTTCAACAGCAAATATTCTGATTGTAGGCTGTGGGTGATTCAGGCTCAGGAACAAAGATGTATTAGAATCTGCCAACAACTAAATTAAAAATTAAACTCAGTTAGGAATTTCATTGCCCTTTAAGTTTTACCTCACAACTCCTAAAAGCTTTAATTTGTTTCTGGGACATAATTATATAGATTCCATGATTAAATGTTCTTGTTCATATGAGTACACAAATAGAACAATAGTACATTACTCAAACATAAGAAAACACACAGTATAACCAATTCTTCCTTATCCAATGGTAGCAGACAAGAGCTCTTTCAGTGAGAGTTATTGATAGCAATAGTAAAGAAGAACCCTAGTTGACTTTCCCCCATCCAAACTGAATGCCACTGATGCCAATAAAGAAGTACACAGCCAACGTGCCACTGGTTGATATCAGTGAAACATTCATAGGTGACAATTAAGCTGCTAACCCTCCTGTTCTCCATCGCTCTGGATAAGAAATACCATTACAAGGAATAATGAAAGTATCAGCCAATTAAGTACTTTTATGGTGTAATAAGTATTGAAATGAAGGAAAATGTTGTAGCCAGGTAGTGCACAAAGACTTAAATGTCAAGCAGTTCTTTGGGAAAACACCTTTCACTTCTTGGAATAGTGCTTGGGATATTTTGTGTTCATCTGATATTTCAGACCCCTGTCAGCTGAGTACAGTAGCTCTGTCAGTGCAGTATACATTCGTGCTCAAAATTCAGGAACTGATATCTGCTCATAACCTTCAAACTTGGAAATTAGGTTGAAACCCAAGGATGAAGAACTAGAATGCTGGGCATGAATTAATTTTCAACAAACAGTATTAATAATGTTAAGCAGTGATTAGATGATCAAAAGATTGGCATTGTACGGAGGAGGAAATAAGAAAGGAAATAATGAGGTCCATAATTTTGATGTCTGGTAAAAGAATGAGCAAGAGTAATGATTCTTAACGAAAGTGAGGATGCAAGCAGTAGGAAGGCAATGTAAGCTAGTGCAGCTGGATTTAAATGCTGCTGAGTTGTAATATTAAGCTATTTCAGGACAGGCACAAAGTAAGTTCCTTAAAGTCAAAGCTCCTCTATTCTGTTCCAACAATATACATCTACATCAACCTAATTGCACAACCCAACTGCATTAGTTCATATTTTTAATTCCGGCCCAACTCTTGTGATCCCTCAGAGAACAGAGCAAGTGTCTAATAGACTGGAAATACAGAGGTTCTAACTTGGTCAGGGCAATATAAGCAACCTGCCTGCCTCAGAGCCCTCAAATTTTAGGCTGCCACATGACTCTACCTAAACTCTGCTACCAGTTTTATATGTCTTGATGTTATAGTTTATATGATGCAAGAGCTGAGAAAGAAATGCTTAATACGCATGTTGAAGACAGTAGTTTTAGATTTGGTTAACAGCAGTATGTCAAATTTACATGGTACACCAAACACAAAATAAACACTTTAGGAAAATGATAGCCCCATGGTTGCATATTTAATTATGCAACAGACAGTTGAATAATGAAATTTACTGCAAAGTCACTTTTCTTGTTAATAGTCCCTGTTAAGCCCAAGGTTAAAGTCTACCTACCTGATGCTTGGCACTGTTCAATGAGAGAGAAACAAACTGGTGAAAGATGTCTCGCTCACGTTGGTTTTTGACTTTTTTCAATTGTTCTTCCAAGACCAAGTCATAAGCATTTGAATACCTTCACGAAAATAGAAAAGCAAGTCTTTAAATAGAAGTCATTAAAAAAAGCAACTATACACATTCAGAAAGCTTGCATTTTTTAAAAAGCATTTATCCCAATGGTCTAAAAGAAAAAATGTGTTTGCTTTGAGCTCACCCAATTTAATTGCTCTTATAAATGCAATGGTCTTACAAAGCTTTGTAATGTATCCTATTTAAGAAGAGGGCTAATAGGTAATCTGCTGCCATACACTAATTCAGCTACCAGATGGGAATGGGGAGACCCCAGTTCTCCCACTGTGCCCAGTTTAACTCCCTTTCAATACAAAGAAAGCAGGACTCAATTTAGCATCTTCATGCAGCAATATGGCTAACAAAAGGAACACATGGGGATCAGTGCTACAACTTGCTCGGCAATCATGGAAAAGCTCAGCATGTCTAGCATCATCTGTGACGAAAAGAATCAGAGTTAATGTTTCGGGTTCGGTTTCCCTTCCTCAGGATGCTGCCAGGCCTGCTGAGCTTTTCCAGCAATTTCTGTTTTTTGTTCCTGATTTACAGCACCCGCAGTTCTTTCGGTTTTTATTTGCTCAGCAATCATGCCACATTCAAAGCAGGAATTCTTTACTTACTTGGCTTCCATGAGTCTGACAACGGGCATAATTTCCTTATTTATAGCAGAAAGACTGTCAGAGTTGGTATTCTCTGTCCAGTGGGAAATGTACTCCTCAAGAAGCACACTAGAATACAGAAAAACAATCAGATGTAGCATGACTGAATACAACAATAAAGGTAAATGAACCATAGCAGTAAATCCCTACTCAACTACAGTCAGATATTTATCATAATAAATCCCGCCAAAAGATTCCTGTCCACAGGCACCTGTAGAAGACAGTGGGTGATTAACAGCTGCAATAACACATTATTTGACAAATATATCAAATGGCAACTCTGTTCTAAGGATTCTGCCACAAGTAATCTAACACATATTAATTCAGGACAACAGTGGTTGGTCTTATTCAATGATGTTAACAAACTTCAAATAAAGGACAAAACAAAGTAATTTATGAATCTCCTAATTAGTCTGCCATATTATTTTCAAGTATTTTTCTATAATATTCGGTTTGCAATCTTCAGATTACACTTATCGTACATTTCTTTTACCGTTTTTCTTGGACAAGATTATTTTCGTCTTTGCATTGAACAATGTTCATATTTTTTGTAGTCCGTTCAACTCAAAGCAAAAGTAATGACATTGGGACTGTGTTTTCAATTAAAACCATAAACATGTTAAGTATTTATTTTTAGTAAAGAAACTGTCACAACCAAACAGAGTATGCATGAGGATACAACAGGGAAATTCAGCAAATGTTAAATTTCAAGGTTTAAAATTGGGAGTAGAAAGTGAAATTGGAGCATGGAATGAAGGAGGTTTTGTATGAAAGGATCAGATGAAAGAGAAAAGCTTAGGGTAGATAGGACAAGAGAATTTCTAATGCCAGAAATGCTAGACCTTACATAAAGAGCCAGTGGGTACATAAAATGAGTCATCAGAAGATGGATGTGGAGTTAGAGACTTTTTTCCAGAATTGTTGCATGCACGAATGAATGCTGTCGAATTTATTTTTCTGCATGTTGTGAGACAAGGTGGGGGGGCAATATTATATTCAATTTTTGGGAAGAACAAAATTGAAATGAACAGTCATAGAAGTTATGACTGGTTAACAAAAATCAGCCATAGATTTACAAGAATTGTGATTATAGATATAGAAATACACTTAAATGATCTTTACTTGGCTACAATTTGGTCCAAGTTACTCTCTAGTGTAATATTCTGAAGTATGCCTTCCAGAAGTTGGATGTGGGTGTGGCAAACAGAACTTTCTTCCTGCTCTTCCGGCATTTCACCTGAGAAGATAAAGAAATACAAAAGAAACACAAGAGTTTACATGAGTCACTGGTGTAGAAGAAAACAGAGCTGATAAAATGAATCAGTATACTATGCTTTCACCCCCAACAGCAGGAAACAAAGTCGGACTAGATGATAGGAGCATTAAATGAAATCACAATTGACAATTCTTCATATAGTCATACTGTAGACATTGCACATTCGCGTACAGTATGAATTGTTATTCAGCACAAAGACTGTGATTAATAGAGCTCATGGGACAGCTAATACAAGAAACAGAGGTATTACAATGGCAGCACGAGAGATGTTCTTGGCTTAATGCCTGACAAATCTGTTAGAATACAGCAATTGGGGCGAATGGCATCAAAGGTAATGGGGAGAAAGCAGATTATGCTATTGAGTTCAACAATCAGCCACGATTGTGAAGAATTGCAGGGCAGGCTCGAAGGGCCGAATGGCCTCCGTCCGCTCCTATCTTCTACATTTCTACGTTAATTCTTCATGGAGGTAACATGCAAGTTAATCAAAGGAGAGCCAGTGGACATGATAATACTTAGATTTCTAGAAGGCCTTTTACAAAGTTCCTCACAGGAGGCTGTGAAATAAGATAACATCCCATGGTGTTAAGGGCAAAGTACTGGCATGGTTAGAGAATTGGCTTACGTGCAGAAGGCAGAAAGTGGGGATAACGGGGTCTATTTCAGGTTTTCATTTCAAGAGGGCTGGCTTCAAAAGCAGTAAGGCACTGCTGAGGCTGTGCAAGGCTCTGGTCAGACGGAATTTGTGTGCTGACCTAGGAGAGGATCCAGAGGTTTACAAGGATGATAAAAGTAAATTACTGCAGGTGCTGGAATCTGTACTGGAAACAAAATATGCTGGAAATCACAGCAGGTCAGGCAGCATCAGTGGAAGAGAGAGCAAGCTAATATTTTGAGGCAAAAAGGTTTTCCTTTATGGACTTAATACTGAGTTCAACACCTTAAGATTGTGAACCCATTCCCATTCCTTCCTTTTCCTTTAGATTTACTTGTTACATTCTCAGTCACCATGTCCTCTCTCCCCTCCCCAACTCCTCTGGACTGTCTGTTCTTTCCAGTCTGGCAGTTAGACACACTATTGTTCTGCCATTTTCACATTCCAATCACTTAACTTGCTCTATCAACACCCTTTCTCCACCAGAATTCCAGCACCCCTACCATTGCATAAATGCTGCCCTCTCCAGACTCGACTTCAGCTCTGATGAAGGATCATCGAGACTCGAAACATTAGCTTGCTCTCTCTCCAGGGATGCTGCCTGACCGCTGTGATTTCCAGCTTGATTTTGTTTTCTTTCCAAGAAATTATCCCAGGTACGAAGGGTATGTCATTTGCCTCACATACCCTAACCAGTATGGTGCTATTCCATACAAAGTCAGGCTTGACATCTGCTCAATTAACTGATTTTGTTCAGGTTAGTGATATTGAGAAGATGGAAAACGGCGGTCCCAGGCCAGAAGCAGAAGCTGCTATTTAGGCTCCAGCTTGAAAGTGTTTATGCATGGATATTAAATGAGACACATGAGAATCAGTAGTGATATCACCAATCAACTTGCTGATGCTCATCATCAGGGCCTACATATGGAAAATGAGGTCTTGACCAAGGCAGTGGTGGAATGATGTTATCCATGAGTTGTTCATAACGGACTACGGAAAAAGCAAACGAAGTTTAAAAATAATTTCTTTCCTGAAAGTTTTTAATTTTTCCATGCTACTTTTACAACGTTGAGGTTATAGTCAGTCTTTGAAGTGCAATTATCTAGATACGGTGAAGGGTCTTCTCAAAGGGGAAACCAAATAATCTTTCAACTACAGGGTTAAGAGTGGCCAAAATCAAAAAGATCTGCATTTCTTTTTTGTCATATAGGACATCTTATGATCTACTGTAAAATGCAGAATCTTTAGGCCATTTTATTAGTCTTCGAGTGGGTCAAAAAATTTGTCTTCCCTTTGACTACCTTCTATTGCCATCAAGATTATGGACCAATACAGGTGTGTAGAATCACCAAAGTGACCTCAATGTATCTGTATTCAGTGCAGTTAGTGAATGTAACACAGGATGAAGTTCACAGTAACAACAGAACATGATGCTGCTCGATTATACATCCATGGCAAAGCAAAGAGCTATAGTGGTGCTTCATAAACTATTTTGCAACGTGACTTTATTTTATCTCACTACCACTTTCTCTAGGGCAATTAGGGATGGATACCAAATGCTGCTTTGCGCAGCAATACCCACATCCACCATCTAAAACGATTATCACATCTGCCTGTACAAAGATTATTCCACTTTAAAGAGATGAAATGCTTTGAAACATTTAACCGTCGTGCTGAAATGCCACTGTAAATCTTTCATTCAAATTAACGGTAAATTTTGTAAAAATTGGCAGTAAGAACCACAGGAAAAAATCATCAGATTTGACAAAAAAGACCTTAAGCATATTAATAATGACAGGGCAGACACAAAAATTTTTGTCCATTGATATCCAGTATTATTTCATTGCATATATGTACACAGCAAGTATGTTAAGCAAATCATTAGATAATACACCTGTGTCCGGGTGCAGAAGGCTTGATGGGCTCAATGGCTTGCTCTTGCTTCTAATTCTATTGTTTTCTCCGGTGATAATGCAATGTATCAGTTTCGGGAGAAAACATTGGAGCAAAGGTGAAACTTTATACTTTGTATCAATCTCTTGGAGAGTTGTAATGAGGCCAGGAATATTACAGAGGTGATTAAAGGTCCTGCAAAATAAAGAAAGCAATGAACAGATGCTGGAGTAGGAATCCTAAAATTATGAACCTTGTAGTGTTTCCTCTCCTGATCAATCACAGGAGATAAAAGACATACATCACTTCGGCAATAGGAAACAAGAAAAAAATGTTTCTGGAAATGTGGAAATAAAAGGGAAATTACAAAGCAATTGAGTGACCACATGGAAGAAAGAGATATGATGTGAGACCATTATTCATGGTGGTAGCTGTTTAAATATCTAGTAGCAAGTTTTTTTATATATACAATGAACATGATGGACATTAGGAATAAAAACAAGTTGCTGGAAAAGCAACTCCCCACCAGAGAACAGCTCTGAGGAAGGGTCACCGGACATGAAATGTGAACTGATTTTTCTTCAAAGATGCTTGCCAGACCTGCTGAATTTTACCAGCAATTTCTATTTTTGTTCCTGATTTACAGCATCCACAGTTCTTTCAGCTTTTATAATGTGTATTAGGTTTTCTTCTGAAACTAGCGGTGTTTCACAGGGATTGGTACTGCGTCCACTTTGGCATGGCCAACTGCACATCTTTGGACTCTGGAAGGAAACCAGAGCACCTGGAGGAAACCCACGCTGACATGGGGAGAACATGCAAACTCCACATGGAGAGTCGCCCTAGGGAGGAATCAAACCCAGGTTCCTGGTGCTGTGAGGCAGCAGTGCTAACCACTGAGCCACCATAAATGATTCAGATGAGAACACAGACGGCCTGTTTGGTAAGCTTGCGAATGATACCAAAATTGGTGGTACAGTGGACAGTGAAAAAGGTTACCTAAGATGACAAAGAGACCTTGATCAATTAGGTCAACGGGTTGAGGAGTGGCAGATGGAGTTTAACTTGGACAAATGTGAGATATTGTATTTTGGTAAGACAAACAAGGACAGGACTTATACGATTAATGGTAGGGTCTTGGGTAGTGTTGTAGAACAGACAGTTCTACGGGTTCAGGTACAAAATTCTTCAAAATTTGCATCACAGGTAGACAGGATGGTTAGGACGACATTTAGCACGCTTGCCTTTATTGCTCAGACCTTTCAGTATGAGAGTTAGGACATCATGTTGAGGTTGTACAGGACTTTGGTGAGTACTGTGTGCAGTTCTTATTGCCCCGTTACAGGAAGGATATTATTATACAGGAGAGGGTTCAGAAAAGATTTACCGGGACACTGCTGGGAATGGAGGGTTCAAGCTGTAAAAATAGACAGGAAAGGCTGGGACTTTTCCACTGGAATGCAGGAGGTTGAGGAGTGATCTTATTGAGGTTTATAAAATCATGAGGCATAGATAAGGTGAAAGAAAAGGGTCTTTTCCCCTGAGTGGGGAGTTCAAAACTATGCGGCATATTTGTAAGGTTGAGCGGAAAAAGATTTGAAAAGGACACAGGGCAACATTTTTTTAATGTAAAGTGGTTCGTGAAATGAAATGAACTGCCAGAGGAAGGGGTGGATGCAGATATAGTAACAACTTTTGAAAGACATTTGGATAAGTTCATGAATAGGAAAGGTCTGGAGGGATATGGCCCAAGCGCATGCAGGTGAGACTCATTTAGTTTGAGAACATGATTGGCATGGACTGGTTGGATTGAAGGGTCTTTTTCCATGCTGTATGCCTATATGGCTATACTGAATAAAGACTAGTTTCTCCAGAATGCAATCTGCAGTTAATTAAAGAATATAATTGAATCCTTCAGAAACTTGATAAAAGGTGCAAAGTGCTTCTTTTTTTTCCATTGCCAATCTCTATCAGCCAGAGGCACACAAGGGCAACCAGAAAATAGGAGGAATAGTAGGCCACTTGGCCCATGTAGCTCACTCTGCCATTCAATATTAGCTTGGCCGATCATCTATCTCAATGCCATATGCCCATTCTCTCCTCATACACAATGACACCTTTAGCTTCTACAACTCTATGTACTCCTTGCCTAATCAAGTGCAGTCATTTTGCTTCCATGGCACAGAATTCAACAGTTTCACTACTTGCTGAGTGAACTTTATTCTCATCTCAGTCCAAAATGGCCTTTCACATTTCGTGAGACTGCAACTCTATTCTGGACCTCGCCAGCCATGGGAAACGTCATCTCTGTGTCCTGCTTGTCCAACCCTGTCAGAATTGTCTACATTTCACCAAGATCCTGTCTCATTCTTTTAAACTCCAGGAAATACAGACCCAGTCAACACAAACTCTCCTGATGTGAGAAATTTTCTGGAATTAATGTGGGAAGCTTCACTGCACTTCCTCTATGGCAAGTATGCCTTTACTTAGGTAAGCAGACCAAAACTTCACAAAATACTTTAGCTGTACAGCTGCTCTAAGACTTCCTTGCTTCTGTGTGTACTCTGGCAATGAGAACAAACATACCATTTACCTTCCTAACTGTTTGCTGCACTCGCATACTTATTTTCAGTGACTAGTACCCAAGGACACTCAAGAGTCTCTGTACATCAACCTTTTGGAATCTATCACCATTTAAATAATACTCTGCCATTCAGCCTCTTTATGTCCTCCTCAACACTCACACTCCTAGTTTTGTGTTATCAGATAACTTGGAAACTCCTGATTCCCTCAACCAAACTGTTGATACATACTGTGAAAAACTGGAGACCATGCAGTGATCCTGCTATACCCTACTTGCCTTCCACTCCAAATATGATCCATTTAGTCAGACTCTCTTTTCCTGTCCGCTAACTAATTCTCAGTCCATGCCAATATATTACCACCAATTCCATGTGCTTTCAATTAGCAAAATAGCCTTTGTGGGAGTTTATCTGAAACTTTCTAAAAATCCAATTACACCACACCTACTGGTTCTCCCCCATTTATTCTCCCGGTTACATCCTAAGAAAATCTCCAGTAGGTTTGTCAAACACAATTTCTATGTCAACTTTGTGTAATACCATTTGTGTTTTTTAAGTGTTTTATTATCATATCCCTTACATAGGAACACCACCACGCGCAAGTTCTCTTCCAAGCCATACAACATCCTGATTGCATATCATATTGCTATTCCTTCACTGCCATGGTGTCAAAATCCGGGAACTCCTTTTCTCAACACCAATGCTGGTGTGTCCACATCAAATGGACTGCAGGATCACAAGAAGGTAGAACACTTTCTTCTCAAGGGCAGTTAGGAATGGACAACAAAAATAACCAGCGATGTCCATCTCCCAAGAACGAATACATTTTAAATACCACTGCCTTATGCTTTTCAATACATAAAGCTAATTAAATAAGCATACCCCCATAAAATACCAGTATGGTACAATCTCAAAATGCTGTGCTTGGGCATTTATGACTAATCACATCAAGTAGATCCATGAGGCACATTTCTCTCTGTGTTCACATTTGTAAGGTTATAAAGGACTATGTGAATTTGGCTCCTTTTTCATAAAAAATGTTGGGAATTCAATTCACATTCTCTGCTTAGGCTAGTAATTTAAGAACAATACCAATGTAACTTCTACTTTCATAATGGCTCTGGCAGGTTAATTTAATTATACAATTTGTTAGAGTTTGTTTCCAGGGGATAGGTTTGCTTAGCACAAATGTGAAGAGAATAAAACTGGTTTGAAAGTGAGGTTGGGCTTTAAATGCAAACCTGTAGAAATTAAATTATTCCTCAAAATTGATGTAGCACCTGAAAAATTGAATCACCACAAAAGTTTCTATCATCATTCTTCTTTGCATTATTAGCTCTGAACTGACAAAGCAGTATGCCTTCTATTACATGTCCAAGTACAAATTACACTTCTAAAATTGTTAAAGAACATCTGCAGCTGCATGTGAACATGTTTCAGAGAGTAACCACCACTCGAACCAATGTAAAGAGATGATCTATCAAGCCAAGTTCCACTCTGGGATCTGACTCAGAATGACAGAATCCCTACTGTACAGTTCAGCCCATCGAGTCAGCACTGACCTTCCAAAGAGTATCGCACCCAGACCCAGCACCCCATCCCCGTGCTGTCTCTGTAATCTCGCATTAACCATGGCTAATCCACCTAACCTGCAAATCCCTTGCCACAATGGGGCAACTTAGCATGCCACCTAACCTGCATGCCTTTGGACTGCGTGAAACCATGCAGATTCATTCAAACTCCACACAGACAGTCACCCAAGGTTGGAATCGAACCTGGGTCCTTGGTGCTATGAGGCAATAGTCTAACCACTGATCCACTGTGTCACCTGTCCAGTATTACCATCAAATGACAGCATGTTTGTTATATTGAATAACGGAGTTGGCACTGTTCAATTAAAAAAAAATGACTTATATGCTGGCTAGAGCTGGCTGACAGTTAACTGCCAAACTTTGTTTAAATTTTGAATGAGGCAAGTCGACTTTGACTGGTCAAGGTATGCCTCCGAGAAGTGAGCCAGAGAATGGGTGCTCCTACTTTGTTGAATTGAAACAGGTGCAGTGAGCCTTCATGTTTTCCTGTTGAAAAGACAGGGGCCTATGTATTAAAATGCACAACTCCCACTACATGCAAATCTGCCACAGTGCAAACCTAAATGACAATCCTAATTATCTCAGCTTAATTCTTCACACCGTCAAGTTTTTTTAAGCAAATGTCAAAATACATTTTTAGTATCATTTAAGTTTGAATTGGTGAAAAATGGATTTTTCTTTGTGTCAGTAATTAATGATTAACTTGTAAGTATTTCCGTAGCAATGGTGATTTCTTTTAAAACAGATGTGAGAACTAACTTTCAGAACTAATGGATCTGTGTGCAAACTGGCAGGGATTATGACTAAGCAAGGTAAACAAATGTGCATCAAGGTCTGTTCCAAATTTCTGGACCAAGCTTACAGGAAAAACCCGTAACTAAGCAAGGACCTCTTTCAGTTTTAGTCAGTACTGAATTAGTCTTTGGACAAAGGTGGGTGTATAAAATAGTGCTCCTGAGACAGAGAGAAGATAGTTGGATTTGTTACTCTCAGGTAAAGAATTAGTTCCAGACCATCCATGCAAACACCATAAATGCTGATTTCCCTTTACTTGGTATAGTTCAATCAATTCTTCAGACAAAAAGCTTTTGAAAAAAATGTCCTTTTCAGAAATACCCAAGTTCTACACTACCAAATGACTATAAGAGAAAATAATGCACTTACTTTTCACTAATACTTTCTCTCTTTTGGTGCTGTAGTAAAACTATCAAGCAACTTAATCCTTCTCGAACAAGTGATGATGTTTTCACAAGTGATTTGGTGATCTGCTGGGCCAGAGTCTTTATCAGAGAAGGTTCCATGACAACTTTTGCAGCAAGCTGAGATATTATCATATAGGTAGCAGCTCGATAATCTGCAAACGAAGACTTCAGTCCCTAAAATTGGAAGAAAAATACGTTATACAATAATTTCCACAAAATAGATGATAAGCACAGTATAACACAAATAAAAGCAGTGTCATTCAAAAGTTATTAGCGAGGGTATCCAACAAGGAGCATGCAAACCAGAGATCAATGCAGCAAAGGACATTGATACATATGTTTGATGTCAATAACTGAAGCTAAGATGTCAGGGAATATAATGGGTAATGAGGAGCAATGGTGAACCCATGCTCCACCCACACCCCCCAACCAATCCCTTAGCATATTTGGCACTTTTGTACAAAACAAATGGTGCAGATGTCACCAGCAAAAAAAAATAGGATATTCATTGTGAAATAAAAACAGAAAGTGCTGTAAAAGCTCAGCAAGTCTGGAGACAGTAATGGAGTTAATGATTTGAATCGAATAGGGTTCTTCCACAGAAATGAATTGCAGCTTAGTATTTCCAGAACTTTGCCTGGATTTCATATTTCTACCACCTGCAGTAGATTGTTTTTATTTCAAGATATTTATTAGTTGAAAGTAAATAAGATCCATATGATTTAGCTCCACACATGCTCAATTTATTACCTTCTGGATATATGGAAGCAGTTTGGCCACTATGGTGTCTGTTATTTTCTCCACAGCATTTAATGCTAGCACAATGGTGGATGCATAAAAAGAGAAAAGAACCCTCAGTTGTGCTGGATTGCCAGGATCATCTGCAAATGCCTAGGGAAAAAATAGAAATTGATAATGAGAATTATTTCATAATCGAAATTCCTAAATTTAGGTGTTGTTAATATTCCTTTATGAGCCTATTCAGTAAATTTCTAATTTATTCAACTGTGGAGAACATCATACGCAAGACTGATTTTGGGATTACTGACATAAATGTACATAGAATTTCCTATTTTACTCTCAGACTGACATCAGGATGGACAGCTTTGGTAGCTTTCGTCTTGGAATAGAAACCAGCAATTGTGCCTTTACTATCACAAAATGACACAAGATAGGCATTAAGCCTTGGAGCTTGCTGGCCTGCACCAGATGGTACCATAATTTGCACTGTCTTTAAGGATCTTTTGTGCCACTACTACAATTATAATTGTACACTTTCTGAACAAGTCACATTTTCTAATTGTATGTGTGAAAATATTTAGGGCAAGAATTCAAATTATGTTACAGGTGAAGTTAAAACTTTTAAACTTGAGGTTGAATGTACAAACCTTGGTAGCCTTGGTAATCAGACTACAGATGAAATCCATAAAGTTCAGATCTTTGTAACAATGTGTAATTAATGTACTTCTTGCTAATGGGACACCATATTTCTGGAGAGACAATGGAAAAATACAATTTATTTGAATCATGGTTTGCAATATCTACAGTTACACCAACCAAGTACAGAATGGTTAATCCAGGTCATAGCAGAATGCATCTCTTGGCGGAACTGAATACTTTTTCTCATCCAGAAATCATCTTTTATCTCAGCTACACCAGACGCGCTACAAAAGACATCATGTCCCACAAAGTCACATAAGATTAATCAAATCTTTCATTTCTCTCTCTGCCTCAATTTCACCTACATTATCTAACAGATGCACTTTCTGGTACTTTGGTGAAGACTAACTGAAACTGAGTGATCTCAGTGTAGTTACAGCTAGCAACTGTCAATACGGTCGCACGTTTGGGGGGCTTTGCTAGAACCATTTATCAGGTCATCAATAATAATATGCATAACAAATACCTCCATAATCCATTAGGTGCACTAATAAAATATTTCACACTGGAAATATATCCAGAAAGTGAAAAGACAGTCATTTGCCATCAGCCATGCTCTTGGAGATTTTCAGTGTGATACACATTACACAATTTAGTTACTGTGGGTGCGTGGTCCATGTGCAGTGACATCATCATCAGTGAATGTGCTGCTGACTAGATTTTCATAGAATTATAGAATCCCTACGGTGTGGAAACAGGCTCTTCAGCCCAACCAGTCCACACCAAACCTCAGCGCATCCCACCCAGGTATAACCTACCTAATCTACACGTTCCTGAACACTACAGGCAATTTAGCACAGCCAATCCACCTAGCCTGCACATCTTTGGACTGTGGGGGGAAACCGGAGGAAACCCAGGCAGACACAGGGAGAACGTGCAGACTTCACACAGATAGTCATCCCAGGGTGGAACCAAACCAGGGTCCCTGGTGCTGTGAGGCAGCAGTGCTAACCACTGTGCCAGCTCTGGGGAAGCAAGGTGCAGGTTAGGACCCCAGCTGGAGGGTGAATCATATTCAAAGGAATCTCAGCAGTAGAATTTACACAACAGATTAGGGAAACAGTCAGTCAATTTAAAAGCAATTTTGACAAGCAAGAAAATTACAGACCGTTCCAAATGTATTCAACAACTTTCACCAAATAGCCATCTAAGTTAAATCCTGTTATGGCTGAAATTTTTTAGTTTAAAAATGCTGAAATAAAACCTGAGGAACATCAATTATTCCCATCCATTGAATGTCACAAATATGATGATTACAGAATAAAAACCTCAGATCTGCAGGCTTTAATTACATTGTTTGAACATTTTATTTTACCTGTATGGGCATCAGCCAATGCCAGCGATGAGTTGGGCAACTGATGTTAAGAAGCTGAATGGCTCTGACAAACACTTTGGTCTCATGATAGGGAAGAATGCAGCCAATCAAACTGTCCTGATTATACAGATGAACGTGGAACCTAGAGAAACAAGTACATACAAGTTAAAACCACTGAGGAAAGATCACCGGACCCGAAACGTTAACTCTGTTTTCTCCCTTCACAGATGCTGCCAGAGCTGCTGAGCTTTTCCAGCAACTTTGTTTTTGTTCTTGTTTTTAAAACCATTGAGTTCACATTGCTGTAATTATTATGTAATGGAAATAACTGTTACTCTGCTTCAAAAACAAGGAGTGTTACAATCACAAACACAATCATTAAGCAAAATATTTTAATATGTTTTAATTAATTTGCTGATTCCCTGCTCATATTGGCTCCTGCAAAATAAAAAAAATTGCAATTGGCTAAGTTTTATAAGATGATACAGGTTGAATGCAGGTCACTTTGACTAAGAACAAAGACTTTCAAATATAGGTTCAAAAATGCTTGTCTAAAAAAAAAGGAATCATTATTTTCTAAATTCCAAATTACTGGTTTCATCGCGTTACCTTTGAATAAGCCACTCTAGGCATTTCTGGGCTGGCTTTAGCATGAAGTATGGTGATAAGCGTGTTAAAAATATCAATATACTCTCATTGAGCTTGGCATTCACTTCTTTAGTCTGAACACTACGTTCTAGACCTTTGGCAGCTTGGCTGAAAAGTGTCGACTGAAATTCTTCAAAAGCCGGATCAATTCCCATAAGTTCCTCTAGGCCTGTACATCCTACGTCATTAGAGAAATGAGTGTTAGAACAACGGTGAAGTAATGTAAAGAAATGTATTATTCCACAAGACCTTCCTACTTAAAGAAAACTCTATTACTAATTTTAATCAAAATTCAGAACATAAGTCACACACCTTCATGAAAGGATTTGATCTTTGATGCATTATAAATTCTAAAAGACTATTTTGAAGGTCCAGTATATATTACCTTTATACTGCAAACATGACTAAAAAAAATTGTTTTGCATTGTGTAAAATCTACATGCATGCACATTCTCTTAATAAGCCTCCTCCTAAACCAATCCAGCAGAATGGCAATTGTTTGATCATTAGAGGAAGTTTGCCCATCTTCAGGAAAGATGATGTGCAAAAATGGGTTGGAAAAGAAGTATAAAAAAAATGAACACTTTTGATACCATTTTATATTCAACCAGAAAAAAACTTTGTATCAAATTTTTAAAAAGCCAAAATATCTTAAATAACAGCAAAAAAAACTGCTTCTGAGTAAAATCAGAATTTTTGTATTATTTATGACAAAAAAGGAAATGGATATTCTAAAGATATTAAAAAGTTGTGGCTTCTGCTACACAAGCTTGTGAAAGGTGAAACATAAACTATTACAACAAAACGTCAACTATTAGTGCTCCTGGACCTGAGAAATTCAGATCGCACTACTAATCTAAACAGTTATTAAGGAACTGAAGGAACTAGTGGAGTTGGAGAATGGAGAAAACAGCATAAAGGCTGGTGAGCATGAAAGGATCAAAACGACATGTGACTCGATAGAAGAAACAAATTTCCATGGGGGCCAGTTGGAAAAAGTAATAGTGAAGGGAGAGGTTAAAAGGGTGGAATGAAAATAGAATCAACAGAAGAATGAGAGCAGATTCGTGGAAACTCCACTAACTGCAGGGTCAGTTTAAGCCACACACTATCCTGGCTTGCAACTACATTGCTGCTCTTTCACTGTCAACAGATCAAAGCTCTGGAAATTCCTTCTTGACAACACGATGGGAGTATTTGCTGCTACCACCACCACATCACAGGGTGACACAGTGGCACGATCTCTAGACTATTCACCTAGAGACTTGGCTAACGTTCTGGGGACCCAGGCTCGAATCCTCCCACGGCAATAACGAATTTGGAATTAAGTGTCCAATGATGACCACAAAACCATTGTCGATTGTTGAAAATAAACATCTAATTCACTACTATCCTTTAGTGAAGGAAATCAGTCATTCTTACCTGACCTGGCCTACATGTGACTCCAGATCCACAGCGATGTGGTAGTCTCTTAACTGCCCTCTGGGCAATTATGGATGGGCAATATATACTGGCATAGCCAGAGATGCCTATATCCCATGTGTGAATTAAAAAAAACACGAGTTCAAGAAAGTGGCTTGCTGCCACCTTCTCAAGAGGAATAGGAATAGGCAATAAATGATAGCCCAGTCACCAATGTACAGATCATGAGACGTGTTTAAAAATCAAATTGGAACCTGTGACTGGATTATGTGTGTGGCATATTAGGAACAGAAAGGACAAATAGAAATGGTATCACAGCAGTTTTGCTTAAACTTGGCAAAATAGGGGTTCCCAAAATGGCTGGTTACTTTCTGAAAACTGTGGTGTTTACTGAACAACGGACATACTTGCCACAAAGGGAGTGCAACAAAGATTCAGCAGTTTGATTTCTGGGATAGCGAATTGTTGCTTGGGGAGTGATTTAGTTGGCTGGGTCTATATTCTCTCCAGCTTAGAAGAATGTGAGGTCACCTCATACAAATTCTTACAGGGTTTGACAGGGTAGATGCAGGAAGGGTTATTTCCCGTGGCTGGTTATCCGGAACCATGGGACCCTGTCTCAGGATAAGAGGCAGCAGTAATTAATATATCCATGACCCCATTAGAGTAATTCACATCTAGTTTTGGATGGTGCTCTCAGTGCGCTGCTAGAACCTCAAGTGAGTACTGGCCACAGCAACAAGCATCAGTAAAGACTAGTACAAAATACATGATTTTAGAAATGACAAGGTTCAAAAGGAATGAAGAGCAAATTTTAAGTAATTAACTTCGAGGGATCTCAGTTAAAAAAACTGGAACGTTTGCAAATGATCATGTTAAGTGTACATGTGAATACTTCAAAAAAGTTAAACTCCAACATTTGATTAAGTGAGGCAGCCAAAATGCTGTCAGTGGTAGTATAGTAATCTGGTGGATCTATGACAAGTATAGCAGTGTAGAGACTTGTGCAGTAAGAACTCCCAAAGAAAACATGCCGATGGGAGTGCAGGATGGATGAGTCACTTACCTATGGCAAAGAAAGTGTCTCTGTCAACAGTAGCAGCTTCCTTACAATCAAACAACAATGATGCTGTCACTGTGCGAGACAGAAGACTTGGATCATTCTGTGGTAGAGCCAAACGTTTCAGCTGAAAGGCTAAAGAGGTCATTCTGCTTTCCTGAGGGTGAAAGAAAAAGAAATGAAATGAAATTAAAAATCTAATGATGAATGCACGGCAATGTTCAAGGTCAGTGTCTTCACTATGGAAATTTAGTAAAACACAAAGACTGCAAGGAAACTCATTGAATAGTTACATTTCAAATAACCTTTTCTTCATTACAAATTGCACCACATGGTGTAAAGTAATAGCTCCCCTTTGAAGTGCTTTTGTCATATTTAACTAGTTTCCTTGAAAACACATCTTTCAGGACAACATTTTCCCAGAGCATTTTCATAGATAGCTAACCAGTGATCAAGCACGGACAAGGTAATGGGACAAATGAATAAACTATCTCAAAGAAAACTAAATTTATATTACTCAATTCTACATGCCAAGCTACACTTCTTCTGTAAACATTTACAATTATTGGGGAAACACATAAATAAATTAGAAATAGTTTAACACCTGATTTATTGCAATAAAAGCAAATTGTTGAAAACAGAACAGATCGCTCAGCATTTGAAAGCAAACACCAGTCACCAGGTAATGATACTTTATGCATACGATGCAAAGACAATGCTGGTCTTTCTTTTGATAGAAAGTATTTTAACAATTTTTTTAAAAAACATTTGATGCATTACAGAACTTTTGGAGAAGAGTTCAGGTCTTAGACCTTTGCCAGTGACACAGAGATTCCATTTGTCCAAAGCTAGTGAATAAATACGGATAAAAGCAGTTAAAACCCATTCTCACTTTGCGCCAGTCTTCACGGTGGAAGACACGAGTCCCAAAAGTTCAAGAGACTCTGGGGCAGAGGTGAGTAAGATGGCTATCACAAAGGTGAAGGTGCTAGAAAAAGTGGAAGGTCTGAAGGTGGATAAATCACCTGGACCAGATGGACTACACCCAGGGTTCTAAAGGAGATAGCTGAAAAAATAGTGGTGGCGGTAGTGGCGATCATTCAGGAATCATTGTAGTCAGGGAGAGACCCAAACGACTGGAAAATCACTAATGTAACCCCCTGTTTAAGAAGGGAGTAAGGCAAAAGACAGGAAATTACAGGCCAATTAGCCAGATTTCGGTGGTTGGTAAGATTTTGGAGTCCATTACAAAGGATGAGATTTCTGAATACTTGGAAATACATCGTAAAAGGGCAAAGTCAGCATGGTTGCTTCAAGGGGCGGTGTGGACTTGTTGGGCCGAAGGGCCTGTTTCCACACTATAGGGAATCTAATCGAATAAAGGGGAGGTCATGCCTAACAAATCTGTCAGAATTCACTGCGGAAGTAACGAGAAGGTTAGCCAAAGGAGAACTAATGGATGTTATCTACTTGGCTTCCGGAAGGCCTTTGAAAAGGTGCCACACAGGAGGCTGCTGAGTAAGACAAGAGACCGTGGTTTTGAAAGCAAGGCACTAGCATGGATAGAAGATTGGTTGTTTGGCAGAAAGCAGAGAATGGGGATAAAAGGGTCCCTCTCAGGATAGCAGCTGTTGACTAGTGGTGTTCCGTAAGGGTCAGTGTTGGGACCACAACTTTTCACTTTATAAATTAATGATCTACGTGAAGGAACTGAGAGCGTTTTGGCTATGTTTGCAGATGATGCAAAGATAGGAGGAGGTACAGGTAGTATTGAGAAGGTGGGGGGGCTGCAGAAGGATTTAGACAGGTCAGGTATGTGGGCAAAGAAGTGAAAGATGGAATACAATGTTGGAAAGAGAGGTCGGGCACGTTGGTAGGAAGAATACAGGCAGAGACCATTAACTAAATGGGGAGAAAATTCATAAATCAGAACAGCACAGTGGTAGTCCTAAACCAGGATTTTCTTAAGGTTAACTTGCAGGTTGAGTTGGTAGTTAGGAAAGCAAATGCAGTGTTGACATTCCTTTTGAGAGGGCGAGACTACAAAAGCAGGGATGTACTTCTGAGGCTATAAGGCTCTGGTCAGGCCGCTTTTAGAAAACAGTGAGCAATTTTGGCCCCTATATCTCAGGAAGGATGTACTGCCCCTTGAGCAGGCCCAGAGGAGAGTCACGAGAATGGTCCCATGAATGAAAGGTTTAACAATGTCAGAATGTTTGAGGACTTAGGTCTATACTCAATGAAGTTTAAAAGGATGAAAGCGGATCTAATTGAAACTTACAGAATACTGAAAGACCTGGACAGAGTGGACATTGGGAAGATGTTTCCATTAGCAAGAGAGTCTAGGACACAAGGGTACAATCTTACAGTAAAGGGAAGAGGGAGGAGAAACATCTTCAGCCAGACAGTGGTAAATCTATGGAATTCACTGCACAGAAGGCTGTTGAGGCCAGGTCATCGAGAACATTCAAGACACAAGATAGTTAGGTTCTTGATTGTTAAGGGGGAAAGAAGGCAGCAAATAAGGTTGACAAACTTATCAGCCATGACTGAATGGCAGAGCAGACTCCATGGGCCGAATGGCCTAATTTCTCTCATGTCTTATGATCTCACTGGTTAATCCAGAAACAAGCCCGAAGTGTCAAATCCGTGCTAAATGGAGGTGGCAAGTGTCAGGATGGAAGTCTGATACTACTGTTGCGTTGGGATATTCCCAACAGTGGGAAGCCTCATGTTTCAAGTATTTTTCAATCGGGGTGGATAATTAATTGGCCTATTGATAGTACTGGAATGATGACCTCCATTTAGTCAGGGGTTCGTGAACTAAATCAGTGTGGCATCCCAGCAGTTTCAGAGGAGGGGCTACATGCAAAGACTTCATGGGCTCTGGTAGCAATGGCTGTGCCAGCAGGTCTAATGTTTTCATGGTAGGGTACTCCTCTCCAAACAGTGGGGTCAGCCAGCCTGGCCCTGGCATTTTCTTCTGGTCGTTGAAGGCAGTTGCCAATGAAGGTGCCCCTTCTGAATACTTGGAAGTACATCATAAAAGGGCAAAAACGTTTGATGCATTACAGCACTTTTGGAGAATGAGTTCAGGTCTTGGACCTTTGCCAGAGACGTGGAGATTCCATTTGTCCAAAGCTGTTGAATAAATATCGACAAAAGCAGTTTAAACTCATTCTCACTTTGCACCAGTCTTCACGGTGGAAGACACGAGTAACATCCCAAAAGTTCAAGAGACTCTGAAGGTGCCTTTCTGTTGTGGTGCTGCGTCAGCAGCAGCAATCTGTACCAATAAAAATGCAGTCATCCTTTAATTACAAGCGTAAGTAGATGAAAGAATCATTAACTGGTGTTCATATTGTTTGCTAGGCCTTTGCAACTAATTTTTCCACGCATTTAACACATCACCCTTCATCTTCACTTGATTATCTCCCACAACTTCCATTACCTGTCATCCTACCTATTCCTGTCCACTTTCTGGAGGGTTTGTTTCCTCCTGACTCCACCTTTACTTATTCTTCTACCCTCCACACACCCAGCTACTCTGGAATGTGACATAATATCTGTTCATTTATCTGCTTCTCTACACTATTGTCCAGAGTTCCAAACCCTCTTTATATATTTAATGCAACAAAGTTTTCCAAATTAACCAATAATGCAGTCTCCTCAGCATGGATACGAAATGCAGGTCAGTGACCGCTTTGCCAAATACTTCCATTCGGTCTACAAATATAATTTGATGTCCTGGTTCACTGGCACCTTAACTTCACTTTTTATTACCAATTTGTTCTTTATCTTTGACCCCCACAAACGATCCAACCTAGTGCAATGCCTCTTTTCTACTTTTTGCCTTGACATACATTTAAATTTTTAACGAAACGCTGACTCCACTAATTCCTAAGTGGAGATATTTCTCCTTAGTTTCCTTCCAGGTCCTAACAACAGGTGCATTTACGTAGCACCTTTAAGTTGCAAAGCATCTTGAGGCGCTTCACGGTTGAATCAAAAAAATGTGATGCAGAATTATATAAGGAGATATTTGGACTGGTGGCCAAAAGCTTGGTCAAAGTAGCTGATTTTAAGAAACATCTTAGAGAAGAAGGAGAGGTAGAAGCTAATGGTGGGAGTTCCAAAGCCTAGGCACCAAGCAGCTGAAGATCTGGCAGTTCACGGTATACTTAATAAAATCAGGAATGCAGAAAAAGCCACAAGTGGAAGGCCACAGAGACCAGGTGTGCTGTAGGCGTTTACAAAGAAAGGAATGAGTAAAGCAATTAATGGATTTAAAAGCAAAGGCGAGAAGTTTAAAATTGAGACTTTGATACATATTGGCTCTTGCTCTAGCAATTATCACATGGTTACTGGGTAAACAGGTCAAGGAACTGGGTGGAGAGTTTGGAACAGTTAATTCTCATGCAATGTTCCCTCTAATTTTTGTTATGCCTGCATGGATTTCTGAGTAGTTTGAGTTGTATATTTAAACCAGAGTGGAAGTTGTACAGTGGGGGATGATCAAATGTGCACAGGGTGTTTAGCTGCTGTGCAGCTGCACTGCTTACAGGGAACAAAGGCACGGACAAGCATGTTAGCAACAGATGCATTGAGGCAGAGGAAGGAGGAAGCAATCTTAGAGATGGATGTTGGTGATCTTGGTGACTGAATAGACACATATCTGGAAAAGCGTTACAGTGGAAATGAAAAGTTACAGTTGTGATTAGCCTGGTTTAGGACAGTAATACAGTGTTACTTGACAGTAGAGTGTGCAACAATGACACAAGAAATTAGCTTTGGTCTTGCCAATATTTAGTGGCTGAAATTCTACTCATCCAGGACTGAATGTCTAACAAATCAGAGACAGTAAAAGGCCAGAGATGATGGGTCATCATTGTATATATTAAACCTGTCAAAGCCACTTTAGTTCTAGAATGTTGATTGACCAATGCCATTCCACCACAATTTAATTTTTATTCAGGCTAAAACGTAACCACTTTATATTAAACAGTGAACACCAGCACATCATACCAATTAAGTGTTATGATATTTTTCATCATTTCAAACTTTGACTCTGCAAAAGACATTTGCTTAGTATATACAATCCAGGTGGTGGTAAAAGCAATGCAAAGCGTATGTATTAAAATGATGCAGTTTATTGTAGCCAATCATACCATCTTGGAATATTGGTTGGAGCCTTGTTATTGCCCAGCTGTAAACAGGGCTTCAGAATCAGATTTATGATTCCAAGGGAAGTTTTTCAATTTAGAAACGTTCTCAAATAATGCAGTTCAAAAACCAGACAAGTGGAAGAAACCGAGATAACAAAGCGTGGAGCTGGATAAACACAGCAGGCCAAGCAGCCGTTGGGATTAACTCTCTCTCACTTTAGTTTAAATCTGTCACCTATCTCGATTTTATGGAGAAAACACTCAGCTCTACAAATCCATGACAGTGTGGATCTCAGTCCCTTTGATCATCTCAGCTTAATAGAAAGCGATAAGACCATCGTCTCTTTTAAAGTACTTATTTTAAAAGCCAATTATAAGTATGCGTTTTTAATAACCTGAAATAAAATCCAACTGGGAAACGATGAACATTATTTCTTAAGTATTAAAAACACGGTAAGTACCTGCAGGGAACATGCACCCTTCTGTTTCTTTTAACTAAACAGCAACAAAGTTAACCATACAGTTCAATAAAACTTGAACAATTAAAGACGTTTTGTTGGGAAAACTCACACACTTTAAGCTGTTGTTGAACAGCATCCTCCGAGACTTTATTAAACTCACCTTTTTTTAAATTTAACGATACTATCCTTCACTCCTCACTCTCACCCCACATGGCAACTGTCACTTCACCCTTGAACCGGAACTTCTCCTCAATCCGCCAACCAGTCATCCACAGCGCCCCCTCCGCCTGGGAGGTATGGTTGGATGAAGCCACCCGTCACAGTGACCCCTCGGGTTGGGAGGAATGAGTGTGAAGTGTCCACCCCACGCTGACAAGAGCGATAATGTTGCCAAATGGGACGAAATTGTTCCCAAGTTAATGCTGCGCCGAAAACCTTTCATTTTGGCCTTTATGTTAACGTCCTTTCTTGTGAGCAATGTTCATCTGGTAACTTTGTCATAAAAGTCGTATTTCTGAGATTGAAGAATTTTTGAAAAAAATAAAAACAAATTGCTGGAGGAACTGAGCTGGTTTGGCAGCATCCATA
Source organism: Stegostoma tigrinum (assembly GCF_030684315.1). Taxonomy (NCBI): domain Eukaryota; kingdom Metazoa; phylum Chordata; class Chondrichthyes; order Orectolobiformes; family Stegostomatidae; genus Stegostoma; species Stegostoma tigrinum. The sequence continues at coordinate 78,719,850 of NC_081362.1, read as the reverse complement.
GGGAAAAAGAAACACATTTTGAATATGGTGACTCTTCATCAGAACTGTAGCAGCTCGGAAACAGTGGCATCTTGGTAAAGGTGGGAGACAGGAAGGAGAGATGAGAGGATAGATAAAGACAGAGCCCACACAGAGAGTTTAGAAGGAGTAGATAGACGAGGGATTTGTTGATAGATTAACACAGAAGAGGAGCCACATAAGTGATAATGAGATCCAAGACCAGGGGAGAATGGACAGGCTGTGCTAAAAACAACACATGCCATGTGATAAAGGACAGAGTGGGTAACCAGGGCTGAAAGCAACTTATATCATGACAGGCCCAATGTGTGAGACCAAGGAAAAAAAAATTAAGGAGGCTGTAAAGTTTGTAGATAATAGGAACTGTTGATGCTGGAGTCTGACATAACAAGAGCTGGATGAACACAGCAGGCCAGGCAGCATCGGAGGCGCAGGAAAACTGACATTTTGGGTCTGGAAGTAGGATCCAGAACCAAAATGTCAGCTTAAAAACCAAACTGCAGATGCTGTAAATCAGGAACAAAAACAAAGTTTCTGGAAAAGCTCAGCAGGTCTAGCAGCATCTGTGGAGGAGAAAACAGAGTTAATGTTTTGGGTCCGGTGACTGAAGCTCTGAGAAAGGGTCACTGGACCACAGGAGGAGAAATGAGAGACAGTGTGTCTTCCAATTCATTCTTCTCTATGCTGTTCAAAAACAGCTGTTGAAATACAGTTCAATATTCATTTGAACCTAGTTCAAAACTCATTCCAGTCTGGCTGACTTGCAGGTGAGCCTTTCATTCTTGAATATGTGAATTTATTGTACAAGGGTGAAGTTTTCACTCTGGCCATTTTTGTGCTGAGGTTGATGTTTACTCTTTTATGTGGTATTATCCCAACCACAACTACCTGGAATGACTGACTATCAGTATTAACTAGCTTTCTGTCTAGAGATGTGCCAATCAGGCAAAAAATGATTAATTCGGACAAGTCAACTGATTATTCACCACTAACTAGCAATAGTAGGATTATAGAGAAACTCAAATCTATCTTCTGGCTTTCCTGGTGTGCACGTATTCACTTCATTTGCATTGCCTTTGGAGTTTCTGAGAACAGCTTGAATGCACTGGATATGAGATTTTATTCTATCAATTCACAGCTGTTATACAGCCACTAGTATAAAACAATGTAGTTGGATGACGTAAAAGTGTAAAATGCTTGAAATACTCAGCAGAGCAGGAATCATGTGTAGGGTGAAAGAACAGTTAACATTTTAGGTCAAAACACCAAAGAACTGTAGATGCTTGAAATCAGAAACAAAATCAGAAATTACTGGAAAAATTTAGACAATCAGGCAGCACCTCTAGAGAAACATTTTAGAGCCAATGTCCCTTGTTCTGAACTAATTACTGATTACAATATCTGATGGGTACTCGAATAGGAAGGGTTTAGATGAAGATGGGCCAAATGCTGGCAAATTGGACTAGATTAAATTAGGATATCTGGTCAGTTTAGACAAGTCGGTTTGAAAAATCTGTTTCTGTCCTGTCCTCTATGGTTCTATGCTCTTTAGAACTATCATGTTATGGAGGGTATAATTCAGTGTGTTGGAATAATCAAGATGAGAGGTAGCAAAGGCAAGAATGAGGGTTTCAGTAGCCATTGCACTGGACAAAATTAAAGTGAGATTATGCCATTTTAGTAATAGCATGAATGTGAGTTCAGAGGCTCTTTCCAGCACCAAATATGGTACATTTACCAGTGTCACAGGCCAGGTGTAAATGATGGGGATTTTGCATTTGAAGACTTGAACCATTGATATAAAATCATTACAACACTGGATTCAGGTCAGTGGGGCTAGACTACTGGCATTGACTACCCAAATTGTCATCTTCCACTACCTTAGTAAAGTTTGTTTGGAGGGCCCTCAATAGTAAAGGCATTGATTGCCTCATCTCCAAGGTAGAGTATCAGAAAACCTCAGAAACACTCTATAGCGCCACATTGACTCTCTTCCACAAATAATTCCAACAACTACACTAGCCAGAAGAAAGGTAAAGTCACCATAGTTCTAGCATAGTTCTTCTGTCATTAGAGATAACTGAAAGTGGTTTAACCTGAGTGTTACTATGCCTCAGGAGAGGGGAGATGCTAAGAAAGACATTCTGTCATGGTAACTGCAGCTGGTGTGGGAGTTGAACCCATGCTGTTAGCATCACTCTACATCACAAACCAGCCATTTAAGCTAAATGACCCCCACTATGAGGCTCATTTTAAGTGGTGTTAGCCTTGTATGAACTTTGGAACTCTGCTGAGGCACACAGCCACTCAATCTCCCATTTAGAGTTGACTCATAAAAATAAGCAGTCACCGTGAAGTCGGTGTGCTATGTGGGCAGGATAATCACAAGGACCCCATACCCATTTTAACTCTCATTATCCTTTAACAGCTGTGTAATTAACAAAATGATGATTGGGCCTGAGTGCTGCAACCTTTCCTTCGCTCTCGAAAATGAAAATTCTTTAATTCTGTGACGGTGTTGTGTGTTGGAGCTTGCGGAAATTTTTTGGGATACATTACACATTCGGCATACAGATTCAAAATAACCTCACAATCGCTGGAATCCTATCACCAGATCACCCTTTATTTACTTGTGCACAGTACACTGGCTGTGACCAGCAGCTCGGAGTCCGTCACCTGAACTGAGGAGATTCTGATCTCTTGGTTATATATTTTTTTCTTCTCTTTGTTTTCTACACAATCTGACACATGCTGAGGCACAATCTACCACGAAGGCTCGGTACACTCACAAAAGTTGTCTGGGTGCCTTACATTTAAGCTGTGGCACGAAGGCCAGGTCATAGAACATTACATAGAACATTACAGCACAGTACAGGCCCTTTGGCCCTCGATATTGTGCCGACCTGTCATACCGATGTTGTGCCGACCTGTCATACCGGTCCTGTCATCAAATCATCCATATACTGACCAATTATGAGGATGGCAGCGTAACTCCCACAGCCTCCTTAGCCCATTGCATTTTCAAATTCTCCACGATATTTATGTATTACCTTGTTCCCTGTTCTTACCAATGTTTCTGTTTTCAATTAAAAATTGTTTGCTCCTCTTCTTTATAAATATATGAAACACAGATACATTTCATTGTAAAGAAAATCTGTGGTGTGGTCACTAAGTGAGCAGCAAGGGACAGCTCCATTCAAATCAGCCTTCCAGTTGACAAAAAGACAGAACTCAGAATACATTCCCTGCATTCCCTGTCACATTATAACATGGCTTTGATAACCAAGACTATTGAAATACTACATATGCAACTAACATGTAAAACAGTTATCTGCATTATGCTGTAGCAATGGACATGATTCATTCTCTGTATCTCACTAACTGCTCAATGTCTGAGGACATTATCAGTTAACAAATGGAATGCATCTGTAACAATCCTGATTACAAAGCAGATTTGTTTTAGTACTGTCTGAAATTATGACCTAATACAACTTTCTGTGAGAGAAGAATTAGCGTCATTACCTCCTTGTAAAGTTGCTACACATGAAGTGAAACAAAGGCCTTCTCAGATGCTCAGGCAAATTCAGTTCTGCTACGATTCAAACAATGCAAATAATTTCACCTCTTTGCTGATTCCAGTGAAGGTATTATGTGGTCTCCCTTCAGCATCATGGATGGGATGTGAGCTAATTATTATAGTGCATCAGAAAGATTATGCAACATGGTGGTGCAGTGAGTTGGGGAATCAATGTATTGTATTTTGTTTAGATAGAGTATTAGCCAGCATCTCAGATTCCTCACAAGATTGTTTACAAGATTAGTTAGCTTCTTAAACGTATAACCCCTGTGTATTTTTCTGGTCAAGATGGTGGTGGAATAGAACACTCCAATTAGATCACCTCTGCTCCTTCTGTTTCCTTCACTTTGTTTCTTCCCGCTTTGGTCTCTCAGTGGGTCTCAGTGTGGTCTGTCAGCATCCTGGTGGCTCTCAGTGGCGAGTCCCAGCCTGGTCTCTCAACAGTATGTCGGCTGGTCTTTCGGTGACTCATGGCAGTGTCTCAGCTCAGTGTGCAAGGTAGATCTTCCCCAGGAATGTTCCCAGGGGAGATCGGAGAGTTGGAAGTTTCAGGAGCATTAATAATATCTGCGGTGGCTGCATTGAGAACAAACAGCAGAGCGAGATAAGCAAGATAACTTTGACCATGTGGTCAATTAGACTGCAGATCTTGTTGCAAAGGACTGCAGAGGTCTATCATAACCAGTCTGAAGCAGCACAAGTTCCTCATTCACTACTCCTCTGACAAATTACCTTAAACAACCTTTTCATTCAAGAAATGCTCACTATGATGAGAGAGTGTGCAGTGTACATGTTATATTGCAGCAACTTATCAAAGCACCTTCAACTGCACTTCCAAACCACAACTACAAAGGGTACCACTTTGGGGAAGTTCACGTGATTTTTGGGGATTTTTGTTTTAGACAGCCAGCATCTCAATTTTACTTACAATTATGGATTCTAGTACGTTGTCAATGCATGACATGACTAACTTTCCTGCAGATGTTCAGTTTATTCTTCTTTCCTTTTGAGCAGAATTTTGTTGACTATGCTCCTATCTTATGAAGTTGAAGTTTCATTTGGAAAATGGTGGTTTAATAAGGGACAGTTCGTGCAGATTAGTTAAAAGCAAACTGTGTTTGACCAATTTGACTGAATTTCTTGCTTAATGAACAAAAAGGTCAATTGACTTCCTTCCACGAAGTCAGCTTCAACAATCTTGCTACAATTAACGGGGTCAGGAAGTCATTGAATTTGGGTGGGAATAATGTGGTTGAATAATTGACCCTTTTTGAATAATCTGGAAAGGTAGCATATTTGGTTTAAAAAATCACTTATGCTCTGATAAACTCATTGTGCTATGAATCATAGAACTGTGCAGTATTAAAGGAGGCCATTCAATCCATCAAGTCTGTGCGTGATATTTCAAACAGCAGTCTAGTTAATCTCACTCTCTCTCTTTCCTCATATTCTGCATTTTTTTCCTTTTTCAAGTATCATGTATTTACTAAATCCCTCTGAAAGTTACTTTTGAATCCATATCCACATCTTGTCTTCAATGTGTTCTGAATCTGAACCACTTGTAATGTAAGTTAAATGCTCCTCATGTTGTTATGAATGTTATAGATACTGGTGCCTTTAAAAAAATCAAATTCTAAATTATTAGTTAAAAAGTAAACTCAGCAGAAGTTCATATGTTAAAAGAGGTAAGAAAATTGGCAAAAGAAAAAGCATGATTAGTTTAACACTGCATCTCATAATCAAAATTTTAATTTCGATTGTGAATCCCTTTCTTGGTTACAGGTTCTTGAGAATTCCTTAAATTTCCTTGGACCAAAACCAAGCTGCCAGGCATTCACTGGACTCTGTTTAGTTTCTTGGCTATTTTCTGAGGTAAGAGATTTCTTGGGGATTCTCCCACATGGGGATAGTGCGTTGGAAACCAAGCCCCAGTATTTCTGGAGTCAGTGTCATAACTCACTGTTGCATTCAGGTAAATTGAAAATGCACACCAGGTTGTTTTCACTAACAAAAATAACTATTGTAATCAAGCTTTTTAGACAGTAGCAAAACCTGAACAAGTTGAATTGTCAGTCTATAACTGAAAATTAAACCCATCCCTTAAAATTCCAATACACTTACAGACTGAAACCCAAAGGGACAAAAATCATGAGAATAGTAAAGAAAAGTCACAGTCACACAGCAGATAAACAGGCCCTTTGGTCCACCACATCAATGCAGACCAACAAACACCAAACTATATTCATCCCATTTAGCTGCATTCGGTCCATAGCCTACTATGCCCTGGCATTTTAAGGGTTTATCAGCTTCTTAAATGTTGTGAGAATACATGCCTCCACCACCATCTCAGGCAGCAGATTCTATATTTCTACCACTCTCTGGGTGAAAAAGATTTTCCTCTGATCTCATCTAAACCTCTTATTCCTCATTTTAAACTTAAGCCCTCCGGTCTTAGACAGACCTGCCATGCCAAAAAGATTCCCATGATTTACCTTATCTAAGCCTATTAGAATTTTGTATACCCCCTCAACCTCCTCTGTTCTAAGCAAAACAAACACAATCTATCTCGTCTCTCTGCATAACGGAAACTTTTCATCCCAGGCAATATTCTGATGAATGTCCTCTGAATCTTCTTTAGTGCAGTCACATTCTTCTAATAGTGTGGCAACCAGAACAGCACAGATTATTCCATCTGGCTTAACCAATGTTTGTTGTGATGCGATGTGCCTTTAAGAGGGCTGGGTTCTGTTCAGTTTCTCTTGAAGAGGGGTGTTGTAAAGCTGATACTGAGATGCTGCTCCATAGAAAGTACGGTCAATACAGTACAGTAAATAGCTTTGGTATTTTAAAAATTAGATGAAAGAAGCATGAGTGGGGTGGAGTTGGGCTCACACACATCCAGGATTTTAGGTTTTGCTTTCAGTTGTTAATATTAGAGGTTTTGGAGTTGATATAGCTCTCTTTCTGCTGCTGCAAGAAGTCTGAGGTCTCTCTCTGCTGCTAGATTCATTCCATTGGTGCCCCTTTCTCCTGGGCTGGAGAAGATAGCCAGTGAGGGTAATCTGTTTTGCTGAATTTACCTTTTCCAAGGATGTATTTATGGGATGCTGTTATACTGGAACAGTTGATACGTAGTAGTTAAAATATATATTATTTTGTTTGTTATATTGATAGAGTTAAAGCTATTCCAATGCTTTTTTTGTTTGTATTTTAACTCTGGTGTAAGAATAAAATTGTTTGGCTTAATTCTTAATAGTTTGATCAATCAAATTATATCTGGAACACAATTCTTTACACTTGTCTTTAAATAAGATAAAGATTAGAGTCCAGGCTATCTCCTTAATATGTTTTGACGAGGTTTGGTCTGGCACATAGCATTTATAATGTTGTAACAAAGCTTCCCTGCTCCTATACGCTATGCCCAGCTAATGAAGGCAAGTATCCCCAGAACCTCCTTTACCACTCTGTCTATCTGTGCTGACTCCTTCAGTGATCTATGGACCTGGACACCAAGGTCCCTTTGTTCCTGAGTACTTCCTATGGGCTATTGTACATTGTGTATATCCCTTTCTGAATGGACATCCCAAAAAGTATCGCTTCAAAATTATCAGGATTAAATCCCTTCTGCAATTGCTGTACTCAATTTACCAGCTGATCAATATCAGACTGAAACTTCAGCTCATCCTCTACACTATTAGCAACACCACCAATTTTCGTGCCATATGCAAACTTATTAATTATACCTTCCCCATTCACATCTAAGTCATTAACATATATAATAAGCAGCAAGGATCCCTGCACTGACCCCTTTGATACACCACTTGACCACAGTAACAAAACACAAACTCTCCATCGTCACCCTTTGCCTTCTATTTGCAAGCCAATTTTGGATCCAGCTTGCCAACTTACCTTTGATACCAAGGTCTCTTATCCTTTGGATCAGTCTTTCATGTGGGTCCTTGACAAAGGCCTTACTAAAGTCCATAGAAACCACATTAGCTGCACTACCCTTATTAATATATTCAGTCAATGTTTCAAAAAAACTCTGTTAAATTAGTCAGACAGAATCTCCCTCTAACAAATCCTTGCTGACTATCCCTAATCAATCCCACCTTACACAGAAGCACAGTTCTGGCACCAAACCAGATCACACAATGAGTTGTTTTCTTACAGAATCTTTTGATTCCTTTCAATTATTTCCAACTGTTTGTTGATTACACAACAAAGGTTGTGGGTACACTTATTCTTACTTTTTCATTCACTGGTTGAGAATATCTTTCATTACCTCTGAAGGTCTCTTCGCCCCTTTTCATATTAACAACAGAAATCCAGAAAGACAGTGTTAGCTGCTGGGAATTTTGTTTTACTTCACACAGAAGAGTGAGAAAGAGAATTGACGCTTTCAGTGGCCGAAATGTCAGTGGGGGAGCTGCTCCCAAACATAGGCTGATCCCAAATTGACTAACAATTAAGATATACCAAAACAAAGAAATAATTTCAAAATCTTACAGCCAATTTTCATTACAATGAGATCAGAGATGGCCTGTTCACATGTGGAAATGCTCCTAGAGTGCACATTTAGGCATTTTATATTATTCAGGGCTCAACACTGGGCTCAACAGTTTCGGAGCATGAACACTATTCTCGATTTTGTTTACAATCCAATCATGCCTTCAGTGACTTGTTTGTATGGGTTTGCCATTAGAAAAGCTGGTCTAATTTCTATTATTGACACGCACCATTAACACCTATTTTATATCTGTAGCTCTCCTCCACTATCATGAGCACTCCCTCTAACTTTTATTCTGGATAACCTCACCATCTATTACACTACCTCACTTGTCCTCCCCCTTTGTCAACACTAAAGACCATCACTTTCCAGCTCTCTTTTGTTCTGAAGATGAGTCATAGCTGACTGTTCCTCAATCTATCACAAGATGTATAAAATCCCAATGAGATCATCATGCTAACTAATTTAAAAACTGAAAGAATTGCAGATGCTGTAAATCAGAACCAAAAATAGAAATTGCTGGAAAAGCTCATCAGGTCTGGCAGCATTTGTGAAGAGAAAATCAGAGTTAATGTTTTGGGTCTGGTGTTCTGAAGAAGGGTTATTGGACCTAAAATGTTACCTCTCACTTCTCTTCACAGATGCTGCAAGATAACTAATTTGCCTGACTGACTGCTTTTCAGGATGAAAGTAACTCACACCGGCTTTTGTCAATAACAGAAAATAGTTAATTTATAATAACACACTTTCCGAAAATAACAGAGAAAGTAAAAATATTGTTTTTTATTATGTGACTGAAATTACACCCTTTAAAAACTTCTAAATCTACAAAAACACATTATTGATTATGACAGAGAAAAGACCACTGGTTTGACACAGATATTGTGAGTAGAAAAAGATATAGATGGAACAAAATTCTGAAAATCAAAAGTCAAGGTCAGAATGGTGGGTTAAATTGTCTACCACTATTTATTTTTATTTTAGCAATGATGACACAGACAACGTCTGTATGGTGGTGGTCATTTTTCACTTTGATCATTGATCAGATGGACCTATGTTATTTATTGTTAGAATTCTCTCTTTTAAGCATTCTTGATTTTTCCATCTTTTCACCCACACGGAGAGAGAAGGGGAGAGAAAGGTGATTGCAGATCGCAGGTGCTAAATGCTTCTGTCAGTATGCAGCAAACCATGGATCAAGCAATCCAGAGGCTGTTGGCAGGCAGTCTTTGCTTAACACAGAAATTCTTGGTAACCCAGACTCAACACAATAATCTCACTGCTTTGAAAAGCAATATTGGCTCGCAGAGCCAAAAATGTGCACCATTTGATATCTCTCCAGACTTTGACTATGTAGAAGTCCTAATCCTATTCCAGTTCACTTGCTGCAGGAAAGGCGTTTCATGGTTGGTCAGTAAAAAGTTTTTAAAAATTGTCGTGATTGCCTAAGAGTGGGTTAAAAAGAGGAGAGCTCATTCTCCCTACCTCAACTGGGCCTGGACAAACAATAAGACCAAAAGACATCGGAGCAGAAATTAGGCCATTCAGCTCATTGAATCTGCTCTGCCATTCAATCATGGCTGATAAGTTGCTCAACTCCATTCTCCTGCTTTCTTCCTGTAACCCTTGATCCCCTTGACAATCAAGAACCTATCTATCTCTGTCTTAAATATATTCAATGACCTGGCCTCCACAGCCTTCTGTGGCAGTGAATTCCATAGATTTGCCACTCTTTGGCTAAAGAAGTTTCCCCTTATCTCTGTTCTAAAAGGTCTTCACTTTAGTCTAAGGTTGTGCCCTTGGGTCCTAGTCTCTCCAACCAATGGAATTTTCTCCCAAAGTCCACTTTGTCCAGGCCATGCATTATTCTGTAAATGTCAATTAGATCCTCTCCCATCCTTCTAAACTCCATTGAGCATAGACCCAGAGTCCTCAAACATTCCTCCTATGTTAAACTTTTCATTTCTGGCACCATTCTCATGAACTTCCTGTGAGCTTGCTCCAGAGCTAACACATCTTTCCTGAGATATAGGACCCAAAATGTCGGAAGAAAGCAGGAGAATGGAGTTGAGCAACTTATCAGCCATGATTGAATGGCAGAGCAGATTCAATGAGCAAAAACCAGAGCCTGACAGAATGTCAGAAGTACTTCCCTGCTTTTATTTCAAGTCCTCTCAAAATAAATGTAAAGTTGCATTTGCCTTCCTAACTACTGACTCAATTTGCAAATTTACCTTGAGAGAATCCTGGACTAGAACCCTCAAGCCTCTTTGCACTTCAGGCTTCTGAATCTTCTCCCCATTTAGAAAATAGTCCATACCTCTATTCTTCTTACCAAACCTCACACTTTCTCACATTGTACTCCATCTGCCACTTCTTTGCCCACTCTCCTAACCTGTCCAAATCCTTCTGCAGCCTCACCACGTCCTTCATATTACCCGTCCCTCAACCTATCATTGTATCGTCTGCAAACTTAGCCAGAATGCCCTCAGTTCCTTCATCTAGATCATTAATGTATAAAGTGAAAAATGTGCTAACAGACTTTATAACTCAGGTTGTAAACATTAAATCAGAGTTATTAAAATGACATTATAATATAGCGCAAACATGGTAGATTTCTTAATTTGCTAAAGTACCTCATGCAACTTCCCAGTGTCGTTTTCAGAACAGGAAAATTTTGAATAATTTAGCAGTTCTCAGCAAATATGATTCATTTTGTATTCTTGATACAGTGCTTCTCCGTGAAACAGTCTCATAGAACCATCAACCGGTGGCAGCACAGCAAATGACTGGAAAAAGGCACCAGGATTTGTCTTTTTACCAGTCAGGCTCCAAGCATTTATCTGCCAAGCATCAAATTGAAGCACATTTTCTGAAATGCCTGATGCAACAAATTGAGACATTCTGGTTGTCATCAAACCAAAACAGTTCTGTTCCGTTCTTGGATTTGGATACTTGAGTTTTTTGAAAATAATTACATTTTCTTTCTGATAGGTAAAATGTCAAATGTCACGTGCTAGTCATTTGACCTGTAACCAAGTCATTGCTAGATGCCGATTTGGAGCAATTTGTGAACAGTAAGATTAAGAACACCTGCCTCCCATATATGCTCCTCAACCACGCATAACTTCCTCAAAAGCAGTATTAGAAAACCCCTTAAGTATATAGTTCTGAGGTAACCAACTGACCAACCAAACCAGCAAACCAGGAAATCTCAATCTTAAAATGGAATCTTTTATGTGTAGAAATGAAACATATTTTCAAGTTATCGGAACTGTATCCAGGTTCCTGTCTGTTTGGATACAATATAATTCTTTTGCACTTACACAAAAGTTTGTTGTTGTGTTCCTTCTGGAATATTGCAGGCTCAGCCTGGCTAATCAGTGTGGGTAAGCTTCAGCTGCATAATTGAAAAGCATAATGAAATTACTCAGAGGATTGTATTGCAACAGGAAAAGCCTTTGCTCACAATGTAGAGTCTGGCTTAAATTGACAAAGGACAATGAGATTTCTTTTGTAACCAACAGCCTGCCAAGACAGCTCAGTTTTCCATTGAATAGGTTAAATTAATATTCAATAAAATTATGAAGGTTTTGAAGAAGTGGGCAAGAAGTGAAGAAGTACAAAATATCTGTGCTTCAAATTCAGCCTGCGTGGTGAGTATCGAAGCGACAGCACTAAATGTGGGAGACATTTTTGGTAAGAAACAATGAAGAAATGAGAAAAAGCTTCAGGTCAAAAACCTTAATCAGAAGAAAAACTTACAAGGGATTAATTTAACAAGCATGACGTAAGAAATCAGAACAGATTTAACTACAACCACCATGTACATGGCAGACACTCATGTGACTCAGCCAATGCTGTCTGTCTTAGATGCTGCAAGCAAGGATGCCCCGAGGCATGGTATATTCGTGAGATCATGCAGATGTGATGGCAAAAGATAAACGGACACTGCACAACAATTACCAGACAGGAATGTTTGCTCCCAATCTGGGAACACTTCACTGGTCAAGAACATTCAGCCTCCAATCTTCGGGTAAGTGCCCTCCAAGGCAGTATTCGAGATATGCAACAAGGCAGAATCACCGAGCAGAAGCTGATAGCTAAGTTCTGTACCCATGAAGACAGCCTCAACTGTGATCTTGGGTTCATGCCATGCTACATGTGACCCCACCACGCTGTTCTTTATCTGTAAAACCTTCATTATTGTCCTGTTTTGACAGTAAAACCTGGATAAATTATTATGATCTCTATCTTAATTAGTTTGTACAGTTTTAGATTACTTATTACTTTGGTTAGACCTTTGGCATGTGACTCTTACACCTAATCATGTTATTCCAGTCATTTAGTTTGGCTTCAGCGCCACCTCATTTTTAATTTTTTTGTGCTTATCTCTGCCTCATTTAATTGGACTGTAGGTCATCCCTTTGCTTGTTATTCATCTGTTGACCCTATGCTCACACCATCTAACACTCTTGGTCACCTGGAGAGATTTATTATTTGACACTCCATTCACATCAGTTGTATGATCTTTTGATTTCTCTATTCTTGACGTCTCTGCCTATAGATTCTGTGTTTGTGTGCTCTTGTCTCTCACTTCATCTGACGAATGGGCTGTGCTATGAAAGCTTGTGATTTCAAATTAACCTGTTGGACGATAACCTGGTGTTGTGTGACTTCTGGACTTTGTCCACTCCAGTCCAGCACCGGCATCTCCATATCATAATTTGGTGGTGCGAGACCTCTGTCAGAGTTACGATAAAAATAGACAGCATCCCCCCCGCCAGCCATCAACACTGAAGCATTACTCATTCTCCATTCATGTTACTTCTTACCTATCCCACCCAAAACAGCCCTTACAGCTCCTCAACCCCCCTACCCATTGCCTATTGCCCCTCAAGTCTGGTTAGGTAATTTCAATGAATATTCACTCATTACACATTGCATAAAAGCAAAATAAAGCTATATGGACAATAAGATGTATATAAAAAAAACTTTAAAAGAACAAAGAACAATACAACACAGGAACAGGCCCCTAGACCTGCTGCTCTTCCATACTAAAACTGTCTTCACCTATAGGATCCAGATCCCTCTATTTCTTTCCTATTCATGTGTTCATCCAGTTGCTTCTTGAATGCTGCTATTGTGCCTGCCTTTACCATCTCCTCTGACAACGTATTCCAGACACTCACCACCCTCTGTGTGAAAAATGTGCCTCACACTTCTCTTTTAAACTTCCCCCATCACACCTTGAACCTGTGTCCCCGAGTAACTGATGCCTCCACCCGAGGATAAAAGCCTCATACTTTCCCTCAGATTGAAAAACAGCCAATGTGACGCCACTGTTTAAAAAATGAAGTAGACAAAAGGCAGGTAACTATAGGCCACAGCCGATGCCGCCGACGGAACCCCGCCCACAGCCGATGCCGCCGACGGAACCCCGCCCACAGCTGATGCCGACGGAACCCCACCCACAGCCGATGCTGACAGGACGCCGACGGAACCCTGCCTACAGTCGAAACTGACGGAACCCCACCCACAGCTGATGCCGACGGAACCCCGCCCATAACCTCCACAGTCAGCCACCCCAGAGAAGACAGCCACACTGAGCCCTGCCGCATCTTCACCATCCCCGCAGACCTCACACTAACTGAGGACGAATGGTCAGTCCTTAGCAAGGGGCTCACCTTTGTCCCCCTCCACCCACACATCAACGAATACCAGTCACGTTTGGACATCGAGCAGTTTTTCCGCCGCCTTTGCCTCCATGCCTACTTCTTCAACCGGGAGCCTAACCCTCCTTCCACTGACCCCTTCACCCGCTTCCAACACAAGTCCTCCTCCTGGACACCATCCCCAGGCCTTCTACCCTCCCTTGACCTCTTTATCTCCAACTGCTGTCAAGACATCAACTGCCTCAAACTCTCCACCCCTCTCACCCACTCCAACCTCTCCCCCCGCAGAACAGGCAGCCCTCCGCTCCCTCCGCTCCAACCCCAACCTCACCATCAAACCCGCAGACAAGGGTGGCGCAGTGGTAGTATGGCGCACTGACCTCTACATCGCCGAGGCCAAACACCAACTCTCCGACACCACCTCCTACCGCCCCCTTGATCATGACCTCACCCCTGAGCCCCAAACCATCATCTCCAACACCATCCATGACCTCATCACCTCAGGGGACCTCCCACCCACAGCCTGCAACCTCAGTGTTCCCCAACCCCGCACGGCCCATTTCTATCTCCTTCCCAAAATCCACAAACCTGCCTGCCCTGGTCGACCCATTGTCTCAGCCTGCTCCTGCCCCACCGAACTCATCTCCACCTATCTGGACTCCATTTTCTCCCCTTTGGCCCAGAAACTCCCCACCGACGTCCGTGACACCACCCACGCCCTCCACCTCCTCCAAGACTTCCAATTCCCCGGCCCCCAACACCTCATTTTCACCATGGACGTCCAGTCCCTATACATCAAGGCCCTCCACTTCTTCCTATCCCGCAGGCCCGACCAATCCCCCTCCACCGACACCCTCATCCGCCTACCCGAACTCGTCCTCACCCTCAACAACTTCTCTTTCGATTCCTCCCACTTCCTACAGACAAAGGGGGTGGCCATGGGTACCCGCATGGGCCCAAGCTATGCCTGCCTCTTTGTAGGTTACGTGGAACAGTCCCTCTTCCGCACCTACACAGGCCCCAAACCCCACCTCTTCCTCCGTTACATTGATGACTGTATCGGCGCCACCTCTTGCTCCCCAGAGGAGCTCGAACAGTTCATCCACTTTACCAACACCTTCCACCCCAACCTCAAGTTCACCTGGGCCACCTCCAACACATCCCTCACCTTCCTGGACCTCTCAGTCTCCATCTCAGGTAACCAGCTAGAAACTGATGTCCATTTCAAGCCCACTGACTCCCACAGCTACCTAGAATACACCTCCTCCCACCCACCCTCCTGCAAAAATTCCACCCCCTATTCCCAATTCCTTTGCCTCCACCGCATCTGCTCCCAGGATGGGGCATTCCACTCCCGCACATCCCAGAAGTCCACGTTCTTCAAGGACCGCAATTTTCCCCCCACAGTGTTCGAGAACACCCTTGACCGCGTCTCCTGCATTTCCCACAACACATCCCTCACACCCCACCCCCACCACAACTGCCCCCAGAGGATCCCCATCGTCCTCACATACCACCCCACCAACCTCCGGATACAACGTATCATCCTCTGACAGTTCCGCCATCTACAATCCAACCCCACCACCCAAGCCATTTTTCCATCCCCACCCTTGTCTGCCTTCCGGAGAGACCACTCTCTCCGTGACTCCCTTGTCCGCTCCACACTCCCCTCCAACCCCACCACACCCGGCACCTTCCCCTGCAACCGCAGGAAGTGCTACACTTGCCCCCAAACCTCCTCCCTCACCCCCAACCCAGGCCCCAGGATGACCTTCTATATCAAACAGATGTTCACCTGCACATCTGCCAATGTGGTATATTGTATCCATTGCACCCGGTGTGGCTTCTTCTACATTGGGGAAACCAAGCGGAGGCTTGGGGACCGCTTTGCAGAACACCTCCACTTGGTTCGCAACAAACAACTGCACCTCCCAGTCGCGAACCATTTCAACTCCCCCTCCCATTCCTCAGACGACATGTCCATCATGGGCCTCCTGCAATGCCACAATGTTGCCACCTGAAGGTTGCAGGAACAGCAACTCATATTCCGCTCGGGAACCCTGCAGCCCAGTGGTATCAACGTGGACTTCACAAGCTTCAAAATCTCCCCTTCCCCCACCGCATCCCAAAACCAGCCCAGTTCATCCCCTCCCCCCACTGCATCACAAAGCCAGCCCAGCTCATCCCCTCCCCCCACTGCATCCCAAAACCAGCCCAGCCTGTCTCTGCTTCCCTAACCTGTTCTTCCTCTGACCGATCCCTTCCTCCCACCCCAAGCCGCACCTCCATCTCCTACCTACTAACCTCATCCCACCTCCTTGACCTGTCTGTCTTCCCTAGACTGACCTATTCCCTCCCTACCTCCCCACCTATACTCTCCTCTCTACCTATCTTGTTTTCTCTCCATCTTCGGTCTGCCTCCCCCTCTCTCCCTATTTATTCCAGTTCCTTCTCCCCATCCCCCTCTCTGATGAAGGGTCGAGGCCCAAAACATCAGCTTTTGTGCTCCTGAGATGCTGCTTGGCCTGCTGTGTTCATCCAGCTCCACACTTTATTATCTTGGATTCTCCAGCAACTGCAGTTCCCATTATCACTGATACAACATTTAAATGTAGTTTGTGATTCTCCCAGGTATTAGTGAGAAACTTGACAGTGTCAGTTCCAGATATGAAGGTGGGAGCAGTTACCCAGCTCATTACTTGCTTCTCGGGGCCTCCATCTTCAGGCCCATTCATAGACATCTCACTGCACTCTCCTTCGCCAACGACTTCCTCCACCATTCATTCACAGAGGTTAGGCATCAGTGAAAGCCACTCTGATCACCATCATCATGGCTGATCTTGGGCTAACTCATAAAACACTTCAACACTTCACCACCTCACTTTGGAACTTGCCAATAAATTACATTGTAATGTTTCTGTCCTGACAGGTTGCTCCACCACAGGGACACATCCTTGTATCATGCACCTGCACAAAATGCATCTCATGGCTCTTTTCTGTCTCTTCATTGCCAACAGCACCACTGCCTTGCCTTGCCTTTCAATGCATTGCTACTTGTTCTTAGTACAGTTCAAGAGACTCTGGCTTGTCATGGCTATTGGCACTGTGCAGTCAAGGAGCGCACGTGTTGCAGTACAAGACAAGGCTATGTCATTATCACACTTACATCATGTGGCAGCTGCTTAAGCAGCAAACACATTGTAGGTGCTTCAACCAATGGCCATGTCTGAAAGGCTACAGGGGGTTGTCCTTAGTCAAGTAAAGAGGGATTATGGCCAATCAGGTGGTGTCACAACACTCAGTAAAGTGCATTGCCCGACCCCTGTGAGTGAATAGCATGAAAATAATGCAACATGGCATGAGGGACCAATAAGGGTGTTGGAAGTGGTGCAGCCTAGCACAGAATTAATTTGGGACTATGTGGCGTGAAGAGGGGAGGGTGGAGTGAGTGGAGGGGCTCAGTCTGACAATGAGTGGAGGACATGAGGAGGACCTCTTAAACCTTCCTTTCAAGGGATCCTATCATGCAGTCTATATTTCACAACACCTTTGAGCTGCCACAAACCACAACTCTTTTCAAAATACTGGCCGGATTCATTGGAGATAGCAGAGAACTATGACATGCCTGTCCCTGGAATGAGTTGGCCAGCTTAGGGTACAAGCTTGAAACCCGAATCAGCCTGTAGCCTTAAAAGACACTCCTGAAAATTAGAAATTCTATGAATGAGCTTGGAAATCCTGGGATTGGGTCCTGTCTGCTATTTTAAAAGGACTGCTGAGCCAACTTGATGGGAGAAAATTCAGGTTTTAATCTCTCCTGTTAACTCAGTGTAGTACAGAGATAGCACTGAATTGTTTGAAATGATTTGGGGTGGCATGGTGGCTCAGTGATTAGCACTGCTGCCTCATAGTGCAAGGGTAGCTGCATTCAATTTCACCCTCACTTGACTTACTTGGCCATGCTAAATTGCCCTTAGTGTTCAGGCACTTGAAAGCTCAGTAGATTAGCTATAGGAAATGCAAGGTTATAGGGGTAGGGTCAGGTCTGGGTGGGATGCCCTTCAGAGGGTCAGTATGGGCCAGATGGCCTGTTTCCACACTGTAGGGACTCTATAATATCTTTGGCTGAGACACTAAGATCTTGTGTGCTTGTTCTGGTACATTTTAAAATAAAACTAAAAAACATTGTTTTCAGATGACAGTACAGAGTTGCTCCCCCAAGAAACGTCACCTAATAAATTGATTAGTCATTCATCTGACCATTATTTGTGAAACCTTGCTGCATGCAAACCTGTTGCGATAGTTGTTGACATAACAAACATATTGTATAAATACAAGTTATCTGTGCATTTTATATTATTTTGTAACTTTGCAGGACTCTGTGCTCTACGATCTGTTCCCAAGGAACACACACCAAGACAAGCATCAGCTATGCCTGGAAGACCATCAACTTGGTGAAAGACACCCTTTGGTCCATCCAAAACTTGTTCTTTGAGTGCAAAGTGTTGACCTCAAGTGGATGTTGCAGACTGGCATATTCCAAAGTCTAGGAACACATTAAAGCTTAGGGTAGCTGCCACCAAGGCACAGTGAGGCATGATCATCAATTAGTCTTTCTGCCAAAGTACAATAGGGGTCCATTCAGTTATCAAACACTTTTGCTGCCTCAAATGCAAGAAAATATTGTCCTGTATAAGTATTTTTTGGAGATGCATAGAATGCCAAATTCCAATGTTTGCTTGTTCTTCATGTGCAAAGTGCTAGCAAAATTCATTAAGGTGGTTGCAGATTTGACACAAATTTTGCATTAGTCCAGAAAACACGGGGAACGCTGAAGGAATTTACTAGGTCTGGCTGCATCCGTGAAGACTGAAATGGAGTTAACATTTTAAGTCTGATGAGACTCTTCTTCAAAACTGGTATTACTCTTGCATTACTCCAGATTTTTTCCAGGAAATCCTATAACTTCATGCAGGAAAACAGATAAAAATATTATCCATTCAATGTTTGGCAATGGCTCTGCTCCTTTTGCAAGTCAACAAGAATGTACTTTAAATACTGGCATTTTTCATGCAATGACTTTTTCATCAATTTTTCTGTTATTTGACCTCCTCAGCCTTTATATCCGAGAGGAAAACAACATGACTTTTGGGCACTGCTCTGCTTGTGATCAAGGCATATGTATCAGCACCTGCCCTTTTTGATTTTCATTACTTCCAGAACAAGATGCTCTTATGTGCATCATAGCCAAGACCAGGAACTTGGGAGCAGAGAGCTTTGAAATTTGAGCCTGTACACCCACTACTAACTTGCCCATTTTTGCTTCATTCTGTTGAGCTCTTTACATTAAAGAGATCGTCTAGTCTCATGCACCAGCTCGAAATAGTGCTGTTTCCACTTGCTAATGCTAGTTTTCAGTCGGCCACTAGGAGGTACGCAAGACTAATTTGATTTTCCAGCAAGCTGCAGTTGCTGCATTGTGCCACCAAATGATTGTGGCTTCAGATTCTGCTTACGAGGTCATTTGGAAATGTAGTAAAGTGGCTACAGATTCCTGACACAGACTCTTAGGAATTTTATGATTCTTAAGAATAACAATAAAAAAGTAAAAATCTCTATTGTTTTATTTCAGTTATTTCAAGTTCCTATGGGAAGGAAATCCATTATAAAAATTTTGAAGGTGAACTCCATATAAACTGAAAGATTATACTTCCCCATATCTAATGAAAACTCAGTATCAAATATGACAATAAAGCCAGAGACATTTTATGTTCAATGCGACATATTGAGGAAATGTGTGTCTACAATGGGCAGTAGCTCCTTACCTGTTTAGACGGCATGAAATCCCTTAAATATGATTCTTGACTTTCATAACCAAATTAATTTATTTTAAATTCCAAATGTCACTAAAGCATAGCCTTATTTTCAGCATCATTTGATCAAAGTGTTTTGCTTAGCTGTCTGATGATACCATGTTCTTCTTGGTGTTCTATGTATTATCAATGTTCATTCCTTCAACATGTTAATTTAACAATTTTTATGGGGAAAAGAACATGAAGAGGTGAAGCTAGCAGAAGTACTGATTAGCAATCCTGACAATTCCAGCGGTGAAAAAAGTCTTTGTTTTCCTCTTCCTCCACCTTCTCTTTTCAAGAAGCCATTTGCCATTACTATCATCAGCTGTTTGCAGGTCAGTCTGTGCCTTATCAAGGCATTTATTTACATCTGCTGTCAATTAGACTAGCCTATATGATCTTCAGCATAAATTTCTTTGCTTACTGTGTTGTTGAAACTATGATTTGATTACTGTGCAGTGAGACATGCAGGGCTGTGCTACCCACCTAAACAGATGAACCAACAAGTCGTTCTCCATTATTGGTGTTCTTTAAGGATGGTAAAGCAAAACAGCAGAAGGACTCATTCATAGAGGGGGTGAATTATAGTGGGTGACTTCAACATCAAATCAGAGGCAGATAGAGAAATAAAAAGTGGGAAAGAAAGACTGGATTAAACTTACACATTTCCAACTTTCAGAAAGAACTTTTATCTGCTCTACCAAACTTTTATTTTAGAGAAATGACCTTTGTTCTTGAAATTACTTAAGATTGGCCTCTCTGATGAAGGGTCTAGGCCCGAAACGTCAGCTTTTGTGCTCCTGAGATGCTGCTAGGCCTGCTGTGTTCATCCAGCTTCACACTTTGTTATCTTGGATTCTCCAGCATCTGCAGTTCCCCTTATACCTAAGATTGTCATCTGTTTGGTATCACTCTTCACTTTAAGTCAAATGAGAATTCGAGTCTAAAATTTGAACACGATGTGGAGATGCCTGGTGCTGGGCTGGGGTGGATGAAGTCAGAAGTCACATGACAACAGGTTCTAGTCCAACTGCTTTGTTTTAAATCACAAGCTTTCAGGTGGACACCAAGTTGAACACAAAGTTCAAGTGTGACATCCCAGTGAACCACTGATGAGGTACTGCACTGTCAGAGGTACCAGCTTTTAGATGACAAGTTAAACCCTGGCCTTATCTGCCCTTATAAGCGAACGCAAAAGAATAATATTTGCTGAAGAGTAATATTTATTCTATTTTGAAGAATAATATTTATTTCCCAATTAGCACCCTTCAAAGCATGTTATCTAGTCATTAACATTCTAGATGGTTCTGTATTCCGCACAATAGTCACAATGCTCGAGAAAAATACTTATTATGTACCTAAGTCATTTTGGGGGGTGCGAGCTGTGATCCAAAAAGGTGCTATATCAATACAAGCCTTTCTTTCTTATTCTCCAGCATCAACAAAAGAAAAAACATACACAAAATGCTAATATTTATCACCATTTATTTAAGTGTTGGGGGGGAGGAGGTAGAATATTTTATAACTAGTGAAAGCGACGAAATAATGCACTAAGTCATAGAAAATCGACGACCCGTACATTATTGCACACAATTTGAGGAGATGCATGTAGCTCATCTGCACCTCTTCCTGATAAGCTTTTTTTTCCCTGACACATTCGGCGATGTCTCTCCGCAGGCACTTGGTTTTGCGGAATAGCTTGCGGCGAAAGTTTCATGAGCAAAAGTAAGAGAGATTTAATAAAAAACCAGGAAAAAGAGAAATTGCTGAAAAAGCCCGGCAGGACTGGAGTTCTGAGGAAGGGTCACTCTGCTTTCTCTCTCTCTCTCTCTACAGATGCTCTCTGAGCTTTTCCAGCAATTTCTGATTTCCAGCATCAGCATTTCTTTTTGGGTGGGAGGGGGGGGGGTTGGAAATAATCGAATCTGGGTCTGCTACAGCGCGAGCGCGAGCATCTGACGGTGCGCACCACCGCTCCCTCCCCCGCAACCCCTTCGGGCTCGCGCTCGCGGAATCCCCGAGCGGAGACGCGCGCGGGAGAGCCAGAGAGGGAAGAGAGGAGGATTTGCAGCTCTGCTGTGATAAGAGTCCATCATCCAGGGGACAGACAACCAGCCGCGCCTGTCTTCTCCCTCCCCTCATCCCACATCACCCTCCCTTGCGGTCATGGCTGAGGTGGGAGAAGGAGAAGACGAAATTCAGTTCTTACGAACTGTAAGTACCTCTTTCTCACACCACCACCACCATCCCCCCATTATTATTTCCATCTCCCTCACCTCGCGTACCATTAAATAATGTGTTCTTCGCTCTTTAACCCTCCCCACCCCACTGTGTGAAAAGGACGCGAGGATTTATTTCAGCCGCATTTGAATCAATGTGTATTAGTCCTGCACTGCACTTAGCGGGTGCGCTGTCACCAACCGCATGCTGTGTTCGCGGTGCTTTTATCTTGGATGGAATTATTCTCTCAGTAAATCGGAAAGCTTCTGCTGTCTGGTGCATTTCTTCTGGGGAAAAAATGTGATTGCAAAGAGGCGGAAATGAAGTGTCAAAGAATCTTTGCATCCCAGGGCGGACTATGTGACAATAACTGATGGCGTTTATAATTTGAACGAAGCAGGAGTTAGTACAGTATTGAATTTTTTTCTCCCCCCCCCCACCCCCTTCCTTAGTAGTGTGGGGCTAGCGGAAGAGTTAGCGGGATGCTGTTTGACGGGCTGTTAGGGAATGAGCGCTGTTATCTGGGCTGCACTGTTAGATGGATAGAGGCAAGGTTTGGATTTGGTGCCCTGTGTTGCTCTAATGAGCATGTTTCATGCGTAAGACACGCAGGCAGTCACCGTGGTGCCGCTGTTGCTCATTGTTCAGTTCATAAGCAATGCAGTTGCCCCGTTTGGCTCTCAGTATTTGTGCAAACCAACCGTAACGAGCCGTCATATCCAGTGCTCGGGTTCTTTGGTTCGTCTTGCTCTGTACACGGGTCGATGCAGTTAATTTTCACAGAAACATATCATTGCATTTTTAATGCACGCCTCTACACAATTTAAATATGCGGAAATTTCGCGCAAGTATCGCCAGAGTATGCGTGTTTTTTTGAGGTGTGAAGCATAACACAAAACTGAAAACCAAGCATCGAGTTGTAAAGTGTTTGTATTTCTTAACAGTGGTATATGTCATGCATGCTCATCTTGAACGGACCACTAGCGTCTCCATGTCACCTCAAGTGATTTATAAAAAGCGTTTACAAAGTTTTTAAAGCTTGCTTGGAATAAGGGAGCGTAGAGGCATTTATTGGTTCACAATCCGAATACCTAGTGGTGTTACATTTGACTAGAAGTTTAGCAACGTACTATACTTATAGAGCAATGCCAACGCAGCATACAGCAGTGGGGTTACACAAACATTAGGCAAGCCCATGTTCTGTTAACTAATGTAGACTTTGGCCGTTTATCCTGAGGTTTCCTTTGCAACAAAATGCTGAACTTGGATGAAATGACCTTGAGTGAAAGTACAATGTGAATCAAACTTTTTTTGTTATATATCATGCATGTTTGTAATGTTTAGGAGAGTTGCACGGGTTAAAGGAAAGCTGACTGCAGTAGAAATGTTCAATTGTTTTATTTACAAGAACACTGCTATTTGTCCTATTTTAACAGAGAGGCTAAAATCTGATATTGATCAGTACACACCGGCCATCATGTTTTAGTATTTAAAATTACCATTAGTTTCTACAGACCTATATAACATGCAAGTAAATTATCCATATACTGAAAACTTAAAATGCAGAACCAACTCAAAGTCAGGTGTCAAGATCTGTAATATATCAGATGAACAGAGACAAGATTTAGATTTTGCTTCTGTATGCTAATTCTCTATATTAATCAAGTGTATTAAGCCTTCAAAAATGTGTAGTGTAAAAGCTGTGTATAGCTAAATCTGAATACCTCAATCTCAGTATACCAAATCTTGAAGTTTTCAGTTATCATCATTTTGTTACTGTAATGTTTCAATAATGAAATGCATGCAATCAACATTAACAAATTAAGACAAATTCTAAGCTACCAAAAAAAACCTACAAAATTTCTGTAGATTAATTCATTGCCAGCAATGAAAGTGATGAATGGTTATTCATTTTTACCCAAAGGAATATCAACCTGCAAAACGAACAATAGTCTTAATTTTAAATTCTCACAATGACCTTGGAACCATACTGATGATTCATGTGCTTTTGTAGATGACAGCCTGGTGTCTGTAGATCCTATTTGTTGAGCAACATTTCCCACAATGTTTGTCAAAGAATGTGCACTGAGCCCATTCACTGTTGTCTTGCATTGGGAGCTCCTCCATAATGGTGCATTCTGCTTAATGTATGTAGCACTGTGTTTTGGATTATAGGACAGGATCTGTATATAGATCACAAAAAGAGAACTGCACAATTTGAGCCATTCCTTTTTGGCAAACTGAAGAAGGAACTACGAACTAAAGACATTGTGGGGCTACAGAAATTAAACTGATGAGCAGCTTTGGGTGACCATGAACAGTACAGATATAGGTACTGATCATTCTTTAGTTATTAACTGTTGCATTGCCTGTTTTGTTTAGATTCATAGTTATAGTCATTTATAGCACAGAAGGAGGCAGTTCAGCCCTTTGTTTCCGTGCCAGTCAACAAAAATCTGATTATATTAATCACATTTTCCAGCTCTCACTTCATAGCCCTGGAGGCTATGGTAATACGAATGACTACCTAATTACTGCTTCAGGTGTTACGAGAAATTCAGAATCAACTACTGTTTGAGGCAGTGATTGCCAGATTCCCACTCCCCTACCATACAGAGCAACCCCATGGCAAAACTTGGGTGGCATGGTGGCTCACTGGTTAGCACTCCTCCCTCACAGTGTTTGATTCCAGCCCTGGGTGACAGTCTGTCAGAGCTTTCCTGTGTCTGCCTGGGTTTCTTCTACGGGCTGTCCCACAGTCCAAAGACATACAGGTTTGGTGGATTGGCCATCAAATTACCCTGTCCAGGGATGTGCAGCCCAGGTGGATTAGCCACGGCTAATGTAAGGTTATGGGATAGGGTCAGATGCAGATTCACTGGGCTGAATAGCCTCTATGTGCACTGTAAGGATTCTATAATTCTGAGTGAAAAGAAATTCTCCTCAACTTTCCTGTTAACCTTTTACATCTTACCTTAAATCCTGGTTTCACTAATGAAAGAAGTGTGTTACTAATCACCTATCTATCTTCCTCAATCTGGTCTACCTTTCTCAGATCCCCTCTTGATTTCTGCTGCTCCAAGGAAAACAACCTCAATCTATTCAATCTTTTCTCTTAGCTCAGATCCCTCAGCCCAGGCAGCGTCTTGATAAATCTCCTCTGTACCCTTTCTAGTACAATTGCATCCTTCACATAATGTGACCAGAAGTGCATGTGATACTCCAGCAACTTATATAGTTCCAGTGTAACCTCCTGCTCTTATATTCCATACTTCAGCTAATAAAGGCAAGAATTCCACATGCCTCATTAATCACTAAAGGGTGGCAATGGCCTAGTGGTATTATCGCTGGACTATTAATCCAGAGACCCAGATAATGTTCTGGGTACCCAGGTTTGCATCCCACCATAGCGGATGGCAGAATTTGAATTCAATAAATACCTGGAATAAAGAATCTAATGAAGACTGTGAATCCAGTATCAATTGTCGAAAACAAAACATCTGGTTTGCTAATGTCATTTAGGGAAGGAAGCTGCCATCCTTACATGGTCTGGCCAACATGTGACTCCAGACCCACAGCAATGAGGTTGACTCTTTAATGCCCTCTGGGCAATTAGGGATGGGCAGTAAATGCTGCCGAGCCCCCAATGCCCTCATCTCATGAACGAATAAAGAGAAAAAAACCTTATCTACCTACCCTGCTACCTTCAGGGATCATTGGATATGTCACGACGTGCCGAAATGATTTGTGTTTATCCTAAAATGAAGTCTGTTCTCTCTTCCTTAAATTTCAAAATGGAAAGCTGGAGATCTAACCAGATTTGCCTCTCAATTTTTGCCAGTTTTGAGTGAGCAGGATGAAAATTGTGGTATAGATCAGTTGTGTCAATTGTCTAATGTTTAAAGACACCTTGGGATTTTCTGCTTCCAACACATTATCTTTCCAGTTCTATCATTAGCAATGTTAGTGCGGTTAAAGAAGAGGGATGGACAGAGGAGAAGAGATCAAAATAAGTGGGCTATCTTGCTTAATGCAATCAATCACACAGCGATTGCATTAGGCAAGATAGCCCACTTATTTTGGTAATTGATTGCACTGTGATTGATTGTACTGAATAGTGAGAGAAGCTTAAGATAAACTCTGGAAGTTATTTTATCATTGGCTGGTACTTGAAGTTGTCCTGTGAAGTAGCAAGAGCCAGTTATTACTTTAAGTCCGCTCTCAGTAATCACCTAGATTTCCCAAGAGAAAACAATAACAGGACAGTGAGTCCACCATCAACGCATGTGACAGCCTGAACCTAGTAGGCTCATAACACTCTCCAATACTTTATACTATATTAAAACACGAATATGAAGAGAAATCTTCGTCATAGGGGAAGACCTAAGACAATGTCTGCTGAAAGGGACTACAATCTTTTATTCCAAACTCAGCAAAGTAATTATACTTTGATGGCTCTGGTAACAGGTATATGTAGTTTTACAGATGAAGGGGTCTAATGGAGGTCATTTTTTTAAGTTGGAAAAAAAGTGAGCAGTGGGAGGAAAGAAAGCTAATCAGAGGTGTGAATGAGTTGGAGGAACATCTGTAGAAGGACAGACAAAGGTACAATGAGAACAACAAAAACATAAACGAAGCACTTGGTTATTGAACATTAATTGACTATTAGACTACCACTGTCATATTACCAGTGAGCAAGAAACATTTAGCATTTTGCTGATAATGCCATGGAATATATGATCAAGGTGGGACTCGTTTAGTTTGGGATTATGTATGGCATGGATTGGTTGGACCAAAGGGCCTGTTTCTCAGCTGAATGACTTGAGACCCTCCAATGTTAAACCTTTAAATAGCGGTGTTGCGGTAAGTCCTGGTTTCGTGGTGTTAAAATAAATGAGGACCTGTTCATAAAAATATTGACTAATTCATGTATAATGAACAGAATACTGTGTGGCAAAATGTACATATTTTATTTCATACTTGCGTGATAAATTATATTGCAGTTATTAGTAGACAACAACCAAATATATGTACCTAATCTTCTTAGTTTTCAACATTTCCAATTAACACTAGTTGACAGAGACTGGTAGTGTAGAACCTTTCCGTTGCATATTGCTGTATATCTCAGTGTACAGCTGAAAACACGAATATTAAAAAAAAGCCTGTATCGAATAGTAATTTAGATTTTACATTAAATTGTTGTTGTAAAACCATCAATTTTATTGCTTAGCCCATTAATTTGCAAGTTTCACAATGTTGTTCATGACCTATTTTCATTCCATACCATCCATTGCAAGCATCTGATGATTGCTTTTATTTTAACACCTCTCTTCTGCGTAAAATATTCTTGTGATAAGAACTGTCTGTGTGCTGCAAATGCGGTGATAAGAGTGATTTAACAGTAATCTGGTTACATAGTGTTGCATTCCTAAAATGTACTTAAAGGACAGTTTGTGCTGATAAAGGACATAAATATCCTGAATGTAGACTTGCCACCTGATTTTATATCAGAATTGCCTTTATAGATTGCACTTTGAGGCAGACAAATAGTGATATTGATAGTGGATGTACTTAATAACATGTTTCCTGCTCTTCTAAGAAGGAGAATGTTGGAAGAGGCGAGATTAAACTTTTATATGTTTCATACAAAGGATTCTGAGTCTTGAAAGAACTCGCACTTCCATAGTATCATTTTTGACATCACAAAATACTTTACATTCAATTAAATATTTTTGTAGTTAATCACTGTTCTAAAGTGGGAAATGCAGCAGTGAGTTTGCACACAGCATGTGTGATTACAAGCAGGTCATTTTTTAAATGTAGTAATGGCCATAATAGCAGAAGTGCTTTGCTGTAATTCTTCAAAAGGTGCCTGTGATTTTTACATTCTCCTGGTAGGCCTTACTTTCTTATCTCATCTAAAGGACTGCACCTTCAGCAGTGCAGCACTCTCTCAGTACTGCACTGAAATGCCATCCTAGGCTACAGACATGAGCCTGTGGGGTTGCACTTAAATACACAGCCTTCGGAAAAGAGACATGAATACAATCAGTTGAGCCACTACCAAAAGACTGAAATGTCTTCAAAGGTACGCACAAATGTTAGGCTACCTTTTATGACTGACCTGGAATCCTATTTTCTGGTAATTAAATTGCTGTAACAATGTGAATTAAATGTTGCAAACTGGTGAATTCCATCTTAATTTGTCAACTGCCTCTATATCCTTTCTATAGTATGAAAAGCACGAATAGAGCTCTGAGTAAAGTCTCACTAAGTTTTTATGTATAGTAAGACCGTAAGATACAATTAATCTATTTGATCCATTGAGTTTGCTCCATCATTTGATCATATCTTGCTCAACCCCATTGTCTTGCCTTCTCCCCGTAACCCTTAATCCGCATACCAATCAAGAGCCTCTCTTAATCTTAATCTGTATTAAATGCGCTGAATGATGTGGCCTCCACAGCCCCCTGTGACAAAGAGTTCCACGGATTAATCACCTTCTGCCTGAAGAAATTCCTCCACATCCCAGTTGTAAAGTTTCATCCCTTCACTCTGAGGCTGTGGCTTGGGGTCTTAGTCTTTCCTACTAGTGGAAGCATCTCCTCTACAGCCACTCTTTCCAGACTTCTTGGTAATCTGGAAGTTTTAATGAAATCCCCTCTCATCTTTTCAAACTTCATTGAGTACGGACCAAGAGTTCTCAGTTGTTTCTGACATGACAAGCCCTTCATCCTGGGATCATTTTTGTAAACATCCTCTGGACCCCCTCCAATTCCAGCACATCCATTCTTAGATACGGGATTATGCAACCTGTGATATTATACAAAGTGACAATATTCGGCAGTGATTTGCACACAAGAAATGGTTAAAAACATTGAGAAATACGAACATAAGGTACAGATTGGATGATTTTCTTCTCAATTTTGTTAACAAACTGATTCTGGTACAGGTGCAATGTGCCAAATGTCCTCGTTCTGCACAATAATAATTCTGCGATGATAGCTAAGATCAACATACCAAGTTGATTTTTTCATAAATTTAATTGTGATACGAGTGCTGGTCATTGGAAAAATATTTAATTACCGTACCTTGTTTGACACCAGCAAAAATACTACTTGTGATATAGTTGCTGTTCAATTCTAGTAATTTGCTTTGAGAGATGAGCTGGAAGAAATGAAACTGATTGCACTGCTGGACCTAACATCAATATAAATCTGATTTGGGTGAGGGGATGCACTACAAGTTATGTCGATGCCAGAGTAAGTGGGTGGTCTGAAGCTGTTTTAGCAGCCAAGTATACTGGTGCCACAATTAGTATTTTTGTCCTGAATATGGAACATGCATAAATACCAAACTGAATTCAGAGTAAATTTGAGATGTTATAGTCAAAATATTATGTTGCAGCTGTTAATTGGTGAATGCTGATAGAGAAGCTATAATTAAACTCTTCCTAGTATTTAAGGGTATTCTCTCAATTACATTACCTTTTGACAGCAACCGAACAAAATTGTTCACTAGCTTTAATGTGCTGAGTGCATGAATACAAGATAGTACAAGAACATCTGGTCACTGCTTTTATCATGTCATGGAAAGTACACACTTGTGGATTTTGTTTGTAAGGAATGCATTAATGATCAGTGTAATGTGCAAGTTCTGCTCAAGGATAATGTGGATGCCACATTGTGTGAACTGCTCAGAAATGATGATCGTCTGAAGGAACCTAGAAAAATTCAAGAATGCACCATCAAGACATTTCATGAACAAAGTGTTTGGCTGACTTTAATTTCAACTTTGCAACAATGATGGTTTAAATGTTTCATGTTCTCTATTTGCTAGCTTTGACTATTGAGATTGTTAAAAGTTTGGCCTGTATTTGTGTGTGCAACAGTAAATTGCTGGAAGTTGTCTTCAGTAGTGCTAGCAAGCAACGTCTGTTCAGCAATAACCCGCTCAGTGACACTCAGTTTGAGCTCTGTCAGGGCCACTCAGCTCCAGACTTCATTACAACCTTTGTTCACAAACAGACGAAAAGAACTGAATTCTAGAGGTGAAGAGACATCAAGTCCACATTTGACATCAAGTCCTTTGACATCAAGTCCACAAAGGTGTGGCATCAGTGAGTCCTAGCAAGATTGGCGTCGATGGGATTGGAATCGTACCTGGCACATAAGAAGATGGTTGTGGTTTTATCTGTTATCTTAAGTATAGGACATCTCTGCAGGAGTTCCTCAGGGTAGTATCCGAGGCCCAACCACCTTCAGCTGCTTCATCAATGACTTCCTCCATCATAAATTCATTAATGATTGTACAATGTTCGGCAGCATTTGTGACTGCTTAGATACGAATGCAGTCCATGTCAAATAGAGCAAGACCTGGACAATATGCAGGCTTGGGCTGAAAAATGGCAAGCAACATTTGCACCACAAAAATTCCAGGCAAGGACCATCTCCAATAAGTGAGAACTGAGCTAGTATCCCTTGACATTCACTGATGTTACTGTCACTGAATTCAGTCTAAGGGTGGTCATTGACACAACACGGATCTGGAGTGGCCGTATAAATATTGTGGCTGCAAGAGGAGGTTAGAGGCACGAACAATGTAGTGAGAAACTCTTCTCCTGACTCTCCTAAGCCTGTACACCAACAACAAGGCTCAGGTGAGTGGAATCCTCCCCACTTGCCTAGATGGGTGCAGCTCCAGAAACCCTCAAGAACCTTAACACCAACCAGGACAAAGCAGCCCACTTGGCACCACGCCCAGTAACATTCACTCCCACCACCAATGATGCTCACAAGTCGCATCGTACACCATCTACAAGGTGCACTGCAGAAAATCACCAGCAGCACATTTCAAACCCATCACCACCTCCTGCTCAAAGGACAAGGGTTGCAGATATGTGGGAAAAACACTACTTACACGTTCCCCTCAAAGCCGCACACCACTCTGACTTTGAAATATATTGTTGTTCCTTTATATCTCTGAGTCAGAAACCTGGAACTCCCTCCCGAACAGCTTTGTGGGTGTCTATGTACAGCACAAAAACTGCAGCAGTTCAAGAGGCAACTCAATACCACCTCAAGGGCACCTAGGGACATGCATTAAATGCTAGCCCAGGAAGGAGTTAAAAATAGGAAATCTGTTCTCAGAACTCACTTCAGGTGTCAAGTAATGTGCTTCAAATTGTCAAAGAGACATTTAAAGATCTCGACTCCTTTAAGTAGATTGTTTGTTGTTTGGTATAATCTGGGTTAGATTCCCTAATGAGATGTTTATAAATCAAAGGTAATGCTTCTTTATTTTATAAATGATAAAATTTAGATATAGATTGAGATATAGACAAGCATTTATTCTTTACTAGTATGAGCTATTATTGGGATTAACTGAATTAATCACAAAACTTTTGCTGATTTACTGATACTTGTTTAGAGAGTTTTTGTACAAATGTTAATTTACCAAATTTGAATGCAAAAATTTCTGCCTCAAGCAACTTTAAACAAAACTTTAAGTAATAATCCTATGTCCCTTCCCCAAAGGCCAACATTTGGGTTTGGAAATCACTTTTAAAAACATTCTTTCTTCGATGAGAGCAAGAATGGTAATGCCACTGCCCTGAAATCACTGTACCAAGTAAATGTTAATAATTAATTTAAAATTACTTGATATTTCATTGAGATATTTGACAGCCCGTCTGATTTTGATTTTCATTCAGGGAGTGGCGAAAGACAAATACTTCATAAAGGGCACGGGATCAATAAGAACTTTCTCCCTGTGTCTGTGTGGGTTTTAGATTAGATTAGATTCCCTACAGTGTGGAAACAGGCCCTTTGGCCCACCAAGCCCTCACTTGCCCCTTGAACCATCCCACCCAGACCCATTCCCCTATAACCCACACACCCCTGAACACTACAGGCAATTTAGCGTGGCCAATCCACCTAACCTGCACATCTTTGGACTGTGGGAGGAAACCAGAGCACCCGGAGGAAACCCATGCAGACACAGGGAGAACGTGCAAACTCCACACAAACAGTCGCCCAAGGCAGGAATCGAACCTGGGTCCCTGGCGCTGTGAGGCTGCAGTGCTAACCACTGAGCCACCGTGCCACCCTGGTTTTCTCCAGGCACTCCGGTTTCCTCCCACAGTCCAAAGACGTGCAGGCTACGCCATGCTAAGTTGTCCATAGTGTTCAGGGCTGTGTACATTAGGTGGGTTATGCAGGATGGGTCTGGATGGAATGCTCTGAGGGTCAGTGTGGACTTGTAAGGCTGAAGGGCCTGTTTCCACACTATAGGGATTCCATTATTCTATGAGAGGGGATGCTAATCATTGACTAAACATACATGACTTAGGATGTTGTGGACTTGACAAGTGGTGCAGGCTTTCTTTTTTCAGCTTATTCTTAAGTTGTTGTATTCATTTCAGTTAGACAATATATGATACGGTTAGGTATACTATGGATATAGCCTTTGTTTTGAAAACTCTACAAAATCTTTTTAGGAATCATAAGGTGGTTTACATTACTAGACATAAGTTGATTCTGTGTTTTGTCCAACAACTTGATACATAGAACATAGAACATAGAACAGTACAGCACAGAACAGGCCCTTCAGCCCACAATGTTGTGCCGACCATTGATCCTCATGGATGCACCCTCAAATTTCTGTGACCATATGCATGTCCAGCAGTCTCTTAAATGACCCCAATGACCTTGCTTCCACAACTGCTGCTGGCAACGCATTCCATGCTCTCACAACTCTCTGCGTAAAGAACCTGCCTCTGACATCCCCTCTATACTTTCCACCAACCAGCTTAAAACTATGACCCCTCGTGCTAGCCATTTCTGCCCTGGGAAATAGTCTCTGGCTATCGACTCTATCTATGCCTCTCATTATCTTGTATACCTCAATTAGGTCCCCTCTCCTCCTCCTTTTCTCCAATGAAAAGAGACCGAGCTCAGTCAACCTCTCTTCATAAGATAAGCCCTCCAGTCCAGGCAGCATCCTGGTAAACCTCCTCTGAACCCTCTCCAAAGCATCCACATCTTTCCTATAATAGGGCGCCCAGAACTGGACGCAGTATTCCAAGTGCGGTCTAACCAAAGTTTTATAGAGCTGCAACAAGATCTCACGACTCTTAAACTCAATCCCCCTGTTAATGAAAGCCAAAACACCATATGCTTTCTTAACAACCCTGTCCACTTGGGTGGCCATTTTAAGGGATCTATGTATCTGCACACCAAGATCCCTCTGTTCCTCCACGCTGCCAAGAATCCTATCCTTAATCCTGTACTCAGCTTTCAAATTCGACCTTTCAAAATGCATCACCTCGCATTTATCCAGGTTGAACTCCATCTGCCACCTCTCAGCCCATCTCTGCATCCTGTCAATGTCCCACTGCAGCCTACAACAGCCCTCTACACTGTCAACGACACCTCCGACCTTTGTGTCGTCTGCAAACTTGCTGACCCATCCTTCAATTCCCTCGTCCAAGTCATTAATAAAAATTACAAACAGTAGAGGCCCAAGGACAGAGCCCTGTGGAACCCCACTCACCACTGACTTCCAGGCAGAATATTTTCCTTCTACTACCACTCGCTGTCTTCTGTTGGCCAGCCAATTCTGTATCCAAGCAGCTAAGTTCCCCTGTATCCCATTCCTCCTGACCTTCTGAATGAGCCTTCCATGGGGAACCTTATCAAATGCCTTACTGAAGTCCATATACACCACATCCACAGCTTGACCCTCATCAACCTTACTAGTCACATCCTCAAAAAACTCGATAAGGTTTGTAAGGCATGACCTACCCCTCACAAAGCCTCTCACTGTTATTAAAACAACTGATAACGTTTTTTGTTAGCAGAAAAGAATCTGTTTTCAAAGATTTTGTAGGCTGTCAGGAATGACTTGGTCTTTTCTAATATTAGTTTAACATAGAACATAGAACATAGAACATAGAACAGTACAGCACAGAACAGGCCCTTCAGCCCACAATGTTGTGCCGACCATTGATCCTCATGGATGCACCCTCAAATTTCTGTGACCATATGCATGTCCAGCAGTCTCTTAAATGACCCCAATGACCTTGCTTCCACAACTGCTGCTGGCAACGCATTCCATGCTCTCACAACTCTCTGCGTAAAGAACCTGCCTCTGACATCCCCTCTATACTTTCCACCAACCAGCTTAAAACTATGACCCCTCGTGCTAGCCATTTCTGCCCTGGGAAATAGTCTCTGGCTATCGACTCTATCTATGCCTCTCATTATCTTGTATACCTCAATTAGGTCCCCTCTCCTCCTCCTTTTCTCCAATGAAAAGAGACCGAGCTCAGTCAACCTCTCTTCATAAGATAAGCCCTCCAGTCCAGGCAGCATCCTGGTAAACCTCCTCTGAACCCTCTCCAAAGCATCCACATCTTTCCTATAATAGGGCGCCCAGAACTGGACGCAGTATTCCAAGTGCGGTCTAACCAAAGTTTTATAGAGCTGCAACAAGATCTCACGACTCTTAAACTCAATCCCCCTGTTAATGAAAGCCAAAACACCATATGCTTTCTTAACAACCCTGTCCACTTGGGTGGCCATTTTAAGGGATCTATGTATCTGCACACCAAGATCCCTCTGTTCCTCCACGCTGCCAAGAATCCTATCCTTAATCCTGTACTCAGCTTTCAAATTCGACCTTCCAAAATGCATCACCTCGCATTTATCCAGGTTGAACTCCATCTGCCACCTCTCAGCCCATCTCTGCATCCTGTCAATGTCCCGCTGCAGCCTACAACAGCCCTCTACACTGTCAACGACACCTCCGACCTTTGTGTCGTCTGCAAACTTGCTGACCCATCCTTCAATTCCCTCGTCCAAGTCATTAATAAAAATTACAAACAGTAGAGGCCCAAGGACAGAGCCCTGTGGAACCCCACTCACCACTGACTTCCAGGCAGAATATTTTCCTTCTACTACCACTCGCTGTCTTCTGTTGGCCAGCCAATTCTGTATCCAAGCAGCTAAGTTCCCCTGTATCCCATTCCTCCTGACCTTCTGAATGAGCCTTCCATGGGGAACCTTATCAAATGCCTTACTGAAGTCCATATACACCACATCCACAGCTTGACCCTCATCAACCTTACTAGTCACATCCTCAAAAAACTCGATAAGGTTTGTAAGGCATGACCTACCCCTCACAAAGCCGTGTTGACTGTATTTGATCAAGCCATGCTCTTCCAGATGGTCATAAATCTTATCCCTCAGAATCCTTTCTAACACCTTGCAGACGACAGACGTGAGACTTACCGGTCTATAATTGCCGGGGATTTCCCTATTTCCTTTCTTGAAGAGAGGAATTACATTTGCCTCTCTCCAGTCCTCAGGTACGACTCCAGTGGAGAGCGAGGATGCAAAGATCTTCGCAAGTGGCGAAGCAATTGCATTTCTCGCTTCCCAAAGCAGCCGAGGACAAATCTGATCCGGGCCTGGCGACTTGTCAATCTTAATGTTTGACAAAATTTTCAGTACATCAGCTTCCTCTATCTCTATCCATTCCAGCATGCACACCTGCTCTTCAAAGGTTTCATTCACTACACAGGTCGTTTCTTTCGTAAAGACAGAAGCAAAAAACTCATTTAGGGCTTCCCCTACCTCCTCAGGCTCCACACACAAGTTCCCTATGCTATCCCTGATCGGCCCTACTCTTTCTTTGACCATTCTCTTATTCCTCACGTAAGTGTAAAATGCCTTTGTGTTTTCCCGGATTCCTTCTGCCAAGCCTTTCTCGTGCCCCCTCCTGGCTCTCCTCAGACCATTTTTGAGCTCCTTCCTTGCCTGCATGTAATCCTCTCTAGCTGAACTTGACCCTAGCTTCCTCCACCTTATGTAAGCTATGTAAGCTTATGTAAGCTACCTTCTTCCTTTTCACTAGAAGCTCCACCGCTCTCGTCATCCAAGGTTCCTTTATCTTACCCCGTCTTGCCTGTCTCAGAGGGACATATTTACTCATCACTCCCAACAACTGTTCCTTAAACCATCTCCACATGTCTATAGTTCCCTTACCATGGAACAACTGCTCCCAGTCCATGCTTCCTAACTCGTGTCTAATCGCATCATAGTTTCCTCTTCCCCAATTAAATATCCTCCCTAGTTTACTTTTGCTTCTAATGGGAGATTCATGCCTCTATGAACAGGGCAAATAACAGACCGGTTGATCAACTAATCTGATTGAAGGAAAATTAGCACAGTAGGAAGTAAAATCCGGGATCAGTTTTTATTTAAATCATTGTACAGAAGGCCAAATATATATTGAGTTATGTGCACAAGATGTTAGGAAGAGTATTGAATAGAAAAACAGAAAAACTTTTTAAAAAATTGCATCATTTCCTTGGAGTGAAGAACTCACGCTTACAAAATTACATTTTCAAGGCCAGTAATGTTGTTTAGAGGTAATTAAATTTAATTATTTTGATTAAGCTTTAATATTAATATGGTTAGAAAATTACATAATGACTTAATTTAGCAGAATTAAGGTTCAGTCAAGACCAATTGGCTTTGATGTGATAATAAATTAGCAAGTTCACACCTGAGTAGTAATTTCTAACGATTACATCAGCAAAGACCACAATGGTATAACCTGTGGAGGAGGGGTTAATGCTCAGCAATTTCCTGTTTTCTGTGTTTAATTGCACTCCTGAAATTGTTGTCAGAAATTGCAACAAGATCTTGATCAGCTGGGGAAGTGAACTGAGAAATGGCAAATGGAGTTTAATATAGATAGGTGTGAGGTGTTGCATTTTGGAAAGTCAAATAAAGGTAGGACTTCAATGGTAAACAGTAGAGCCTTAAGGAGTGTAGTGGAACAGAGGGACCTTGGAGTTCAGGTAGATAGAGCAGTGAAGAAGGCTTTTAGCACACTGACTTTCAACAGTCAGGGCGTTGAATATAGAAGTTAGGAAAGTATGTTGCAGTTGAACAGGACATTGGGTGCACTTGGAGTGTAGTGTTCAGTTTTGCTATAGGAAGGATGTTATTAAACTGGAAAGAGTGTGTAAGAAATTTACAAGGATGTTGGCAGGATACAAGGGACTGAGTAATGGGGATAGGTTGGACAAGCTAGGAATTTTTCTTTAGAGCATAGGAGACCAGGTAGGAATCTTATACAAGTGTATTAGGTCACGAGAGGCATGGATAGGATGCATGCATTCAGTCTTTTTCCGAGGGTTGGGGAATCGAGGACTAGAGGGCATCAGTTTAAGGTAAGAGGGGAAAGAATGAATGGGAAACTGAGGGGCAAATTTTTTACACAGAGCGTGGTACACATATGGAATAAACTACCAGAGGAAGTGGTTGAGGTGGGTACATTCCAAACATTTAAAAAATATTTGGAAAATACATGGCTAGGAAACGTTTAGAAGGATGTGGGCTAAGTGCAGGGTTACTGTGGATGGACATTTTTGTCAGATGTGAACTATTTTGGGCTGAAGGGCCTGTCTCCATGCTGTAGGAATTTATGACTGACTTATCTTTTATGCACCAAGAAATAATGACAAAGTTACAAATTAAGTCACTCAGTTTTCTTAAGTCCTTTGAGTATCCATACAATTTTCTAGCAATACCATGTTTGTTAAAAAAATTCTAATACTCATTTTTGAAAAGTAAAGTACTGAGTCTGAAAAGCTATTATATACTGGAAATAAACCATTGCAAAGCTGGAATTATGAACAGTGCTTTGTACATCAAAGATATCTGAGAATCATACACTCTGAACCATATCATTTGGCTTGAATCATCTGTTAATAGCAAATTTGCAATGAAAACTTTCATTCAAAGAAGCAAACAGGAAGTAATGTTTCTAGTCAAGCATCTGTCAATTAAAAAAAGGTTAATTTCTCTGATGCATTTAAAGTGCGTTGCAAATTAAAATACTTGCAGGCATTCTACTTCTGACGGTAATTAGCTTCTCAACTAATTTTAGCAAAGTACTTTTTATCAGTTCTGAGGAAGGATCATCGGACCCAAAACGTTTTTTCTCTTCCACAGATGCTGCCAGACCTACTGAGCTTTTCCAGCAACTTTGTTTTTGTTTTTGATTCACGCATCCGCAGTTCTTTTGGTTCTTACTTTTTGTCTTAATCTGTAAATATTATTGCCTGCTGACAGTCTTTTCTCAGAATTTATATGAATTATAGTTCTGGTAAAAGTTGCTGTATTTGATTGTTGAAATACGATATTAAGCTTTATGTTTCAACAATACATTTTGAATAGATTTTTACTATGTACCAAAATTGGGAAAATCTAATACAAGAGCATGAGAGAAGAAGATCTGGAGAGGAGCAGCAACATCTAATGGAGCGGGAGAGAGGAGAATCCAGAAAAGAGGCAACAGGGTCTAAAAGTGTGGAAGTGTGTTTGGACCTGGAGTGAGGCGCCAAGACCAAAAAAAAACTGAGACAGGATTCCTGCAGAGAGACAGTGGCACTTAAAAAAGAGTGAGAAAAAGGAGGACTTGGAGAGGCAGCAGCACCTAAGAGAGTGTGACTGAGGAGGATCCGGAGAGTAATTACAGCATGTTGAGGTTCCTCTAGTATTGCAAACCGGAGTGAGAGACAAAGAGATGGTAAAATGCCTTTATTTGGACAGCTTGGTGTTACATGGTTCTGGGCTTAAGCTTGAGCTGGAACTCTGTCTCTCTCTCTCTGTCTCTCTCTCTCTGTCTCTCTCTCTCTGTCTCTCTCTCTCTGTCTCTCTCTCTCTGTCTCTCTCTCTCTGTCTGTCTCTCTCTGTCTGTCTCTCTCTGTCTGTCTCTCTCTGTCTGTCTCTCTCTGTCTGTCTCTCTCTGTCTGTCTCTCTCTGTCTGTCTCTCTCTCTCTGTCTCTCTCTCTCTTACAGACAGTAGATGTGGCTTCTTTTTATACCAGATACAAACTATTACAGTTCGCAAATCCTCCATATAATCAATAGAAGTTTCTTTTCTACAGGGCGTTTGTATTGTAGTTCTTGAATAACTAATATCTCTTTCCCTCAAGGGGTTTGTTTGTCCTATTGAGGCAGGTACTTGAAAATGACCTGCAAGTAACTGCTAGAAACTTTAACCCTTACACAATTAAGTTTCTTTGATACAATTTTCTACTGAACCCCACACAGTACTTCTCTAAACAAATGTGAATCTGTGTCTCCAAAGTGGATTGGATGTCTTCTGAAGAAGGCTAAAGAGACATCATGGGAAAACTGATAATTGATTTATTGGTGAGTATTTTTCTCACTTTCTTTCCAAAATGGGGTAATATTAGTAATTGTAAGATTTTATTAATAGTGGAAATGAATATTAGATTGAGTGATGAGTCCCTTTTGTTTCAAATAGGGATCTCAAGATGGGTAAGTAAAATATTTGCTCAAATAGTAAAAAAATAAGCACAGGCAGGACTAGAGACAAGAAATAAAATTTAATCAGTGATGATAGGAGGCGGCTACCATCATATACACTAGAATACATAAGTTCCTAAAGAACCCACATGCTTAGAAGATACAATAGTGGCACATACAACAATTCTTTCACATTGGAAAGTAACAAATATAACTCCACTATTAAGAAAGGAAGGAGAGAAAAAAATGGGGAATTACAGATCTGTTACCCTGACATC
The DNA here is from genome assembly GCF_030684315.1 of Stegostoma tigrinum. Classification (NCBI taxonomy): domain Eukaryota; kingdom Metazoa; phylum Chordata; class Chondrichthyes; order Orectolobiformes; family Stegostomatidae; genus Stegostoma; species Stegostoma tigrinum. The sequence continues at coordinate 78,680,366 of NC_081362.1, read as the reverse complement.
ATTGGTAGGAAAATGCGAGAATCCATTATAAAGGATGCGATAGCTAGACACTTCAAAAATAATGGTAAAGTTGAGCAGAGTCAACATAGATTCATGAGAGGGACTTCACATTTGACACACATTTAAAATATGTAGTTGATGTTTTTGAGGTGGTTATTTGTAGTATAGATACAGGAGAATCAGTGGATATGTTGTATTTGGATTTTCAGATGGTCCCACACAGAGATGAGTAAGCAAAATTAGAGCACATAGAATAGTGCATAAGGCACTGGCATGGATTATTGATTGATTAATGAACAGAAAACAGATTAGGAATAAATGTGGTGTTCTCAATTGCTTGTGACTGGTGGAGTACCGCAGGGATCAATGCTTCAGCCACAGCTGTTCACAAGCTGCATCAGAAATTTGTTTGAGGGGATCATGTTTTATTTTCAGTTTGGTGATGACACAAAACTAGGTGAGAATGTGAGTTATGAGAGGGATGTGAAAAGGCAGCCAGTTATTTTAATAGATTAAGTGAGTGAGTGGGAAAGAACATGGCAGATGGAATATGACATGGAGAGATGTGAAGTGATCCTCTTTGGTAAGATAAACAGAAATGCAGAGTATTTCTTAAATGGTGAGAGATTTGGAAGTGTTATTGTCCAAAGAACATAGGAACTAGGAACTAGGAGCAGGAACAGGCAATTCAGCCCCTTTAATTTGCTCTGTCATTTGATATGATCATGGGCTGATCTCATCTTGGCTTCGACTGCACTTCCCTGCCGAATCACTGTAATCCTACAGACCATTATGTATTTAAAAACTGTCAATCTCTTCAAATTTACTCAATTTCCTGCCATCCATCACAATCTGGCGTAGTAAATTCCATCGTGAGTTTCAAGACTTTTTGAGAGAATTAATTTCTCCTCATCAAACTCTGACCTGTCATTCTATATTACCCTACATGAGGAAACAATCTTTCTGTCTGTTTTGTCAATCTCCTTTAGATCTATGTACTGCAATTAGGTCTCTTCTCATTCTTCTGAATTCCACAAAGCATAGGCCTTAACTGGTCAGTCTTCTTTCAGAAGACAAACCCCTCATCTCTGGGATTAATCTATTGAGCCTCCTCTGAACTGCCTCTAATGCAACTATATCCATCCTGAAGCAAGAGGTCCAAAATTGTACAAAATATTCCAGGTGTGGTCTCCTTAATGCCTTGTACAGTTGCAGCCACACTTCCCAAGTTTTATTTTCCACTTCTTTAGCAATAAATGCCAAAATTCAATTTGCCTCCTTGGTCAAGGCAGCTTAAGACATGACAAATAATTGAGTAATTTAAAATGTAATGTGGAAGAAGCTGGAGTGTAAAAGCGCAGAGATCTGAGTGTTGAGGTGCAGAGGTAGTTTAGAAGAGACAGGTGGAGAGGAGCTTTTTTGTCATGGAGAATTTGAAGGTGAAATTAAAACTGAGGATCTGCTGGACTGGGAGCTAACGTAGGTCAGTTAGCACCGGAAGAATTGGTGAACAGAGTAGGTGACAGCATAAAGTTTTGGGTGGCTTTAAGTTTGTGGAGAGTAGATGATGGGGCACTATCAGGTGGGCATTGCATAGTCAGGTTTAGATATGATGAAGGTAGGGATGGGATATTAGCAGCAGATAGATGAGGCAGGCACGGTTATGAAGGTGGTATTAGGTGTTGTTGATGATGAATTGTAAAATTTGGTTGCAAGCCTATCTAAAGACATAAAGGCAACTGCCCAGGGGAATTATGGAGTTAGTGACTCCAGAGCAAAGTATCATCTTTCTGTGTGCAATTTCATTGGAGGCAAACTATTAATTTTCTGTCATCTGTGCTATCATGTTTTAATATTGTGTTCAGTGGTGAATCTGCAGCAAAGAGAATGAGCCATATGGTTTCCCATTGTTGTAAACATAGCAGTTTTCACCATAATAAGTGCATTATTCTATGATGTTGTCGCGATTATTCTCAAAAGAAACCCCTATGAAGTGCCAAAGATTCCTCCATCTCTGTTTCAGAGCTCTTCAAGGCTTCTATTTAGATGCTGCAGCAGGGCTCCCACCAAGAATCATGAGCCTTGGCAATGCTGCTACTGAAATATGACAATTCACTTCTTAATCAATTTTGCGGACACTGAAATGTCTGAGAGTGTACTTGTGCAGAGAGCTGAAAATATCAAGGATGCAATACGCCACGCATGGCATAATAACTATGACTTCAGGGAAAGCGACAGGAATCTTTATCATTCACTGCTCATGCACTTAGACATGGAAAGGACATTTAATTAGGTAGATCGCTCCTCCATTAGAATTAAATTCTAATTAGAAAGACCCATGGCTGACCTACCCACTGCACTGTCAATTACATAATAAGAACATAAGAATGTAAGAACTAGGAGCAGGAGTAGGCCATCCGGCCCCTTGAGCCTGTCCCGCCATTTAATAAGATCATGGCTGATCTCTTTGAGACTCAGGTCCACTTACCCGCCCACTCACCATAACTCTTAATTCCTTTACTGTTCAAAAATTTATCTAGCCTTGCCTTAAAAATATTCAGCGAGGTAGCTTCACCCGCTTCAGTGGGCCGGGAATTCCACAGATTCACAACCCTTTGGGTGAAGAAATTCCTCCTGACATCAGTCCTACATCTGCTTCCCTTTATTTTGAGGCTATGCCCCCTAGTCCTAGTTTCACCTGCTAGTGAAAACAACCTCCCTGCCTCCACCTTATTTATTCTCTTCATAATCTTATATCTTTCTGTAAGATGTCCCCTCATTCTTCTGAATTCCAATGAGTATAATCCCAGTCTACTCAGTCTCTCCTCATAATCCAACCCTCTCAACTCTGGAATCAACTGAGTGAATCTCCTCTGCACTCCCTCCAGTGCTAGTGTATCTCTTCTCAATTAAGGAGACCAAAACTGCACACAGTACTCCATGTGTGGCCTCACCAGGACCCTTCAGAGCTGCAGCATACCCTCCCTGTTTTTAAACTCAATCCCTCTAGCAATGGCAGCCAAAATTCCATTTGTCTTTTTAATTACCTGCTGCACCTGCAATCCGATCTTCAGTGATTCATGCACAAGGATACCCAAATCTCTCTACACAGCAGGGTGCTGCAATTTTTTACCATTTAAGAGAGTCTATTTTGCTGTTATTCCTTAAGTTGCTAACTAATCACCACCTGAAGGCCTCATCCCACTTCTACTGGTGTTAACTCAACTGCAGGCAGGTCTGTTGATATGCAGCTTGGATGACAGCTAAAGCCAACTTCCGGAGGATGGAGGGAGAATCCCTTTAAGGATTTATGAAAGAGGGGGGCCCTCTGAGAATCACCAAACCTTGCCTTTGAGGCTGGAACTTTTTTTGAATTACTTGAAGCTGACACTGACAGGTGAAGAGTTCTACTCTTCAGTAGCTGTATTTCTCATCTTGATGAACTTAAATATAGGTTTATTGAAAATATTAGGTTTTAAAATATACTGTTATTGACCAGTGTGACATGTTAATTCAGCCCAGTAGATTTCAAATTATTTCTTCCACATCGCTCATTATAGTTATGTTTGCTTTCGCTAGGTTTTTGGCACATCCAGTTTCAAACCCATAAATTAAGGCTTTAACACAGTGTAAGTTGCTCAATTTATGATTCCAGGACATTTTTGCACTTCAATTGAAAAATGACTTTTTTATGGATGTACCTGTATATACCTGTAGACAAAACTGTCACATTTACAGGCAGAAATACATTTTTATTCACACAGAAAAAAATTACATTCACTTACTTAAGTATCCTTGGCAAGGTTCTTAACGATGTCTTATGATTTTTTAATGCTGCCATATTATCAGGCCATTAACAATGATGTTTTACATAATTGAATAATAGTTAACACTTTTGTAAACTAAAATTGGGGATATGTATGAAAAAATTAATTAACATAAAGGAAACCTGAAAGATTTAAACAGTGAGATTTAATTCATCTGTACTTTTTATTGCATTGTGTGTTGTATCCAATTTAAAAAAGTATTATAGTTGGAAACTAATTAAAAGAAAAAGCTGATAAGGTGACAATACCAGCTGCTGGGTACCATTTTCAGTTTTTATTTCAAATTTCCCACATCTGCTATGTTTCACTCTTTTATTTCTGATTTCCAACATCTGTGGTACTTTTTTCAGGTAGTAATACAATATGTTTGTATCCAACTAAGAGAATAAATGCCAGTCTTATATAGACTCAAATATAGTTTTCCTTATAGGCAAGTATTGATTCAGAACTATGTGAAACTTTTTTAAAGTTAAAATAAATTTGGTGTGTTTATTTTTGCCTTGTTTTGCTGCATTGGCTTGCAGAAATGGCACAGAAAATTACTCTAGCAAGGGAAGGCATTTCAACCATTTCCGTCAAATTTCTTTATGCTTGCGAATTTTGAGAAGATTTGTAGCTCAGGTTGAGGTTCTGGATGTGAGTTTGCTCGCTGAGCTGGAAGGTTCGTTTTCAGACGTTTCGTCACCATTCTAGGTAACATCATCAGTGAGCCTCCGAAGCGCTGGTGTTACGTCCCGCTTTCTATTTATCTGGTTAGGTTTCCTTGGGTTGGTGATGTCATTTCCTGTGTTGGTGATGTCATTGCCTGAAATGACATCACCAAAACAGGAAATGACATCACCAACCCAAGGAAACCTAACCAGATAAATAGAAAGCGGGACGTAACACCAGCGCTTCGTCGGAGGCTCACTGATGATGTTACCTAGAATGGTGACGAAACATCTGAAAACGAACCTCCCAGTTCTTTATGCTTATTGATCTGCCCGCAGTCCACGCAACATATATCCTCTGGACTTAGTTTAATACATCAAGCGAGAGCCTATGATGTAGGAACTGTGTGTTCGTAGGAGCTGTGTTTCTGAGATTCTCACTACTGTTCTACTCTTGGCAAATTACAGGGTGATACTTTAGTGCAATAAATGCTAAGGGCATGCTGCAATATTGGAGGTGCCACCTATTGGATGTTAAATGCTAAACCAAGATCTCACCTCTTGTCTCAGGTAGATGTAAAATGTCCCATGCTGCTATTAAATGCTAGTGCTTAGATCAATAAATTTCCTCAACTCATGCCATTAAAACATATTATCCGTTCATTATTGAATTGCTCTTTGTTGGAGGTGGCTGTGTGCTCATAGCTTCTATTTTCTTCATACCAAGATTGGCGGGAGTTCGAAAGTAGTTCATTCTGACATAAATGGTGCTACATAAGTACAAGTTCTTACATTTGTACCTGACATGGTCGTGGAAGCCCTTTCTACTGGACAGCCTAACTAATAACATTTGTAATCATGTCAAAGCTGAAGAAAGTATGGGTCATGCAGCTCTGTGGGGTAGCTACCTTATCCAAGGTCCGCTTATCCTAGGAACATTCACTCACCTACGTGAACAGCAAGGGATATTAGTCCCTTAATGTCCAGATAACATGGAGAGGAATCACTAAAATAAAAACAGGAAGTGCTGGAGAAACTCAGCAGGTCTGGCATCATTTATGAGACAGAAGTAGACTTAATGTTTTGAGTTTGATATTACTCTTCTTCAGCCTCCATATCAATGTCTAACATGCAGGAATTTGTCATTATTTATTCTTTGGCATTTGGTCTCCCATGACTATTTGACAGAAAAGAATGTGAGAGACAAAGCACATACTTGTTACCATTGCTGAGATCCGATTCAGAGATTCCCTAACCAACAGCAGTGGAGGAGTTTGTGATTCAGAGCTTTTGATTCAAAGGTCCACCATGTATTCAAAACTTAATTTTCACTAATTGGACAGAATAAAGTGTTATCTACAATATTCTCCAAATTGGGTACTGTTCCGACCCGTTGGGGTAGCACACTGTAAATCAAGCTCCCCGATTTCCAGAGTTATATCGAATATGATTTTTTTTTTAAAAAAAGTAGCACAGTACCTCAGCTTACCTGACTTTCAGATCAAGGTTGATACAAAGTATGGGAGACAGCAAAGTGTGGAGCTGGATGAACACAGCAGGCCAAGCAGCATCTTAGGACCATAAAAGCTGACATTTTGGGCCTAGACCAAAGTGTAGACCAGGTTTCTGTACTAACCAAGAATTAGCATTTATTACAAATAATTAGGCTATAACTACAAGTAACCTGATATAAACTATTGGCATATAACATGACTAACTAAAATTCTAGTCCACTTATACATTCCCCTTTACACAGACGCACACACACACTTACAAAAGTGGAGTGTTTGCAGAGGTAGAAAAACTAGAAATTCAGTTCAGTGGTTTTTGCTTTGCTTTCCAGTTCTGATGTCGACAGGATCCTTCTTCGGCTGGCCAGACCCCTTGTTGTCCAGATGACTTTCTGTGGTTTGCAAAAAGCACAGTGTGACTGCTTCACTTGGAAAATGTCTGTGGTTTATCAATTCAAAAGACTCAGCTTACAGCAAATGTTACAGTAAAGGTACCTGGTTTACTTCAGGTTTTAACTGAGATTTTGACTGCAGTGAACAGGCAGCTTCTTGGCTGGTAGGAAATCTGCACACTTCTTTTTCTCTTTCTGTGCCTCTATCATTGATTCACAGACCAATCAACATCTTGTTGTCAACAAGTGCTGTATTAGTATGCGCCCTTGTCTCCAGATTGTCTGCAATTGGAACTCTAATTATTGCTTTAAAGATCTGCAGATGCTGGAGGTCTGAAACAAGAACAGAAACTGCTGGAGAAACTGAATTTGTGAAGAAAGATCACTGGATTTGAAGTATTAACTCTGTTTTCTCTCCACAGATACTGCTGGACCTGCTGAGTTTGAACAGAAATTTCTGTTTTTGCTCCAGTTACTGTTTGTTCAAACAGTTGTTTCAAATACCTGCCATGTGTGTCAGGTTACATGCTTTCAAAACTGTTGACACTGTTTCAAATACTGGCTTCTAAAACAGTTCCTACTCATTTCAGATTTTAAAATCACTAAGCACAAAGTTAACGTTCTTATAGTGTCTAAAAAAAGTGATCACTTATTGTTCAGCCAGAAACTTAACTGCTGAATAAATGCATTTTATGATATTTATGTGAGTTAAATGACTTGTTGAATCATTACTGTCAGCATATCATGATTTACTGCCTTTTTAAAATTTTGACTAATGTTCTCCAAAAGCAATAACATGCTGAGTGCTAGAATATTCAATAGAGATAGTCACTGTCAGACACAAATCTTTGCAGAGAGTAGATAAAGCCAATATTTCATTAAAAAATGAACTTCTGGAATTTTTTTTATATTTGACATGTGTATGTCAAATAACATGTCTGTACAAAAAGGATTTGCCTGTTGCTTAGCTGGATGAATGTTTACTGTCACTCTTCTCAAATGTTGAAATCACTTGACAGAGACTTTTCCATTTGTGTCTGTACAAAAGGTTGTTTTCTTCCTTTGCATTGGGATTCAACAAGCAAGCTGTGATGTTGGCTTTGAGATTGTCTTCAAATTGAAGCTTGGAACACATCTTGTGATATGTGTTCCTGTGTTCAGCAGGCTGTAGAGTAATTTGTGACTTAACAATGAACGCTTGCTAGAAAATGATTGATTTTGTCATCCAGCGTAATGTTTTGGGGGAGAATAGTCCCCAGATACCAAGACATCTATTTCTGAATGTAGGGGAGTGTGGATGATACTGATGTGGGATCTTGGAATATGTGGCTGGGTACAAGTTGATAGAAACACTCTTGTCTTCTTCAGACTGATAGCTTCAGAATACCTCTGCCAAATTAAGGCATAATGAACCATAAGCAGCTGAATGTCCTTTCTCAAGAATGCAAAAGGAGTGCAATGTCCAAGGAACAGTCTGTAGCTTGTTCAATAATTTTCCAGCAGATTCTGAGTCTTTGCTATTTAAAGAATCCACCAGCTGCTCTAAATTGAATTTGTCCTTCTGTGTTAAGATCTTGAAACATGCACTAGAACATGCATAGAAGTATATGGCAGACAGAGCTATTGGCAATCCTCAGGTATAACTTTGTGCACCACTTGGCTTTGGAAGTCTGGTGTTTTGGTTGATAACAACTTGATGTAGGGTGATGTAAGGTGTATGATTTATATATATTTTCACATATTTTTGAATTCTTGAATTTGAAACTAGTAGGATTTTTTACTGTGTGTCAGAACGAGTTTCACGATTAACTTGTAAGTATTTCTGTAGCAGTGGTGATGAGATTTTTAAAACACAGTATTACAAAGGTTCTGGCTGGGTAGAGTTTTATTTACATTGGGAGGGTTACCAGCAAACAAAATAAACAGTGTAGCGCATTAGGTTTTTAATTTGAGGAATCTGGAATTTTTTGGGTGCTTCAGGTAAGCACTCATAGCTTGTGGGGAAAAAAAAATTTCAGTTGGGCAGCTTACAGAAGACTTGGCTAGAGCTGGATTAGAATAACAGTTGCTTTTTGGTATTTGGTTTAAACCTTGAAGAGAGTAAGTCCGGTTGTATGAGTCTGTCAGATTCTATAGATGGGTAATTGAAGCCACAGTTAAAGTGAGCCCTGTAGATATAAAGCAGAAGGAAATTGTCTCTGTGAGTACTGTGAATCAGAGTTTCAATGGAATTTAATGAAATTTTGTTCTGCTGTGTGTTTCAAATTTTAAGTTTGAGTTATATTTACATAGTTTATTCTGTTTTATCTGCAGAACTGGGGACTCAAGTTCAATTCTACCCTTGGGCTGTGTGGAGTTAGCACATTCTCCCTGTGTCTGCATGAATTTCTTTCCACAGGCCAAGGATGTATAAATTAGGTGGATTGCCCATAGTGTCCAGGGTTGTGCAGGCTAGGTAGATTAGCCATGGGAAATGCAGGGTTACAGGGATAGAGTTGGGGGATGGGCCTGGGTGGAAGGCCATTTTGAGGAGTGTAGAACCAATGAGATGAATTGCCTGCTTCCACTCTATAGGGATTCTAACTTAATTTCTTCTTTATAATAATTTTTTTTAACTTTTTAATTGTGAGTCTGCAGTATTTCAGTTAAACCTCATTAAAATACCAAAAAGCAACGTATGATCTATTAAGCCATGTTTCAGTCTGGGATCTGACTTGTCCGGTAATGACATCAGTTGGGATCACAACACTCGCTAAACAATGTGCATGTGGGCTATATTTACGTGGGTGGTAGTCGTGCAGAGTCTGTCCTTCTCACCCCTCCAAGACAACTGAACAAATGCTGGTGTAATGCATGCCATAAGTTTAGCAGGTGGAAGGATGTAAGTTTGATTGAGTTGTCCTTCATGATGAACTGCTGATCAGGCTGAAGACACTCTTGTAACTTTGACAACCCCTGTTCATTCTGTTGGCATAACTGTGATCTTCCACATGATCAGCTGATGTATCCCTTGCTAGTAAATAGTTGAGAGGTTTTGAAATCAGAGTTACCTTTTTCTATACAACGTTGTAGAATCATAGAGATGTATAGTGTGGAAGCAGAGCCTTCAGTTCAATTTGTCCATGCCGAACATAAATCCTTAATTAATATAGTCCCATTTGCCAGCATTTGGCCAAATCCCTCCAAACCCTTCATATTCATATACCCATCTAGATGCCTTTTAAATGTTGTCATTGTACCAGCCTTAACCACTTGCTGTAGCAGCTCATTTCATACACGTACCACCCTCTGTGTGAAAAAGTTGTCCTTTGGATCCCTTCTAAATATTTCTCCTCTCACGTTAAACCTATGTTCTCTAGAATCCCCCACCCTGGTGAAAATACTTTGCCTATTTATCCTATCCATGCCTGTCGTGATTTTATGAACTTCGATAAGGTCACCCCTCAGTCTCTGACACTCCAGGGAAAATAGCCCCAGTCTATTCAGCTTCTCCCTGTAGCTCAAACCCTCCAACCCTGCAACATTCTTGTAAATCTTTTCTGAACCTTTTCAAGTCTCAATGTCTTTCCTATAGAAGTGAGACCAGAATTGCATGAATTATTCTAAAAGTGGCCTAACCTGTGGCTGTAGAGCCATAATGTGTTCCCCCAACTCCTATATTCAATGCACTGATGAATAAATACAAGCATACCAAGTTGCCTTCAGTATCCTATCTACCTACTACCCATTTTCAAGGAACTTTGAATCTGCAGCCCAAGGTCTCTTTCTTCAGCAACACTCTCCAGGACCTTACCATTAAATATATAAGTCCTGCCCTGATTTGCCTTGCCAAAATTCAGCACCTCACATATATATAAAGTAGACTGCATCTGCCACTCCTTGGCTCATTTGCCCATCTGATCAAGATCCTGTTGCTATCTGCTACACCTCCAATTTTGATGTCATCTGCAAACGTACTAACCATGCCTCCTGTGTTCACATCCAAATCATTTATATAAATGACAAAAAGCAGTGGACCCAACACCGATCATTGTGGCACACCACTGGTCACAGGCCTCCAGTCTGAAAAGCATCTCTCCATAACCCATGCTCAATCTTCTACCTTCAAGCCAGTCCAGTATCCAGATGGCTAGCTCTTCCTGTATTTCATGTGATTTAACTTTGATAACCAGTCTATCATGAGGAACCTTGTTGAATGCCTTACTGAAGTCCATATAGGTCACTACTGTGCTCTCATTAATCTTCTTCATTACTTCTTCAAAGAACTCAATTAAGTTAGTGAGACGCAATTTTCCATGTACAAAGTGATATTGACTTTCCCTATTGGTCCTTGCCTTTCTAAATACATGTAAATCCTATCGCTCAAGATTCCTTCCAACAACTTGCCCACCACCGATGTCAAGCTCACCAGTCTATTGTTTCCTGGCTTTTCCTTACCACCTTTCTTAAATACTAACACCAAGTTAGCCAGCCTCCTGTCTTCCGGCTCCTCACCTATGGCAGTCGATGATACAAATATCTCAACACAGTGCCCAGCAATCCCTTCCCTGGTGTCCCACAGAGTCTGATCCACCTAGCCTGCACATTTCTGGACACTATGGATAATTTAACATGACCAATCCACCCGTCTTGCTCATCTTTAGACTGTGGGAAGAAACTCATGCAGACACGGGGAGAATCAATTTAACTGAGTGTTAAGTGAGAGCCAGGTCCCGGGGATTTGTCTACCCTTATGTGTTTTAAGACATCCAGCACTTCCTCCTTTGTAATATGGGCATTTTTCAAGATGGCGTTGTGATTTCCCCACATTCCCTATCTACCATAATCTTCTCCACAGCAAACACTGGTGCAAAATACTGATTTAGTATCTCCCCATCTCCTGTGGTTCTACACATAGGTAGCCTTGTTGATCCTTAAGGGGCCCTATTCTCTCCTTAGTTATCCGTTTGACCTTTGGACTTGTAGACTTCTAATGGTTGAGTCCTACCAATCTTGAGCTGTCTGGCTCTGAAGTGCCAAACACCAGACCTCACAGCTCTACCCACAGTTCTAAACAAGGATTGGCACATGAAGCCGAGCAATTAGAGTTTGGTACACTGGCCATGTGGGACCTTTCTATGAGGAAAAGAAACTCAACTTCCCTTATCACCGTGGTCCTTTCTAACCATTTGACCATATTGTGTGCAATAACTTCATGTTATCTGAAAATGTTAAATCTTTCTTGCCTAACTAGTTTTTCCATCTTTTAAATTCTCCCTCCTTGTTATGACTTCCAGGTTGTTGGAGGTCAATTTTGAGGAGACAGCAATGTCACATTTTATAAACATTAACTATTTGATATATTGAATGTTGATTTAACATTTGATTATAGGGAAACATAATTGAAGAAGAATCCCTACAGTGTGGAAACAGACCCTTTGGCCCAACAATTACACACCAAACCTCACAGCATCCCAACCAGACCCATCCCCCTAATCTACAAACCCCTGAACACTCAGGGCAACTTAACTTGGCCAATTCACCTAAACTGCACATCTTTGGACTGTGGGAGGAAACCAGGGCACCCGGAGGAGACTCATGCAGACATGGGGAGAATGTGCAAACTCCACACAGACAGCCCCCCAAGGGTGGAATATGAACCTAGCTCCCTGGTGCTGTGAGGCAGCAGTGCTAAGCACTGAGCCACTGTGCCACCCCCTTTTTGCAATGATGTCCATGAAAGTATATTTTTCTGTTGTAACGTATTTGTTGCACTTCTAATAATGTCCCAACTGGAATCAATTTAACTGAGAGTTAAGTGAGACCCAGGAGTTTTCACGACCATATGGTGGAGAATTGCAATGGGTTAGGACTTTATTGAGCTTCAATAAAAGTTTCACACCAATAATGCTGAGATAAAATTAAAAGTAGATATTTTTAGGCTGGATCCACTTGGCTTTATTTAGGAACCTGTAATAAACATGGAACAATGGCCAACTTTAACTAATGGCTTAATTTAATTACTTTAAGCTAGAAGGTGAGATTTGGCAAAATAAATCTTTTTCTTGGGACTGTCTGGTATGGATTATATGTGATCCTTTAAATAGTCCTCCCTGGACTGGCCAAGCCGGATTGGCAAACATTTTAAGAGTTTTATAGTGATTGGATAAAGTTCTGAAATCACAAATCCTGTGTACCATCAGTTGCTCCTAATTAGTACTTCCCAGATCTTTGCTGCTGCTGCTATTACATCAGCATGCCTCTACTTTATTTACAGGTATGAGAAAACCATTTACTTTAGAAATGCTAACTTTGTCGTGTCGACTAAAGTTGCCTTGCTTTTTGACAACTTTGGCATCTAACTCATCGGCGATATGTAGTTGATAAAATGTTGCTCAATAACAGCTGTGGAGATGCATTGAATATTGTACATTATCAGATATTATTCTTTTCTGCTGTTCAGTGTTTGGCGGTAGACATCAGACATGTCTTTAAGAATCAAATGACAAATCTCGCCTAAGATAAGTGACTTCATCGCATGACTGTTTAATCTATCTTCTGACGCAGCACGGTGGCTCAGTGGTTAGCACTGCAGCCTCACAGCGCCAGGGACCTGGGTTTGATTCCACCCTCAGGTGACTGTCTGTGTGGAGTTTGCACATTCTCCCTGTGTCTGCGTGGGTTTCCTCCGGGTGCTCCGGTTTCCTCCCACAGTCCAAAGATGTGCAGGCTAGGTCGATTGGCCATGCTAAATTGCTCAGTGTTCAGGGGTGTGTGGGTTATAGGGGGATGGGTCTGGGTGGAATGCCGCATGGCTCGGTGTAGACTTGCTGTGCCGAAGGGCCTGTTTCCACACTATAGGGAATCTAATCTAATCTATTTACCAGCAGCCAGAGCCCCACCTTTTATTTGAAATCCTCTTTCAAATGTTCCAATTTTGAATGGATCCTTGGAAGATTGGAAATAAAAGCCAAAGCAATTGGTGTTGTATTGAATTTGAAGTAATCCTTAGATCAGTCTGAATCTTTCGGATGACCGTGTTTTGAAAGTTGCCATTAGTTTACTGTGAATTTCATGTTTTAGCTTTATCCCTCTTTTTCAGTAAGTCATGTTCGCCTCAATTTATGCAAGCACAACTAATTCTCATGAAGTCCAGTCTATGTTATTATTGTTGTGGTATATTTGATGGTAGAGGCTATAACAGCCTGCAAATTTTTCTTATACTCATTTTGAAACCTTTTTTTACTCGTTCATGGTATGTAAGTCTCACTGGCTGGGCCAACAATTGTAATTTCCAAGAGGGCACTTAAAAGTTAACTACCCACTTGTTGTGGGGCTGGGGTCACATGTAGGCCGGGTGAGGAAGGCAGATTTTTATCCCTAAAGTGCGTGAATGAAACAGATGGGATCTTACCACAATCAACAGCAGATATCTGGTCGCCATTAGACTAGCTCTTTTAAATTCCAGATTTTTAATGAACTCAGATTTCACCATCTGCTCTGGTGGGATCCAAACCCATGTTCCCGGAACATTAACTTGGGCTCTGGTTTACTTGTACAGTGACCTCACCACTACACCACCACCTTTCCATAATTGAGATAATTAAACATTTAAATACACAGTAATAATGTCTGTACATCTGCGCTTATCTGCAGTGTGAAACAACTGAAGATAAGCGGAACTGACTTGCAATTTGTTTACTCATTCACTTTACCTTCAATCCCAATATACTTTAATTTATCCTTTTTTATTTAAATACATGCCTTTGCTATTTGTTGACAGTTGTGATTTACAGGCATCATTATATAATTTTGCAATGATTTGCAGTACTTGAGGATGGGGTGGGGGGTGGAGGGGGTGAAGGAGAAGTGGTTGGATGAGCAACTTTGCGTTCGTCATAATAACTAGCATGTAATACAAAACAGTAACTGCAGTGAGAAATTCAGATAATTTCATTGCCTCATCTCCATGCTTGAAAATTCACTCCACTACTTCTCTGACTCCACCTCACTATTCTCCTTTAAGACAGTTCTTAAAACCAATCTCGTTGATCACACATTTAGTCTTCTGTGGCTCAACATCATATTTTGTTCTGTGATGTTTTTGTGAAGGACTTTGGGCCATTATGTTATGTTAAAGGCACTATTTAAATATTAGTTGTTGTTGGTTCGTCAACAAATGATGTGAGGTGTAAATTATGCTATCCATTTAAGCTCCATGACTAAGTAATTTAACAACCATAACTCTCATAGTTCCTTTTTAAAAATGTTCCTGTCTATCTCAAGATATTTCTGCTCTTTCTTTTACCTTCAATAACTTGTTGATTTCCCTGTTATGGTCCATATTCATTTTATATGGAACACGCGTTAGCCTTGACCCCTGCATCTTATTCTGTACACAAGAACAATGATAAAAATAAAAAAAATTCCTTAGTCACTTAGCTTTGAACAACAATCTTGTGTATGAATTTCAGTGCTGATATATAGGCCTTAGGCCTCACTGATTGGCCAAGTCATCTGCTGTTTGAAATCGGAGAAAACATACCAAACTCAAGAAGACTGCACTTGTAAGACCCAAAACAAAATGCCTACCTTTAGACATGATTCTGTGATTGAACAGTATCTGCTGAACTTCCCTGAGTATGCTAATAGCTATATGAACAACTAATTTAAAATAAACAGGCAAGCTGGTAATCTTGAGACATAGGGACTCTTTCTCTGTAAACAAAGGGAAGATGTTCAATCTCTGTGTTAAAATTGAATTTGAAAGCGTCAACATAGAGACCCATCATCATGACCCAGTCTGATGGCATATGGACTCAAGAGCAGAATAGTAGTCTAGTAGTCTCTGTAACAATGTCTATCATGTCAGTATAACTTCTAACTAGTTGCTAACAAGCAATAGAATATTTATTGTTCGATGCCGGCATCTCTTCCTGTTGGACCAGAAATGGTTTTCCTCTACCATTCTAGGCCAAACAGGCCCTGTGGATCATTACATTTGAAACCAATCACCTGATGATGGGCAGAGTTGGTTTGCTGCCTGTTTAACATGATTACCAGTGGATGTGGATTTCATTTAGCTGCCTCACATAACATGCCAGTGGCAGTGAGGATCTGAAGAGCATTTAGCACCTTCAGGCTCAGCGTTAATTTTCTTGATTCTGCGGAAAGTCAGCAGCAGAAGAGCTGAACATTCAAGAACCTATCAAAAGAAACTGTCATGCATCAACATGGAAGAACCCACAGTCAATGTAAAATTATTTCAGACCAGTGAAGAGATGTGCCACAATGAGAGAGTTAGGGACTCCCTGACGAAGGAGAATTAGTTACACTCTAAAGCAGTTTCAGATTGAATTGCATGGTCGAGCGGCAATCCTAAATTGGGGCTCAGCCAGGCAGTGAATGAATATTGGATGCTGACTGAGTAAAGTTAGAATTCTTGGTGGGCATGGAAAAATTTTTAAAAAAGTATGACGTATTACAGGCTGAGAAAGAAAATAGTAAAGAAAATACATACGGTTTGGATTGAATGTCACTGCCATAGGCACCACAAGGCACAACCATTGCAAGGGAAATCAAGGACCACAAAAGCATTCAAACCAAGTTCATGGATCTGGGTAAGTTGCACAGCCAGAATTAAAATGATGAAGGGGAAGAGCAGAAAGATAGAAGATAGAAGAAGAAAGTTTAGAGACCTTATTAATGTCACTGAAAACACGAGAGCCCCTTCATTCAAACCGCATTAAAAGTAGGAAACATTTATTTAAACTATTGGGAGCAGGGGCCATCTAAGGTTTAAAGAAAAGTAAGGAGGTGGGATTCATCTCTTAAAGCTGCAAATAGTGTGAGTGTTTTAGTAAAACCAAGACCTAAGCTGACATAATTTATGGAGGTTGCTGGTAGAGGGATCAATTCACTAGTCATTACAAGGAAATGGGAATCATTTATTGAGGCCCACAAATAAGCAGCATTGATCCTGTCAAGGTGTGGAAAAGGCACAAATCCTCTACCTTAGATAATGGGAACTGCAGATGCTGGAGAATGCAAGATAATAAAGTGTGAAGCTGGATGAACACAGCAGGACAAGCAGCATCTCAGGAGCACAAAAGCCGATGTTTCGGGCCTAGACCCTTCATCAGAGAGGGGGATGGGGTGAGGGTTCTGGAATAAATAGGGAGAGAGGGGGAGGCGGACCGAAGATGGAGAGAAAAGAAGATAGGTGGAGAGGAGAGTATAGGTAGGGAGGGGATAGGTCAGTCCAGGAAAGACGGACAGGTCAAGGAGGTGGGATGAGGTTAGTAGGTAGGAAATGGAGGTGCGGCTTGAGGTGGGAAGAAGGGATGGGTGAGAGGAAGAACAGGTTAGGGAGGCAGAGACAGGCTGGGCTGGTTTTGTGATGCAGTGCGGGGAGGGGATGAGCTGGGCTGGTTGTGTGATGCAGTGGGGGAGGGGAAGAACTGGGCTGGTTTTGGGATGTGGTGGGGGAAGGGGAGATTTTGAAGTTGGTGAAGTCCACATTGATACCATTGGGCTGCAGGGTTCCCAAGCGGAATATGAGTTGCTGTTCCTGCAAACTTTGGGTGGCATCATTTTCCATCCCCACCCTTGACTGCCTTCCGGAGAGACCACTCTCTCCGTGACTCCCTTGTTTGCTCCACACTGCCCGCCAACCCCACCACACCAGGCATCTTCTCCTGCAACCGCAGGAAGTGCTACACTTGCCCCCACACCTCCTCCCTCACCCCCATCCCAGGCCCCAAGATGACGTTCCATATTAAGCAGAGGTTCATCTGCACACCTGCCAATGTGGTATACTGTATCCATTGTACCAGCTGTGGCTTCCTCTACATTGGGGAAACGAAGCGGAGGCTTGTGGACTGCTTTGCAGAACACCTCCGCTCGGTTCGCAATAAACAACTGCACCTCCCAGTCGCGAACCATTTTAACTTCCCCTCCCATTCTTTAGACGACATGTCCATCATGGGCCTCCTGCAGTGCCACAATGATGCCACCCGAAGGTTGCAGGAACAGCAACTCATATTCCGCTTGGGAACCCTGCAGCCCAATGGTATCAATGTGGACTTCACCAGCTTCAAAATCTCCCCTTCCCCCACCGCATCACACAACCAGCCCAGCTCATCACCCCCCCCACTGCATCCCAAAACCAGCCCAGCCTGTCTCTGCCTCCCTAACCTGTTCTTCCTCTCACCCATCCCTTCCTCCCACTTCAAGCCGCACCTCCATTTCCTACCTACTAACCTCATCCTACCTCCTTGACCTGTCCGTCTTTCCTGGACTGACCTATCCCCTCCCTACCTCCCCACCTATACTCTCCTCTCCACCTATCTTCTTTTCTCTCCATCTTCGGTCTGCCTCCCCCTCTCTCCCTATTTATTACAGTTCCCTCACCCCATCCCCCTCTCTGATGAAAGATCTAGGCCCGAAACGTCAGCTTTTATGCTCCTGAGATGCTGCTTGGCCTGCTGTGTTCATCCAGCTTCACACTTTATCATCTTGAATCCTCTACCTGAGCTGTGAGAAAGCAGGAATCCTCCAGTTTAATTTCAAAATGTGCAAAAACCTCAGTACAGCAGCACAGAACAGAGGCATCTTTGTGAGTGACTGCAAAACAAAGATCTTTTCAGCAAGGGGAAAAAAAAATACATTAGGTAGACATGGTATCAGAAATGATTTTGCCAACAAGGTTTAATTTCAGAGATAAGCCAAGTAGAAGGTAGATCTTGGAGCAATGAAGAAATAAGAAATTTACAAATGGATATGGATAGGTTAGGAGAATTCACCAAAACTGGCAGTTAAGTTAATGTGGCTAAGTGTAATGTTATTCATTTTAGTCGAAAGAGTAGAAAAGCAATTTATTATCCAAATGGAGAGAAACTTCAGAGTGCTTCAGTGAAAAGGGATCTGGGTGTCCTTGTACGTGAATCACAGAAATATTTGTAGAATGCAGGTACATCGGGTAATGAGGGAGGCAAGTTGAATTTTGGTGTTTATTGCCAAAGGAATAGAATATGAAGATAAGGAGATGTTACTGCAACAATATAAGGGATTAGTGAGATCACTCCTGGAGTATTGTGTATGATTTTGGTCCCTGTACTTGAGGAGGAATGTTGTTGCATTGGAGGCAATTTCCGAGGAGACTCACTCGATTGAGAGATGAGGTTTTGTTCTATGAAGAAAGATTGAACAATTTAGGCCTCTATTCTCTGGAGTTGAGAATGAGAGGAGATCTAATTGAGGTATGTAAGAGAGAGGATGTTTCCTTATGTGGGCCAGTCTGGAAAGAGAGGGCATAGTGTTAGGATAAACTGGAGCAGATTTGAAACAGAAATGAGAAGAAATTACTTCTCTCAAAAGTTGTCTGTGAATCTGTGGAATTCAGTGCCCAGAGTATGATAGATGATGGGACAGTCAGTAAATTTAAGGTGGAGATAGATTTTAATTAGTTATAGGTTAAAGAGATAGGAGAGTTGGTTCTGATGAAGAGCCACCAGTCTCAAAACATTAACTCTGCTTTATTCCCATAGATGCTGCCAGACCTGCTGAGTTTCACCAGCAACTTCTGATTTTGTTTTACATCTCCAGCATCTGCAGTTCTTTGTTTTATTTTAGTGATTCCTCTTTACTACACAAGTTCAACCAAGCCCTGTGCTGACTGCAAGCCTATCATATGGTGAGGTGCGGACTCAGTTTAGCTCGACTTGCAACACTTTGCACTTTTTTTTTGAACATCTTGGAAGCTTGGGGAGCCTATACATCTCTGCTGCTTTCTTCATAGTAATGTTTGGGCCAATCAGAGTTGACTTGACAACCAATCTGCAGACTATTCTCTTTTAGTATAAATTGTTGTGAGTGTTTGAAATTTTGCAGTTGTCCTGATGAGTGCAAGATGAAAAGCTTTGGGTGTTATGGACTCTATTGTCAACAGTGATCTCCCAGCATAGATATTGAAAATATATTCCTGCTTTTTTTTATTTTATAGGTCAAATTCTTCTTCCAGACTGTTTACCATCACTTGTCTTTCTTCTGTTAGTTTGACAAGGTGGCCCAGTTTATAGTCTTTTCCAAAAATAATATGAATCTTACTAATGGAGAGCTTCAAACGTCACCTCATATCTGCCTGAGAAACAATTATTGCAACTAACGGATTACACAATATCTGCCTGCTTCCTAAGTGGTAACTAGCCATTTCTTAGACTGGGGAATGAGGCTGTAGTAGACAGAGAGTAAGAGACAGCTGCAACTGCTTTAAATGTGTGTAGATGCTCCAGAGGCCTGGCCTAAACGTCAGCAACAGTGGGAGACAGTGCACCGTCAAACAATGACGAGATCACCTTTTGGAAGTCGACTTCATACCAGCTGAGGTCACAGCAATAAATTAATATCACTAACTTCAGCAGAGTGAAAAATAGCTCCAATTAATTGTCATAGCTGTTTGTTGTTTCCCTTCCTGGTGATATTTTGAGAATTATGACATAGGAATTGTTCAGCCCATGTAATCCTAACTCTAAAGATAAGTTGCCTGAGAAACAGAGTTGATTGTAATCTATTGGATGGATACGTGATGGATAGTTTTACAGTGGACGTCCAGTCTATTTGCACTCCATGGATATTGATTTATGAGATAGCTGCGGTATGAATGCAACCCTAGCCTAAAGTACACTCAGGGGCTGCCAGAATAAAGTTACAGGTTGCACATGTAGTTGGGAGCCCTCATCTAAAACAGTTCAGGAAATTCACTATGGTTGGGGTTCTTGCCTCATTCACAACATGATCTGCTTCTTTGATATTCTTAACGGAACAGCACAGAGTTTCCACTGATTTTCAACCAAGATCATTGGAATTTAATAAAATATTGTGGAAGGAAATGGAATTTTAAAATAAACTGCATCCACAACTAACTTATAGCTCAACATCCATAAATTTTTGATATTTTTTAATCAACCTGTTTAGTGATGTTGTTACATACTTCTGGAGTAAGTGGGGCATTAATCCGGACCTCCCAAATTTGCTAAGGAATTCATTCTCCTGACATAGTCCCTGTCCATAAAAGCGACCACACCACCCCTCCCAAGTTGGTTTGACAAGTTTCTATCTATTTGAGATATTCATCACGGCTTTCATGTAAACTTAAATGCATAGACACCAGTCGTCATATTAATCCAGTTTGAATTATCAGTACCAAATTAAATTTTATCTTTTTGTATTTGCTGTGCATTGCTGTAATTGCTTCAGTTTTACTTTGAATTTTTAAAAATTCATTCATGAGATGAGGGTGTCGCTGGCCAGGCAGCATTTATTCTCCATCACTAATTGCCCAGAGGGCAAATGAGAGTCAGCCACATTGCTGTGGGCCTGGATTCACGTGTAGGCCAGACCTGGTAATGGTGACAGTTTCCTTCCCTTAAGGACATTAATAAACCAGATGGGTTTTTCCTGATAATCAACAATGGAATCATGGCCATCATTAGACTCTTAATTCCAGACTTTTAAACATTGAATTTGAATTCCACCATCCGCCACGGTGGGATTCAAACCCAGGTCCGCAGAACAATTTCTTGGGCTCAGGATTAATAGCGATAATACTCCTAATCTATCACCTCTCCCCAAATGAACCTAAATTCAAGCAGTTGCAGTGGAGCAGAATGCAACTGTGTGGTTCTAGTTGATCAGAGTTCTGAAGAAGGGTCACTGGACTGTTTCATTTAGGTTCATTTGGGGAGAGGTGATAGATTAGGAGTATTATCGCTATTAATCCTGAGCCCAAGAAATTGTTCTGCGGACCTGGGTTTGAATCCCACTGTGGCGGATGGTGGAATTCAAATTCAATGTTTAAAAGTCTGGAATTAAGAGTCTAATGATGGCCATGATTCCATTGTTGATTATCAGGAAAAACCCATCTGGTTTATTAATGTCCTTAAGGGAAGGAAACTGTCATGAACTGTGCTTTCTGTCTGTAGATGCTGCCAGACCTGCTGAGATTTTCTAGCAATTTCTGTTTTTGTTTCTGATTTTTAGCGTCTGCAGTCCTTTAGTTTTTCTTTTGATGGCTGGTCAGGGGTTTTATGAATTAAAGGCGGATCAAAACAATCAGTTGAAGCCAATTAAAATAAAAAGATCCAGAGCTTTAAATCTGTCACAGAACGTGCTCATTTTGTCACAAGTGGGCTGGGAATTGAGGTGAAGAGGCTTGAAAGATTCTGGTGCCTGCCAGTGGTGCCAGTTTCCCGAAGCCAGTTATTTTAGTAAAGTTGTGATCAGAGATAATGGGAACTTCAGATTGATGATGAAGGGTCTAGGCCCGAAACATCAGCTTTTGTGCTCCTAAGATGCTGCTTGGCCTGCTGTGTTCATCCCGCCCCACACTTTGTTATTTTAGTAAAGTTGTCTATTTTCATGTGCTGAGTACCAAGTAGATGCACCGACAGCCTTGTTAAACGTTTATTTTTCTTGCATCTATAGAGGCCAGTTTAGATGTACAGCACAAGCAAGCATGGGGAACATCCCCTCCTGCCTGAATGTGCGAGTTGCCACCTCCATCCGTAGTGGTGACTTGGATGCAAGACCGTTATTAATTAAAGTTGTACAAAAGTAGGTAAGAGGGTGCTTCTATGTCTGTTATTAAGCTCCCATTGCAGTTTACCATTCCTCTCAAGCATTGATTGACCTCCCTTTCCCACTCCCAGCAATCTCGCATCTTTAAGATCCCACCTGTTGCCATTGCTTGAGCAGAAAACCTGATCCATGCTTACAAATGGAGCAGGACTGGATCATGAGACAAAGTGGACTTTCTTTTTCAGCACTTTGGGTGAGTGTAGCCCCTGGTTTCTGAGCTATTAGTTCCTGATATGCATTCCTGATGGGTCAGAAACTTAATTAAAATATTCAAATAATTAAAAAAAAACAAATTTTGCAATCATCAGTGTTCATCAGTGACTTAAGTTCTTGTTACGTGTGCTGTCAGTTTTTTCAATATGCAGAACCTTTAAATTCTGAAATGCTGCCACACAATTTACTGTGGATCTAGGCCTGTGTGGTACTTTGCAGACCACATGTTTGGACTGATATGGAATGGAATTCTAGGGTTGCTAGGTAAAAGTTAACTTGGACCATAGTGTTTAATACATTAGTCAAACAGGAAATTAGGTGCTTGGTTTCCCAAGTTGCTACATGTGACTACTTGGTAAACAAAGCACATAGTTTCCTGTATGCTATTTTAAGAACATAGAAACATAAAAGATAAGAGCAGGATGCAGCCATTTGTAACTTCAAGCCTGCTCTGCCATTCTTTGCCATCATGACTGATCGTCCAACTCAATAGCCTAATCCTGCTTTCACCCTTTGATCCCATTCACTCCAACTGCTGCATCTAGTCATGTCTTGCATACATTCAATGTTTTGGCATCAGCTACTTCCTGTGGTAATGAATTCCATAGGCTCATCGCTCTTTGGGTGAAGAAATGTCTCCTTGTCTCAGTCCTGAATCGTTTTCCCTGATTCCTCATACTGTGACCCTCTGGTTCCAGACACACCCACCATCAGGAACATCCTCCCTGCATCTACCCTGTCTAGTCCTGTTAGAATTTTATAAGTCTATATGCAATTCCCCCTCATTCATCTGGACTCCAGCGAAAACAATCCCACCCTCCTCACAACTCTCCTCACATGTCAGACTGCCATTCCTGGAAGCAACCTGGTGGTAAACTTTTGCTGCATTCCCTTGAGAGCAAGAACATCCTTCCTCAGAAAAGGATACCAAAATTGCACACAATATTCCAGGTGCAGTCTCACCAAGGCCCAACAACCAAGGCTCACCAACTACAACAACACATCCTTGCTCCTGTACTCGAAACTTCTCGCAATGAAAGCCAACATACCATTAGCCTTCTTTACCACCTGATGCACCTGCATGCTAACAGTCAGTGACTGGTGCAAAAGGACTCCCAAGCTTTGATGCACACTCCCCTTTCCCAATTTACAGCCATTCAGGTAGTAATCTTCCTGCTTGTTTTTGCTTTCAAGGTGAATAACCTTACATTTATCCAAATTATACTGCATCTGCCATTGATTTGCCCACTCTCCCAACCTGTTGAGATCATGCTGAAAGATCTCTGCATCCTTGGCACAGTTCACTCTCCTACCCAACTTGGCATCATCTGCTAACCTAGAGATATTACATTCTGTTCCTTCATTCACATCACTAATATATATTGTGAATAGCCGGGGTCCCCGCACCGATCCCTGTGGCACCCATTAGGGAAAAGGACCCATTAATTCCTACTGGAGATAATGGGAACTGCAGATGCTGGAGATTCCAAGATAATAAAATGTGAGGCTGGATGAACACAGCAGGCCAAGCAGCATCTCAGGAGCACAAAAGCTGACGTTTCGGGCCTAGACCCTTCATCAGAGAGGGGGATGGGGGGAGGGAACTGGAATAAATAGGGAGAGAGGGGGAGGCGGACCGCCTCCCCCTCTCTCCCTATTTATTCCAGTTCCCTCCCCCCATCCCCCTCTCTGATGAAGGGTCTAGGCCCGAAACGTCAGCTTTTGTGCTCCTGAGATGCTGCTTGGCCTGCTGTGTTCATCCAGCCTCACATTTTATTATCATTAATTCCTACTGTTTGTTTTCTCGCTGTTAACCAGTTTCCTATCCATCTCAATACACTTCCCCCAATCCCATGCACATTAATCTCTTACGTGGGACTTTGTCAAAAGCTTTCTGAAAATCCAAATATACTACATCAACTGGCTGCCTCTTGTCAACTCTACTAGATACATCTTCACAGAATTCCAACAGATTTGTCAAGCATGATTTCACCTTCATAAATCCATGCTGACTCTGTCTGATCTTGCCACTGCTTTCTAAATGCTCTGCTATAAAGCCCTTGTCAATGGATTTGAGAATTTTCCCCACTACCTATGATAGGCTCAGTGGTCTAAAATGACCTGTTTTCTATTTACCTCCCTTTATGAATATTGGAATGACACTAGCTAACCTCCAATCTGCAGGGACTGTTTTAGAGTCTACAGAATCCAGGGAGATGATCACCAATGCATCCACTATTTCTAGAGCTACTTCCTTAAGTATTCTTAAATGGAGGTTATCAGGCCCTGGGGATTTATCACCCTTCAATCCCAGCAATTTTTCCAGCACCATTTCTCTACTAATATTGATCTCCCTCAGTTCTTCCCTATCACTAAATCTTGCATCCTCCAACACTTCTGGTATCTGATTCATGTCCTCTTTTGTGAAGACAGACCAAAATAAGTGTTCAGTTCCTCAGCCATTTCTTTGTCCCCTACCATCATTCCCCATTTCTGTATGTGGGGGACCTACGTTTGTCTTTACCAATCTCTTTCTCTTCACGTACCTCAAGAAACTCTTAGCATCAATCTTTACGTGCCCTGCTAGCTTACTTTTGTACTATATTTTCCTCTTCTTAATAAATCCCTTGGTCCGTTTTCCATGGTTGCAGTATCCTTGCAGTATATCTGATCACTAATTCATTAACACCATTGCTAAATGTGAAGTGAAAATCAGTTTTCACTTTGATAAGCAGCAAATGTATAATGAGGTATTGAGTACAAGGGTTGTCAGGTCATGTTACATAAGTTGTATAAGACTTTGGTTCGGCCACATTTAGAGTACTGCGTACAGTTCTGGTCGCCACAGTACCAAAAGGATGTGGATGCTTTTGAGAGGGTGCAGAGGATGTTCACCAGGATGTTGCCTGGTATGGAGGGTGCTAGCTATGAAGAAAGGTTGAGTAGATCAGGATTATTTTCATTAGAAAGACAGAGATTGAGGGGGAACCTGATTGAGGTCTACAAAATCATGAGGGGTATAGACAGGGTGGATAGCAAGAAGCTTTTTCCCAGAGTGGGGGACTCAATTACTAGGGGTGATGTGTTCAAAGTGAGAGGAGGAAAGTTTAAGGGAGATATGCATGGAAAGTTCTTTAGGCAGTAGGTGGTGAGTGTCTGGAAAGCGTTGCCAGAGGAGGTGGTAGACGCAGACATCATAGTGTCTTTTAAGATGTATCTGGACAGGTACGTGGATGGGCAGGGAGCCAAGGGATACAGACCCTTAGAAAATAGATGACAGGTTTAGACAGAGGATCTCGATCGGCACAGGTTTGGAGGGCCAAAGGGCCTGTTCCTGTGCTGTAATTTTCTTTGTTCTTTGTTCTTTGAAAAGAATCACAGCTGTTTTTGGGTCTCACCAGACACTGTAATTATAACTTAAATTGTGAACAAATAATATGTATCTGTAGAAATGTGACCATGCTATTATATCTTAATATCTAGCTATAGTTTTAAGTAAGAAAAAAAAGGGTAAGTTGTGACTTGATGATTATAATTAAAATGCCTGTTTGGGTTTCGAGAAAGACTTAAGATATCTGGCTCCTTACCGTCTCTTCTGTTTCTAATGCTTTGTATTTATTGGTGCTTGGGCAATTATTGTGCAAGAACATAGGTATATAAACAGGCATCTCCCTATGATTTGAGAGCAACTGGAATTAACAGTTATTGCATATCTCAGGGGAGTTGCACAACTCAGTTAATATTGTTTAAGGTGATGGACCATTGAAATTCTTGTCTCACGAGTACTGGGGAGAAGGATATCATACCAGCTTAAAAGAAAAGCAGTGTATCTGATATTCTTCCGCACTTCATTAGCTGTGATTCACAAGGGATTGTTGGCATCTCTGTCTGTTTTGGAGAGGGTCAAAATGGTTAAGGCTCAAGGGAAACCTGTCTACATTATGCAAGGCAGACCAGAATCTTTCCTGCTGTTACTGCCTGCCAGGGGTTCATTGAAAAGATTAGTAGCTTGATTATCAGAGATAATGGGAACTGCAGATGCAGGAGAATCCAAGATAATAAAGTGTGAAGCTGGATGAACACAGCAGGCCAAGCAGCATCTTGTGCTCCTGAGATGCTGCTTGGCCTGCTGTGTTCATCCAGATTCACACTTTATTAGCTTGATTGTCAGCCTATTTGTCTGCATCGTGAAATCTCCTTCAATGGCCAGAAGACCTAGAGCAGGGCGTAAACCTG
This sequence comes from Stegostoma tigrinum, assembly GCF_030684315.1. Taxonomy (NCBI): domain Eukaryota; kingdom Metazoa; phylum Chordata; class Chondrichthyes; order Orectolobiformes; family Stegostomatidae; genus Stegostoma; species Stegostoma tigrinum. The sequence goes on along the minus strand of NC_081362.1, from coordinate 78,653,922 downwards.
GAGAATCTGCCTCAGAGGCAGAAGCTAACTACTAAACCACAAGACCTTTTTGATACTGCTAGTGTAAAAGGGGTAAAGAAAAAAAAACTTTCATTTTTATGGGTGTCCTTTATGATCCCAGGACATTCTAAGTAACTTTGCACTAATTAAGTATGTTGCAGCTTAGCCATTGCTGTAATTCAGTAGCCAATTTATGTACAGCAGGCAAAGGTAAAGTCACCATGGTAACACTCTCTCATTAAACTGGTGATGGTTTGACCTTACAGTTTCTGTGCTTTAGGCAAGGGGAAGAGTTGACGAGAAGAGTCCTTCATGGTAACCTCAACAGGTGTGGGACTTGAACCCACACTGTCGGCATTGCTGTGTAGTGCAAACCAGCCATTCAGCCAACCCCTCCCCAAACTGCCACAGATAGCAATGAGGTAGTAATCAAACAATTATTCTGGTGATAATAATTGAGAGATAAGCATTCTCTGGGCGGTCATCTTCTTTAAGGTAGAACCATTGTTCACATTCTCCTTAAACAGCCCTCCCTTCAACATCTCATCTGAAAGATGGTAGCTCTGAGAGTCCAATATTCTCTCAGTGGTATGCTGAAATGCCAGCCTAGATTTGCTATTCACGTACTTGGAGTAGTAAAACTTTTAATGGAACACTTTCAGAACTTCGACAAACTTTGGCTGGCACTAATCATAAACACGAGTGGAGAAATTATTCCCGTATACACAGCTAACAGGTTTTTAGTCCAGTCATCATTTCTCCATCAGTTTTAAATTAACTGTGATAAACACAAGGTGTTAGCTGTCAATGGCTCAGTTGATTCAGAGAGTGAGAAATTTAGTGGGAAGGACCGAGAATGTCTCTTGTATGATACTCAAGCTGAAGCTAATTTTAGCTGCCGGTAGATTCAGTGTTGTTAGTTTCGGTATCCCTGGGGTTGCAAGGGACTTGCTATCCAATATTCCCTGCTGATGGTTAATGTTAGGATTGTGCTTAGTTGTGTTGCCCCTCAGGTTGAAGAGTCTGCTTAGGTTATCAAAGATTGGCGTCTTGGATACCATTTGTAACATTGAGAGGTCAAATTCATGTTCCTACAAATCATCCATACTTTTGGGAGAGAAGAGAGCCTAAGTAAAGAATAATAAAGAACTAAATAAATGAAGAAGAAAATTGAATTAGTGGGGAAATCTATTGGTATAGGTTGTGAATAAAGCATACCAATTCTTAAGCTGCAATTTGTGTTAGTTAATATGACAGAAACAGAAGAGACTGGCCAAAATCCTAATACACCCCTTGCCTAACAGCATTGTGGACATATCTACACCTCATGGACTCCAGCAGTTCAAGAAAGCCATTCATCGCCATCTTTTCCAGGGCTCGTAGGGATTGGCAATAAATGAATGAATAAAGATGACATTTCTCCCCAGTAAATGTCTTGCTATTGGGACATAATTCCATTAATACTCACTGATTCTCCTCTAAGTAGTGATTTTTATATCCACATCCAGGCAGTAGATTATTTATTGTCAGGCATCATCACTGAGCATCATTTTTGACCACCTCCAAAGTCAATATGGTACAGATCATTGGACAATGCTAGGAACAGGAATCCTAGTTGATTTTATCCACATCTAATTCGTGGTAATGGTTCTAATTGTACCTTTACCATTTGAAGAAAGGAGATTAGTACACATGCTGAGTCCCATTGATACTTTAAAAGCTCACTCACATACCACAAGGACATGTAACAACTGAGCTTACTGCTGAAAAGTAAATAAGGTTGGAATGATTTTGTACCACGCTACCTGCTCCCATACCACCCTGACAAATTTCCACCCCTTGGAAGACAATCTCTGAGAGGTTTTGTACATATCATTGTACTTTGTCTAAGACTGTTAGGATTTTATATGTTCTGCATTCCAAATATTAACTGTTGAGCGGAGATAGAGAAAAGGCAAAGTTGTGAATATTAAAAACGTGGGTTGTTAGTAGATCATTTATTGAAGTGTTCGTGGTGTCAGTAGCTTCTCCATCAAACAGTCTTGAGTTATTGCCTTTTATGGGTGTTGATTTGCACCACATTGTATCTCTTTTGTATGAAAGTATAACAGTGCCCCTTCTGACCCATTTGTATGAATTGCCTTTGTGTAATAATGCTTCCTTATGTCAGTGGGTCAACTGGTCTGAAAACAAAGTAATTTCAAACAATTCCAAGCAGCTTTCTAACTTTTTCATGCTTCATGTCTACCTTACAGCATTCTATTTTCAGTGTTTGTGTCTCCATATTTCCTTTTCTGCTGTTCTCAGCCAGAGAGCAAATGCCTGCTAAGCACCTTGCTCAGCACACAGGTTCAGTGATCTCTGCTGACAGATCCAACTTGTTCAACTTCCCCTGTATGTTACTGTGGAGCTAGCCAAATGATCAAGTAATCCCAGCATTGAGTTGCATGATTGGCATCCACAACTGAATGATATTGTGTGGATGAGACCCGAGGCACAATTTCCAATGAGCCTTAGGCCTTCCTCCTCAGGTATGTGTTTCACAAGAACTGTCCACTTTGCACCTGTTCCTGGAAGAAGACCAATTTACCAGGTTAAATAATAATTCTCATCAGGGAAGTGAAACTAGAATAAGAAAGATAAATAGAAAGGAAAATAGAAAAAATACATAGTGGTCAATTAACATAGCAGCAGTTTCAGGATAAAAGGATTTTGATCGAACCAGTTAACCATTAGTCCACATTATTTCCTTAAGTATTTCAGCTATAACCATGAATCTGATTTGTTGACAAGAACCTGGCTAGTTTGCTGTTGGAACACATTCATATTTCTTGTTCTCCTACTTGTTATTTATGTCATGTCATAAGTGAAACCCTCAGGGTTCTTTTCAGCTCATGCTTTTATGAATTATGGTTTTCTTATTAGTTGATAATAAGAGATATAAATATAAAAATGCTAAAACAGATTGAATCTGAATTCAGATAAAAGTTATGATCTGCATGGGCCCCAACTCTGCCTGTTTCTTTGTGGGGCACATGGAATATTCCTTTTTCCAAATGGGTACCTTCTCACAACTCTTTCTCCGATGTAGCAATGACATCATTGGAAATGCTTCCTTCCGAGGATGCTGCACCCTTGTGTCCGACAGAGCCCTTAGTCGTGTCTGAACCATCTCCCACACTTTGGCCTTCACCCTTTTTCTACCGTCCCACAACACAGATAGGGTCCCCAGCCCTCATTTAACAACCCAACAGCATCAGTTTCTAAAGGATCATAAGCTGTCATTCTGCCACTTTCAGCTGGATGCCACCACCAGACATTCCCCTTCATTGTCAGCCTTCTGCAGGGACTGTTCCCTCCAAGATAGCTTGACCCACTCATCCTCATGGGTGACTTGTCCCTGATAATTAAAACTGAAACATCCAGAGAAGCTCACCTTGTCTCATAATCTGCTAAAGGAAATCTCTAATAAAGGAGTGGTTAAATGAAAGAAATCCCTGAAATTCACTTTATAAGCAACAAGTAACAATTTATTCATCTAACTCCTGCAATGAGCAAATTTATTGAACTACGAATAAACTGAACAGTTTCTCCCTTAACTACTAACTATTCCCAAATAAGACAAGATTCTAATGGTATGCTGCTCCAGTAAATGGAGCTCTCACTTATATAAATCAAAGTAATAATAAGAAAAAAAAACTTAGTCTGTCAAAATTACAGCTAGGATAAGTCCTCTGGAATTTTCCTTGTCTTCTCCGCTGTTCTCCAGTCAGGAGCGCCTTCCTCCATTGAATTCTTGTGTCAGGAATATTAGTTAAGAGTTCCATAGTACATTATTTAGATAGTGCTTACTCTAAGAGCTTAGAAATTTCTGTGAGAGGCAGACATTTTCTCTTCAGATGACTGTTCGCTGTCACCCCAATTTTCAAACACCGTCTTACACTTGATGGCCTATCAATTTCTTACAAGAGGATTGTTTCTAGGTTGTCAAAATCATCAAATTTAAATTTACTTGGGTTTGCTATCTAGGGCCTGGTTTAAATTAATTGGCTAAATTCAAAAACTTGTTGTCTTGGTAAAAATCCTCTGATGAAGGGTCTAGGCCCGAAACGTCAGCTTTTGTGCTCCTGAGATGCTGCTTGGCCTGCTGTGTTCATCCAGCCTCACATTTTATTATCTTGGAATTCTCCAGCATCTGCAGTTCTCATTATCTCTGTCTTGGTAAAAATGCTACATTGACTGCAAACAGTATAGCCTTCTGATACAGTGTCTCGATTTCAAGAACTCTCTGTGCATGTGCTGCTGCCTGCAGACTTTATTTTAAATCTCAAAGCCTACAAATCACATCATCTTTTAAAGGGACCACACAATCTTCCCCCTTATCATTTTACAAATAAATTCTAACATTCTGCCTTCCAGTCAACAAATATTGTACCCAACTTCGCAACACCGTGACACACCTTTCAGGTGAAGCAGCAATTTATCTGTACTTTACATAATCTAGTCTACTGTAATTGCTGCTTACAATGTAGTCTCCTCTACACTGGGGACATTAAGTGCAGATGACCACTGGACGATCACGTTATAGAACGACTATGTTCTGCCTTTGAAAATGACCCTGAGCCTCCTGTTGCCTGCCACTTTAACACACCACCATGTTCTCTGCTCAACATTTCTATTTCGGGCTTGGTGCAGTGCTCCAGCAAACGCTAATGCAAGCGGAAGAACAGCATCTCATTTTCTTCTTCTGGACCCTGAGGCTTTCAGGACTTGTTATTGAGTTCAATAGCTTTAGAACCTGAATACCTTCTTCTACGTCCTTTTCACACTCCTACACCCCAGATCCTGTTATGACGTGAGCTGCTTTCAGCACAGCCAACCCATTTTCATCTACTTATGGTCCCCATTGTCAGCTTTTCTTTCTCATTGTTTTACCATTATACATTCCTTTGTTTGCCTCACTGTCTTTCTCTCTCTCTCTCTCTGGGTTTCGTCTCCACATATTCGTTTACCAGACCCCACCCTCTGTCTTCAACATGTATATCATATTTTTCTAGCTAATAACAGTTCTGAAGAAAAGTTACTGGACCTGAAACGTTACTTTCCCTCCACAGATGTTACTCGACCTGCTGAATTTCTCCAGCAATTTCTGAGATAACAAGGTGTGGAGCTGGATGAACAGAGCAGGCCAAGCAGCATCAGAGGAGCAGGAATGCTGATGTTTCGAGCCTAGTTCCTTCTTCAGAAAAAGGCAGTTCCTGTTTTGATTCAGACTTCCAGCATAAGTTCCTTGTTTTATGAATTTGGATTGTCATATACATATTGCTGTCATATTCTGGGATTATCATATATGTATTGCTGTGCAATCTTGTTAGATACAAACTCTTGTTAATTTTATTACCATTCTGCAAAGTGCAAAGGAGTTGTGAAGCCTGGAGAGAGTATATGAAAGAAAGTTCATGCCACAGACATATAATTAAAAGAAGCAGAAAGATTCACAAATCCCATGCTTAAATGGCTATGAAATACAGTATACAGTATAGTATAGGCATGAGCTTTATCTTAGCAGGTAATACCCTTGGGTCTTAGACAGTAGTTTGTGGGTTGAAGTCCCTGCTGTTTCTGAAATAGGCACATAATCTCAGCCAACAATGTACTGCTGAGGGCCAGATTTACCATGTCTCAAATGAAACATTAAACTGGGCTCTTGCTTTTTTGTCATGTGAATTTAAAGATCCTGTTTAATGAAATGAGTGGGAACTCTTCCTGGTGGCTACGCAAACATGTATTATCCCAGAAGGAACACCATTGAACAGATGGCCAATTTGCACATGACTGCTGTGGGACCTTGCCATGTGCAAATTGGCTGCAGTATTTCCTGTGATTTAACAATTACAGTGCTTCAAATATATTTTACTGTGCATTATTTGAGATGTCCTGAGATTAGCAAAGAAGATGGATAAATGTGGATCTTTTCTGAATGTTCTTTTTCTTCTCAAGTCTCACTGCGTTGGGTTTCTACTCATATCTAGGGCCATTCTGCTGACGGAATGGCTTTCTGTCACATTTTTCCTGAAACAGATCCGTCTACTAGCTGGTACTAATTATTCTTTCCTTTGGCATTTCTGAATCTGCCTCTATATTATTTCCAGGCCCATCTCAAGTTAAGTGAACATATTTGATCTGGGACAGGCACAGCAGAAAACTAATTTAAGTGTATTAGTTGGGTGTTTTTGGAAAGCAGTTGAGCTGTGAGCAGTGCTGAGGACATTCCAGGCCACTGTTTATTTCTGCTGACACTTTGCTCAAATCAACAAACTCCGCATATTTTGTCAGCACAGCAGAAAGATTGAAAGGCAAATCTTGTCATGCTGTGCTGAAGTGATTTTGAAATTGTAATTAGAGTATAATTTATAACAGCAATAGCTTATGGTTATTAAAAAAAAGGTGAGAAAACTCCATCAGGTCCACAATTCTTTGTCATTGTATATGTTTGATTCAGTCTACACACTTGATAATCATGTGGTCCAAGTTTATATTACATTTTAATATTACATTAGAGGAGCAAAGATATCATGCTGTAATTGTACAGGGTCTTCACTATACCTGAAGTATAGTGTGAGTTTGGTTTCCTTTGAGTTAAGATGTTCTGGCCATGGAGGGACTGCAACAAAGGTTTACCAGACTGATTTCTAGGATGGCAGGACGGACATATAAAGGGAAACTGGATCAGTGAGGACTGTATTTATTGGGGTTTGGATGAATGGGGTGGGGAAGTGGGATCTCATAGAAACCTATAGAATTCTGACAGAACCTGTCAGGGTAAACACGAGGAGGACGTTCCCAATGACTGGATAATCCAGAACTAGAGATTGTAGTTTGAGGATATGGAGTAGGCCATTTATGACTGAGACGATGAGAAATTTCTTCACCCAGACAGTGGTGCACTTCTGGAATTCTCTGCTACAGAAAGCATTTTTGGCCAAAACATTGAATGTTTCAGGAAGGACTTAGATGTAGTTCTTAGGGCTAACTGGATCAAAATGTATGTGGAGAAAGCAGGAACAGGAGTTTAATGCTCAGCCGCGGTCATACTGAATAGTAGAGCGGGCTTGAAGAACTGGATGGCCTGCTACTGCTTCTACTTTGTGTTTCTACGTTTTGTCCATTGAAATAGTTACATTTTTGGAATTGTTAGTTAGTCTACCTTGAAGTAGTCTCTTCCCACCATCACTGTTATGTGTTGGCACAATATTACTAATAATGAAGGTAAACATATGTACATATGATTTAGGAGCAGGAGTGTGCTATCTGGTCTCATGAGCCTGTTGCACCATTTAAAACGATCATGGTTGTGAACTGATTGTAGCTCACTTGGCTGGATGGTTGAGCTGTGATGCAGAGTGATACTGTGTGTTCAATAGCTGCACTGTGTGAGGTTAATGTGAAAGTCCTGCCTTCTTGACCTGCCCCTGCCTGAATGTTGATGTTAAACTCACTGCTAGTCATCTCACTCTAAGGAGAGATTGGGACTATGGCACCTTTACCATTCATGGCTTTTGCAACCTCTGTAGCACCTAGGACATTTATGGAGCCCTGACTCCAACACGTAGCTACCTTTTAACTCCCAAAAACCTGAGCTCCAAAAGTATAAAGCCATCCTATTGCTCTTGACTTCTCACTGAGTTTCCAACTTAACAGACTCAGTGTAGTTCAGTTACATTTTAAGTGGTCTCTCTAAACAGTTCTATCTGGCATGAATAGATAAGTGTGGAGCTGGAGGAACACAGCAGGCCAGGCAGCATCAGAGGAGTAGGAAAGTTAATGTTTTGGGCCGGGACCCTTTTTCAGAATTCAGAAGTGGGCCTCATTTTTGAAGAAGGGTCCCAACCTGAAACACCCCCATTTCTGAAGAAGGGTCTTGACCCAGTACATCAACTTTCCTGCTCATCTGATGCTGCCTGGCCTGCAGTGTTCCTCCAGCTCCACACTGTGTTATCTCTGATTCCAGCATTGGCAGTTCTTTCTATCTCTATCTTAGATGAAGCTTGTTTCTGTTGCTGTCTGACTTCTCCAACTGTGTGGGATCTGTAAATGCTATTGAATGACTATAGAACAGTTTTGAGTGACCTATTGTAAACCTTGCAACATTCCCTACCTTTGTCTATGTACAGCATTGAATACAACTAATATTTTGGAGCGTTCAAATATTGCAATCAGGTGTAGAACTAGCATGTGCCAACCTTTTGGTACGGTCTGTTACTGAATGCTGGCTGCATCAGCACTAAAAGGCAGATTAAAAAAATTCACACTTCGTGCCTAGTTGGTGTGTGATCTCTCTATTTAAATTACATGCCGTTTTTCCAGACTACCTGCCAAAGTGTACAAGTTCACATTTTCCCATATTATACCCAATCTACCAAATGCTTGCTTAATTGCTAAACCTATCAATATCTCTATATTCCCATGATTCCTTCGCAACTTAATTTACTCTCTATCTTTGCATTATCGGCAAATTTGGCAACTATACTTTCAGCCACTTAATCCAAGCCAATTGTATAGATCATAAGCAATTGACGCCCCGATGCTGATCCCTGTTGACACACCAGTTGTCATATACTGTCAACTTGAAAATAACCTACTTTATGCTTCATATTATCTAATAAATCCTCGATTTATGATATCCCTACACCCCATGAACTCTTAATTTGAGAAGTAACCGTTGTGGCACCTTGTCAAATGCCTTCCAGAAATTCAAGTACGGTGCATCAATTGTATTTACTGTTTCAGCAATCATTTCTACCAACATCCTAGGACAAAGGGATTTTAGTTTAAAGTATTTTCTCGGCAGACTTTTCCCAGACACTGCGTTCCTCCCTTCCTTTCACATTTTGATCCAAAATTATTGCTGTGAAGATATCTTTGTACACTTCAATTCATCTGTCATTGCTAATTCCCCAGACATCCTGTCTAGAAGAACGATTTTCATTTTATGTAGCATGTTCACTTTACTTACTACTTTTCTTATTAAATACCTGTGGAAACCCCCTTACCACCTGTTTTTATATTTAAATCTAGCTTTTTGCCATTCACTAATTTCTTGTTCCTTATTGATCTTTTAGTTATTATTTGCTGTTTGGTATGAACTACCTAATTTTCTGACTTTTCATTCATCTTTGTGGAATTAAGTGTTTTTCCTTTCAGTTTGTTTATGTCTTTAACTTCCTTAGTTTACCATGGTTGGTGTCTTCTTCCATTAGGATCTTTGTTTTCATTGGAATGTATTATTTCTGACTATCTTAAGTGTCTGCCACTCTGTCTTATCAACCTACCCCTTTAAATAGTATCCAAGTTCACTTTAGCCATTCCTCTCTTCATGCCTCATACTTGCCCTTGTTTAAATGTAAAATACTAGTTAAATCCACTCTTCTTTCCCTTTCACTGAATGTGCAATTCAATCATTTTATGATCACTGCTACTTAGGGATGCCTATACTATGAGATCATTAAACAAGCCTGTCTCATTTATTGGTCCTAGAACATTCTGCTCTGAGAAATTGTCGAGGAAAAAGCTCAATGAAGTCATCCTCGGTCTATTCTTAGAAATCTTATTCATTAAATCAATATGTAGATTAATATCACTTCTCATTGATGCTTAGCAGTAGTTTTCCTGTGTTCTGAACTTCAGAAAAATGTGCACTTTGTCCGCGTCCATGATTGTGGATCCTTCTTTTCAAAATTTGAAGAAACTTCACTGTTACTGAAGTTATTAAATCGCTTTTTAATTGTGATTGTATCTCCATGATATGGGGTAAGAACTTGTAATACAAGATAGCTTTGTTAATATTATGCAATTATAATGCTTTAAATTGATGTGCTGCTCTGAGTTTTCCCTCTTTCCCTTTTTAAAATAGATCAATTAAAGCTGTAATAAGAGACAAAACAGTCTGGCCATTACTGATCTCTGCTGTAACACCATGAAATTATGGTGAAATGCAGCATGGATAAATGTAAGAGTTGCTGCTGTTCCAGTTATGTAATTTATCACTTGAACATATACTAGTTTGGACAGTGGTCTGTTCTGTAGCTCTTTATTGTAGTCAAGGTTCTTTGAAGTTTAAAACTGACTTTTTTTCACTCAGGTGTAATAGATCAGACATCAAAGGAAAATATTGACCTTTACTAAGATTGACACAACAGTCTGTGGAACAGAGATTTTCTTTTTAATAATGCATTGGCTACTTTTTAAATAAAGGTATAATGAAGTGGTTGTGTCTGAGGCTGGCTGTGGCACAAGAACAGCATTTCTTACTAGGGAAGATATTTTATCTGTCAGGGTAAAACATGCAGTAAATGTTTCTATGTCATCAAGGTGTACCACTTGTTCATTCCTAAAGATACCACTCAATATATTATTGACTGCAGTAGTGCTTCCAGTGGAAAGTAACATGACAGTTGTTGCAACTGCAAAGTGGGCGATAGGAATTGACCTAATAATCTCCAAGGTCAGTGACCTTTACAGAGTTAATCATTCTTTCTGATCTAGGATTGCATTGATTATGAAAGAAAATAACTGATTTAATTATCTTCACACTGTTTATGATTAGTTTGCGTCCTTCTTTTTATCCATCAGGTAATTAATTTCTCACTGAACAAGCTGCAGGAGGTCAAAGCATTTTTCTCGCTTTTTTGTTCTGTTCAGGATCAAGGACCAAATTTCACTTTCTTGAAATACTTTCCTCCTAAAACAGAAATTGCTGCAGAAACTCATCCCCTATAATTGCATGAAGGGCAAAAGAGTCACTAGGAAGAGAATTGTGCCTCTGAAAGATCAACAATGTTGTCTCTGTCTGGAGCCACAAGAGATGAGTGAGATCCCAAATAATAGAACATAGAACATTACAGCACAGTACAGGCCCTTCGGCTCTCGATGTTGTGCCGACCTGTCATACCAATCTGAAGCCCATCTAACCTACAGTATTCCATGTACGTCATTGTGCTTGTCCAATGATGACTTAAATGTACTTAAAGTTGGCGAATATACTACCATTGCAGACAAAGCGTTCCATTCCTTTACGACTCTCTGGGTAAAGAAACTACCTCTGACATCTGTCCTATATCTTTCACCCCTCAGTTTAAAGCTATACCCCCTCGTGCTCGCTGTCATCATCCTAGGAAAAAGGCTCTCCCTATCCACCCTATCTAACCCTCTGATTATTTTATATGTCTCAATTAAGTCACCTCTCAACCTTCTTCTCTCTAACTAAATAAGTATTTCTCATTCAGTATTTACTGTCGAGAAAGGCATTGATAACAGGGAACTTGGGGAAATAAATAGAAGTCTAGAAGAGAGTCCAAATTACAGAAGAGTAAGTGCAGGAAGCCTTAAAACACATTAAGATAAAGAAACCCCCGGGAACTGATGATGTGTGTCCCAGAACTCTGTGGGAGGTCAGCGAGGAAATTTCAGGGCCCCTAGCTGAGATATTTGTATTGTTGACAACCATAGGTGAAGTGCCTGAAGATTGGAGGGTGGCTAATGTTTTGCCATTGTTTAAGAAAGGCTGCTAGGAAATACCTGGGGACCACAGATCAGTGAGCCTAACGTTTGTGGTAGGTAAGTTGTTAGAGGGGATTCTCAGAGACAGGATTTGCAGGCATTTGGAGAGACAAGGACTCATTTGAGACAGTCACCATGGCTTTGTGTATGGGAAATCATACCTCACGAATTTGATTCAGTATTTTGATGAGGTGATCAAGAAAGTAGATGAGGGCAATGTGGTAGATGTTATCTACATGGGCTTTAGCAAGGCCTTTGACAAGGTACCACATGGTAGTTGTTGAGTAAGGCTAAATCTCATTGGATCCAGGGAGAGCTAACCAATTGGATATAAAATTGGCTTGACCATAGAGACAGAGGGTGGTTTTTCAGACTGGAGGCCTGTAACCAGCAGTGTACCGTAGGGATCGATGGTAGGTCCACTGTTAGTTTTCATTTACATAAATGATTTGGGTGAGAATTTAGGAATTATGGTTCGAAAGTTTCAAAAGACACCAAGATTGGGGTATGGTGGACAGTGAACAAAGTTATTTGGAAATATAGCAAGATCCTGATCAATAGGGCCAGTGGGCTAAGGAATGGCAAATTGAGTTTAATTTAGATAAACTTGAGGCGTCGCATTTTGGTCGATCAAACCGGGCAAGGACTTACACAGTCAGTGGTATGACCCTGGGGAGTATCATAGATTAAAGACATCTAGAGGTGCAGGTTCATAGCTCTTTGAAAGAAGGGTGACAAAGAAGGCTTTCGGCATGCTTATTTTCATCAGTTGGAGCACTGAGTATAGAAGTTGGGATGTCTAATTTCAGCTTTACAAGACGTTGGTGAGGCCACATTTGGAGTACTATATGCAGTTCTGGTCACCCTACTCTGGAAAGGATATTATTTATCTAGAAAGAGTGCCTAAAATATTTACGAGGATGCTACCTGGACTGGAAGATTTGAGTTACAAGGACAGGTTGGATAGGCTGAGACTTTTTTTTTCCCTGGAGTGTAGAAGACCGAGGGGTGACCTTATTGAGGTCTATAAAAACATGAGAGGCATAGCTAAGGTAGATAGCCAACAGCTTTTCCTCCATGTTGTTTAAAACTAGAGGGCGTAAGTTTAAAGTGAGAGAGAAGAGATACAAAAGGATCCATGGGTCATATTTTTCATGCATAGGGTGGTGAGTGTCTGGAACAGGTTGCAAAGGTGGTGTTGGAGGTGAATAAAATTTTGTCATTTAAGAACCATTTGGACAGGCACATGGATGGGATAGGTATGGAAAAATACAGCCCAAGCACAGGCAAATGGGACTAATTTAATTGCAAAAACTGGGCGGCATGGATAAGTTGGGCTGAAGGGCTTGTTTCCATGCTGTAAACCCTATTACTCTATGACTCCAGGGTCCACATAGAACTCCTGCACGTTGATGCAACTGTATAAGTCAACAGCACCTTCAGAAGAGTATTTCAAACAACACAAATGTGACAGTTTTGTTATCTAGATTAGTCATTTTTATGACCTTAATTGTCAACTGCTGTCAAGTTTGTAATTTGCTGCTTTGGGCTCACCCACACCCACTTGTGACTGGATTGAGATTCCACAAATCCATCTCACTTAGAAGCCTTACAACAAGTACAGATAGGAAACTGATATCGTATTAGCCTAGGCTGAACTTCCAGTGACTGCACATTTATAATTAAAAGCAGAAATTAGGAGGTTGCTGATTGAATTGCCTTGCTGCTTCAGAAGCTTCCCGGGGCTAATGTCTCTCTGAGAGACTTGCTGCTGAAACACATGGAATGTAGGAACGTGTGCTTCATCACTGGACACAACATAAAAATAATCCATTCTGGATTGAGTGGATTTTTAACAACATGATAAGTTGTAATTGGTATCAACAACCATTTTGGCATTGAAAATGAATGTTTTCAAAAGCTATTTCAGTTTTCCATTATAGTTGAAGATTGAAATTAATAAAAAGTGGTCAATAGTCATTTTTATTTTATATCTGTCTCTCTTTTATTTCGGTCCCTCTATCGTAATTCCTGCACATGATTTGACATTGAGTTAATTAGTCCAACGGAAATTTCCAGATTTAAGCTCAATAATATTCTTTAAGAATTCTTCAGTCTGATTGATTAAGGTTATAAACAATTGCTTGCTCTGTTCACATGGTTACCCGATCCTCTGTAGACAATGTGGCACCAAAATGGATTTCCAATCCTCTTAGGTTTTATGACAAAACCCATAGTGGTTAAATGAGCAAGTGTGAACTACTCATTCACTGCTCTCTTGGACAAATTTCTCTTATAACATGGGAATGTAGTATGTACAAACAGAATACCTGTATTGGGTTAATATGAATGATGAATTTGCCCTGAAACAATAGAAATGTATAAGTCAGGTTTAAGAAGGAACTCATATGAACAGGGCATCACCGAACAAAAGCAGAAGTTGCTGGAAAAGCTGAGCAGGTCTGGCAGCACCTCTGAAGAAAAAATCAGAGTTAATGTTTTGGTTCCAGTGACCCTTCCTCAGTTCTGAAAAAATCAGAGAACTGAGAACCTGAGGAAGGGTCACCGGATCCAAAATGTTAACTCTGAGTTTTTCTTCACAGGTGCTGCCAGACCTGCTGAGCTTTTCGAGCAACTTCTGTTTTTGTTCCTGACTTATAGCATCCACAGTTGTTTCTGCTTTTATTTAGGATATCAGCTAAATTGCATGTGATGTCTAGCCGTATTTTCTTACTGGTTGCAATCAATACTTAATGATCTAGGTTGATAGATATTAACGTAAACTAAATGAATCAGCCCCAATCAGAGCCTGGTTATAAAAATTATTCCTTTATAACTTTAGGTTTAGGATTTCAGTGAAGTTCCTAGAGTAAGTGAGTGTAAATGTTGCTTTTTACAGCAACTCCCTTACTTACTGGACCAACTTACTGGAAGCAAAATTGAATGCTAGTAATTCCTTGAAATCTGTTTTAAACATGAAAGTAGTGAAATGTTTCACTGATTGAGAGCTCACTGGTACCAAGCTGTGGTGATCATGGTGGCGTTAATTAATTAAACTTAGTCCTGCCATGGATTGTGATAATGATTGGAGCTATGGTAATGAGCTCTTGCGCATTTTTGGAGAGCGAGCAAACAAATTATGGCCTAGGTGCATGTCACGCCAATAACCATTCTTGCTACAATTTCTTGGACTTTCAGCCGCTCGGAATTTTCGGGTGCACAGTTGACTGAACATATTCAGAAAATTCAAACCCATTGTCTCATACTTCTGTTAAAAGAGAGAATATTTTTAATAAACACCATTCAATGTATGCTACCTTCAGTTTAGATTGAATTTTTGTGGTATGACATAAAAATCATTGGAGAAAGAATTTTTTCGATGCTAGACAGGACTGGGATTATTTCTCTGCAGAGATCTGCAGTATTCTTATGTAACTTGATTGATCAGAAGAAGCAGTGTGCTGGATGTAAAAGGCTGATAGAGAGCATGCAGGTGCAGCAAGCTAACTGCAGTAGTTTCTGTGAAAAATGTCCTATCACTTGAGAATTAATTATTTTAATTATCTTAATTATCTTTTGTGCCATATTATCTTTTACTTTTACAGTGCTAAGTGGTTGGATTTCAACTAATAGAGCGAGAAGGAAATAAGTATCTACGTGGTTGGAGATTAACAGTGTAGAAGCCCTTTGTTGCTGTTTCTCTTCAGTGATGATGTGGAACAATTTCTGATATTCCAGTTTCTATATGGGTGAGATAAACTTACTACAAAAATGAACAATCCCTTGGAATCAGATTTGAACATGAAAGCTCCACTTTGTCACAAATTTGGACAGAAACTTCAATGACTGTGCAGAGATAGGCCAGGTTTCAGAGGACAAACTCTCACCCCTTTCCTTGTTTTTGTTTAGGGCTGCTATACAGGTGGCTGACGTTACTCGTCTAAATGTCCAGTCCAACCATTTTGAGGTACCAATTTCATTTACTATCTCCTAGCAGGTGAAATGACTTGGGAAGATCTTCAGGATGATTAAAGTTAGTGGGAGGGCAATTGAGGTGGGAAAGCTTATAACCTTTAAAAAGAACTTGGACGAGCACTTGAGTGTCATGACATTTGAGGCTGTGGGCTAAGTGCTGGAGAGTGTGACTAGTGTAGATTTAGAATAATATTTTGTTGGTGCACAGTCTAGGCAATAGTGAACAGTAGCAGTGAAGATGACCTCCTAAGCCTGTCAGAGCTCCCACAAGATGCTGTTAACAAACCTGGAGCTCTGCTCCTCGTCATGTCTTGTACTTTGACCAGGATGATGTGGCCCTGTGTTACTTTTTTGAATTCTTCAAGCAGCAGTCCCATGAGGAACAGGAACACATTGAGAAACAGATGGAGTAGGATGTGAGCCAGAGCCTGCTGGATCTGCATAAACTCTCCTCCGGCAACACAGACCGTCATCTTTGTGATTTCCTGGAGAGACATTGCTTGGATGAGCAAGTGAAGAGGGTCAAGAAGCTGGGAGATCACGCTACCAACCTGAAGAGATTGGGAGCCCTGTTTGACAAACTCAGTCTTGGGGGAGAGTAACTGTTCAGTTCTCTTGCTATTATGATTGAAATCTTGTTCTGTAATATCAGGCTTAGCTTGTGATGTTGAACTGACATTAAAAGTAAATAAACTGGTTAATAGACACTGGAAAATCATTTTTTAAAAGATTGTCAGAGCAGACACAATGAGCTGAAGTGCCTCTTTGGTACTGTATAATTCTAGGATTCTGTAAAGGATTGTATTATTCCAGAATTGATTCTATTCGAATTCCAACAAAATGCCACAAATTTACATCCATTTTTCAGAAGAACTGGTGCTGCCTATGCTATTACATTTCAGTGACCCGTTTGAAATAAATACATTCTATGCAATTTTTTGTAATAAATTCATTCAATTGTTGTTAATTAATTTCCTGTACTCTTCTTTTACCTGGTTGAATTAAACTATGTTATAGTTGACTGTACTGTCAATTTCGACCTTTAAATTGTGATATAGAAAAAGTTCCACTAAGCTAATCATATGACCCAGGCAGATATGAGTGTCTCCATTTCAGTGCGCGAATGAAGATGTAAACAGACAAACTGGGTGCGAATGGATTCCCAATGCAAAGTCTCTTCTCCCCTTCCCAATGTTCCAAACTTGCCTGAAATCTTCCTGATCAATCTGTCTCACTCTTCTCATCTAATTTTCTTGTTTTCTGCGCATTGCTATTAATGACATAATTATGTCAAAACGTCACAGTGGGACTTCAACTGCTAAGAGGTTTGAACTGACATTTTCAGCATTTTTAAACATCCATGCCCTACTGAGCAAACTAGCCCCTTTTTAGTGTGTTACAAAGCATGAGTTTACATACACGTGTTGGCTGCAGATTTTCTGGGTGCAGACATATCCAACAAAAAAAAACAAGAAAAATAGAGTTCTGAGGAAGGGTCACTGTACCTGAAACGTTAACTCTGATTTTTCTTTGCAGATGTTGCAAGGCCTGCTGAGTTTTTCCAGTAACTTCTGTTTTTGTTCAAGATAGATTTCTAGGTGTCAGCACTTAGTTAGCATATTGGCTTTTAGTTATCTTACAGATGTGAAAATGTGTAAGTTCTTCAGATATTTGTGGGGCAACTTATTTATATATAGAGACAGTGTACTGTAAAGCAAAGGGAAATTGTTATATTTATTATCTAATCATCATGTATGCAGACTTAGTGTACAGCAGAGATCTCAGTAGGACATAGAAAAACGCAATTTACTTCAGGAAAACTTCATATGACAGCTATCCCCAAAGTCTCTGCTTTACTTGAAATTTTGATCCGCATTATAATTACTTTTCAATTCATCCTGAACTAACAGTTTTTGCTTTGACCTTATTGTGCAGAGTGTCAGCTCATATAACAAGTGAGTTTGATGTACAGAAGTAGGCTATCCAGCCCCTCAAACCTGCATCGTCATTCAGTTAGACCATGACCAATCTGCATCTGAGCACCAGTTGTTCTTCTTTGTACTAAAACCCTTGGTACCCTTGCTGAACAAAATTTTGCTCTCAAATTGTTCAATATCCGGACACTTTTAAAGCAACAAATTTCTACTACCCTTTGTGAGGAAAGCCTATCTTGATTTTTTTGTACCCCACAGCAAGAATGTGTGAAATGAACTTCCAGTGGAAGTGGTGCATATGGGTACAGTTACAATGTTTAATAGACATTTAGATAAGTGCATGAGTAAGAAATGTTTGGAGGGATATGGGCCAAGTGCAGGCAGGCTGGACTAGTTTAGTTTGGGATTATGGTTGGCATGGACTGGTTGGACTGAAAAGGCCTGTTTCTATGCTGTATGATTCTATGACACTGTTTCCTCAGGGTTGTGTCCTAGGCCAAACCGCCTGTACCAGCTTCATAAAGGACCTTCCCTGCATCACATGTCAGAAATGGTGATGTTCATTGATGGTTGCATAATGCTTAGCACCATTCATGACTCCATTCATGACACCTCAGGCACTGAAGTGGTCCATATTCAAGTGCAGCAAGACCTGGATAATGTTCAATATTGGGCTGACAAGTGGCATCTAACATTTACACTGCACAGAAGCCAGGTAATGATCATATTCACCAAGGGAGAATCTAGCCATTATCCTTTGATGTTCAATGGCATTGCTATCACTGCATGTCTCACAATCAACATCCAGGGGATTACCATTGACCATAAACTGAACTGCACCAATCATACAAAGGCTACAATGATCAGATCAGAGGCTGGATATTCAGCAGTGAATAAATCACCTCCTGTATTCCTGATCTGGTATGTCACCTACAAGATACAAATCAGGAGTGTAATGGAATGCTCCCCATTTGCCTGGATTTAGTGAAGATCCAACAACACTCAAGAAACTCAACCGCATCTAAGACATAGAAACCCACTTGATTTGCACTCCTTCCACCACCATAAAAATTCACTGCCTTCACCACTGATGCACAGTGGCAGCAGTGAGTATTGTTGAAAAGACACATTTCAGCAACTCATCCAGGATCCTTCAGTGGTTCCTTCCAAAGTCATAACTGCTGTCACCTGGAAAGCCAAAGGCAACAAATGTATGGGAATACCACAAACTGCAAGTTCCTCTCCATGCCACAAACAACCCGAACTTGTAATCATATTGCTATTGCTTCACTGATTGGATTAAAATCCTGGAACTCCCTTCCCAACAGCTCTGTGGGTATCCTTACACCCCAAGAACTGTAGTAGTTTAAGAAGACGTCTCACTGTCATCTTATCAATGGCACTTAGGGCTGGGCATTAAATGCTGGTCTAGTTAGCAATGTTGATGTCGCATGAATGAAAGTTTTATTTTCCTCAGATCTAAAATGAATGACCTTGCACTTACTCATGTTAAACTCATTATCCAATAACATTATTTCAGAGATTCTTTCGATAATTGTTTAGATCCACCCTGTAGATTCAAACAAGATGTAGCAGGAGGAACTGTAAGTGTTTCCACGTTGAATGATTTGACGCGTTCGTTCGATGTGGGTAGATTTAATTTAGAATCAAAAAGATCGGAAAACCTTTCAACTCCATCAATTATCATTGAGGGAATGCAGAATAGTTCTGAGCTAGATAGTAGGAACTGCAGATGCTGGAATCTGAAGAAGGGTCTCGGCCCGAAACGTAGGCCTTCTTGCTCCTCTGATGCTCCTTGGCCTGCTGTGTCCATCCAGCTCCACACCTTGTTGTCCAATAAAATTAGCCTGTTTATGACCTTCAGCAGCATCCTCAATGATGCACAGCTCTTCTTGATTTGGCTTGTCTGAAAACTTAGATACGTTGCTGTCATTCCAGTTGCTTTTGTAATGAACAATCTGTAGAAGTTTGATAATTTATGATAAGTCTTGACACTTTGTTCAATTTTGAAATTGTCAGTTACTTTTACTTGTGCAGGGTCATTTAACATTTACACAATAAATAGGAAGTAAAACCGATAGTTTATACAAATCTGACATAAGGATCAATTTGCTGTTTCTCATTGTTCATTCGCTTCGTTTATTCACCTTGTATTGATTGTTTCGTTTAATAAAGAAGCCACTAAAATTGTTTGGTCATGATTTAGTGGCAATTAAGTGAAAAATGGAAAATTAGGGAGCATATGCAGTCTTATTCTTCAGTGTACGTGTGTTGTGAGATCTGGTTAAGGGTTTGTTGGCAATAAGTATACCACTGTTTGGTTCAATGGACTTTCCATATAGTTGTTCTTGCATTGCAAGTCATTGCACAAATAGAATTGCAGTGTTATTACAACAAGAGCATAAAGCTAGACATTTATATCTGAACACAAATTAGCAGTAACACTGACCCTCTGAGGAGCATCCCACCCAGACTCACCCCCCTACCTTATCGCTGTAACTATGCATTTCCCATGGCTAATCCAACTAGCCTGCACATCTTTGGACTGTAGGAAGAGACCCATACTGATAAGGGGAGAACATGCAAACTTCACAAAGACAGTTGCCAAGGGTAGAACTGAACTCGGATCCTTGGTGCTTTGAGGCAGCTGTGCTAACTATTGAGCCTCCAAATAAATTACGTGATGTAAGCCAGGACGACAGGTTGATTTGCGAGTCAATTTACTTAACCTAGGAACGTGGTAAAGCTGCAATGCTTTGATGTTATGAAAGGAAAAATGGAAGAAGTGAAAGATATTCCTGCTGGCAACCAGAAGAAAGAGGTTGAGAGGTGGAATGTATGAAAAAAGTGATGAAATCTGAGAGGGTAGGTGTTGGGCTGCATTGGTGGTAATTGTGGTTTTGTGGTAGGAATTGGACACAGCCGAGAGGAACAATAGCCCAATAAAAAAATCACATAAGTAATTCAGAAAAATCTAAAGAGCAATGTTCAAAATTTAAGGCCTGTTGCCTCAATGACATCAAGGTTCAGGATGTGGTTGGGCAGTCTAAGAGGTAAGTAAACAACAGTGACATCCCAACTGGAGATCAAGTATGGCTGAGAAAAGTTAAGGCAACAGAGATACATTATTGGACCAGAAATATATGAGGAAATAGTGTGACAGGAAGCGTTACACGTAGAAACATTGTATGCCAGTTGCATGATTGTAATTAACTTACTAATGAATCTCACATTGTGTTGCTAATGGCACATCAGAGGATATAGGGGGTGATGTTAATTTATGCCAGAGTGTGAAACTAGTCATAGTGTATCGGCAGACAACTTTTCACTGTGCCAGTTTTCTTATTCATCGACTTATAAAATATTGCCAAGTTTTTATTTAATTTCAAGCCAAGGAAAAGCAAAGGTAAGACTGGCATTGAAGCTTCCAGAAAGAATTTAAGGCACCAATCTGTGAACTTTACTGGAAAGAAGGTCAGCGATGATGGAAAATTGACTGCTCAACCTGCATTGAATTACTGGCATTAACCAATTCTGCTTCCACTCCCTCTACCAAACCCCCATGACCACTCCCACACCCACCCCCACGCCCACCACTCTGGCCTAATGCACATGTACACACGTCCATAGAGTTTTCTAAATGGGAATGATAAATTGTTGATAACCATAAGTTTTCAGATACATTGTCCGGGAAGGATGTTGTATGTGTGATATGTTGTGAAGTGGAGTTGTTCAGGTGACTGAAAGCTAATATATTGTGGAACAGTGAACAGTATTGGGAGATTAGAGAAATTTTTTGGAAAAATTTATAAGCTTTGATCCTAGTGTGATGTAGATAGGATACCGGGTGGGTGAAATGAATCAAGAAAGAAGCCAAAAATCAGATTCCCTCGGTTGACAAAATCTTTAGTGATTAAGTTCCACCCCTTCAAGTTGCGGGTTGTGTAATGTCACCAACAGATGGCAAGAGCCCTAACTGCATGGATTTGCATCTCATTAATACCACAACTCACAGGAGTTATCCTCACTGTTTCAATTAACTTCTTCCCTGAACATTTGTGTGGGAACTGTATGTCCAATTGCTAGAGTTTTAAATTAATGTTAACAACATTTTTAAAAATTTGTTAACTTTTTTTTCATTATTAATTTTAAAAAGGAGTTTTAAAATGTTAGGACAGCAGTTGGAAACCACTTCTCTGCATCAGTTTTGCACTGTTGACGTGACTGCTCACCCATCATGAAGATTCCCTGAGTCAGAGAGAAGTGCAAATTTCACTGGCTAATTAGAGTCCATCAGATTAGTTTAGTCTGTGGTAAATAGTTGTGTCTGAGGCTTGTTTTAAATTTAGCCTTTCGTTTGAAGGATCTGTTTCCTGAATGTATTGTGAGTGGGTGTTAGCTCTTCAAGATCATGTGAGAATTAACATTTAATCTTCAGAACATGTCTGCAAAGAACCTAAGATAAAAATGTTAGGGGCATTGACCAAGTGTTATTTTTAAAATTCCTTTGTATCCATTTCCTTTGTTTGTTTTCTGTCAAAATATTAGACATGAGGAAGAAGGTTTAACTGGTACTTAAAGAATCATGCAATGGACCTTTCAAATCCTATCTAGAAGGACAAGGGCAGCAGACACATGGGAGTACCACCACTTACAAGTTCCCCTCCAAGCTACTTGCCATCCTGACTTGGAAATATATCACTGTTCCTTCAAACTCCTGGGGAGTTCCCTCTCTAAGGGCAGTGTGAGTCAACCTACAGTACATAAACTGCAGTGGTTCAAGAAAGCAGCTCACCACAACATTCTTGAGGACATCAAATGCTGGCCAGCCAGTGATGCCCACATCCCACGAGGGAATGAAAAAGGTAATGGAGCCTCTAATCACTTTCTAACTTGGTGTTTCCTCTGAGGATAGGTACATTGCACACCTAATGGCAAGAATGTTGGGGATAGGCATTTGGAGGTTATTGATCAAACTTAAACAAATATTTTGCATTAAATTGGCTGCGCAACGTGGGAGGCATCACTTTCCATGAGTGGATGGAGAATACCATTGCAGCAAACTGCTGAAGAGCAGGAGTGATGTTATCGGTGTTTTTAGAGACATAATAATTTGGACTGCATTGAAACCAAGTTTGTAATGGCAACTGTTAAACGATATTGGCGCTGACAGCTGTTAAGTCAGGTTGGTTGTGACAAGTTGCTACACATGCATTTTCACAAACGTCTTTTCTGGTTTTGTTGTGACAGCTGTTAAACCCGGTTAAAATTAGGTGGTCTTTTCTTGACACACTCCAAGCAGTTTCAAGAACGTGTTGTGACATACATAAAAATTGAATTCTTTCCTGCTGGTGCAGTTTGCCAAATAAGGAGAGAGAAGCACAGTTCCCTTAATCTGAGATTGCATTACTGTAATACAATCCATATTTGCATGTAACAATAACATTGATTGCACTTCACATGATATGTCAAAACTGAGAACAATAATAAAACATATCAATTGAGTTTTCTTTTCCCTTTATTGACATTTTTAGAATTATTTCTAACTGCTTTCCATTACGTGGAAGTACAGTTTGCTAAAAAAAGTTGTGTTTGGCAAAATCCCTATATTTTAATTTAGGAGGTCACTTGTTTTTGTCACATTGAAATCAGTCATGAGATCATAATGAAAAATAGCCATGGGTCCACTTCCTCTGCAATCTTCCAACACAAGAGAACCTAATCTGTGATTAAATGACAGAAAAGTCCTACTTTGTTGATGTGGCTGATTATTGCAAGAATACTTCTCTAGTTTCTGATGTTGATTTTTACATTTCTAGTCCTCCTTTCTGCACACCAGCTTTTAAGGATTCTGACTACTTCAGGTGAACTAGCAGTGATCTGAAGCTTGAAATATCCTGAGAAACAATTTTTTAACTAAACCATTTACAATTCCAAGAAATTGCTTTGCGTTGCCAAGTGCACATATACACACCATAAACTGTCCCTGTGCCAGAATGGGTAAGCTGGTAGCACACCCTGTGGGTGGAGTCTTATTAGAGTCTGAGCAATGTGGGCTACTGTGAGACTTGTGACAGAATCAGCGATGAAATCCAGCGAGGGTGATCTCGACATCAGGAGCATCTCATTCCATCTGTTATGTTTTTGACAAGTGGCGTGACGAGTTTCTTATTAGGCAGGGTGATTTGCCATTTAATGGGGAATATCGCTAGTTAAAGGCTAATATTGCTTGTTGACAAGCTTAGTATTCATCTTTCCATCTTACCAAACTCACTAAACAAGCCAAATGTTGAGAAAAATCGACATGGAAGTCAGAGTGAGTAATTGGTGAATTCAGTTCATCTGTTGCTCTGAAGAGTCTTTATGTTGGACACACGAGGCACCAGCATCTCAGGGCTCACTCTATAGGCACTGTTCACATGTATCCCACCTCCATGGACATTAGCATTCAACATGTGTTAGCCTCTAACAATCCACATAGAACATCTCCTATCCACTTTTAGGACAACTTTGCACTTCAGTGATGCATCTTGGGCTGCACCAGCAACTATCATTGTAACACTGCAGCAAGGACACTGCACTCAGGGACAGACACTCTGCTGATGGGTTGGACCAGGCTCCATCTCTGGGTTCTTGGCTCACTGTCATCACTCTCGCACAGTCTGAAATGCCTGATGCTGTCAGCATCCCTGCTGTGCCTTGCCTGTTTACCATCTGCCCATTCAACCATACTGGGCTTATATTACTTCTGTTTTGCCTCGCTGTTTAACATAGATAAAAGGACCTTTGTCACGTTGTCAGCAGACCTTAGCCAAGTCAGGGGAGAATAGTCTTTGCCCAGAGGTTCCCAACATGGTAAGTTAAGGGCTGCATCAGATACGAGTCCAAGGGCTTGAACATAGTAAATCAATCCGCCCAGATGCATAGCTTTGGGATGCTGTCCACAGAAGGAGTGAGGGAGCCAAATGTCGAGCAACATATGACCCACCTCGACTCTTTCTGAAGTTGCCTATTGGGGGCTGTTTACCTTCTGGAATGAGACAGAGGCAGCTATTATTGGAGATGAAAATGGGTGGCATGGCTGTTAATTTTGTTGCAGGTGGTGAGGTGCCCTGAATAAGAGGGTAGACAGTGCGGTGGGCATGCAGGGTGTGGGTGTAGGTGATGCTGGTGACTTCCAGGATATCTCAATAGTGGTGAGCTGTTCAGGGAACGGCACACGGTAGGATGGGGCTGTAATCAGACACAAGGGATGCCATGGGACAGTGTAAGTAGCCACTAAGGCAAGTTTGGTCAGATATGGCCGGAAGTCTCACTAGGGCTTGCAGCAGAAATACTTTCAAAAAACCTGACAGGATTTGGACTTAAGCCATTGTTTGGAATTGGACCATATTGAAATGTACTATAGACACAAAGCTGAGCATCCTCCAGGCATTTTGACTTGGCATTGATTTAGGAGTAGCAGTGGTTTTCTAGTAGGCTCTGGTAGTGGAGAAGAGAGGTATGATCAGGACAATAGGGTTGATTGGGAGAGAAGTGGCAAACATGGAGTGAGGGCACAACTGGAGTGGAGAATTGGAGTTATACTCTATCCCTTCTCAATTAAGGACCCTCTTTCCTGGGATCTAATATGCCTTTACCAGGATGATGTGGTGGAATGCTTCTGATGCAGAATTTGCAACTATTGTCCACCCATCATTTTTGATAAGTTAGGTTCCTATTTTACAGCTCAAAAATGGACATTTTACCAGAAAAATTCAAAGTCATTGACCTGGGCTCTGATGTTAATAATCCAGTGGGAATCATTTTTTTGTAGTTTTGAGAAGGTTGAGGCTGAGCTGGGCTATCATTTAAGATGTAGCTGGTAGATCCCTGTAAACTGGACAGAAATAACAGAATTTACACTGGAAAAATCTTTATTTTGACATTTCATTTCAATTGTAAATATTTGTTGTTTGCTGTCAATTTTTTTTTGTTGACTGTTTTATTAAAGTATCATCATGCGTTTATAAATCGCAGCATTTGCAGCATTAACAACAGTGATGCTTTTTGTGTCACTAATATGTTCGTGACAAATACTCTACCACTGCACTGAAAATATTTGAGAATTTCTTTGTTCGGTGATCAATTATCTTGGTGACTTTCTGGGTTTGATTCCAACATATCCCATGTTTGTAAAATTTTGCTTTATGCAGCTTATTGGGTAACCATTGAAGATCATTATCACATTCACCTTCACTAAAGTCAAGAATTTTTTTTCAGCTTTTGTCAATTGAATATTTAGTGGCTCTAATTTTAGTTGGGTGATTGACATTAACTCGGATTCACTTGTGTGTCTGTAGACATTGATTTAAACAATGGTTATTGGCTTAGAAAGTGCTTGCATATATAAAATAACTCTGCAAATAAATAGAAAACTGTGTTAACCTTAGCTTCAATTCCGTCCTTCTCCAACTAGTTTTCTGGACTTTAAAAGTCAGCAGAGGCTTGTAATTTAAAGTTCAAAGGTTAGAAACTAAGAAGCAAAATGTGATGACAAAACTGCTAGTAGTTATTGTGGACCATGGCAGAAAGCAAGTGAGAATTGCTGGTACGATCACCCTATTATGTTCATGGACTTTGAGGATACGATAATTGGAAGAAAGCATTGGCTATGTTGACATGGATAAAATCCCTTTGAAAGAGAAAGTATGGCTTTGATCTTGTCGCTTCATGCCAAAAATAAATTCGGAAGTCACGTATTGTGAAACTTCAATGCCCATTGGTTGTATACATTTTCAGGTACATATCTTCTTTTAGAGTTCTTCAATTAAACTGACAATAAATATGATCTATTAAATGCCTGTACTTTCATAGATGTCAGATTTCAGAGCATTTAAGACTATCTGAAATAGAATTTAATACAAGTAATTTGGAGTATTATAAAAGTGATAGTCATTGGGAATCAAGCCACCCTGCTCAGGTAATAGATGGTGATGCGAATGAGACATGAAACTCTGAAACTTAACAATCAAATTGTTGAGGTTTGTTTTTCACAATTAAACAGAATTATTACAACATCTTTGTTTTTGAACAGTAGTTCAAATAAAGTATGCACCTTGTATTTCAGATGCTGATGTGTTTTTTTAAATGATGAAAGTCCTGATGTGTGGAATCGAGGCTGGATAGAATGGAAATGATCATGATACTTATGAGAAAGCTGTCACATCCAAAGGCCATTTCCCCTGTTAAGCAAGACACTGAAATGTTAGCAAGGGTAGGTGGGCACATGGAATAATCAGATCAACCGTGATCTCATTGAATCATTGAACAACCTTGAGTTACCAAAGAGACCTTCTGTTGCTCAATTTTTGCCTCCATGTGGAGCGTAAATTCTACACAATATGTTTGATTTTCCTTTCATGTCTGTGTTGCTGTAGTATGATGAGATTGAGTACTCAGTCACTTTGATAAAGGATGGTGATCTGACGCCAGTCCCTGCCCCAAAAGCCTCCAATGGTTCTGAAATTTCCAAAGACTAGAAAGGGCAAAATTTAGCGTGGGAAGGTTTCACTGAGATTCTTGCCTTTTGCTGTGATATGGAGAGGAAACCTTCCAGCCCAACTATCTGATATCAATGGGATGTATCCAGGGAAGTTATCGGGATTCCTTGTGACTTGCAAATTACTTCATTTTCAGCAAAGAAACCGACCAGCAACTTTTGTCAGCCTACAACCTGCTCAATTTTCCTTTGAACTTGATAGGAAGGTAAAATATATAAAGGTTGAATATATAAAGGATAACTAACCAGATATCACTAGTGTTATACCATTGGAGAAACATTAAATTGCCCCCAAGTCTTTTCTTTAACTGAAATCCAGTGTACTGACAGATATTTAGCTGTGGACCCACTTCCATTACCGTTGCTAAGATATGGTCACTCATAGAATGCATTTTTTCTTTGTTACTTTATCACTTTTCAAGAAGAAGGTTTAGTGAAACTCTACAAATTTTGAACTGTGGCTGTGGATGGTTACACAGGGAGTGAATTTGGGGATATGCATTCTTCAGTGTGCTTGTTTTTGCAACATTACAACAGCCACTGTTTATATTCTTATTATGAACATAGCTGAAGCTATTGATTTTATTGTTTCATGTTGGCTGAAAACTTCATTTATTAAGCACAAATGCCTACTTTGATCTGTTATTTGCATTATATAATGCAAATTATTGAATAATAATTATTTTTGAATGTAAGTAAATAAATGTTTTGAAATTAATGAAGTAGATTGTATACGAAGTATCACTCCTTATATGATTTATCTTGCTCTCAAGTTGTCTTGATTGTTGCTATTGGCACAGCCATTCATGATATTTTTTTCTTCAGTTATTTTATCACTTGTTTAATGAAAGTCTGCAAATTTTGAGTTGTGGCTGTGGACCTTACACAGGGAGTGAATCTGAGGGAGCGGTGTTCTTCAGAGGTGTTAAAATTTTAACTACATTTTTAGTTAGAAGATACTTGACTTTTAAGTACAGCTAATGATGAGGAACATGGAAGTGAAAGCATCTTAGTAATATTACTCTTATTAATTTGTAATCTATAAATCTGGAGAAATGCTTTAGAAACATGATTTCAAATCGAGTATTATTGCACTTGGTGGAATGTATTTTCCAATAAAATTATGATCGGTCTATGTTCAATCATCAGTAAAGTGATGGAAGGTGTCATCAAGTAGCGCCTACACAGCAAAAATCTGCTCACTGATGTCCAGTTCGGGTCCCACCAGGGTGACTGAGCTCCTGTTCTCATTACAACCTTGGTTCAAACATGGACAAAAGAGCTGAATTTCAGAGGTGAGGTGAGAGTGACAGCCCTTGTCATCAGGGTGGTGTTCGACTGAGTGTGGCATCAAAGAATCCCAACAAAACTGGAGTCACTGGGTAATGGGGGCAAACCTGGCACAGAGGAAGATGGTTGTGGTTTTTGGAGGTCAGTCATCTTAGCTCTACGACATCTCTGCAGGAGTTCTTCAGGGTAGCGACGTAGGCCTAACCAGCTTCATCAATGACCTTACCTCCATCATAAGGTCAGAAGTGATGATTACACTATATTCAGCACCATTTGTGACCCCTAAATACTGAAAGAGTCCATGTTCAAATGTAACAATGTCTGGACAGTATCCAGGTGTGGACTGACAAGTGGCAACTAACATTTGTGCCACAATGACCATCTCTATTCTGTGTTACCATCTCTGAATCCTCCAGTATGGGAGACTCTGCTATAACGCAATAGATGTGTTCCTATGAAATGACACATTATAGAAAATTGCACGATAGGAATAATGGGACCAATGGGGAAAGGGGGGTTGGGGCAGACCAACAATAAATAGCGCTCATTATACTCAACAGTCACTCAAAAGCATAAACACAAAGGATAGCACAGTTTGAACAAATATTTAATTCACATGTAATAATGAAATAATAGTAAATTTATCACCTTATCTTGAAAAACGTCAGGATGACTTGATGGGGAAGGAGATTCTGAGGTAGCTCTGTTGTTAATGCAGGGGCCGAGGGTTGTCATTATCATCATCATCATTATCATCATGTTCAGGTGCAATTGTAGTTGCAGGGTTAGAACATAGAACATAAACAGTACAGCACAGTACAGGCCCTTCGGCCCACGATATTGTGCCGAACTTTTACCTTAATCCCAAGGTTTATCTAACCTCCACGCCTACCTTACACTATCATCCATACAACTCAGCCTATCTAATAGCTGCTTAAATGCCTCTAATGAGGCCGACTCCACTGCCCTCTCCGGCAATGCATTCCACACCCCGACCACTCTTTTACTAAAGAACCTATCTCTGACATGTGCCCTATATCTACCTCCGCTCACTTTAAAACTATGCCCCCTCGTAATAGCTACCTCCCCCCAAGGACAAAGTTTCTGGCTGTCCACTCTATCTATACTTCTGATCATTGTGTACATGTCTATCAAGTCACCTCTCATCCTTCATTGTTCTGAAGACAAAAGCCCCAGCTCTCTCAGCCTTTCCTCGTAAGACCTTCCCTCTATTCCAGGCAACATCCTGATAAATCTTCTCTGCACCTTTTCCAACGCTTCCACATCTTTCCTGTATTGAGACGGCCAGAACTGGACGCAATACTCCAGATGTGGCTGATCCAGGCTTTTGTATAGCTGGAGCATAACTTCACGGCTCTTGAACTCATTCCCTCTATTAATGAAAACTAACACACCATACGCCTTCTGAACAACTCTATCCACCTGGGTGGCAGCTTTCAGGAAACCGTGGACATGAACCTCAAGATCCCTCTGCTCCTCCACACTGCCAAGAATTTCTCTGTTAACCTTGTGCTTTCAAGTTTGTCTTTCCAAAATGAATCACCTCATACTTTGCAGGATTAATCTCCATCTGCCACTTCTCAGACCAGCTCTGCATCTATCAATGTCCCTTTGTAACCTAGAACAGCCCTCTGCACTGTCCACAATGTGACCCATCTTTGTATCGTCTGTGAACTTATTAATCCACCCTTCCACTCCTTCATCCAAATCTTTTACAAAAATCACAAATAGAAGAGGACCCAGAACAGATCCTTGTGGTACACCACTCATAAGTGAGCACCATGTTGAATATTTTCCGTCCACTACCACCCTTTGTCTTCTAAGGGTAAGCCAATTCTGAGTCCAATCTGCCACAATTCCCCTTGTCCCATGCCTCCTTACCTTCTGCATGAGCGTACCATGGGGAACCTTATCAAACGCCTTACTTAAATCCATGTATACCACATCCACTGCTCTACCTTTATCCACGTGTTTGGTTACTTCTTCAAAAAATTCAGTAAGGTTTGTGAGGCATGATCTACCTCTCACAAATCGCTGCTTACTATCTTTTTTGAACAAGGAAATGACATTTGCCCATCTCCAATCTTCTGGCACTATACCTGTGGACAGTGAGGACAAAAAGATCATTGCCAAAGGCCCTGTGATCTCTTCCTTCACTTCCCATAGAATCCTTGGATAAATCCCATCAGGCCCGGGGGACTTATCTATCTTCAAGTTCCTCAAAATTCCTAGTACATCTTCCTTACTAACATTGACCTCCTCTAGCCTACCAGCCTGTTTCACACTGTCCTTCTCCACAATTAGGTCCCTCTCAGTTGTGAATACTGAAGAAAAGTATTCATTAAGGACCTCCTATCTCTTTAGGCTCCGTACACAAATTCCCTTTACAATCCTTGATTGGCCCTACCGTTTCTCTGGTCATTCTCTTATTCCTCATGTACGTGTAAAAAGCCTTGGAGTTTTCCTTGACCCTGTCTACCAAGGTTTTCTCAAGCCCCCTTATAGCTCTCCTAAGCCCTTTCTTCAGCTCCTTCCTGGATAACTTGTATCCCTCTAGAGCCTTTTCTATTCCTTAGTTTCCTAAACCTTACATAAGCATCCTTCTTCCTCTTAACCAGCCATTCAACCTCTCTTGAGAATTAAGGCTCCCTCACTCGACTGCATCTTCCCTTGTCTGCTAGGGACAAACATATTGAGCACATGCAGTATGCATTCCTTAAACAATCTCCACATTTCAGTTGTGCTCTTCCCTGACAGCATCTGTTCCCATTTTATGTTACCCAGTTCTTGCCTAACAGAATTGTGACTATCCTTCCCCCAACTATAAACCTTTCCCTGTTGTATGTACCTATTCTTTTCCATGACTATTGTAGAAGTAACAGAGTTATAGAACATAGAACATAGAACAATACAACGCAGAATGATCGCTACCGCCAAAATGCTCCCTGACCAACAGGTCTAACACTTGACCCGTTTCATTGCCAAGCACGAAATCCAAAGTGGCCTCTCCTCGTGTTGGTCTATCTACATACTGTGTCAGGAATCCTTCCTGAATGCACTGGACAAAATCCGCTCCATCTAAACTATTCCAACCACAATGTTTCCAATCAATATTTGGAAAGTTAA
The DNA here is from genome assembly GCF_030684315.1 of Stegostoma tigrinum. Taxonomy (NCBI): domain Eukaryota; kingdom Metazoa; phylum Chordata; class Chondrichthyes; order Orectolobiformes; family Stegostomatidae; genus Stegostoma; species Stegostoma tigrinum. The sequence goes on along the minus strand of NC_081362.1, from coordinate 78,622,455 downwards.
AGTCACCCATGACTGCAACCCTGTGACTTCTGCACCTTTCCAGTGTCTGCCTCCCAATCTGCTCCTTCACTTCCCTGCAATGATTAGGGCAAAAAGTACTTAATCCAGAAGTTGATGGCAGTGGTTCAATGTTTTCTGACTGTTTCTTGGAGGTTGGCTTAAAAAAGACATCCAATTTTTTGCTGCTTTGCCCTTTTTCTTCTTTTATGAAGAAGCAGTTCATAGGATGTCAAATATGATTTTACTTCTCAAACTGCTACCCTGCCATGTTCAATCAGTCAATCAAAGAATCCCTACAGTGTGGAAACAGGCCCTTCAGCCCAACAAGTCCACACTGACCCTTAGAGCATCCCACACAGATCCATTCCCCTATAACCCACCTAATTTACATATCCCTGAACACTATGGGCAATTTAGCATGGCTGATCCACCTAGCCTGCACATCTTTGGATTGTGAGAGGAAACTGGAGGACCTGCAAGAAACCCAGCAGACACGGGGAGAATGTGCAAACTCCACGCAGACAGATGCCCAAGGGTGGAATTGACCCCGGGTTCCTGGTGCTGTGAGGCAGCAGTGCTAGCCATTGAGCCACTGTGCTGCCCCATGTGTTCTGCACTGTCATCGTTTCCCTCTGAGAGCTGCAACTGCTTCTCAATTTCCCTTAGGATAGTACACAAAACAGAAGTGGAATGCTTTTGTGGTGCTGCATCCAAGACTTCATCTTCTACATCTTGAGCTTCCACTTCCCCCTCAGTGACAAGTTGTTGTAGATCAGCTGTTGAGAGGTCTTTACAATGGCACTCAAGCAGCTCTTCAACATCCTCATTCTCCACTTCTTCAAATCCGGCTTGCTTTGCAAGATCAGCACAGTGTTCTTTGATTCGTGGGAGCTCCTCTAATGGATCAAGGCTTTTTAAAATCTCGGAGAAGATCTGAGAGAAGCTTCCGCCAAACTGCATGCAAGCAGTCCTTACTGACATCACCCCAGGCCTCGATGATAATGTGAATTGCATTCTTGGTATTAAAGCTCTTCCAGTATTGAAGAACACTGTCCCTATCCCCCTCAGTGGCTGCAATCAGCCTCTTAAATGTGCGCCTTAAATAATAAGCTTCAGAAGCTGCTATTGCATCCTGGTCCATGGGTTGAAGGATAGAGATTGTGTTTGGGGGTAGAAATGCCACTTTGATGTTTTCAGAAAGCTCACCAATGATTAATCGATGGC